>NC_090026.1:58432251-59032251 GCF_037176765.1 Anolis sagrei
TATCATTTCCCATTGAGTTTACATTGGAATTGCAAACTTTTTCCCAGACACCAAAGTACCTGCAAAAATGTCAGTTTGGCCTATTTGATCATTTCCCATTGAGTTTACATTGGAATTGCAAACTTTTTCCCAGACAGCAAAGTACCTGCAAAAATGTCAGTTTTGCCTATTTGATCATTTCCCATTGAGTTTACATTGGAATTGCAAACTTTTCCCAGACACCAAAGTACCTGCAAAAATGTCAGTTTTGGCCTATTTGATCATTTCCCATTGAGTTTACATTGGAATTGCAAACTTTTTCCCAGACACCAAAGTACCTGCAAAAATGTCAGTTTTGGCCTATTTGATCATTTCCCATTGAGTTTACATTGGAATTGCAAACTTTTTCCCAGACACCAAAGTACCTGCAAAAATGTCAGTTTTGGCCTATTTGATCATTTCCCATTGAGTTTACATTGGAATTGCAAACTTTTTCCCAGACAGCAAAGTACCTGCAAAAATGTCAGTTTTGGCCTATTTGATCATTTCCCATTGAGTTTACATTGGAATTGCAAACTTTTTCCCAGACACCAAAGTACCTGCAAAAATGTCAGTTTTGGCCTATTTGATCATTTCCCATTGAGTTTACATTGGAATTGCAAACTTTTTCCCAGACAGCAAAGTACCTGCAAAAATGTCAGTTTTGGCCTATTTGATCATTTCCCATTGAGTTTACATTGGAATTGCAAACTTTTTCCCAGACAGCAAAGTACCTGCAAAAATGTCAGTTTTGGCCTATTTGATCATTTCCCATTGTGTTTACATTGGAATTGCAAACTTTTTCCCAGACACCAAAGTACCTGCAAAAATGTCAGTTTTGGCCTATTTGATCATTTCCCATTGAGTTTACATTGGAATTGCAAACTTTTTCCCAGACACCAAAGTACCTGCAAAAATGTCAGTTTTGGCCTATTTGATCATTTCCATTGAGTTTACATTGGAATTGCAAACTTTTTCCCAGACACCAAAGTACCTGCAAAAATGTCAGTTTTGGCCTATTTGATCATTTCCCATTGAGTTTACATTGGAATTGCAAACCTTTTCCCAGACACCAAAGTACCTGCAAAAATGTCAGTTTTGGCCTATTTGATCATTTCCCATTGAGTTTACATTGGAATTGCAAACTTTTTCCCAGACAGCAAAGTACCTGCAAAAATGTCAGTTTTGGCCTATTTGATCATTTCCCATTGAGTTTACATTGGAATTGCAAACTTTTTCCCAGACACCAAAGTACCTGCAAAAATGTCAGTTTTGGCCCATTTGATCATTTCCCATTGAGCTTACATTGGAATTGCAAACTTTTTCCCAGATACCAAAGTACCTGCAAAAATGTCAGTTTTGGCCTATTTGATCATTTCCCATTGAGTTTACATTGGAATTGCAAACCTTTTCCCAGACACCAAAGTACCTGCAAAAATGTCAGTTTTGGCCTATTTGATCACTTCCCATTGAGTTTACATTGGAATTGCAAACTTTTTCCCAGACACCAAAGTACCTGCAAAAATGTCAGTTTTGGCCTATTTGATCATTTCCCATTGAGTTTACATTGGAATTGCAAACTTTTTCCCAGACACCAAAGTACCTGCAAAAATGTCGGTTTTGGCCTATTTGATCTTTTCCCATTGAGTTTACATTGGAATTGCAAACTTTTTCCCAGACAGCAAAGTACCTGCAAAAATGACAGTTTTGGCCTATTTGATCATTTCCCATTGAGTTTACATTGGAATTGCAAACTTTTTCCCAGACAGCAAAGTACCTGCAAAAATGTCAGTTTTGGCCTATTTGATCATTTCCCATTGTGTTTACATTGGAATTGCAAACTTTTTCCCAGACACCAAAGTACCTGCAAAAATGTCAGTTTTGGCCTATTTGATCATTTCCCATTGAGTTTACATTGGAATTGCAAACCTTTTCCCAGACACCAAAGTACCTGCAAAAATGTCAGTTTTGGCCTATTTGATCATTTCCCATTGAGTTTACATTGGAATTGCAAACTTTTTCCCAGACAGTAAAGTACCTGCAAAAATGTCAGTTTTGGCCTATTTGATCATTTCCCATTGAGTTTACATTGGAATTGCAAACTTTTTCCCAGACAGCAAAGTACCTGCAAAAATGTCAGTTATGGCCCATTTGATCATTTCCCATTGAGCTTACATTGGAATTGCAAACTTTTTCCCAGACACCAAAGTACCTGCAAAAATGTCAGTTTTGGCCTATTTGATCATTTCCCATTGAGTTTACATTGGAATTGCAAACCTTTTCCCAGACACCAAAGTACCTGCAAAAATGTCAGTTTGGCTATTTGATCACTTCCCATTGAGTTTACATTGGAATTGCAAACTTTTTCCCAGACAGCAAAGTACCTGCAAAAATGTCAGTTTTGGCCTATTTGATCATTTCCCATTGAGTTTACATTGGAATTGCAAACTTTTTCCCAGACACCAAAGTACCTGCAAAAATGTCGGTTTTGGCCTATTTGATCATTTCCCATTGAGTTTACATTGGAATTGCAAACTTTTTCCCAGACAGCAAAGTACCTGCAAAAATGTCAGTTTTTGCCTATTTGATCATTTCCCATTGAGTTTACATTGGAATTGCAAACTTTTTCCCAGACAGCAAAGTACCTGCAAAAATGTCAGTTTTGGCCCATTTGATCATTTCCCATTGAGCTTACATTGGAATTGCAAACTTTTTCCCAGACACCAAAGTACCTGCAAAAATGACAGTTTTGGCCTATTTGATCATTTCCCATTGAGTTTACATTGGAATTGCAAACTTTTTCCCAGACACCAAAGTACCTGCAAAAATGTCAGTTTTGGCCTATTTGATCATTTCCCATTGAGTTTACATTGGAATTGCAAACTTTTTCCCAGACACCAAAGTACCTGCAAAAATGTCAGTTTTGGCCTATTTGATCATTTCCCATTGAGTTTACATTGGAATTGCAAACTTTTTCCCAGACACCAAAGTACCTGCAAAAATGTCAGTTTTGGCCTAGTTGATCATTTCCCATTGAGTTTACATTGGAATTGCAAACTTTTTCCCAGACAGCAAAGTACCTGCAAAAATGTCAGTTTTGGCCTATTTGATCATTTCCCATTGAGTTTACATTGGAATTGCAAACTTTTTCCCAGACAGCAAAGTACCTGCAAAAATGTCAGTTTTGGCCTATTTGATCATTTCCCATTGAGTTTACATTGGAATTGCAAACTTTTTCCCAGACACCAAAGTACCTGCAAAAATGTCAGTTTTGGCGTATTTGATCATTTCCCATTGAGTTTACATTGGAATTGCAAACTTTTTCCCAGACAGCAAAGTACCTGCAAAAATGTCAGTTTTTGCCTATTTGATCATTTCCCATTGAGTTTACATTGGAATTGCAAACTTTTTCCCAGACAGCAAAGTACCTGCAAAAATGTCAGTTTTGGCCTATTTGATCATTTCCCATTGAGTTTACATTGGAATTGCAAACTTTTTCCCAGACACCAAAGTACCTGCAAAAATGTCAGTTTTGGCCTATTTGATCATTTCCCATTGAGTTTACATTGGAATTGCAAACCTTTTCCCAGACAGCAAAGTACCTGCAAAAATGTCAGTTTTGGCCTATTTGATCATTTCCCATTGAGTTTACATTGGAATTGCAAACTTTTTCCCAGACAGCAAAGTACCTGCAAAAATGTCAGTTTTGGCCTATTTGATCATTTCCCATTGTGTTTACATTGGAATTGCAAACTTTTTCCCAGACACCAAAGTACCTGCAAAAATGTCAGTTTTGGCCTATTTGATCATTTCCCATTGAGTTTACATTGGAATTGCAAACTTTTTCCCAGACACCAAAGTACCTGCAAAAATGTCAGTTTTGGCCTATTTGATCATTTCCCATTGAGTTTACATTGGAATTGCAAACTTTTTCCCAGACAGCAAAGTACCTGCAAAAATGTCAGTTTTGGCCTATTTGATCATTTCCCATTGAGTTTACATTGGAATTGCAAACTTTTTCCCAGACAGCAAAGTACCTGCAAAAATGTCAGTTTTGGCCTATTTGATCATTTCCCATTGAGTTTACATTGGAATTGCAAACTTTTTCCCAGACAGCAAAGTACCTGCAAAAATGTCAGTTTTTGCCTATTTGATCATTTCCCATTGAGTTTACATTGGAATTGCAAACTTTTTCCCAGACAGCAAAGTACCTGCAAAAATGTCAGTTTTGGCCTATTTGATCATTTCCCATTGAGTTTACATTGGAATTGCAAACTTTTTCCCAGACACCAAAGTACCTGCAAAAATGTCAGTTTTGGCCTATTTGATCATTTCCCATTGAGTTTACATTGGAATTGCAAACTTTTTCCCAGACAGCAAAGTACCTGCAAAAATGTCAGTTTTGGCCTATTTGATCATTTCCCATTGAGTTTACATTGGAATTGCAAACTTTTTCCCAGACAGCAAAGTACCTGCAAAAATGTCAGTTTTGGCCTATTTGATCATTTCCCATTGTGTTTACATTGGAATTGCAAACTTTTTCCCAGACACCAAAGTACCTGCAAAAATGTCAGTTTTGGCCTATTTGATCATTTCCCATTGAGTTTACATTGGAATTGCAAACTTTTTCCCAGACACCAAAGTACCTGCAAAAATGTCAGTTTTTGCCTATTTGATCATTTCCCATTGAGTTTACATTGGAATTGCAAACCTTTTCCCAGACACCAAAGTACCTGCAAAAATGTCAGTTTTGGCCTATTTGATCATTTCCCATTGAGTTTACATTGGAATTGCAAACTTTTTCCCAGACAGCAAAGTACCTGCAAAAATGTCAGTTTTGGCCTATTTGATCATTTCCCATTGAGTTTACATTGGAATTGCAAAGTTTTTCCCAGACAGCAAAGTACCTGCAAAAATGTCAGTTTTGGCCCATTTGATCATTTCCCATTGAGCTTACATTGGAATTGCAAACTTTTTCCCAGACACCAAAGTACCTGCAAAAATGTCAGTTTTGGCCTATTTGATCATTTCCCATTGAGTTTACATTGGAATTGCAAACCTTTTCCCAGACACCAAAGTACCTGCAAAAATGTCAGTTTTGGCTATTTGATCACTTCCCATTGAGTTTACATTGGAATTGCAAACTTTTTCCCAGACAGCAAAGTACCTGCAAAAATGTCAGTTTTGGCCTATTTGATCATTTCCCATTGAGTTTACATTGGAATTGCAAACTTTTTCCCAGACACCAAAGTACCTGCAAAAATGTCGGTTTTGGCCTATTTGATCATTTCCCATTGAGTTTACATTGGAATTGCAAACTTTTTCCCAGACAGCAAAGTACCTGCAAAAATGTCAGTTTTTGCCTATTTGATCATTTCCCATTGAGTTTACATTGGAATTGCAAACTTTTTCCCAGACAGCAAAGTACCTGCAAAAATGTCAGTTTTGGCCCATTTGATCATTTCCCATTGAGCTTACATTGGAATTGCAAACTTTTTCCCAGACACCAAAGTACCTGCAAAAATGACAGTTTTGGCCTATTTGATCATTTCCCATTGAGTTTACATTGGAATTGCAAACTTTTTCCCAGACACCAAAGTACCTGCAAAAATGTCAGTTTTGGCCTATTTGATCATTTCCCATTGAGTTTACATTGGAATTGCAAACTTTTTCCCAGACACCAAAGTACCTGCAAAAATGTCAGTTTTGGCCTATTTGATCATTTCCCATTGAGTTTACATTGGAATTGCAAACTTTTTCCCAGACAGCAAAGTACCTGCAAAAATGTCAGTTTTGGCCTATTTGATCATTTCCCATTGAGTTTACATTGGAATTGCAAACCTTTTCCCAGACACCAAAGTACCTGCAAAAATGTCAGTTTTGGCCTATTTGATCATTTCCCATTGAGTTTACATTG
This sequence comes from Anolis sagrei, assembly GCF_037176765.1. Lineage (NCBI taxonomy): Eukaryota > Metazoa > Chordata > Lepidosauria > Squamata > Anolidae > Anolis > Anolis sagrei. Next base: position 58,438,187 of record NC_090026.1, read on the forward strand.
GAATTGCAAACTTTTTCCCAGACAGCAAAGTACCTGCAAAAATGTCAGTTTTGGCCTATTTGATCATTTCCCATTGAGTTTACATTGGAATTGCAAACTTTTTCCCAGACAGCAAAGTACCTGCAAAAATGTCAGTTTTGGCCTATTTGATCATTTCCCATTGAGTTTACATTGGAATTGCAAACTTTTTCCCAGACACCAAAGTACCTGCAAAAATGTCAGTTTTGGCCTATTTGATCATTTCCCATTGAGTTTACATTGGAATTGCAAACTTTTTCCCAGACAGCAAAGTACCTGCAAAAATGTCAGTTTTGGCCTATTTGATCATTTCCCATTGAGTTTACATTGGAATTGCAAACCTTTTCCCAGACAGCAAAGTACCTGCAAAAATGTCAGTTTTGGCCTATTTGATCATTTCCCATTGAGTTTACATTGGAATTGCAAACTTTTTCCCAGACAGCAAAGTACCTGCAAAAATGTCAGTTTTGGCCTATTTGATCATTTCCCATTGAGTTTACATTGGAATTGCAAACTTTTTCCCAGACAGCAAAGTACCTGCAAAAATGTCAGTTTTGGCCTATTTGATCATTTCCCATTGAGTTTACATTGGAATTGCAAACTTTTTCCCAGACAGCAAAGTACCTGCAAAAATGTCAGTTTTGGCCTATTTGATCATTTCCCATTGAGTTTACATTGGAATTGCAAACTTTTTCCCAGACAGCAAAGTACCTGCAAAAATGTCAGTTTTGGCCTATTTTATCATTTCCCATTGAGTTTACATTGGAATTGCAAACTTTTTCCCAGACACCAAAGTACCTGCAAAAATGTCAGTTTTGGCCTATTTGATCATTTCCCATTGAGTTTACATTGGAATTGCAAACTTTTTCCCAGACACCAAAGTACCTGCAAAAATGTCAGTTTTGGCCTATTTGATCATTTCCCATTGAGTTTACATTGGAATTGCAAACTTTTTCCCAGACACCAAAGTACCTGCAAAAATGTCAGTTTTGGCCTATTTGATCATTTCCCATTGAGTTTACATTGGAATTGCAAACTTTTTCCCAGACAGGAAAGTACCTGCAATACTGTCAGATTTGGCCTATTTGATTATTTCCCATTGAGTTTACATTGGAATTGCAAACTTTTTCGCAGACACCAAAGTACCTGCAAAAATGTCAGTTTTGGCCTATTTGATAATTTCCCATTGAGTTTACATTGGAATTGCAAACTTTTTCCCAGACAGCAAAGTACCTGCAAAAATGTCAGTTTTTGCCTATTTGATCATTTCCCATTGAGTTTACATTGGAATTGCAAACTTTTTCCCAGAGAGTAAAGTACCTGCAAAAATGTCAGTTTTTGCCTATTTGATCATTTCCCATTGAGTTTACATTGGAATTGCAAACTTTTTCCCAGAGAGTAAAGTACCTGCAAAAATGTCAGTTTTGGCCTATTTGATCATTTCCCATTGAGTTTACATTGGAATTGCAAACGTTTTCCCAGACACCAAAGTACCTGCAAAAATGTCAGTTTGGGCCTATTTGATCATTTCCCATTGAGCTTACATTGGAATTGCAAACTTTTTCCCAGACAGCAAAGTACTTGCAAAAATGTCAGTTTTGGCCTATTTGATCATTTCCCATTGAGTTTACATTGGAATTGCAAACTTTTTCCCAGACAGCAAAGTACCTGCAAAAATGTCAGTTTTGGCCTATTTGATCATTTCCCATTGAGTTAACATTGGAATTGCAAACTTTTTCCCAGACAGCAAAGTACCTGCAAAAATATCAGTTTTGGCCTATTTGATCATTTCCCATTGAGTTTACATTGGAATTGCAAACTTTTTCCCAGACAGCAAAGTACCTGCAAAAATGTCAGTTTTGGCCTATTTGATCATTTCCCATTGAGTTTACATTGGAATTGCAAACTTTTTCCCAGACAGCAAAGTACCTGCAAAAATGTCAGTTTTGGCCTATTTGATCATTTCCCATTGAGTTTACATTGGAATTGCAATCTTTTTCCCAGACACCAAAGTACCTGCAAAAATGTCAGTTTTGGCCTATTTGATCATTTCCCATTGAGTTTACATTGGAATTGCAAACTTTTTCCCAGACACCAAAGTACCTGCAAAAATGTCAGATTTGGCCTATTTGATCATTTCCCATTGAGTTTACATTGGAATTGCAAACTTTTTCCCAGACACCAAAGTACCTGCAAAAATGTCAGTTTTGGCCTATTTGATAATTTCCCATTGAGTTTACATTGGAATTGCAAACTTTTTCCCAGACAGTAAAGTACCTGCAAAAATGTCAGTTTTTGCCTATTTGATCATTTCCCATTGAGTTTACATTGGAATTGCAAACGTTTTCCCAGAGAGTAAAGTACCTGCAAAAATGTCAGTTTTTGCCTATTTGATCATTTCCCATTGAGTTTACATTGGAATTGCAAACTTTTTCCCAGAGAGTAAAGTACCTGCAAAAATGTCAGTTTTGGCCTATTTGATCATTTCCCATTGAGTTTACATTGGAATTGCAAACGTTTTCCCAGACACCAAAGTACCTGCAAAAATGTCAGTTTTGGCCTATTTGATCATTTCCCATTGAGCTTACATTGGAATTGCAAACTTTTTCCCAGACAGCAAAGTACCTGCAAAAATGTCAGTTTTGGCCTATTTGATCATTTCCCATTGAGTTTACATTGGAATTGCAAACTTTTTCCCAGACAGCAAAGTACCTGCAAAAATGTCAGTTTTGGCCTATTTGATCATTTCCCATTGAGTTTACATTGGAATTGCAATCTTTTTCCCAGACAGCAAAGTACCTGCAAAAATGTCAGTTTTGGCCTATTTGATCATTTCCCATTGAGTTTACGTTGGAATTGCAAACTTTTTCCCAGACACCAAAGTACCTGCAAAAATGTCAGTTTTGGCCTATTTGATCATTTCCCATTGAGTTTACATTGGAATTGCAAACTTTTTCCCAGACACCAAAGTACCTGCAAAAATGACAGTTTTGGCCTATTTGATCTTTTCCCATTGAGTTTACATTGGAATTGCAAACTTTTTCCCAGACAGGAAAGTACCTGCAAAAATGTCAGTTTTTGCCTATTTGATCATTTCCCATTGAGTTTACATTGGAATTGCAAACTTTTTCCCAGACACCAAAGTACCTGCAAAAATGTCAGTTTTGGCCTATTTGATCATGTCCCATTGAGTTTACATTGGAATTGCAAACTTTTTCCCAGACACCAAAGTACCTGCAAAAATGTCAGTTTTGGCCTATGTGATCATTTCCCATTGAGTTTACATTGGAATTGCAAACTTTTTCCCAGACAGCAAAGTACCTGCAAAAATGTCAGTTTTGGCCTATTTGATAATTTCCCATTGAGTTTACATTGGAATTGCAAACTTTTTCCCAGACAGTAAAGTACCTGCAAAAATGTGTTTTGCCCTATTTGATCATTTCCCATTGAGTTTACATTGGAATTGCAAACTTTTTCCCAGACACCAAAGTACCTGCAAAAATGTCAGTTTTGGCCCATTTGATCATTTCCCATTGAGTTTACATTCGAATTGCAAACTTTTTCCCAGACACCAAAGTACCTGCAAAAATGTCAGTTTTGGCCTATTTGATCATTTCCCATTGAGTTTACATTGGAATTGCAAACTTTTTCCCAGAGAGTAAAGTACCTGCAAAAATGTCAGTTTTTGCCTATTTGATCATTTCCCTTTGAGTTTACATTGGAATTGCAAACGTTTTCCCAGACACCAAAGTACCTGCAAAAATGTCAGTTTTGGCCTATTTGATCATTTCCCATTGAGCTTACATTGGAATTGCAAACTTTTTCCCAGACAGCAAAGTACTTGCAAAAATGTCAGTTTTGGCCTATTTGAGCATTTCCCATTGAGTTTACATTGGAATTGCAAACTTTTTCCCAGACAGCAAAGTACCTGCAAAAATGTCAGTTTTGGCCTATTTGATCATTTCCCATTGAGTTTACATTGGAATTGCAAACTTTTTCCCAGACACCAAAGTACCTGCAAAAATGTCAGTTTTTGCCTATTTGATCATTTCCCATTGAGTTTACATTGGAATTGCAAACTTTTTCCCAGACAGCAAAGTACCTGCAAGAATGTCAGTTTTTGCCTATTTGATCATTTCCCATTGAGTTTACATTGGAATTGCATTCTTTTTCCCAGACAGCAAAGTACCTGCAAAAATGTCAGTTTTGGCCTATTTGATCTTTTCCCATTGAGTTTACATTGGAATTGCAAACTTTTTCCCAGACACCAAAGTACCTGCAAAAATGTCAGTTTTGGCCTATTTGATCATTTCCCATTGAGTTTACATTGGAATTGCAAACGTTTTCCCAGACACCAAAGTACCTGCAAAAATGTCAGTTTTGGCCTATTTGATCATTTCCCATTGAGTTTACATTGGAATTGCAAACGTTTTCCCAGACACCAAAGTACCTGCAAAAATGTCAGTTTTGGCCTATTTGATCATTTCCCATTGAGCTTACATTGGAATTGCAAACTTTTTCCCAGACAGCAAAGTACTTGCAAAAATGTCAGTTTTGGCCTATTTGATCATTTCCCATTGAGTTTACATTGGAATTGCAAACTTTTTCCCAGAAAGTACCTGCAAAAATGTCAGTTTTTGCCTATTTGATCATTTCCCATTAAGTTTACATTGGAATTGCAAACTTTTTCCCAGACAGCAAAGTACCTGCAAAAATTTCAGTTTTCGCCTATTTGATCATTTCCTATTGAGTTTACATTGGAATTGCAAACTTTTTCCAGACAGCAAAGTACCTGCAAAAATGTCAGTTTTTGCCTATTTGATCATTTCCCATTGAGTTTACATTGGAATTGCAAACTTTTTCCCAGACAGCAAAGTACCTGCAAAAATGTCAGTTTTCGCCTATTTGATCATTTCCCATTGAGTTTACATTGGAATTGCAAACTTTTTCCCAGAGAGTAAAGTACCTGCAAAAATGTCAGTTTTCGCCTATTTGATCATTTCCCATTGAGTTTACATTGGAATTGCAAACTTTTTCCCAGAGAGTAAAGTACCTGCAAAAATGTCAGTTTTCGCCTATTTGATCATTTCCCATTAAGTTTACATTGGAATCGCAAACTATTTCCCAGAGAGTCAAGTAATTGCAAGAATATCAATTTTTGCCTATTTGATCATTTCCCATTAAGTTTACATTGTTATCGAAACTGTTTCCCAGAGAGTAAAGTAACTGAAAAAATGTCAGTTTTTGCCTATTTGATCATTTCCCATTCAGTTTACATTGGAATCGCAAACTGTGTCCCAGAGAGTAAAGTAACTGCCAATTTGATCATTTCCCATTAAGTTTACATTGGAATCGCAAACTGTGTCCCAGAGAGTCAAGTAACTGCAAAAATGTCAGTTTTCGCCTATTTGATCATTTCCCATTAAGTTTACATTGGAATCGCAAACTGTGTCCCAGAGAGTCAAGTAACTGCAAAAATGTCGGTTTTCGCCTATTTCATCATTTCCCATTAAGTTTCCATTGGACTCGCAAACTTTTTCCCAGAGAGTCAAGTAACTGCAAAAATGTCAGTTTTCGCCTATTTGATCATTTCCCATTAAGTTTCCATTGGAATCGCAAACTGTTTCCCAGAGAGTCAAGTAACTGCAAAAATGTCAGTTTTCGCATATTTGATCATTTCCCATTGAGTTTACATTGGAATCGCAAACTGTTTCCCAGAGAGTCAAGTAACTGCAAAAATGTCAGTTTTCGCCTATTTGATTATTTCCCATTGAGTTTACATTGGAATCACAAACTATTTCCCAGAGAGTCAAGTAATTGCAAGAATATCAATTTTTGCCTATTTGATCATTTCCCATTAAGTTTACATTGTTATCGAAACTGTTTCCCAGAGAGTAAAGTAACTGCAAAAATGTCAGTTTTCGCCTATTTGATCATTTCCCATTAAGTTTACATTGGAATCGCAAACTGTGTCCCAGAGAGTAAAGTAACTGCCAATTTGATCATTTCCCATTAAGTTTACATTGGAATCGCAAACTGTGTCCCAGAGAGTAAATTAACTGCCAATTTGATCATTTCCCATTAAGTTTACATTGGAATCGCAAACTGTGTCCCAGAGAGTCAAGTAACTGCAAAAATGTCAGTTTTCGCCTATTTGATCATTTCCCATTAAGTTTACATTGGAATCGCAAACTGTGTCGCAGAGAGTCAAGTAACTGCAAAAATGTCGGTTTTCGCCTATTTGATCATTTCCCATTAAGTTTCCATTGGAATCGCAAACTGTTTCCCAGAGAGTCAAGTAACTGCAAAAATGTCAGTTTTCGCCTATTTGATCATTTCCCATTAAGTTTCCATTGGAATAGCAAACTGTTTCCCAGAGAGTCAAGTTACTGCAAAAATGTCAGTTTTCGCCTATTTGATCATTTCCCAATGAGTTTACATTGGAATCGCAAACTGTTTCCCAGAGAGTCAAGTAACTGCAAAAATGTCAGTTTTCGCCTATTTGATCATTTCCCATTGAGTTTACATTGGAATCACAAACTATTTCCCAGAGAGTCAAGTAATTGCAAGAATATCAATTTTTGCCTATTTGATCATTTCCCATTAAGTTTACATTGTTATCGAAACTGTTTCCCAGAGAGTAAAGTAACTGCAAAAATGTCAGTTTTCGCCTATTTGATCATTTCCCATTAAGTTTACATTGGAATCGCAAACTGTGTCCCAGAGAGTAAAGTAACTGCCAATTTGATCATTTCCCATTAACTTTACATTGGAATCGCAAACTGTGTACCAGAGAGTAAAGTAACTGCCAATTTGATCATTTCCCATTGAGTTTACATTGGAATTGCAAAAATTTTCCCAGAGAGTAAAGTACCTGCAAAAATATCAGTTTTCGCCTATTTGATCATTTCCCATTGAGTTTACATTGGAATTGCAAAAATTTTCCCAGAGAGTAAAGTACCTGCAAAAATGTCAGTTTTCGCCTATTTGATCATTTCCCATTGAGTTTACATTGGAATTGCAAACTTTTTCCCAGAGAGTAAAGTACCTGCAAAAATGTCAGTTTTCGCCTATTTGATCATTTCCCATTGAGTTTACATTGGAATTGCAAACTTTTTCCCAGACAGCAAAGTACCTGCAAAAATGTCAGTTTTTGCCTATTTGATCATTTCCCATTGAGTTTACATTGGAATTGCAAACTTTTTCCCAGAGAGTAAAGTACCTGCAAAAATGTCAGTTTTCGCCTATTTATCATTTCACATTGAGTTTACATTGGAATTGCAAACTTTTTCCCAGAGAGCAAAGTACCTGCAAAAATGTCAGTTTTTGCCTATTTGATCATTTCCCATTGAGTTTACATTGGAATTGCAAACTTTTTCCCAGAGAGTAAAGTACCTGCAAAAATGTCAGTTTTCGCCTATTTGATCATTTCCTATTGAGTTTACATTGGAATTGCAAACTTTTTCCCAGAGAGTAAAGTACCTGCAAAAATGTCAGTTTTCGCCTATTTGATCATTTCCCATTGAGTTTACATTGGAATTGCAAACTTTTACCCAGAGAGTAAAGTACCTGCAAAAATGTTAGTTTTTGCCTATTTGGTCATTTCCCATTAAGTTTACATTGGAATTGCAAACTTTTTCCCAGACAGCAAAGTACCTGCAAAAATTTCAGTTTTCGCCTATTTGATCATTTCCTATTGAGTTTACATTGGAATTGCAAACTTTTTCCCAGACAGGAAAGTACCTGCAAAAATGTCAGTTTTCGCCTATTTGATCATTTCCCATTGAGTTTACATTGGAATTGCAAACTTTTTCCCAGAGAGTAAAGTACCTGCAAAAATGTCAGTTTTCGCCTATTTGATCATTTCCCATTAAGTTTACATTCGAATCGCAAACTATTTCCCAGAGAGTCAAGTAATTGCAAGAATATCAATTTTTGCCTATTTGATCATTTCCCATTAAGATTACATTGTTATCGAAACTGTTTCCCAGAGAGTAAAGTAACTGCAAAAATGTCAGTTTTTGCCTATTTGATCATTTCCCATTCAGTTTACATTGGAATCGCAAACTGTGTCCCAGAGAGTAAAGTAACTGCCAATTTGATCATTTCCCATTAAGTTTACATTGGAATCGCAAACTGTGTCCCAGAGAGTCAAGTAACTGCAAAAATGTCAGTTTTCGCCTATTTGATCATTTCCCATTAAGTTTACATTGGAATTGCAAACTTTTTCCCAGACACCAAAGTACCTGCAAAAATTTCAGTTTTCGCCTATTTGATCATTTCCTATTGAGTTTACATTGGAATTGCAAACTTTTTCCCAGACAGGAAAGTACCTGCAAAAATGTCAGTTTTCGCCTATTTGATCATTTCCCATTGAGTTTACATTGGAATTGCAAACTTTTTCCCAGAGAGTAAAGTACCTGCAAATTGTCAGTTTTCGCCTATTTGATCATTTCCCATTAAGTTTACATTCGAATCGCAAACTATTTCCCAGAGAGTCAAGTAATTGCAAGAATATCAATTTTTGCCTATTTGATCATTTCCCATTAAGATTACATTGTTATCGAAACTGTTTCCCAGAGAGTAAAGTAACTGCAAAAATGTCAGTTTTTGCCTATTTGATCATTTCCCATTCAGTTTACATTGGAATCGCAAACTGTGTCCCAGAGAGTAAAGTAACTGCCAATTTGATCATTTCCCATTAAGTTTACATTGGAATCGCAAACTGTGTCCCAGAGAGTCAAGTAACTGCAAAAATGTCAGTTTTGGCCTATTTGATCATTTCCCATTGAGTTTACATTGGAATTGCAAACTTTTTCCCAGACAGCAAAGTACCTGCAAAAATGTCAGTTTTGGCCTATTTGATCATTTCCCATTGAGTTTACATTGGAATTGCAAACTTTTTCCCAGACAGCAAAGTACCTGCAAAAATGTCAGTTTTGGCCTATTTGATCATTTCCCATTGAGTTTACATTGGAATTGCAAACTTTTTCCCAGACAGCAAAGTACCTGCAAAAATGTCAGTTTTGGCCTATTTTATCATTTCCCATTGAGTTTACATTGGAATTGCAAACTTTTTCCCAGACACCAAAGTACCTGCAAAAATGTCAGTTTTGGCCTATTTGATCATTTCCCATTGAGTTTACATTGGAATTGCAAACTTTTTCCCAGACACCAAAGTACCTGCAAAAATGTCAGTTTTGGCCTATTTGATCATTTCCCATTGAGTTTACATTGGAATTGCAAACTTTTTCCCAGACACCAAAGTACCTGCAAAAATGTCAGTTTTGGCCTATTTGATCATTTCCCATTGAGTTTACATTGGAATTGCAAACTTTTTCCCAGACAGGAAAGTACCTGCAATACTGTCAGATTTGGCCTATTTGATTATTTCCCATTGAGTTTACATTGGAATTGCAAACTTTTTCGCAGACACCAAAGTACCTGCAAAAATGTCAGTTTTGGCCTATTTGATAATTTCCCATTGAGTTTACATTGGAATTGCAAACTTTTTCCCAGACAGCAAAGTACCTGCAAAAATGTCAGTTTTTGCCTATTTGATCATTTCCCATTGAGTTTACATTGGAATTGCAAACTTTTTCCCAGAGAGTAAAGTACCTGCAAAAATGTCAGTTTTTGCCTATTTGATCATTTCCCATTGAGTTTACATTGGAATTGCAAACTTTTTCCCAGAGAGTAAAGTACCTGCAAAAATGTCAGTTTTGGCCTATTTGATCATTTCCCATTGAGTTTACATTGGAATTGCAAACGTTTTCCCAGACACCAAAGTACCTGCAAAAATGTCAGTTTGGGCCTATTTGATCATTTCCCATTGAGCTTACATTGGAATTGCAAACTTTTTCCCAGACAGCAAAGTACTTGCAAAAATGTCAGTTTTGGCCTATTTGATCATTTCCCATTGAGTTTACATTGGAATTGCAAACTTTTTCCCAGACAGCAAAGTACCTGCAAAAATGTCAGTTTTGGCCTATTTGATCATTTCCCATTGAGTTAACATTGGAATTGCAAACTTTTTCCCAGACAGCAAAGTACCTGCAAAAATATCAGTTTTGGCCTATTTGATCATTTCCCATTGAGTTTACATTGGAATTGCAAACTTTTTCCCAGACAGCAAAGTACCTGCAAAAATGTCAGTTTTGGCCTATTTGATCATTTCCCATTGAGTTTACATTGGAATTGCAAACTTTTTCCCAGACAGCAAAGTACCTGCAAAAATGTCAGTTTTGGCCTATTTGATCATTTCCCATTGAGTTTACATTGGAATTGCAATCTTTTTCCCAGACACCAAAGTACCTGCAAAAATGTCAGTTTTGGCCTATTTGATCATTTCCCATTGAGTTTACATTGGAATTGCAAACTTTTTCCCAGACACCAAAGTACCTGCAAAAATGTCAGATTTGGCCTATTTGATCATTTCCCATTGAGTTTACATTGGAATTGCAAACTTTTTCCCAGACACCAAAGTACCTGCAAAAATGTCAGTTTTGGCCTATTTGATAATTTCCCATTGAGTTTACATTGGAATTGCAAACTTTTTCCCAGACAGTAAAGTACCTGCAAAAATGTCAGTTTTTGCCTATTTGATCATTTCCCATTGAGTTTACATTGGAATTGCAAACGTTTTCCCAGAGAGTAAAGTACCTGCAAAAATGTCAGTTTTTGCCTATTTGATCATTTCCCATTGAGTTTACATTGGAATTGCAAACTTTTTCCCAGAGAGTAAAGTACCTGCAAAAATGTCAGTTTTGGCCTATTTGATCATTTCCCATTGAGTTTACATTGGAATTGCAAACGTTTTCCCAGACACCAAAGTACCTGCAAAAATGTCAGTTTTGGCCTATTTGATCATTTCCCATTGAGCTTACATTGGAATTGCAAACTTTTTCCCAGACAGCAAAGTACCTGCAAAAATGTCAGTTTTGGCCTATTTGATCATTTCCCATTGAGTTTACATTGGAATTGCAAACTTTTTCCCAGACAGCAAAGTACCTGCAAAAATGTCAGTTTTGGCCTATTTGATCATTTCCCATTGAGTTTACATTGGAATTGCAATCTTTTTCCCAGACAGCAAAGTACCTGCAAAAATGTCAGTTTTGGCCTATTTGATCATTTCCCATTGAGTTTACGTTGGAATTGCAAACTTTTTCCCAGACACCAAAGTACCTGCAAAAATGTCAGTTTTGGCCTATTTGATCATTTCCCATTGAGTTTACATTGGAATTGCAAACTTTTTCCCAGACACCAAAGTACCTGCAAAAATGACAGTTTTGGCCTATTTGATCTTTTCCCATTGAGTTTACATTGGAATTGCAAACTTTTTCCCAGACAGGAAAGTACCTGCAAAAATGTCAGTTTTTGCCTATTTGATCATTTCCCATTGAGTTTACATTGGAATTGCAAACTTTTTCCCAGACACCAAAGTACCTGCAAAAATGTCAGTTTTGGCCTATTTGATCATGTCCCATTGAGTTTACATTGGAATTGCAAACTTTTTCCCAGACACCAAAGTACCTGCAAAAATGTCAGTTTTGGCCTATGTGATCATTTCCCATTGAGTTTACATTGGAATTGCAAACTTTTTCCCAGACAGCAAAGTACCTGCAAAAATGTCAGTTTTGGCCTATTTGATAATTTCCCATTGAGTTTACATTGGAATTGCAAACTTTTTCCCAGACAGTAAAGTACCTGCAAAAATGTGTTTTGCCCTATTTGATCATTTCCCATTGAGTTTACATTGGAATTGCAAACTTTTTCCCAGACACCAAAGTACCTGCAAAAATGTCAGTTTTGGCCCATTTGATCATTTCCCATTGAGTTTACATTCGAATTGCAAACTTTTTCCCAGACACCAAAGTACCTGCAAAAATGTCAGTTTTGGCCTATTTGATCATTTCCCATTGAGTTTACATTGGAATTGCAAACTTTTTCCCAGAGAGTAAAGTACCTGCAAAAATGTCAGTTTTTGCCTATTTGATCATTTCCCTTTGAGTTTACATTGGAATTGCAAACGTTTTCCCAGACACCAAAGTACCTGCAAAAATGTCAGTTTTGGCCTATTTGATCATTTCCCATTGAGCTTACATTGGAATTGCAAACTTTTTCCCAGACAGCAAAGTACTTGCAAAAATGTCAGTTTTGGCCTATTTGAGCATTTCCCATTGAGTTTACATTGGAATTGCAAACTTTTTCCCAGACAGCAAAGTACCTGCAAAAATGTCAGTTTTGGCCTATTTGATCATTTCCCATTGAGTTTACATTGGAATTGCAAACTTTTTCCCAGACACCAAAGTACCTGCAAAAATGTCAGTTTTTGCCTATTTGATCATTTCCCATTGAGTTTACATTGGAATTGCAAACTTTTTCCCAGACAGCAAAGTACCTGCAAGAATGTCAGTTTTTGCCTATTTGATCATTTCCCATTGAGTTTACATTGGAATTGCATTCTTTTTCCCAGACAGCAAAGTACCTGCAAAAATGTCAGTTTTGGCCTATTTGATCTTTTCCCATTGAGTTTACATTGGAATTGCAAACTTTTTCCCAGACACCAAAGTACCTGCAAAAATGTCAGTTTTGGCCTATTTGATCATTTCCCATTGAGTTTACATTGGAATTGCAAACGTTTTCCCAGACACCAAAGTACCTGCAAAAATGTCAGTTTTGGCCTATTTGATCATTTCCCATTGAGTTTACATTGGAATTGCAAACGTTTTCCCAGACACCAAAGTACCTGCAAAAATGTCAGTTTTGGCCTATTTGATCATTTCCCATTGAGCTTACATTGGAATTGCAAACTTTTTCCCAGACAGCAAAGTACTTGCAAAAATGTCAGTTTTGGCCTATTTGATCATTTCCCATTGAGTTTACATTGGAATTGCAAACTTTTTCCCAGAAAGTACCTGCAAAAATGTCAGTTTTTGCCTATTTGATCATTTCCCATTAAGTTTACATTGGAATTGCAAACTTTTTCCCAGACAGCAAAGTACCTGCAAAAATTTCAGTTTTCGCCTATTTGATCATTTCCTATTGAGTTTACATTGGAATTGCAAACTTTTTCCAGACAGCAAAGTACCTGCAAAAATGTCAGTTTTTGCCTATTTGATCATTTCCCATTGAGTTTACATTGGAATTGCAAACTTTTTCCCAGACAGCAAAGTACCTGCAAAAATGTCAGTTTTCGCCTATTTGATCATTTCCCATTGAGTTTACATTGGAATTGCAAACTTTTTCCCAGAGAGTAAAGTACCTGCAAAAATGTCAGTTTTCGCCTATTTGATCATTTCCCATTGAGTTTACATTGGAATTGCAAACTTTTTCCCAGAGAGTAAAGTACCTGCAAAAATGTCAGTTTTCGCCTATTTGATCATTTCCCATTAAGTTTACATTGGAATCGCAAACTATTTCCCAGAGAGTCAAGTAATTGCAAGAATATCAATTTTTGCCTATTTGATCATTTCCCATTAAGTTTACATTGTTATCGAAACTGTTTCCCAGAGAGTAAAGTAACTGAAAAAATGTCAGTTTTTGCCTATTTGATCATTTCCCATTCAGTTTACATTGGAATCGCAAACTGTGTCCCAGAGAGTAAAGTAACTGCCAATTTGATCATTTCCCATTAAGTTTACATTGGAATCGCAAACTGTGTCCCAGAGAGTCAAGTAACTGCAAAAATGTCAGTTTTCGCCTATTTGATCATTTCCCATTAAGTTTACATTGGAATCGCAAACTGTGTCCCAGAGAGTCAAGTAACTGCAAAAATGTCGGTTTTCGCCTATTTCATCATTTCCCATTAAGTTTCCATTGGACTCGCAAACTTTTTCCCAGAGAGTCAAGTAACTGCAAAAATGTCAGTTTTCGCCTATTTGATCATTTCCCATTAAGTTTCCATTGGAATCGCAAACTGTTTCCCAGAGAGTCAAGTAACTGCAAAAATGTCAGTTTTCGCATATTTGATCATTTCCCATTGAGTTTACATTGGAATCGCAAACTGTTTCCCAGAGAGTCAAGTAACTGCAAAAATGTCAGTTTTCGCCTATTTGATTATTTCCCATTGAGTTTACATTGGAATCACAAACTATTTCCCAGAGAGTCAAGTAATTGCAAGAATATCAATTTTTGCCTATTTGATCATTTCCCATTAAGTTTACATTGTTATCGAAACTGTTTCCCAGAGAGTAAAGTAACTGCAAAAATGTCAGTTTTCGCCTATTTGATCATTTCCCATTAAGTTTACATTGGAATCGCAAACTGTGTCCCAGAGAGTAAAGTAACTGCCAATTTGATCATTTCCCATTAAGTTTACATTGGAATCGCAAACTGTGTCCCAGAGAGTAAATTAACTGCCAATTTGATCATTTCCCATTAAGTTTACATTGGAATCGCAAACTGTGTCCCAGAGAGTCAAGTAACTGCAAAAATGTCAGTTTTCGCCTATTTGATCATTTCCCATTAAGTTTACATTGGAATCGCAAACTGTGTCGCAGAGAGTCAAGTAACTGCAAAAATGTCGGTTTTCGCCTATTTGATCATTTCCCATTAAGTTTCCATTGGAATCGCAAACTGTTTCCCAGAGAGTCAAGTAACTGCAAAAATGTCAGTTTTCGCCTATTTGATCATTTCCCATTAAGTTTCCATTGGAATAGCAAACTGTTTCCCAGAGAGTCAAGTTACTGCAAAAATGTCAGTTTTCGCCTATTTGATCATTTCCCAATGAGTTTACATTGGAATCGCAAACTGTTTCCCAGAGAGTCAAGTAACTGCAAAAATGTCAGTTTTCGCCTATTTGATCATTTCCCATTGAGTTTACATTGGAATCACAAACTATTTCCCAGAGAGTCAAGTAATTGCAAGAATATCAATTTTTGCCTATTTGATCATTTCCCATTAAGTTTACATTGTTATCGAAACTGTTTCCCAGAGAGTAAAGTAACTGCAAAAATGTCAGTTTTCGCCTATTTGATCATTTCCCATTAAGTTTACATTGGAATCGCAAACTGTGTCCCAGAGAGTAAAGTAACTGCCAATTTGATCATTTCCCATTAACTTTACATTGGAATCGCAAACTGTGTACCAGAGAGTAAAGTAACTGCCAATTTGATCATTTCCCATTGAGTTTACATTGGAATTGCAAAAATTTTCCCAGAGAGTAAAGTACCTGCAAAAATATCAGTTTTCGCCTATTTGATCATTTCCCATTGAGTTTACATTGGAATTGCAAAAATTTTCCCAGAGAGTAAAGTACCTGCAAAAATGTCAGTTTTCGCCTATTTGATCATTTCCCATTGAGTTTACATTGGAATTGCAAACTTTTTCCCAGAGAGTAAAGTACCTGCAAAAATGTCAGTTTTCGCCTATTTGATCATTTCCCATTGAGTTTACATTGGAATTGCAAACTTTTTCCCAGACAGCAAAGTACCTGCAAAAATGTCAGTTTTTGCCTATTTGATCATTTCCCATTGAGTTTACATTGGAATTGCAAACTTTTTCCCAGAGAGTAAAGTACCTGCAAAAATGTCAGTTTTCGCCTATTTATCATTTCACATTGAGTTTACATTGGAATTGCAAACTTTTTCCCAGAGAGCAAAGTACCTGCAAAAATGTCAGTTTTTGCCTATTTGATCATTTCCCATTGAGTTTACATTGGAATTGCAAACTTTTTCCCAGAGAGTAAAGTACCTGCAAAAATGTCAGTTTTCGCCTATTTGATCATTTCCTATTGAGTTTACATTGGAATTGCAAACTTTTTCCCAGAGAGTAAAGTACCTGCAAAAATGTCAGTTTTCGCCTATTTGATCATTTCCCATTGAGTTTACATTGGAATTGCAAACTTTTACCCAGAGAGTAAAGTACCTGCAAAAATGTTAGTTTTTGCCTATTTGGTCATTTCCCATTAAGTTTACATTGGAATTGCAAACTTTTTCCCAGACAGCAAAGTACCTGCAAAAATTTCAGTTTTCGCCTATTTGATCATTTCCTATTGAGTTTACATTGGAATTGCAAACTTTTTCCCAGACAGGAAAGTACCTGCAAAAATGTCAGTTTTCGCCTATTTGATCATTTCCCATTGAGTTTACATTGGAATTGCAAACTTTTTCCCAGAGAGTAAAGTACCTGCAAAAATGTCAGTTTTCGCCTATTTGATCATTTCCCATTAAGTTTACATTCGAATCGCAAACTATTTCCCAGAGAGTCAAGTAATTGCAAGAATATCAATTTTTGCCTATTTGATCATTTCCCATTAAGATTACATTGTTATCGAAACTGTTTCCCAGAGAGTAAAGTAACTGCAAAAATGTCAGTTTTTGCCTATTTGATCATTTCCCATTCAGTTTACATTGGAATCGCAAACTGTGTCCCAGAGAGTAAAGTAACTGCCAATTTGATCATTTCCCATTAAGTTTACATTGGAATCGCAAACTGTGTCCCAGAGAGTCAAGTAACTGCAAAAATGTCAGTTTTCGCCTATTTGATCATTTCCCATTAAGTTTACATTGGAATTGCAAACTTTTTCCCAGACACCAAAGTACCTGCAAAAATTTCAGTTTTCGCCTATTTGATCATTTCCTATTGAGTTTACATTGGAATTGCAAACTTTTTCCCAGACAGGAAAGTACCTGCAAAAATGTCAGTTTTCGCCTATTTGATCATTTCCCATTGAGTTTACATTGGAATTGCAAACTTTTTCCCAGAGAGTAAAGTACCTGCAAATTGTCAGTTTTCGCCTATTTGATCATTTCCCATTAAGTTTACATTCGAATCGCAAACTATTTCCCAGAGAGTCAAGTAATTGCAAGAATATCAATTTTTGCCTATTTGATCATTTCCCATTAAGATTACATTGTTATCGAAACTGTTTCCCAGAGAGTAAAGTAACTGCAAAAATGTCAGTTTTTGCCTATTTGATCATTTCCCATTCAGTTTACATTGGAATCGCAAACTGTGTCCCAGAGAGTAAAGTAACTGCCAATTTGATCATTTCCCATTAAGTTTACATTGGAATCGCAAACTGTGTCCCAGAGAGTCAAGTAACTGCAAAAATGTCAGTTTTCGCCTATTTGATCATTTCCCATTAAGTTTACATTGGAATCGCAAACTGTGTCCCAGAGAGTCAAGTAACTGCAAAAATGTCGGTTTTCGCCTATTTGATCATTTCCCATTAAGTTTCCATTGGAATCGCAAACTGTTTCCCAGAGAGTCAAGTAACTGCAAAAATGTCAGTTTTCGCCTATTTGATCATTTCCCATTAAGTTTCCATTGGAATCGCAAACTGTGTCCCAGAGAGTAAAGTAACTGCCAATTTGATCATTTCCCATTGAGTTTACAATGGAATCGCAAACTGTGTCCCAGAGAGTCAAGTAACTGGAAAAATGTCAGTTTTCGCCTACTTGATCATTTCCCATTAAGTTTACATTCGAATCGCAAACTATTTCCCAGAGAGTCAAGTAATTGCAAGAATATCAATTTTTGCCTATTTGATCATTTCCCATTAAGATTACATTGTTATCGAAACTGTTTCCCAGAGAGTAAAGTAACTGCAAAAATGTCAGTTTTTGCCTATTTGATCATTTCCCATTCAGTTTACATTGGAATCGCAAACTGTGTCCCAGAGAGTAAAGTAACTGCCAATTTGATCATTTCCCATTAAGTTTACATTGGAATCGCAAACTGTGTCCCAGAGAGTCAAGTAACTGCAAAAATGTCAGTTTTCGCCTATTTGATCATTTCCCATTAAGTTTACATTGGAATCGCAAACTGTGTCCCAGAGAGTCAAGTAACTGCAAAAATGTCGGTTTTCGCCTATTTGATCATTTCCCATTAAGTTTCCATTGGAATCGCAAACTGTTTCCCAGAGAGTCAAGTAACTGCAAAAATGTCAGTTTTCGCCTATTTGATCATTTCCCATTAAGTTTCCATTGGAATCGCAAACTGTGTCCCAGAGAGTAAAGTAACTGCCAATTTGATCATTTCCCATTGAGTTTACAATGGAATCGCAAACTGTGTCCCAGAGAGTCAAGTAACTGGAAAAATGTCAGTTTTCGCCTACTTGATCATTTCCCATTGAGTTTACATTGGAATCGCAAACTGTTTCCCAGAGAGTCAAGTAACTGCAAAAATGTCAGTGTTCGCCTATTTGATAATTTCCCATTAAGTTTACATTGGAATCGCAAACTGTTTCCCAGAGAGTCAAGTAACTGCAAAAATGTCAGTTTTCGCCTATTTGATCATTTCCCATTGAGTTTACATTGGAATCGCAAACTCTTTCCCAGAGAGTCAAGTAACTGCAAAAATGTCAGTTTTCGCCTATTTGATCATTTCCCATTGAGTTTACATTGGAATCGCAAACTGTTTCCCAGAGAGTCAAGTAACTGCAAAAATGTCAGTTTTCGCCTATTTGATCATTTCCCATTAAGTTTCTATTGGAATCGCAAACTGTTTCCCAGAGAGTCAAGTAACTGCAAAAATGTCATTTTTCGCCTATTTGATCATTTCCCATTAAGTTTACATTGGAATCGCAAACTGTGTCCCAGAGAGTAAAGTAACTGCCAATTTGATCATTTCCCATTAAGTTTACATTGGAATCGCAAACTGTGTCCCAGAGAGTAAATTAACTGCCAATTTGATCATTTCCCATTAAGTTTACATTGGAATCGCAAACTGTGTCCCAGAGAGTCAAGTAACTGCAAAAATGTCAGTTTTCGCCTATTTGATCATTTCCCATTAAGTTTACATTGGAATCGCAAACTGTGTCGCAGAGAGTCAAGTAACTGCAAAAATGTCGGTTTTCGCCTATTTGATCATTTCCCATTAAGTTTCCATTGGAATCGCAAACTGTTTCCCAGAGAGTCAAGTAACTGCAAAAATGTCAGTTTTCGCCTATTTGATCATTTCCCATTAAGTTTCCATTGGAATCGCAAACTGTTTCCCAGAGAGTCAAGTAACTGCAAAAATGTCAGTTTTCGCCTATTTGATCATTTCCCATTGAGTTTACATTGGAATCGCAAACTGTTTCCCAGAGAGTCAAGTAACTGCAAAAATGTCAGTTTTCGCCTATTTGATCATTTCCCATTGAGTTTACATTGGAATCACAAACTATTTCCCAGAGAGTCAAGTAATTGCAAGAATATCAATTTTTGCCTATTTGATCATTTCCCATTAAGTTTACATTGTTATCGAAACTGTTTCCCAGAGAGTAAAGTAACTGCAAAAATGTCAGTTTTCGCCTATTTGATCATTTCCCATTAAGTTTACATTGGAATCGCAAACTGTGTCCCAGAGAGTAAAGTAACTGCCAATTTGGTCATTTCCCATTAAGTTTACATTGGAATCGCAAACTGTGTCCCAGAGAGTAAAGTAACTGCCAATATGATCATTTCCCATTGAGTTTACATTGGAATTGCAAAAATTTTCCCAGAGAGTAAAGTACCTGCAAAAATATCAGTTTTCGCCTATTTGATCATTTCCCATTGAGTTTACATTGGAATTGCAAAAATTTTCCCAGAGAGTAAAGTACCTGCAAAAATGTCAGTTTTCGCCTATTTGATCATTTCCCATTGAGTTTACATTGGAATTGCAAACTTTTTCCCAGAGAGTAAAGTACCTGCAAAAATGTCAGTTTTCGCCTATTTGATCATTTCCCATTGAGTTTACATTGGAATTGCAAACTTTTTCCCAGACAGCAAAGTACCTGCAAAAATGTCAGTTTTTGCCTATTTGATCATTTCCCATTGAGTTTACATTGGAATTGCAAACTTTTTCCCAGAGAGTAAAGTACCTGCAAAAATGTCAGTTTTCGCCTATTTATCATTTCACATTGAGTTTACATTGGAATTGCAAACTTTTTCCCAGAGAGCAAAGTACCTGCAAAAATGTCAGTTTTTGCCTATTTGATCATTTCCCATTGAGTTTACATTGGAATTGCAAACTTTTTCCCAGAGAGTAAAGTACCTGCAAAAATGTCAGTTTTCGCCTATTTGATCATTTCCTATTGAGTTTACATTGGAATTGCAAACTTTTTCCCAGAGAGTAAAGTACCTGCAAAAATGTCAGTTTTCGCCTATTTGATCATTTCCCATTGAGTTTACATTGGAATTGCAAACTTTTACCCAGAGAGTAAAGTACCTGCAAAAATGTTAGTTTTTGCCTATTTGATCATTTCCCATTAAGTTTACATTGGAATTGCAAACTTTTTCCCAGACATCAAAGTACCTGCAAAAATTTCAGTTTTCGCCTATTTGATCATTTCCTATTGAGTTTACATTGGAATTGCAAACTTTTTCCCAGACAGGAAAGTACCTGCAAAAATGTCAGTTTTCGCCTATTTGATCATTTCCCATTGAGTTTACATTGGAATTGCAAACTTTTTCCCAGAGAGTAAAGTACCTGCAAAAATGTCAGTTTTCGCCTAATTGATCATTTCCCATTAAGTTTACATTGGAATCGCAAACTGTGTCCCAGAGTCAAGTAACTGCAAAAATGTCAGTTTTCGCCTATTTGATCATTTCCCATTGTTTACATTGGAATCTCAAACTGTTTCCAAGAGAGTCAGGTAACTGCAAAAATGTCAGTTTTCGCAGATTTGATCATCTCCCATTAAGTTTACATTGGAATCGCAAACTGTTTCCCAGAGTAAAGTAACTGCAAAAATGTAAGTTTTCGCCTATTTGATCATTTCCCATTAAATTTCCATTGGAATCGCAAACTGTTTCCCAGAGAGTCAAGTAACTGCAAAAATGTCAGTTTTCGCCTATTTGATCATTTCCCATTAAGTTTACATTGGAATCGCAAACTGTGTCCCAGAGTCAAGTAACTGCAAAAATGTCAGTTTTCGCCTATTTGATCATTTCCCATTGTTTACATTGGAATCTCAAACTGTTTCCAAGAGAGTCAGGTAACTGCAAAAATGTCAGTTTTCGCAGATTTGATCATCTCCCATTAAGTTTACATTGGAATCGCAAACTGTTTCCCAGAGTAAAGTAACTGCAAAAATGTAAGTTTTCGCCTATTTGATCATTTCCCATTAAGTTTCCATTGGAATCGCAAACTGTTTCCCAGAGAGTCAAGTAACTGCAAAAATGTCAGTTTTCGCCTATTTGATCATTTCCCATTAAGTTTCCATTGGAATCGCAAACTGTTTCCCAGAGAGACAAGTAACTGCAAAAATGTCAGTTTTCGCCTATTTGATCATTTCCCATTAAGTTTCCATTGGAATCGCAAACTGTGTCCCAGAGAGTCAAGTAACTGCAAAAATGTCAGTTTTCGCCTATTTGATCATTTCCCATTAAGTTTACTTTGGAATCGCAAACTGTTTCCCAGAGAGTCAAGTAACTGCAAAAATGTCAGTTTTCGCCTATTTGATCATTTCCCATTAACTTTACATTGGAATCGCAAACTGTTTCCCAGAGAGTCAAGTAACTGCAAAAATGTCATTTTTCGCCTATTTGATCATTTCCCATTAAGTTTACATTGGAATCGCAAACTGTTTCCCAGAGAGTCAAGTAACTGCAAAAATGTCAGTTTTCGCCTATTTGATCATTTTCTTTAAGTTTACATTGGAATCGCAAACTGTTTCCCAGAGAGTCAAGTAACTGCAAAAATGTCAGTTTTCGCCTATTTGATCATTTCCCATTAAGTTTACATTGGAATCGCAAACTGTTTCCCAGAGAGTCAAGTAACTGCAAAAATGTCAGTTTTCGCCTATTTGATCATTTCCCATTAAGTTTACTTTGGAATCACAGACTGTTCCCAGAGAGTCAAGTAACTGCAAAAATGTCAGTTTTCGCCTATTTGATCATTTCCCATTGAGTTTACATTGGAATCGCAAACTGTTTCCCAGAGAGTCAAGTAACTGCAAAAATGTCAGTTTTCGCCTATTTGATCATTTCCCATTAAGTTTACATTGGAATCGCAAACTGTGTCCCAGAGAGTAAAGTAACTGCCAATTTGATCATTTCCCATTGAGTTTACATTGGAATCGCAAACTGTGTCCCAGAGAGTAAAGTAACTGCCAATTTGATCATTTCCCATTGAGTTTACATTGGAATTGCAAAAATTTTCCCAGAGAGTAAAGTACCTGCAAAAATATCAGTTTTCGCCTATTTGATCATTTCCCATTGAGTTTACATTGGAATTGCAAAAATTTTCCCAGAGAGTAAAGTACCTGCAAAAATGTCAGTTTTCGCCTATTTGATCATTTCCCATTGAGTTTACATTGGAATTGCAAACTTTTTCCCAGAGAGTAAAGTACCTGCAAAAATGTCAGTTTTGGCCTATTTGATCATTTCCCATTGAGTTTACATTGGAATTGCAAACTTTTTCCCAGACAGCAAAGTACCTGCAAAAATGTCAGTTTTTGCCTATTTGATCATTTCCCATTGAGTTTACATTGGAATTGCAAACTTTTTCCCAGAGAGCAAAGTACCTGCAAAAATGTCAGTTTTTGCCTATTTGATCATTTCCCATTGAGTTTACATTGGAATTGCAAACTTTTTCCCAGAGAGTAAAGTACCTGCAAAAATGTCAGTTTTCGCCTATTTGATCATTTCCTATTGAGTTTACATTGGAATTGCAAACTTTTTCCCAGAGAGTAAAGTACCTGCAAAAATGTCAGTTTTGGCCTATTTGATCATTTCCCATTGAGTTTACATTGGAATTGCAAACTTTTACCCAGAGAGTAAAGTACCTGCAAAAATGTTAGTTTTTGCCTATTTGATCATTTCCCATTAAGTTTACATTGGAATTGCAAACTTTTTCCCAGACAGCAAAGTACCTGCAAAAATTTCAGTTTTCGCCTATTTGATCATTTCCTATTGAGTTTACATTGGAATTGCAAACTTTTTCCCAGACAGGAAAGTACCTGCAAAAATGTCAGTTTTCGCCTATTTGATCATTTCCCATTGAGTTTACATTGGAATTGCAAACTTTTTCCCAGAGAGTGAAGTACCTGCAAAAATGTCAGTTTTTGCCTATTTGATCATTTCCCATTAAGTTTACATTCGAATCGCAAACTATTTCCCAGAGAGTCAAGTAATTGCAAGAATATCAATTTTTGCCTATTTGATCATTTCCCATTAAGATTACATTGTTATCGAAACTGTTTCCCAGAGAGTAAAGTAACTGCAAAAATGTCAGTTTTTGCCTATTTGATCATTTCCCATTCAGTTTACATTGGAATCGCAAACTGTGTCCCAGAGAGTAAAGTAACTGCCAATTTGATCATTTCCCATTAAGTTTACATTGGAATCGCAAACTGTGTCCCAGAGAGTCAAGTAACTGCAAAAATGTCAGTTTTCGCCTATTTGATCATTTCCCATTAAGTTTACATTGGAATCGCAAACTGTGTCCCAGAGAGTCAAGTAACTGCAAAAATGTCGGTTTTCGCCTATTTGATCATTTCCCATTGTTTACATTGGAATCGCAAACTGTTTCCCAGAGTAAAGTAACTGCAAAAATGTCAGTTTTCGCCTATTTGATCATTTCCCATTAAGTTTACATTGGAATCGCAAACTGTGTCCCAGAGAGTAAAGTAACTGCCAATTTGATCATTTCCCATTGAGTTTACATTGGAATCGCAAACTGTGTCCCAGAGAGTCAAGTAACTGGAAAAATGTCAGTTTTCGCCTACTTGATCATTTCCCATTGAGTTTACATTAGAATCGCAAACTGTTTCCCAGAGAGTCAAGTAACTGCAAAAATGTCAGTGTTCGCCTATTTGATAATTTCCCATTAAGTTTACATTGGAATCGCAAACTGTGTCCCAGAGAGTCAAGTAACTGCAAAAATGTCAGTTTTCGCCTATTTGATCATTTCCCATTGAGTTTACATTGGAATCGCAAACTGTGTCCCAGAGAGTCAAGTAACTGCAAAAATGTCAGTTTTCGCCTATTTGATCATTTCCCATTGAGTTTACATTGGAATCGCAAACTGTTTCCCAGAGAGTCAGGTAACTGCAAAAATGTCAGTTTTCGCCTATTTGATCATTTCCCATTAAGTTTACATTGGTATCGCAAACTGTGTCCCAGAGAGTCAAGTAACTGCAAAAATGTCAGTTTTCGCCTATTTGATCATTTCCCATTAAGTTTACATTGGAATCGCAAACTGTTTCCCAGAGAGTCAAGTAACTGCAAAAAAATGTCAGTTTTCGCCTATTTGATCATTTCCCATGGAGTTTACATTGGAATCACAAACTGTGTCCCATAGAGTCAAGTAACTGCAAAAATGTCAGTTTTCGCCTATTTGATCATTTCCCATTGTTTACATTGGAATCGCAAACTGTTTCCAAGAGAGTCAGGTAACTGCAAAAATGTCAGTTTTCGCCTATTTGATCATTTCCCATTAAGTTTACATTGGAATCGCAAACTGTTTCCCAGGGAGTCAAGTAACTGCAAAAATGTCAGTTTTGGCCTATTTGATAATTTCCCATTGAGTTTACATTGGAATTGCAAACTTTTTCCCAGACAGTAAAGTACCTGCAAAACTGTCAGTTTTTGCCTATTTGATCATTTCCCATTGAGTTTACATTGGAATTGCAAACGTTTTCCCAGAGAGTAAAGTAACTGCAAAAATGTCAGTTTTTGCCTATTTGATCATTTCCCATTGAGTTTACATTGGAATTGCAAACTTTTTCCCAGAGAGTAAAGTACCTGCAAAAATGTCAGTTTTGTCCTATTTGATCATTTCCCATTGAGTTTACATTGGAATTGCAAACGTTTTCCCAGACACCAAAGTACCTGCAAAAATGTCAGTTTTGGCCTATTTGATCATTTCCCATTGAGCTTACATTGGAATTGCAAACTTTTTCCCAGACAGCAAAGTACCTGCAAAAATGTCAGTTTTGGCCTATTTGATCATTTCCCATTGAGTTTACATTGGAATTGCAAACTTTTTCCCAGACAGCAAAGTACCTGCAAAAATGTCAGTTTTGGCCTATTTGATCATTTCCCATTGAGTTTACATTGGAATTGCAATCTTTTTCCCAGACAGCAAAGTACCTGCAAAAATGTCAGTTTTGGCCTATTTGATCATTTCCCATTGAGTTTACGTTGGAATTGCAAACTTTTTCCCAGACACCAAAGTACCTGCAAAAATGTCAGTTTTGGCCTATTTGATCATTTCCCATTGAGTTTACATTGGAATTGCAAACTTTTTCCCAGACACCAAAGTACCTGCAAAAATGTCAGTTTTGGCCTATTTGATCTTTTCCCATTGAGTTTACATTGGAATTGCAAACTTTTTCCCAGACACCAAAGTACCTGCAAAAATGTCAGTTTTGGCCTATTTGATCATTTCCCATTGAGTTTACATTGGAATCACAAACTGTGTCCCAGAGAGTCAAGTAACTGCAAAAATGTCAGTTTTCGCCTATTTGATCATTTCCCATTGTTTACATTGGAATCGCAAACTGTTTCCAAGAGAGTCAGGTAACTGCAAAAATGTCAGTTTTCGCCTATTTGATCATTTCCCATTAAGTTTCCATTGGAATCGCAAACTGTTTCCCAGAGAGTCAAGTAACTGCAAAAATGTCAGTTTTCGCCTATTTGATCATTTCCCATTAAGTTTACATTGGAATCGCAAACTGTGTCCCAGAGAGTCAAGTAACTGCAAAAATGTCAGTTTTCGCCTATTTGATCATTTCCCATTAAGTTTCCATTGGAATCGCAAACTGTTTCCCAGAGAGTCAAGTAACTGCAAAAATGTCAGTTTTCGCCTATTTGATCATTTCCCATTAAGTTTACATTGGAATCGCAAACTGTTTCCCAGAGAGTCAAGTAACTGCAAAAATGTCAGTTTTCGCCTATTTGATCATTTCCCATTAAGTTTCCATTGGAATCGCAGTTTCCCAGAGAGTCAATTAACTGCAAAAATGTCAGTTTTCGCCTATTTGATCATTTCCCATTAAGTTTACATTGGAATCGCAAACTGTTTCCCAGAGAGTCAAGTAACTGCAAAAATGTCAGTTTTCGCCTATTTGATCATTTCCCATTAAGTTTACATTGGAATCGCAAACTGTTTCCCAGAGAGTCAAGTAACTGCAAAAATGTCAGTTTTCGCCTATTTGATCATTTCCCATTAAGTTTCCATTGGAATCGCAAACTGTTTCCCAGAGAGTCAAGTAACTGCAAAAATGTCAGTTTTCGCCTATTTGATCATTTCCCATTAACTTTCCATTGGAATCGCAAACTGTTTCCCAGAGAGACAAGTAACTGCAAAAATGTAAGTTTTCGCCTATTTGATCATTTCCCATTAAGTTTCCATTGGAATCGCAAACTGTGTCCCAGAGAGTCAAGTAACTGCAAAAATGTCAGTTTTCGCCTATTTCATCATTTCCCATTAAGTTTACTTTGGAATCGCAAACTGTTTCCCAGAGAGTCAAGTAACTGCAAAAATGTCAGTTTTCGCCTATTTGATCATTTCCCATTAAGTTTACATTGGAATCGCAAACTGTTTCCCAGAGAGTCAAGTAACTGCAAAAATGTCAGTTTTTGCCTATTTGATCATTTCCCATTAAGTTTCTATTGGAATCGCAAACTGTTTCCCAGAGAGTCAAGTAACTGCAAAAATGTCATTTTTCGCCTATTTGATCATTTTCCATTAAGTTTACATTGGAATCGCAAACTGTTTCCCAGAGAGTCAAGTAACTGCAAAAATGTCAGTTTTCGCCTATTTGATCATTTCCCATTAAGTTTACATTGGAATCGCAAACTGTTTCCCAGAGAGTCAAGTAACTGCAAAAATGTCAGTTTTCGCCTATTTGATCATTTCCCATTAAGTTTACTTTGGAAACGCAAACTGTGTCCCCGAGAGTCAAGTAACAGCCAAAATGTCAGTTTTCGCCTATTTGATCATTTCCCATTGAGTTTACCTTGGAAACACAAACTGTTTCCCAGAGAGTCAAGTAACTGCAAAAATGTCAGTTTTCGCCTATTTGATCATTTCCCATTAAGTTTCCATTGGAATCGCAAACTGTTTCCCAGAGAGTCAAGTAACTGCAAAAATGTCAGTTTTCGCCTATTTGATCATTTCCCATTAAGTTTACATTGGAATCGCAAACTGTTTCCCAGAGAGTCAAGTAACTGCAAAAATGTCAGTTTTCGCCTATTTGATCATTTCCCATTGTTTACATTGGAATCGCAAACTGTTTCCCAGAGAGTCAGGTAACTGCAAAAATGTCAGTTTTCGCCTATTTGATCATTTCCCATTAAGTTTACATTGGAATCGCAAACTGTTTCCCAGAGAGTCAAGTAACTGCAAAAATGTCAGTTTTCGCCTATTTGATCATTTCCCATTAAGTTTCCATTGGAATCGCAAACTGTTTCCCAGAGAATCAAGTAACTGCAAAAATGTCAGTTTTCGCCTATTTGATCATTTCCCATTAAGTTTCCATTGGAATCGCAAACTGTTTCCCAGAGAGACAAGTAACTGCAAAAATGTAAGTTTTCGCCTATTTGATCATTTCCCATTAAGTTTCCATTGGAATCGCAAACTGTGTCCCAGAGAGTCAAGTAACTGCAAAAATGTCAGTTTTCGCCTATTTGATCATTTCCCATTAAGTTTACTTTGGAATCGCAAACTGTTTCCCAGAGAGTCAAGTAACTGCAAAAATGTCAGTTTTCGCCTATTTGATCATTTCCCATTAAGTTTACATTGGAATCGCAAACTGTTTCCCAGAGAGTCAAGTAACTGCAAAAATGTCAGTTTTTGCCTATTTGATCATTTCCCATTAAGTTTCTATTGGAATCGCAAACTGTTTCCCAGAGAGTCAAGTAACTGCAAAAATGTCATTTTTCGCCTATTTGATCATTTTCCATTAAGTTTACATTGGAATCGCAAACTGTTTCCCAGAGAGTCAAGTAACTGCAAAAATGTCAGTTTTCGCCTATTTGATCATTTCCCATTAAGTTTACATTGGAATCGCAAACTGTTTCCCAGAGAGTCAAGTAACTGCAAAAATGTCAGTTTTCGCCTATTTGATCATTTCCCATTAAGTTTACTTTGGAATCGCAAAATGTGTCCCCGAGAGTCAAGTAACAGCAAAAATGTCAGTTTTCGCCTATTTGATCATTTCCCATTGAGTTTACCTTGGAAACGCAAACTGTTTCCCAGAGAGTCAAGTAACTGCAAAAATGTCAGTTTTCGCCTATTTGATCATTCCCCATTAAGTTTACTATGGAATCGCAAACTGTTTCCCAGAGAGTAAAGTAACTGCAAAAATGTCAGTTTTCGCCTATTTGATCATTTCCCATTAAGTTTACAATGGAATCGCAAACTGTTTCCCAGAGAGTCAAGTAACTGCAAAAATGTCAGTTTTCGCCTATTTGATCATTTCCCATTAAGTTTCCATTGGAATCGCAAACTGTTTCCCAGAGAGTCAAGTAACTGCAAAAATGTCAGTTTTTGCCTATTTGATCATTTCCCATTAAGTTTCTATTGGAATCGCAAACTGTTTCCCAGAGAGTCAAGTAACTGCAAAAATGTCATTTTTCGCCTATTTGATCATTTTCTATTAAGTTTACATTGGAATCGCAAACTGTTTCCCAGAGAGTCAAGTAACTGCAAAAATGTCAGTTTTCGCCTATTTGATCATTTCCCATTAAGTTTACATTGGAATCGCAAACTGTTTCCCAGAGAGTCAAGTAACTGCAAAAATGTCAGTTTTCGCCTATTTGATCATTTCCCATTAAGTTTACTTTGGAATCGCAAACTGTTTCCCAGAGAGTCAAGTAACTGCAAAAATGTCAGTTTTCGCCTATTTGATCATTTCCCATTAAGTTTCCATTGGAATCGCAAACTGTTTCCCAGAGAGTCAAGTAACTGCAAAAATGTCAGTTTTCGCCTATTTGATCATTTCCCATTAACTTTCCATTGGAATCGCAAACTGTTTCCCAGAGAGACAAGTAACTGCAAAAATGTAAGTTTTCGCCTATTTGATCATTTCCCATTAAGTTTCCATTGGAATCGCAAACTGTGTCCCAGAGAGTCAAGTAACTGCAAAAATGTCAGTTTTCGCCTATTTCATCATTTCCCATTAAGTTTACTTTGGAATCGCAAACTGTTTCCCAGAGAGTCAAGTAACTGCAAAAATGTCAGTTTTCGCCTATTTGATCATTTCCCATTAAGTTTACATTGGAATCGCAAACTGTTTCCCAGAGAGTCAAGTAACTGCAAAAATGTCAGTTTTTGCCTATTTGATCATTTCCCATTAAGTTTCTATTGGAATCGCAAACTGTTTCCCAGAGAGTCAAGTAACTGCAAAAATGTCATTTTTCGCCTATTTGATCATTTTCCATTAAGTTTACATTGGAATCGCAAACTGTTTCCCAGAGAGTCAAGTAACTGCAAAAATGTCAGTTTTCGCCTATTTGATCATTTCCCATTAAGTTTACATTGGAATCGCAAACTGTTTCCCAGAGAGTCAAGTAACTGCAAAAATGTCAGTTTTCGCCTATTTGATCATTTCCCATTAAGTTTACTTTGGAAACGCAAACTGTGTCCCCGAGAGTCAAGTAACAGCCAAAATGTCAGTTTTCGCCTATTTGATCATTTCCCATTGAGTTTACCTTGGAAACACAAACTGTTTCCCAGAGAGTCAAGTAACTGCAAAAATGTCAGTTTTCGCCTATTTGATCATTTCCCATTAAGTTTCCATTGGAATCGCAAACTGTTTCCCAGAGAGTCAAGTAACTGCAAAAATGTCAGTTTTCGCCTATTTGATCATTTCCCATTAAGTTTACAATGGAATCGCAAACTGTTTCCCAGAGAGTCAAGTAACTGCAAAAATGTCAGTTTTCGCCTATTTGATCATTTCCCATTGTTTACATTGGAATCGCAAACTGTTTCCCAGAGAGTCAGGTAACTGCAAAAATGTCAGTTTTCGCCTATTTGATCATTTCCCATTAAGTTTACATTGGAATCGCAAACTGTTTCCCAGAGAGTCAAGTAACTGCAAAAATGTCAGTTTTCGCCTATTTGATCATTTCCCATTAAGTTTCCATTGGAATCGCAAACTGTTTCCCAGAGAATCAAGTAACTGCAAAAATGTCAGTTTTCGCCTATTTGATCATTTCCCATTAAGTTTCCATTGGAATCGCAAACTGTTTCCCAGAGAGACAAGTAACTGCAAAAATGTAAGTTTTCGCCTATTTGATCATTTCCCATTAAGTTTCCATTGGAATCGCAAACTGTGTCCCAGAGAGTCAAGTAACTGCAAAAATGTCAGTTTTCGCCTATTTGATCATTTCCCATTAAGTTTACTTTGGAATCGCAAACTGTTTCCCAGAGAGTCAAGTAACTGCAAAAATGTCAGTTTTCGCCTATTTGATCATTTCCCATTAAGTTTACATTGGAATCGCAAACTGTTTCCCAGAGAGTCAAGTAACTGCAAAAATGTCAGTTTTTGCCTATTTGATCATTTCCCATTAAGTTTCTATTGGAATCGCAAACTGTTTCCCAGAGAGTCAAGTAACTGCAAAAATGTCATTTTTCGCCTATTTGATCATTTTCCATTAAGTTTACATTGGAATCGCAAACTGTTTCCCAGAGAGTCAAGTAACTGCAAAAATGTCAGTTTTCGCCTATTTGATCATTTCCCATTAAGTTTACATTGGAATCGCAAACTGTTTCCCAGAGAGTCAAGTAACTGCAAAAATGTCAGTTTTCGCCTATTTGATCATTTCCCATTAAGTTTACTTTGGAATCGCAAAATGTGTCCCCGAGAGTCAAGTAACAGCAAAAATGTCAGTTTTCGCCTATTTGATCATTTCCCATTGAGTTTACCTTGGAAACGCAAACTGTTTCCCAGAGAGTCAAGTAACTGCAAAAATGTCAGTTTTCGCCTATTTGATCATTCCCCATTAAGTTTACTATGGAATCGCAAACTGTTTCCCAGAGAGTAAAGTAACTGCAAAAATGTCAGTTTTCGCCTATTTGATCATTTCCCATTAAGTTTACAATGGAATCGCAAACTGTTTCCAGAGAGTCAAGTAACTGCAAAAATGTCAGTTTTCGCCTATTTGATCATTTCCCATTAAGTTTCCATTGGAATCGCAAACTGTTTCCCAGAGAGTCAAGTAACTGCAAAAATGTCAGTTTTTGCCTATTTGATCATTTCCCATTAAGTTTCTATTGGAATCGCAAACTGTTTCCCAGAGAGTCAAGTAACTGCAAAAATGTCATTTTTCGCCTATTTGATCATTTTCTATTAAGTTTACATTGGAATCGCAAACTGTTTCCCAGAGAGTCAAGTAACTGCAAAAATGTCAGTTTTCGCCTATTTGATCATTTCCCATTAAGTTTACATTGGAATCGCAAACTGTTTCCCAGAGAGTCAAGTAACTGCAAAAATGTCAGTTTTCGCCTATTTGATCATTTCCCATTAAGTTTACTTTGGAATCGCAAACTGTATCCCCGAGAGTCAAGTAACAGCAAAAATGTCAGTTTTCGCCTATTTGATCATTTCCCATTGAGTTTACCTTGGAAACGCAAACTGTTTCCCAGAGAGTCAAGTAACTGCAAAAATGTCAGTTTTCGCCTATTTGATCATTTCCCATTAAGTTTCCATTGGAATCGCAAACTGTTTCCCAGAGAGTCAAGTAACTGCAAAAATGTCAGTTTTCGCCTATTTGATCATTTCCCATTAAGTTTACAATGGAATCGCAAACTGTTTCCCAGAGAGTCAAGTAATTGCAAAAATGTCAGTTTTCGCCTATTTGATCATTTCCCTTTCTTTACATTGGAATCGCAAACTGTTTCCCAGAGAGTCAGGTAACTGCAAAAATGTCAGTTTTCGCCTATTTGATCATTTCCCATTAAGTTTACATTGGAATCGCAAACTGTTTCCCAGAGAGTCAAGTAACTGCAAAAATGTCAGTTTTCGCCTATTTGATCATTTCCCATTGAGTTTACCTTGGAAACGCAAACTGTTTCCCAGAGAGTCAAGTAACTGCAAAAATGTCAGTTTTCGCCTATTTGATCATTCCCCATTAAGTTTACTATGGAATCGCAAACTGTTTCCCAGAGAGTAAAGTAACTGCAAAAATGTCAGTTTTCGCCTATTTGATCATTTCCCATTAAGTTTACAATGGAATCGCAAACTGTTTCCCAGAGAGTCAAGTAACTGCAAAAATGTCAGTTTTCGCCTATTTGATCATTTCCCATTACGTTTCCATTGGAATCGCAAACTGTTCCCAGAGAGTCAAGTAACTGCAAAAATGTCAGTTTTTGCCTATTTGATCATTTCCCATTAAGTTTCTATTGGAATCGCAAACTGTTTCCCAGAGAGTCAAGTAACTGCAAAAATGTCATTTTTCGCCTATTTGATCATTTTCTATTAAGTTTACATTGGAATCGCAAACTGTTTCCCAGAGAGTCAAGTAACTGCAAAAATGTCAGTTTTCGCCTATTTGATCATTTCCCATTAAGTTTACATTGGAATCGCAAACTGTTTCCCAGAGAGTCAAGTAACTGCAAAAATGTCAGTTTTCGCCTATTTGATCATTTCCCATTAAGTTTACTTTGGAATCGCAAACTGTATCCCCGAGAGTCAAGTAACAGCAAAAATGTCAGTTTTCGCCTATTTGATCATTTCCCATTGAGTTTACCTTGGAAACGCAAACTGTTTCCCAGAGAGTCAAGTAACTGCAAAAATGTCAGTTTTCGCCTATTTGATCATTTCCCATTAAGTTTACAATGGAATCGCAAACTGTTTCCCAGAGAGTCAAGTAACTGCAAAAATGTCAGTTTTCGCCTATTTGATCATTTCCCATTAAGTTTACTTTGGAATCGCAAACTGTATCCCCGAGAGTCAAGTAACAGCAAAAATGTCAGTTTTCGCCTATTTGATCATTTCCCATTGAGTTTACCTTGGAAACGCAAACTGTTTCCCAGAGAGTCAAGTAACTGCAAAAATGTCAGTTTTCGCCTATTTGATCATTTCCCATTAAGTTTACAATGGAATCGCAAACTGTTTCCCAGAGAGTCAAGTAATTGCAAAAATGTCAGTTTTCGCCTATTTGATCATTTCCCTTTCTTTACATTGGAATCGCAAACTGTTTCCCAGAGAGTCAGGTAACTGCAAAAATGTCAGTTTTTGCCTATTTGATCATTTCCCATTAAGTTTCTATTGGAATCGCAAACTGTTTCCCAGAGAGTCAAGTAACTGCAAAAATGTCATTTTTCGCCTATTTGATCATTTTCTATTAAGTTTACATTGGAATCGCAAACTGTTTCCCAGAGAGTCAAGTAACTGCAAAAATGTCAGTTTTCGCCTATTTGATCATTTCCCATTAAGTTTACATTGGAATCGCAAACTGTTTCCCAGAGAGTCAAGTAACTGCAAAAATGTCAGTTTTCGCCTATTTGATCATTTCCCATTAAGTTTACTTTGGAATCGCAAACTGTATCCCCGAGAGTCAAGTAACAGCAAAAATGTCAGTTTTCGCCTATTTGATCATTTCCCATTGAGTTTACCTTGGAAACGCAAACTGTTTCCCAGAGAGTCAAGTAACTGCAAAAATGTCAGTTTTCGCCTATTTGATCATTTCCCATTAAGTTTCCATTGGAATCGCAAACTGTTTCCCAGAGAGTCAAGTAACTGCAAAAATGTCAGTTTTCGCCTATTTGATCATTTCCCATTAAGTTTACAATGGAATCGCAAACTGTTTCCCAGAGAGTCAAGTAATTGCAAAAATGTCAGTTTTCGCCTATTTGATCATTTCCCTTTCTTTACATTGGAATCGCAAACTGTTTCCCAGAGAGTCAGGTAACTGCAAAAATGTCAGTTTTCGCCTATTTGATCATTTCCCATTAAGTTTACATTGGAATCGCAAACTGTTTCCCAGAGAGTCAAGTAACTGCAAAAATGTCAGTTTTCGCCTATTTGATCATTTCCCATTAAGTTTCCATTGGAATCGCAAACTGTTTCCCAGAGAGTCAAGTAACTGCAAAAATGTCAGTTTTCGCCTATTTGATCATTTCCCATTAAGTTTCCATTGGAATCGCAAACTGTTTCCCAGAGAGACAAGTAACTGCAAAAATGTAAGTTTTCGCCTATTTGATCATTTCCCATTAAGTTTCCATTGGAATCGCAAACTGTTTCCCAGAGAGTCAAGTAACTGCAAAAATGTCAGTTTTCGCCTATTTGATCATTTCCCATTGAGTTTACCTTGGAAACGCAAACTGTTTCCCAGAGAGTCAAGTAACTGCAAAAATGTCAGTTTTCGCCTATTTGATCATTCCCCATTAAGTTTACTATGGAATCGCAAACTGTTTCCCAGAGAGTAAAGTAACTGCAAAAATGTCAGTTTTCGCCTATTTGATCATTTCCCATTAAGTTTACAATGGAATCGCAAACTGTTTCCCAGAGAGTCAAGTAACTGCAAAAATGTCAGTTTTCGCCTATTTGATCATTTCCCATTACGTTTCCATTGGAATCGCAAACTGTTTCCCAGAGAGTCAAGTAACTGCAAAAATGTCAGTTTTTGCCTATTTGATCATTTCCCATTAAGTTTCTATTGGAATCGCAAACTGTTTCCCAGAGAGTCAAGTAACTGCAAAAATGTCATTTTTCGCCTATTTGATCATTTTCTATTAAGTTTACATTGGAATCGCAAACTGTTTCCCAGAGAGTCAAGTAACTGCAAAAATGTCAGTTTTCGCCTATTTGATCATTTCCCATTAAGTTTACATTGGAATCGCAAACTGTTTCCCAGAGAGTCAAGTAACTGCAAAAATGTCAGTTTTCGCCTATTTGATCATTTCCCATTAAGTTTACTTTGGAATCGCAAACTGTATCCCCGAGAGTCAAGTAACAGCAAAAATGTCAGTTTTCGCCTATTTGATCATTTCCCATTGAGTTTACCTTGGAAACGCAAACTGTTTCCCAGAGAGTCAAGTAACTGCAAAAATGTCAGTTTTCGCCTATTTGATCATTTCCCATTAAGTTTCCATTGGAATCGCAAACTGTTTCCCAGAGAGTCAAGTAACTGCAAAAATGTCAGTTTTCGCCTATTTGATCATTTCCCATTAAGTTTACAATGGAATCGCAAACTGTTTCCCAGAGAGTCAAGTAATTGCAAAAATGTCAGTTTTCGCCTATTTGATCATTTCCCTTTCTTTACATTGGAATCGCAAACTGTTTCCCAGAGAGTCAGGTAACTGCAAAAATGTCAGTTTTTGCCTATTTGATCATTTCCCATTAAGTTTCTATTGGAATCGCAAACTGTTTCCCAGAGAGTCAAGTAACTGCAAAAATGTCATTTTTCGCCTATTTGATCATTTTCTATTAAGTTTACATTGGAATCGCAAACTGTTTCCCAGAGAGTCAAGTAACTGCAAAAATGTCAGTTTTCGCCTATTTGATCATTTCCCATTAAGTTTACATTGGAATCGCAAACTGTTTCCCAGAGAGTCAAGTAACTGCAAAAATGTCAGTTTTCGCCTATTTGATCATTTCCCATTAAGTTTACTTTGGAATCGCAAACTGTATCCCCGAGAGTCAAGTAACAGCAAAAATGTCAGTTTTCGCCTATTTGATCATTTCCCATTGAGTTTACCTTGGAAACGCAAACTGTTTCCCAGAGAGTCAAGTAACTGCAAAAATGTCAGTTTTCGCCTATTTGATCATTTCCCATTAAGTTTCCATTGGAATCGCAAACTGTTTCCCAGAGAGTCAAGTAACTGCAAAAATGTCAGTTTTCGCCTATTTGATCATTTCCCATTAAGTTTACAATGGAATCGCAAACTGTTTCCCAGAGAGTCAAGTAATTGCAAAAATGTCAGTTTTCGCCTATTTGATCATTTCCCTTTCTTTACATTGGAATCGCAAACTGTTTCCCAGAGAGTCAGGTAACTGCAAAAATGTCAGTTTTCGCCTATTTGATCATTTCCCATTAAGTTTACATTGGAATCGCAAACTGTTTCCCAGAGAGTCAAGTAACTGCAAAAATGTCAGTTTTCGCCTATTTGATCATTTCCCATTAAGTTTCCATTGGAATCGCAAACTGTTTCCCAGAGAGTCAAGTAACTGCAAAAATGTCAGTTTTCGCCTATTTGATCATTTCCCATTAAGTTTCCATTGGAATCGCAAACTGTTTCCCAGAGAGACAAGTAACTGCAAAAATGTAAGTTTTCGCCTATTTGATCATTTCCCATTAAGTTTCCATTGGAATCGCAAACTGTGTCCCAGAGAGTCAAGTAACTGCAAAAATGTCAGTTTTTGCCTATTTGATCGTTTCCCATTGAGTTTACCTTGGAAACGCAAACTGTTTCCCAGAGAGTCGAGTAACTGCAAAAATGTCAGTTTTCGCCTATTTGATCATTCCCCATTAAGTTTACTTTGGAATCGCAAACTGTTTCCCAGAGAGTAAAGTAACTTCAAAAATGTCAGTTTTCGCCTATTTGATCATTTCCCATTCAGTTTACTTTGGAATCGCAAACTCTTTCCCAGAGTAAAGTAACGGCAAAAATGTCAGTTTTCGCCTATTTGATCATTCCCATTAAGTTTACATTGGAATCGCAAACTGTGTAACAGAGAGTAAAGTAAATGCAAAAATGTCAGTTTTCGCCTATTTGATCATTTTCCATTAAGTTCATATTGGAATCGCAAACTGTTTCCCAGAGAGTCAAGTAACTGCAAAAATGTCAGTTTTCGCCTATATGATCATTTCCCATTCAGTTTACATTGGAATCGCAAACTGTTTCCCAGAGAGTCAAGCAACTGCAAAAATGTCAGTTTTCGCCTATTTGATCATTTCCCATTAAGTTTACTTTGGAATCGCAAACTGTTTCCCAGAGAGTCAAGTAACTGCAAAAATGTCAGTTTTCGCCAATTTGATCATTTCCCATTAAGTTTACATTGGAATCGCAAACTGTGTCCCAGAGAGTAAAGTACCTGCCAATTTGATCATTTCCCATTGAGTTTACATTAGAATCGCAAACTGTGTCCCAGAGAGTCAAATAACTGGAAAAATGTCAGTTTTTGCCTATTTGATCATTTCCCATTGAGTTTCCATTGGAATCGCAAACTGTTTCCCAGAGAGTCAAGTAACTGCAAAAATGTCAGTGTTCGCCTATTTGATCATTTCCCATTAAGTTTACATTGGAATCGCAAACTGTGTCCCAGAGAGTCAAGTAACTGCAAAAATGTCAGTTTTCGCCTATTTGATCATTTCCCATTAAGTTTACTTTGGAATCGCAAACTGTTTCCCAGAGAGTCAAGTAACTGCAAAAATGTCAGTTTTCGCCTATTTGATCATTTCCCATTAAGTTTACATTGGAATCGCAAACTGTTTCCCAGAGAGTCAAGTAACTGCAAAAATGTCAGTTTTCGCCTATTTGATCATTTCCCATTAAGTTTCCATTGGAATCGCAAACTGTTTCCCAGAGAGTCAAGTAACTGCAAAAATGTCAGTTTTCGCCTATTTGATCATTTCCCATTAAGTTTACATTGGAATCGCAAACTGTTTCCCAGAGAGTCAAGTAACTGCAAAAATGTCAGTTTTCGCCTATTTGATCATTTCCCATTGTTTACATTGGAATCGCAAACTGTTTCCCAGAGAGTCAGGTAACTGCAAAAATGTCAGTTTTCAACTATTTGATCATTTCCCATTAAGTTTACATTGGAATCGCAAACTGTTTCCCAGAGAGTCAAGTAACTGCAAAAATGTCAGTTTTTGCCTATTTGATCATTTCCCATTAAGTTTCTATTGGAATCGCAAACTGTTTCCCAGAGAGTCAAGTAACTGCAAAAATGTCATTTTTCGCCTATTTGATCATTTCCCATTAAGTTTACATTGGAATCGCAAACTGTTTCCCAGAGAGTCAAGTAACTGCAAAAATGTCAGTTTTCGCCTATTTGATCATTTCCCATTAAGTTTACAATGGAATCGCAAACTGTTTCCCAGAGAGTCAAGTAACTGCAAAAATATCAGTTTTCGCCTATTTGATCATTTCCCATTGTTTACATTGGAATCGCAAACTGTTTCCCAGAGAGTCAGGTAACTGCAAAAATGTCAGTTTTCGCCTATTTGATCATTTCCCATTAAGTTTACATTGGAATCGCAAACTGTTTCCCAGAGAGTCAAGTAACTGCAAAAATGTCAGTTTTTGCCTATTTGATCATTTCCCATTAAGTTTCTATTGGAATCGCAAACTGTTTCCCAGAGAGTCAAGTAACTGCAAAAATGTCATTTTTCGCCTATTTGATCATTTCCCATTAAGTTTACATTGGAATCGCAAACTGTTTCCCAGAGAGTCAAGTAACTGCAAAAATGTCAGTTTTCGCCTATTTGATCATTTTCCATTAAGTTTCCATTGGAATCGCAAACTGTTTCCCAGAGAGTCAAGTAACTGCAAAAATGTCAGTTTTCGCCTATTTGATCATTTCCCATTGAGTTTACATTGGAATCGCAAACTGTTTCCCAGAGAGTCAAGTAACTGCAAAAATGTCAGTTTTTGCCTATTTGATCATTTCCCATTAAGTTTACACTGGAATCGCAAACTGTTTCCCAGAGAGTCAAGTAACTGCAAAAATGTCAGTTTTCGCCTATTTGATCATTTCCCATTCAGTTGACTTTGGAATCGCAAACTCTTTCCCAGAGTAAAGTAACGGCAAAAATGTCAGTTTTCGCCTATTTGATCATTTCCCATTAAGTTCACATTGGAATCGCAAACTGTTTCCCAGAGAGTCAAGTAACTGGAAAAATGTCAGTTTTCGCCTATTTGATCATTTCCCATTAAGTTTACATTGGAATCGCAAACTGTTTCCCAGAGAGTCAAGTAACTGCAAAAATGTCAGTGTTCGCCTATTTGATCATTTCCCATTAAGTTTCCATTGGAATCGCAAACTGTTTCCCAGAGAGTCAAGTAACTGCAAAAATGTCAGTTTTCGCCTATTTGATCATTTCCCATTAAGTTTACATTGGAATCGCAAACTGTGTCCCAGAGAGTCAAGTAACTGCCAATTTGATCATTTCCCATTGAGGTTACATTGGAATCGCAAACTGTGTCCCAGAGAGTCAAGTAACTGGAAAAATGTCAGTTTTCGCCTATTTGATCATTTCCCATTGAGTTTACATTGGAATCGCAAACTGTTTCCCAGAGAGTCAAGTAACTGCAAAAATGTCAGTGTTCGCCTATTTGATCATTTCCCATTAAGTTTACATTGGAATCGCAAACTGTGTCCCAGAGAGTCAAGTAACTGCAAAAATGTCACTTGTCGCCAATTGATCATTTCCCATTAAGTTTTGCATTGGAATCGCAAACTGTTTCCCAGAGAGTCAAGTAACTGCAAAAATGTCAGTTTTCGCCTATTTGATCATTTCCCATTGAGTTTACATTGGAATCGCAAACTGTTTCCCAGAGAGTCAAGTAACTGCAAAAATGTCAGTTTTCGCCTATTTGATCATTTCCCATTGAGTTTACATTGGAATCGCAAACTGTTTCCCAGAGAGTCAAGCAACTGCAAAAATGTCAGTTTTCGCCTATTTGATCATTTCCCATTAAGTTTACTTTGGAATCGCAAACTGTTTCCCAGAGAGTCAAGTAACTGCAAAAATGTCAGTTTTCGCCAATTTGATCATTTCCCATTAAGTTTACATTGGAATCGCAAACTGTGTCCCAGAGAGTAAAGTACCTGCCAATTTGATCATTTCCCATTGAGTTTACATTGGAATCGCAAACTGTGTCCCAGAGAGTCAAATAACTGGAAAAATGTCAGTTTTTGCCTATTTGATCATTTCCCATTGAGTTTCCATTGGAATCGCAAACTGTTTCCCAGAGAGTCAAGTAACTGCAAAAATGTCAGTTTTCGCCTATTTGATCATTTCCCATTAAGTTTCCATTGGAATCGCAAACTGTTTCCCAGAGAGTCAAGTAACTGCAAAAATGTCAGTTTTCGCCTATTTGATCATTTCCCATTAAGTTTACTTTGGAATCGCAAACTGTTTCCCAGAGAGTCAAGTAACTGCAAAAATGTCAGTTTTCGCCTATTTGATCATTTCCCATTGTTTACATTGGAATCGCAAACTGTTTCCCAGAGAGTCAGGTAACTGCAAAAATGTCAGTTTTCGCCTATTTGATCATTTCCCATTAAGTTTACATTGGAATCGCAAACTGTTTCCCAGAGAGTCAAGTAACTGCAAAAATGTCAGTTTTTGCCTATTTGATCATTTCCCATTAAGTTTCTATTGGAATCGCAAACTGTTTCCCAGAGAGTCAAGTA
Organism: Anolis sagrei; assembly: GCF_037176765.1. NCBI lineage: Eukaryota > Metazoa > Chordata > Lepidosauria > Squamata > Anolidae > Anolis > Anolis sagrei. Next base: position 58,478,433 of record NC_090026.1, read on the forward strand.
ACTGCAAAAATGTCATTTTTCGCCTATTTGATCATTTCCCATTAAGTTTACATTGGAATCGCAAACTGTTTCCCAGAGAGTCAAGTAACTGCAAAAATGTCAGTTTTCGCCTATTTGATCATTTCCCATTAAGTTTACAATGGAATCGCAAACTGTTTCCCAGAGAGTCAAGTAACTGCAAAAATGTCAGTTTTCGCCTATTTGATCATTTCCCATTGTTTACATTGGAATCGCAAACTGTTTCCCAGAGAGTCAGGTAACTGCAAAAATGTCAGTTTTCGCCTATTTGATCATTTCCCATTAAGTTTACATTGGAATCGCAAACTGTTTCCCAGAGAGTCAAGTAACTGCAAAAATGTCAGTTTTTGCCTATTTGATCATTTCCCATTAAGTTCACATTGGAATCGCAAACTGTTTCCCAGAGAGTCAAGTAACTGGAAAAATGTCAGTTTTCGCCTATTTGATCATTTCCCATTAAGTTTACATTGGAATCGCAAACTGTTTCCCAGAGAGTCAAGTAACTGCAAAAATGTCAGTGTTCGCCTATTTGATCATTTCCCATTAAGTTTCCATTGGAATCGCAAACTGTTTCCCAGAGAGTGAAGTAACTGCAAAAATGTCAGTTTTCGCCTATTTGATCATTTCCCATTAAGTTTACATTGGAATCGCAAACTGTGTCCCAGAGAGTCAAGTAACTGCCAATTTGATCATTTCCCATTGAGGTTACATTGGAATCGCAAACTGTGTCCCAGAGAGTCAAGTAACTGGAAAAATGTCAGTTTTCGCCTATTTGATCATTTCCCATTGAGTTTACATTGGAATCGCAAACTGTTTCCCAGAGAGTCAAGTAACTGCAAAAATGTCAGTGTTCGCCTATTTGATCATTTCCCATTAAGTTTACATTGGAATCGCAAACTGTGTCCCAGAGAGTCAAGTAACTGCAAAAATGTCAGTTTTCGCCTATTTGATCATTTCCCATTAAGTTTACATTGGAATCGCAAACTGTTTCCCAGAGAGTCAAGTAACTGCAAAAATGTCAGTTTTCGCCTATTTGATCATTTCCCATTGAGTTTACATTGGAATCGCAAACTGTGTCCCAGAGAGTCAAGTAACTGCAAAAATGTCAGTTTTCGCCTATTTGATCATTTCCCATTGAGTTTACATTGGAATCGCAAACTGTTTCCCAGAGAGTCAAGTAACTGCAAAAATGTCAGTTTTCGCCTATTTGATCATTTCCCATTCAGTTTACATTGGAATCGCAAACTGTTTCCCAGAGAGTCAAGTAACTGCAAAAATGTCAGTTTTCGCCTATATGATCATTTCCCATTAAGTTTGCATTGGAATCACAAACTGTTTCCCAGAGAGTCAAGGAACTGCAAAAATGTCAGTTTTCGCCTATTTGATCATTTACCATTAACTTTACATTGGAATCGCAAACTGTTTCCCAGAGAGTCAAGTAACTGCAAAAATGTCAGTTTTCGCCTATTTGATCATTTCCCATTAAGTTTCCTTTGGAATCGCAAACTGTTTCCCAGAGAGTCAAGTAACTGCAAAAATGTCAGTTTTCGCCTATTTGATCATTTCCCATTAAGTTTACATTGGAATCGCAAACTGTTTCCCAGAGAATCAAGTAACTGCAAAAATGTCAGTTTTCGCCTATTTGATCATTTCCCATTAAGTTTACTTTGGAATCGCAAACTGTTCCCAGAGAGTAAAGTAACTGCAAAAATGTCAGTTTTCGCCTATTTGATCATTTCCCATTAAGTTTACATTGGAATCGCAAACTGTTTCCCAGAGAGTCAAGTAACTGCAAAAATGTCAGTTTTCGCCTATTTGATCATTTCCTATTGTTTACATTGGAATCTCAAACTGTTTCCCAGAGAGTCAGGTAACTGCAAAAATGTCAGTTTTCGCAGATTTGATCATCTCCCATTAAGTTTACATTGGAATCGCAAACTGTTTCCCAGAGTAAAGTAACTGCAAAAATGTAAGTTTTCGCCTATTTGATCATTTCCCATTAAGTTTCCATTGGAATCGCAAACTGTTTCCCAGAGAGTCAAGTAACTGCAAAAATGTCAGTTTTCGCCTATTTGATCATTTCCCATTAAGTTTCCATTGGAATCGCAAACTGTTTCCCAGAGAGACAAGTAACTGCAAAAATGTCAGTTTTCGCCTATTTGATCATTTCCCATTAAGTTTCCATTGGAATCGCAAACTGTGTCCCAGAGAGTCAAGTAACTGCAAAAATGTCAGTTTTCGCCTATTTGATCATTTCCCATTAAGTTTACTTTGGAATCGCAAACTGTTTCCCAGAGAGTCAAGTAACTGCAAAAATGTCAGTTTTCGCCTATTTGATCATTTCCCATTAAGTTTCCATTGGAATCGCAAACTGTTTCCCAGAGAGTCAAGTAACTGCAAAAATGTCATTTTTCGCCTATTTGATCATTTCCCATTAAGTTTACATTGGAATCGCAAACTGTTTCCCAGAGAGTCAAGTAACTGCAAAAATGTCAGTTTTCGCCTATTTGATCATTTTCTTTAAGTTTACATTGGAATCGCAAACTGTTTCCCAGAGAGTCAAGTAACTGCAAAAATGTCAGTTTTCGCCTATTTGATCATTTCCCATTAAGTTTACATTGGAATCGCAAACTGTTTCCCAGAGAGTCAAGTAACTGCAAAAATGTCAGTTTTCGCCTATTTGATCATTTCCCATTAAGTTTACTTTGGAATCACAGACTGTTCCCAGAGAGTCAAGTAACTGCAAAAATGTCAGTTTTCGCCTATTTGATCATTTCCCATTAAGTTTACTTTGGAATCGCAAACTGTTTCCCAGAGAGTCAAGTAACTGCAAAAATGTCAGTTTTCGCCTATTTGATCATTTCCCATTAAGTTTACATTGGAATCGCAAACTGTTTCCCAGAGAGTCAAGTAACTGCAAAAATGTCAGTTTTCGCCTATTTGATCATTTCCCATTAAGTTTACTTTGGAATCACAGACTGTTCCCAGAGAGTCAAGTAACTGCAAAAATGTCAGTTTTCGCCTATTTGATCATTTCCCATTGAGTTTCCATTGGAATCGCAAACTGTTTCCCAGAGAGTCAAGTAACTGCAAAAATGTCAGTTTTCGCCTATTTGATCATTTCACATTAAGTTTACATTGGAATCGCAAACTGTTTCTCAGAGAGTCAAGTAACTGCAAAAATGTCAGTTTTCGCCTATTTGATCATTTTCCATTAAGTTTCCATTGGAATCGCAAACTGTTTCCCAGAGAGTCAAGTAACTGCAAAAATGTCAGTTTTCGCCTATTTGATCATTTCCCATTGAGTTTACATTGGAATCGCAAACTGTTTCCCAGAGAGTCAAGTAACTGCAAAAATGTCAGTTTTCGCCTATTTGATCATTTCCCATTAAGTTTACTTTGGAATCACAGACTGTTCCCAGAGAGTCAAGTAACTGCAAAAATGTCAGTTTTCGCCTATTTGATCATTTCCCATTGAGTTTACATTGGAATCGCAAACTGTTTCCCAGAGAGTCAAGTAACTGCAAAAATGTCAGTTTTCGCCTATTTGATCATTTCCCATTAAGTTTACTTTGGAATCGCAAACTGTTTCCCAGAGAGTCAAGTAACTGCAAAAATGTCAGTTTTTGCCTATTTGATCATTTCCCATTAAGTTTCTATTGGAATCGCAAACTGTTTCCCAGAGAGTCAAGTAACTGCAAAAATGTCAGTTTTCGCCTATTTGATCATTTTCCATTAAGTTTACATTGGAATCGCAAACTGTGTCCCAGAGAGTCAAGTAACTGCAAAAATGTCAGTTTTCACCTATTTGATCATTTCCCATTAAGTTTACTTTGGAATCGCAAACTGTTTCCCAGAGAGTCAAGTAACTGCAAAAATGTCAGTTTTCGCCTATTTGATCATTTCCCATTAAGTTTCCATTGGAATCGCAAACTGTTTCCCAGAGAGTCAAGTAACTGCAAAAATGTCAGTTTTCGCCTATTTGATCATTTCCCATTAAGTTTACATTGGAATCGCAAACTGTTTCCCAGAGAATCAAGTAACTGCAAAAATGTCAGTTTTCGCCTATTTGATCATTTCCCATTAAGTTTACTTTGGAATCGCAAACTGTTCCCAGAGAGTAAAGTAACTGCAAAAATGTCAGTTTTCGCCTATTTGATCATTTCCCATTAAGTTTACATTGGAATCGCAAACTGTTTCCCAGAGAGTCAAGTAACTGCAAAAATGTCAGTTTTCGCCTATTTGATCATTTCCCATTAAGTTTACATTGGAATCGCAAACTGTTTCCCAGAGAGTCAAGTAACTGCAAAAATGTCAGTTTTCGCCTATTTGATCATTTCCCATTAAGTTTACTTTGGAATCGCAAACTGTTTCCCAGAGAGTCAAGTAACTGCAAAAATGTCAGTTTTCGCCTATTTGATCATTTCCCATTAAGTTTACATTGGAATCGCAAACTGTTTCCCAGAGAGTCAAGTAACTGCAAAAATGTCAGTTTTCGCCTATTTGATCATTTCCCATTAAGTTTACTTTGGAATCACAGACTGTTCCCAGAGAGTCAAGTAACTGCAAAAATGTCAGTTTTCGCCTATTTGATCATTTCCCATTGAGTTTACATTGGAATCGCAAACTGTTTCCCAGAGAGTCAAGTAACTGCAAAAATGTCAGTTTTCGCCTATTTGATCATTTCCCATTAAGTTTACTTTGGAATCGCAAACTGTTTCCCAGAGAGTCAAGTAACTGCAAAAATGTCAGTTTTCGCCTATTTGATCATTTCCCATTAAGTTTACATTGGAATCGCAAACTGTTTCCCAGAGAGTCAAGTAACTGCAAAAATGTCAGTTTTTGCCTATTTGATCATTTCCCATTAAGTTTCTATTGGAATCGCAAACTGTTTCCCAGAGAGTCAAGTAACTGCAAAAATGTCATTTTTCGCCTATTTGATCATTTCACATTAAGTTTACATTGGAATCGCAAACTGTTTCCCAGAGAGTCAAGTAACTGCAAAAATGTCAGTTTTCGCCTATTTGATCATTTTCCATTAAGTTTCCATTGGAATCGCAAACTGTTTCCCAGAGAGTCAAGTAACTGCAAAAATGTCAGTTTTCGCCTATTTGATCATTTCCCATTGAGTTTACATTGGAATCGCAAACTGTTTCCCAGAGAGTCAAGTTACTGCAAAAATGTCAGTTTTCGCCTATTTGATCATTTCCCATTAAGTTTACTTTGGAATCGCAAACTGTGTCCCCGAGAGTCAAGTAACTGCAAAAATGTCAGTTTTCGCCTATTTGATCATTTCCCATTGAGTTTACATTGGAATCGCAAACTGTTTCCCAAAGAGTCAAGTAACTGCAAAAATGTCAGTTTTTGCCTATTTGATCATTTCCCATTAAGTTTACACTGGAATCGCAAACTGTTTCCCAGAGAGTCAAGTAACTGCAAAAATGTCAGTTTTCGCCTATTTGATCATTTCCCATTCAGTTTACTTTGGAATCGCAAACTCTTTCCCAGAGTAAAGTAACGGCAAAAATGTCAGTTTTCGCCTATTTGATCATTTCCCATTAAGTTCACATTGCAATCGCAAACTGTTTCCCAGAGAGTCAAGTAACTGCAAAAATGTCAGTGTTCGCCTATTTGATCATTTCCCATTAAGTTTCCATTGGAATCGCAAACTGTTTCCCAGAGAGTCAAGTAACTGCAAAAATGTCAGTTTTCGCCTATTTGATCATTTCCCATTAAGTTTACATTGGAATCGCAAACTGTGTCCCAGAGAGTCAAGTAACTGCCAATTTGATCATTTCCCATTGAGGTTACATTGGAATCGCAAACTGTGTCCCAGAGAGTCAAGTAACTGGAAAAATGTCAGTTTTCGCCTATTTGATCATTTCCCATTAAGTTTACATTGGAATCGCAAACTGTTTCCCAGAGAGTCAAGTAACTGCAAAAATGTCAGTGTTCGCCTATTTGATCATTTCCCATTAAGTTTACATTGGAATCGCAAACTGTGTCCCAGAGAGTCAAGTAACTGCAAAAATGTCAGTTTTCGCCTATTTGATCATTTCCCATTGAGTTTACATTGGAATCGCAAACTGTGTCCCAGAGAGTCAAGTAACTGCAAAAATGACAGTTTTCGCCTATTTGATCATTTCCCATTGAGTTTACATTGGAATCGCAAACTGTTTCCCAGAGAGTCAAGTAACTGCAAAAATGTCAGTTTTCGCCTATTTGATCATTTCCCATTCAGTTTACATTGGAATCGCAAACTCTTTCCCAGAGAGTCAAGTAACTGCAAAAATGTCAGTTTTCGCCTATATGATCATTTCCCATTAAGTTTGCATTGGAATCACAAACTGTTTCCCAGAGAGTCAAGGAACTGCAAAAATGTCAGTTTTCGCCTATTTGATCATTTACCATTAACTTTACATTGGAATCGCAAACTGTTTCCCAGAGAGTCAAGTAACTGCAAAAATGTCAGTTTTCGCCTATTTGATCATTTCCCATTAAGTTTACACTGGAATCGCAAACTGTTTCCCAGACAGTCAAGTAACTGCAAAAATGTCAGTTTTCGCCTATTTGATCATTGCCCATTGAGTTTACATTGGAATCGCAAACTGTTTCCCAGAGAGTCAAGTAACTGCAAAAATGTCAGTTTTCGCCTATTTGATCATTTCCCATTGTTTACATTGGAATCGCAAACTGTTTCCCAGAGAGTCAAGTAACTGCAAAAATGTCAGTTTTCGCCTATTTGATCATTTTCCATTAAGTTTACATTGGAATCGCAAACTGTGTCCCAGAGAGTCAAGTAACTGCAAAAATGTCAGTTTTCGCCTATTTGATCATTTCCCATTAAGTTTACTTTGGAATCGCAAACTGTTTCCCAGAGAGTCAAGTAACTGCAAAAATGTCAGTTTTCGCCTATTTGATCATTTCCCATTAAGTTTACATTGGAATCTCAAACTGTTTCCCAGAGAGTCAAGTAACTGCAAAAATGTCATTTTTCGCCTATTTGATCATTTCCCATTAAGTTTACATTGGAATCGCAAACTGTTTCCCAGAGAGTCAAGTAACTGCAAAAATGTCAGTTTTCGCCTATTTGATCATTTCCCATTAAGTTTACTTTGGAATCGCAAACTGTTCCCAGAGAGTAAAGTAACTGCAAAAATGTCAGTTTTCGCCTATTTGATCATTTCCCATTAAGTTTACATTGGAATCGCAAACTGTTTCCCAGAGAGTCAAGTAACTGCAAAAATGTCAGTTTTCGCCTATTTGATCATTTCCCATTGAGTTTACATTGGAATCGCAAACTGTGTCCCAGAGTCAAGTAACTGCAAAAATGTCAGTTTTCGCCTATTTGATCATTTCCCATTGTTTACATTGGAAACTCAAACTGTTTCCAAGAGAGTCAGGTAACTGCAAAAATGTCAGTTTTCGCAGATTTGATCATCTCCCATTAAGTTTACATTGGAATCGCAAACTGTTTCCCAGAGTAAAGTAACTGCAAAAATGTAAGTTTTCGCCTATTTGATCATTTCCCATTAAGTTTCCATTGGAATCGCAAACTGTTTCCCAGAGAGTCAAGTAACTGCAAAAATGTCAGTTTTCGCCTATTTGATCATTTCCCATTAAGTTTCCATTGGAATCGCAAACTGTTTCCCAGAGAGACAAGTAACTGCAAAAATGTCAGTTTTCGCCTATTTGATCATTTCCCATTAAGTTTCCATTGGAATCGCAAACTGTGTCCCAGAGAGTCAAGTAACTGCAAAAATGTCAGTTTTCGCCTATTTGATCATTTCCCATTAAGTTTACTTTGGAATCGCAAACTGTTTCCCAGAGAGTCAAGTAACTGCAAAAATGTCAGTTTTCGCCTATTTGATCATTTCCCATTAACTTTACATTGGAATCGCAAACTGTTTCCCAGAGAGTCAAGTAACTGCAAAAATGTCATTTTTCGCCTATTTGATCATTTCCCATTAAGTTTACATTGGAATCGCAAACTGTTTCCCAGAGAGTCAAGTAACTGCAAAAATGTCAGTTTTCGCCTATTTGATCATTTTCTTTAAGTTTACATTGGAATCGCAAACTGTTTCCCAGAGAGTCAAGTAACTGCAAAAATGTCAGTTTTCGCCTATTTGATCATTTCCCATTAAGTTTACATTGGAATCGCAAACTGTTTCCCAGAGAGTCAAGTAACTGCAAAAATGTCAGTTTTCGCCTGTTTGATCATTTCCCATTAAGTTTACTTTGGAATCACAGACTGTTCCCAGAGAGTCAAGTAACTGCAAAAATGTCAGTTTTCGCCTATTTGATCATTTCCCATTGAGTTTACATTGGAATCGCAAACTGTTTCCCAGAGAGTCAAGTAACTGCAAAAATGTCAGTTTTCGCCTATTTGATCATTTCCCATTAAGTTTACATTGGAATCGCAAACTGTGTCCCAGAGAGTAAAGTAACTGCCAATTTGATCATTTCCCATTGAGTTTACATTGGAATCGCAAACTGTGTCCCAGAGAGTCAAGTAACCGGAAAAATGTCAGTTTTCGCCTATTTGATCATTTCCCATTGAGTTTACATTGGAATCGCAAACTGTTTCCCAGAGAGTCAAGTAACTGCAAAAATGTCAGTGTTCGCCTATTTGATCATTTCCCATTAAGTTTACATTGGAATCGCAAACTGTGTCCCCGAGAGTCAAGTAACTGCAAAAATGTCAGTTTTCGCCTATTTGATCATTTCCCATTAAGTTTACATTGGAATCGCAAACTGTTTCCCAGAGAGTCAAGTAACTGCAAAAATGTCAGTTTTCGCCTATTTGATCATTTCCCATTCAGTTTACATTGGAATCGCAAACTCTTTCCCAGAGAGTCAAGTAACTGCAAAAATGTCAGTTTTCGCCTATATGATCATTTCCCATTAAGTTTGCATTGGAATCGCAAACTGTTTCCCAGAGAGTCAAGCAACTGCAAAAATGTCAGTTTTCACCTATTTGATCATTTACCATTAACTTTACATTGGAATCGCAAACTGTTTCCCAGAGAGTCAAGTAACTGCAAAAATGTAAGTTTTCGCCTATTTGATCATTTCCCATTAAGTTTACATTGGAATCGCAAACTGTTTCCCAGACAGTCAAGTAACTGCAAAAATGTCAGTTTTCGCCTATTTGATCATTTCCCATTGAGTTTACATTGGAATCGCAAACTGTTTCCCAGAGAGTCAGGTAACTGCAAAAATGTCAGTTTTCGCCTATTTGATCATTTCCCATTAAGTTTACATTGGAATCGCAAACTGTTTCCCAGAGAGTCAAGTAACTGCAAAAATGTCAGTTTTCGCCTATTTGATCATTTCCCATTAAGTTTACATTGGAATCGCAAACTGTTTCCCAGAGAGTCAAGGAACTGCAAAAATGTCAGTTTTCGCCTATTTGATCATTTCCCATTAAGTTTACATTGGAATCGCAAACTGTGTCCCAGAGAGTCAAGTAACTGCAAAAATGTCAGTTTTCGCCTTTTTGATCATTTCCCATTATGTTTACATTGGAATCGCAAACTGTTTCCCAGAGAGTCAAGTAACTGCAAAAATGTCAGTTTTCGCCCATTTGATCATTTCCCATTGAGTTTACATTGGAATCGCAAACTGTTTCCCAGAGAGTCAAGTAACTGCAAAAATGTCAGTGTTCGCCTATTTGATCATTTCCCATTAAGTTTACATTGGAATCGCAAACTGTTTCCCAGAGAGTCAAGTAACTGCAAAAATGTCAGTTTTCGCCTATTTGATCATTTCCCATTGAGTTTACATTGGAATCGCAAACTGTTTCCCAGAGAGTCAAGTAACTGCAAAAATGTCAGTTTTCGCCTATTTGATCATTTCCCATTCAGTTTACATTGGAATCGCAAACTGTTTCCCAGAGAGTCAAGTAACTGCAAAAATGTCAGTTTTCGCCTATTTGATCATTTCCCATTAAGTTTACATTGGAATCGCAAACTGTGTCCCAGAGAGTCAAGTAACTGCAAAAATGTCAGTTTTCGCCTTTTTGATCATTTCCCATTATGTTTACATTGGAATCGCAAACTGTTTCCCAGAGAGTCAAGTAACTGCAAAAATGTCAGTTTTCGCCCATTTGATCATTTCCCATTGAGTTTACATTGGAATCGCAAACTGTTTCCCAGAGAGTCAAGTAACTGCAAAAATGTCAGTGTTCGCCTATTTGATCATTTCCCATTAAGTTTACATTGGAATCGCAAACTGTTTCCCAGAGAGTCAAGTAACTGCAAAAATGTCAGTTTTCGCCTATTTGATCATTTCCCATTGAGTTTACATTGGAATCGCAAACTGTTTCCCAGAGAGTCAAGTAACTGCAAAAATGTCAGTTTTCGCCTATTTGATCATTTCCCATTCAGTTTACATTGGAATCGCAAACTGTTTCCCAGAGAGTCAAGTAACTGCAAAAATGTCAGTTTTCGCCTATTTGATCATTTCCCATTAAGTTTACATTGGAATCGCAAACTGTTTCCCAGAGAGTCAAGGAACTGCAAAAATGTCAGTGTTCGCCTATTTGATCATTTCCCATTAAGTTTACATTGGAATCGCAAACTGTTTCCCAGAGAGTCAAGTAACTGCAAAAATGTCAGTTTTCGCCTATTTGATCATTTCCCATTGAGTTTACATTGGAATCGCAAACTGTTTCCCAGAGAGTCAAGTAACTGCAAAAATGTCAGTTTTCGCCTATTTGATCATTTCCCATTCAGTTTACATTGGAATCGCAAACTCTTTCCCAGAGAGTCAAGTAACTGCAAAAATGTAAGTTTTCGCCTATTTGATCATTTCCCATTAAGTTTACATTGGAATCGCAAACTGTTTCCCAGACAGTCAAGTAACTGCAAAAATGTCAGTTTTCGCCTATTTGATCATTTCCCATTGAGTTTACATTGGAATCGCAAACTGTTTCCCAGAGAGTCAGGTAACTGCAAAAATGTCAGTTTTCGCCTATTTGATCATTTCCCATTAAGTTTACATTGTTATCGCAAACTGTTTCCCAGAGAGTCAAGTAACTGCAAAAATGTCAGTTTTCGCCTATTTGATCATTTCCCATTAAGTTTACATTGGAATCGCAAACTGTTTCCCAGAGAGTCAAGGAACTGCAAAAATGTCAGTTTTCGCCTATTTGATCATTTCCCATTAAGTTTACATTGGAATCGCAAATTGTGTCCCAGAGAGTCAAGTAACTGCAAAAATGTCAGTTTTCGCCTTTTTGATCATTTCCCATTATGTTTACATTGGAATCGCAAACTGTTTCCCAGAGAGTGAAGTAACTGCAAAAATGTCAGTTTTCGCCTATTTGATCATTTCCCATTGAGTTTACATTGGAATCGCAAACTGTTTCCCAGAGAGTCAAGTAACTGCAAAAATGTCAGTGTTCGCCTATTTGATCATTTCCCATTAAGTTTACATTGGAATCGCAAACTGTTTCCCAGAGAGTCAAGTAACTGCAAAAATGTCAGTTTTCGCCTATTTGATCATTTCCCATTGAGTTTACATTGGAATCGCAAACTGTTTCCCAGAGAGTCAAGTAACTGCAAAAATGTCAGTGTTCGCCTATTTGATCATTTCCCATTAAGTTTACATTGGAATCGCAAACTGTGTCCCAGAGAGTCAAGTAACTGCAAAAATGTCAGTTTTCGCCTATTTGATCATTTCCCATTAAGTTTACATTGGAATCGCAAACTGTGTCCCAGAGAGTCAAGTAACTGCAAAAATGTCAGTTTTCGCCTATTTGATCATTTCCCATTAAGTTTACATTGGAATCGCAAACTGTGTCCCAGAGAGTCAAGTAACTGCAAAAATGTCAGTTTTCGCCTATTTGATCATTTCCCATTAAGTTTACATTGGAATCGCAAACTGTGTCCCAGAGAGTCAAGTAACTGCAAAAATGTGAGTTTTCGCCTATTTGATCATTTCCCATTAAGTTTACATTGGAATCGCAAACTGTGTCCCAGAGAGTCAAGTAACTGCAAAAATGTCAGTTTTCGCCTATTTGATCATTTCCCATTAAGTTTACATTGGAATCGCAAACTGTTTCCCAGAGAGTCAGGTAACTGCAAAAATGTCAGTTTTCGCCTATTTGATCATTTCCCATTAAGTTTACATTGGAATCGCAAACTGTTTCCCAGAGAGTCAAGTAACTGCAAAAATGTCAGTTTTCGCCTATTTGATCATTTCCCATTAAGTTTACATTGGAATCGCAAACTGTTTCCCAGAGAGTCAAGGAACTGCAAAAATGTCAGTTTTCGCCTATTTGATCATTTCCCATTAAGTTTACTTTGGAATCGCAAACTGTGTCCCCGAGAGTCAAGTAACTGCAAAAATGTCAGTTTTCGCCTATTTGATCATTTCCCATTGAGTTTACATTGGAATCGCAAACTGTTTCCCAGAGAGTCAAGTAACTGCAAAAATGTCAGTTTTTGCCTATTTGATCATTTCCCATTAAGTTTACACTGGAATCGCAAACTGTTTCCCAGAGAGTCAAGTAACTGCAAAAATGTCAGTTTTCGCCTATTTGATCATTTCCCATTCAGTTTACATTGGAATCGCAAACTCTTTCCCAGAGTAAAGTAACGGCAAAAATGTCAGTTCTCGCCTATTTGATCATTTCCCATTAAGTTCACATTGGAATCGCAAACTGTTTACCAGAGAGTCAAGTAACTGGAAAAATGTCAGTTTTCGCCTATTTGATCATTTCCCATTAAGTTTACATTGGAATCGCAAACTGTTTCCCAGAGAGTAAAGTAACTGCAAAAATGTCAGTGTTGACCTATTTGATCATTTCCCATTAAGTTTCCATTGGAATCGCAAACTGTTTCCCAGAGAGTCAAGTAACTGCAAAAATGTCAGTTTTCGCCTATTTGATCATTTCCCATTAAGTTTACATTGGAATCGCAAACTGTGTCCCAGAGAGTCAAGTAACTGCCAATTTGATCATTTCCCTTTGAGGTTACATTGGAATCGCAAACTGTGTCCCAGAGAGTCAAGTAACTGGAAAAATGTCAGTTTTCGCCTATTTGATCATTTCCCATTGAGTTTACATTGGAATCGCAAACTGTTTCCCAGAGAGTCAAGTAACTGCAAAAATGTCAGTGTTCGCCTATTTGATCATTTCCCATTAAGTTTACATTGGAATCGCAAACTGTGTTCCAGAGAGTCAAGTAACTGCAAAAATGTCAGTTTTCGCCTATTTGATCATTTCCCATTAAGTTTACATTGGAATCGCAAACTGTTTCCCAGAGAGTCAAGTAACTGCAAAAATGTCAGTTTTCGCCTATTTGATCATTTCCCATTGAGTTTACATTGGAATCGCAAACTGTGTCCCAGAGAGTCAAGTAACTGCAAAAATGTCAGTTTTCGCCTATTTGATCATTTCCCATTGAGTTTACATTGGAATCGCAAACTGTTTCCCAGAGAGTCAAGTAACTGCAAAAATGTCAGTTTTCGCCTATATGATCATTTCCCATTAAGTTTGCATTGGAATCACAAACTGTTTCCCAGAGAGTCAAGGAACTGCAAAAATGTCAGTTTTCGCCTATTTGATCATTTACCATTAACTTTACATTGGAATCGCAAACTGTTTCCCAGAGAGTCAAGTAACTGCAAAAATGTCAGTTTTCGCCTATTTGATCATTTCCCATTAAGTTTACACTGGAATCGCAAACTGTTTCCCAGACAGTCAAGTAACTGCAAAAATGTCAGTTTTCGCCTATTTGATCATTTCCCATTGAGTTTACATTGGAATCGCAAACTGTTTCCCAGAGAGTCAAGTAACTGCAAAAATGTCAGTTTTCGCCTATTTGATCATTTCCCATTGTTTACATTGGAATCGCAAACTGTTTCCCAGAGAGTCAAGTAACTGCAAAAATGTCAGTTTTCGCCTATTTGATCATTTTCCATTAAGTTTACATTGGAATCGCAAACTGTGTCCCAGAGAGTCAAGTAACTGCAAAAATGTCAGTTTTCGCCTATTTGATCATTTCCCATTAAGTTTACTTTGGAATCGCAAACTGTTTCCCAGAGAGTCAAGTAACTGCAAAAATGTCAGTTTTCGCCTATTTTATCATTTCCCATTAAGTTTACATTGGAATCGCAAACTGTTTCCCAGAGAGTCAAGTAACTGCAAAAATGTCAGTTTTCGCCTATTTGATCATTTCCCATTAAGTTTACTTTGGAATCACAAACTGTTCCCAGAGAGTAAAGTAACTGCAAAAATGTCAGTTTTCGCCTATTTGATCATTTCCCATTAAGTTTACATTGGAATCGCAAACTGTTTCCCAGAGAGTCAAGTAACTGCAAAAATGTCAGTTTTCGCCTATTTGATCATTTCCCATTGAGTTTACACTGGAATCGCAAACTGTGTCCCAGAGTCAAGTAACTGCAAAAATGTCAGTTTTCGCCTATTTGATCATTTCCCATTGTTTACATTGGAATCTCAAACTGTTTCCCAGAGAGTCAGGTAACTGCAAAAATGTCAGTTTTCGCAGATTTGATCATCTCCCATTAAGTTTACATTGGAATCGCAAACTGTTTCCCAGAGTAAAGTAACTGCAAAAATGTAAGTTTTCGCCTATTTGATCATTTCCCATTAAGTTTCCATTGGAATCGCAAACTGTTTCCCAGAGAGTCAAGTAACTGCAAAAATGTCAGTTTTCGCCTATTTGATCATTTCCCATTAAGTTTCCATTGGAATCGCAAACTGTTTCCCAGAGAGACAAGTAACTGCAAAAATGTCAGTTTTCGCCTATTTGATCATTTCCCATTAAGTTTCCATTGGAATCGCAAACTGTGTCCCAGAGAGTCAAGTAACTGCAAAAATGTCAGTTTTCGCCTATTTGATCATTTCCCATTAAGTTTACTTTGGAATCGCAAACTGTTTCCCAGAGAGTCAAGTAACTGCAAAAATGTCAGTTTTCGCCTATTTGATCATTTCCCATTAAGTTTCCATTGGAATCGCAAACTGTTTCCCAGAGAGTCAAGTAACTGCAAAAATGTCATTTTTCGCCTATTTGATAATTTCCCATTAAGTTTACATTGGAATCGCAATCTGTTTCCCAGAGAGTCAAGTAACTGCAAAAATGTCAGTTTTCGCCTATTTGATCATTTTCTTTAAGTTTACATTGGAATCGCAAACTGTTTCCCAGAGAGTCAAGTAACTGCAAAAATGTCAGTTTTCGCCTATTTGATCATTTCCCATTAAGTTTACATTGGAATCGCAAACTGTTTCCCAGAGAGTCAAGTAACTGCAAAAATGTCAGTTTTCGCCTATTTGATCATTTCCCATTAAGTTTACTTTGGAATCACAGACTGTTCCCAGAGAGTCAAGTGACTGCAAAAATGTCAGTTTTCGCCTATTTGATCATTTCCCATTGAGTTTACATTGGAATCGCAAACTGTTTCCCAGAGAGTCAAGTAACTGCAAAAATGTCAGTTTTCGCCTATTTGATCATTTCCCATTAAGTTTACATTGGAATCGCAAACTGTGTCCCAGAGAGTAAAGTAACTGCCAATTTGATCATTTCCCATTGAGTTTACATTGGAATCGCAAACTGTGTCCCAGAGAGTCAAGTAACCGGAAAAATGTCAGTTTTCGCCTATTTGATCATTTCCCATTGAGTTTACATTGGAATCGCAAACTGTTTCCCAGAGAGTCAAGTAACTGCAAAAATGTCAGTGTTCGCCTATTTGATCATTTCCCATTAAGTTTACATTGGAATCGCAAACTGTGTCCCAGAGAGTCAAGTAACTGCAAAAATGTCAGTTTTCGCCTATTTGATCATTTCCCATTAAGTTTACATTGGAATCGCAAACTGTTTCCCAGAGAGTCAAGTAACTGCAAAAATGTCAGTTTTCGCCTATTTGATCATTTCCCATTCAGTTTACATTGGAATCGCAAACTCTTTCCCAGAGAGTCAAGTAACTGCAAAAATGTCAGTTTTCGCCTATATGATCATTTCCCATTAAGTTTGCATTGGAATCGCAAACTGTTTCCCAGAGAGTCAAGGAACTGCAAAAATGTCAGTTTTCGCCTATTTGATCATTTACCATTAACTTTACATTGGAATCGCAAACTGTTTCCCAGAGAGTCAAGTAACTGCAAAAATGTCAGTTTTCGCCTATTTGATCATTTCCCATTAAGTTTACACTGGAATCGCAAACTGTTTCCCAGACAGTCAAGTAACTGCAAAAATGTCAGTTTTCGCCTATTTGATCATTTCCCATTGAGTTTACATTGGAATCGCAAACTGTTTCCCAGAGAGTCAAGTAACTGCAAAAATGTCAGTTTTCGCCTATTTGATCATTTCCCATTGTTTACATTGGAATCGCAAACTGTTTCCCAGAGAGTCAAGTAACTGCAAAAATGTCAGTTTTCGCCTATTTGATCATTTTCCATTAAGTTTACATTGGAATCGCAAACTGTGTCCCAGAGAGTCAAGTAACTGCAAAAATGTCAGTTTTCGCCTATTTGATCATTTCCCATTAAGTTTACTTTGGAATCGCAAACTGTTTCCCAGAGAGTCAAGTAACTGCAAAAATGTCAGTTTTCGCCTATTTTATCATTTCCCATTAAGTTTACATTGGAATCGCAAACTGTTTCCCAGAGAGTCAAGTAACTGCAAAAATGTCAGTTTTCGCCTATTTGATCATTTCCCATTAAGTTTACTTTGGAATCACAAACTGTTCCCAGAGAGTAAAGTAACTGCAAAAATGTCAGTTTTCGCCTATTTGATCATTTCCCATTAAGTTTACATTGGAATCGCAAACTGTTTCCCAGAGAGTCAAGTAACTGCAAAAATGTCAGTTTTCGCCTATTTGATCATTTCCCATTGAGTTTACACTGGAATCGCAAACTGTGTCCCAGAGTCAAGTAACTGCAAAAATGTCAGTTTTCGCCTATTTGATCATTTCCCATTGTTTACATTGGAATCTCAAACTGTTTCCCAGAGAGTCAGGTAACTGCAAAAATGTCAGTTTTCGCAGATTTGATCATCTCCCATTAAGTTTACATTGGAATCGCAAACTGTTTCCCAGAGTAAAGTAACTGCAAAAATGTAAGTTTTCGCCTATTTGATCATTTCCCATTAAGTTTCCATTGGAATCGCAAACTGTTTCCCAGAGAGTCAAGTAACTGCAAAAATGTCAGTTTTCGCCTATTTGATCATTTCCCATTAAGTTTCCATTGGAATCGCAAACTGTTTCCCAGAGAGACAAGTAACTGCAAAAATGTCAGTTTTCGCCTATTTGATCATTTCCCATTAAGTTTCCATTGGAATCGCAAACTGTGTCCCAGAGAGTCAAGTAACTGCAAAAATGTCAGTTTTCGCCTATTTGATCATTTCCCATTAAGTTTACTTTGGAATCGCAAACTGTTTCCCAGAGAGTCAAGTAACTGCAAAAATGTCAGTTTTCGCCTATTTGATCATTTCCCATTAAGTTTCCATTGGAATCGCAAACTGTTTCCCAGAGAGTCAAGTAACTGCAAAAATGTCATTTTTCGCCTATTTGATAATTTCCCATTAAGTTTACATTGGAATCGCAAACTGTTTCCCAGAGAGTCAAGTAACTGCAAAAATGTCAGTTTTCGCCTATTTGATCATTTTCTTTAAGTTTACATTGGAATCGCAAACTGTTTCCCAGAGAGTCAAGTAACTGCAAAAATGTCAGTTTTCGCCTATTTGATCATTTCCCATTAAGTTTACATTGGAATCGCAAACTGTTTCCCAGAGAGTCAAGTAACTGCAAAAATGTCAGTTTTCGCCTATTTGATCATTTCCCATTAAGTTTACTTTGGAATCACAGACTGTTCCCAGAGAGTCAAGTGACTGCAAAAATGTCAGTTTTCGCCTATTTGATCATTTCCCATTGAGTTTACATTGGAATCGCAAACTGTTTCCCAGAGAGTCAAGTAACTGCAAAAATGTCAGTTTTCGCCTATTTGATCATTTCCCATTAAGTTTACATTGGAATCGCAAACTGTGTCCCAGAGAGTAAAGTAACTGCCAATTTGATCATTTCCCATTGAGTTTACATTGGAATCGCAAACTGTGTCCCAGAGAGTCAAGTAACCGGAAAAATGTCAGTTTTCGCCTATTTGATCATTTCCCATTGAGTTTACATTGGAATCGCAAACTGTTTCCCAGAGAGTCAAGTAACTGCAAAAATGTCAGTGTTCGCCTATTTGATCATTTCCCATTAAGTTTACATTGGAATCGCAAACTGTGTCCCAGAGAGTCAAGTAACTGCAAAAATGTCAGTTTTCGCCTATTTGATCATTTCCCATTAAGTTTACATTGGAATCGCAAACTGTTTCCCAGAGAGTCAAGTAACTGCAAAAATGTCAGTTTTCGCCTATTTGATCATTTCCCATTCAGTTTACATTGGAATCGCAAACTGTTTCCCAGAGAGTCAAGTAACTGCAAAAATGTCAGTTTTCGCCTATTTGATCATTTCCCATTAAGTTTACATTGGAATCGCAAACTGTTTCCCAGAGAGTCAAGTAACTGCAAAAATGTCAGTTTTCGCCTATTTGATCATTTCCCATTGAGTTTACATTGGAATCGCAAACTGTTTCCCAGAGAGTCAGGTAACTGCAAAAATGTCAGTGTTCGCCTATTTGATCATTTCCCATTAAGTTTACATTGGAATCGCAAACTGTGTCCCAGAGAGTCAAGTAACTGCAAAAATGTCAGTTTTCGCCTATTTGATCATTTCCCATTAAGTTTACATTGGAATCGCAAACTGTTTCCCAGAGAGTCAAGTAACTGCAAAAATGTCAGTTTTCGCCTATTTGATCATTTCCCATTCAGTTTACATTGGAATCTCAAACTCTTTCCCAGAGAGTCAAGTAACTGCAAAAATGTCAGTTTTCGCCTATATGATCATTTCCCATTAAGTTTGCATTGGAATCGCAAACTGTTTCCCAGAGAGTCAAGCAACTGCAAAAATGTCAGTTTTCACCTATTTGATCATTTACCATTAACTTTACATTGGAATCGCAAACTGTTTCCCAGAGAGTCAAGTAACTGCAAAAATGTAAGTTTTCGCCTATTTGATCATTTCCCATTAAGTTTACATTGGAATCGCAAACTGTTTCCCAGACAGTCAAGTAACTGCAAAAATGTCAGTTATCGCCTATTTGATCATTTCCCATTGAGTTTACATTGGAATCGCAAACTGTTTCCCAGAGAGTCAGGTAACTGCAAAAATGTCAGTTTTCGCCTATTTGATCATTTCCCATTGTTTACATTGGAATCTCAAACTCTTTCCCAGAGAGTCAAGTAACTGCAAAAATGTCAGTTTTCGCCTATATGATCATTTCCCATTAAGTTTGCATTGGAATCGCAAACTGTTTCCCAGAGAGTCAAGCAACTGCAAAAATGTCAGTTTTCACCTATTTGATCATTTACCATTAACTTTACATTGGAATCGCAAACTGTTTCCCAGAGAGTCAAGTAACTGCAAAAATGTAAGTTTTCGCCTATTTGATCATTTCCCATTAAGTTTACATTGGAATCGCAAACTGTTTCCCAGACAGTCAAGTAACTGCAAAAATGTCAGTTATCGCCTATTTGATCATTTCCCATTGAGTTTACATTGGAATCGCAAACTGTTTCCCAGAGAGTCAGGTAACTGCAAAAATGTCAGTTTTCGCCTATTTGATCATTTCCCATTAAGTTTACATTGGAATCGCAAACTGTTTCCCAGAGAGTCAAGTAACTGCAAAAATGTCAGTTTTCGCCTATTTGATCATTTCCCATTAAGTTTACATTGGAATCGCAAAGTTTTTCCCAGAGAGTCAAGTAACTGCAAAAATGTCAGTTTTCGCCTATTTGATCATTTCCCATTAAGTTTCCATTGGAATCGCAAACTGTTTCCCAGAGAGTCAAGGAACTGCAATAATGTCAGTTTTCGCCTATTTGATCATTTCCCTTTAAGTTTACATTGGAATCGCAAACTGTTTCCCAGAGAGTCAAGTAACTGCAAAAATGTCCGTTTTCGCCTATTTGATCATTTCCCATTAAGTTTACTTTGGAATCGCAAACTGTTTCCCAGAGAGTCAAGTAACTGCAATAATGTCAGTTTTCGCCTATTTGATCATTTCCCTTTAAGTTTACATTGGAATCGCAAACTGTGTCCCAGAGAGTAAAGTAACTGCAAAAATGTCAGTTTTCGCCTTTTTGATCATTTCCCGTTATGTTTACATTGGAATCGCAAACTGTTTCCCAGAGAGTCAAGTAACTGCAAAAATGTCAGTTTTCGCCTATTTGATCATTTCCCATTAAGTTTCCATTGGAATCGCAAACTGTGTCCCAGAGAGTCAAGTAACTGCAAAAATGTCAGTTTTCGCCTATTTGATCATTTCCCATTAAGTTTACATTGGAATCGCAAACTGTTTCCCAGAGAGTCAAGTAACTGCAAAAATGTCAGTTTTCGCCTATATGATCATTTCCCATTGAGTTTACATTGGAATCGCAAACTGTTTCCCAGAGAGTCAGGTAACTGCAAAAATGTCAGTTTTCGCCTATTTGATCATTTCCCATTAAGTTTACATTGGAATCGTAAACTGTTTCCCAGAGAGTCAAGTAACTGCAAAAATGTCAGTTTTCGCCTATTTGATCATTTCCCATTAAGTTTACATTGGAATCGCAAACTGTGTCCCAGAGAGTAAAGTACCTGCCAATTTGATCATTTCCCATTGAGTTTACATTGGAATCGCAAACTGTGTCCCAGAGAGTCAAGTAACTGCAAAAATGTCAGTTTTCGCCTATTTGATAATTTCCCATTAAGTTTCCATTGGAATCGCAAACTGTTTCTCAGGGAGTCAAGTAACTGCAAAAATGTCAGTTTTCGCCTATTTGATCATTTCCCATTAAGTTCACATTGGAATCGCAAACTGTTTCCCAGAGAGTCAGGTAACTGCAAAAATGTCAGTTTTCACCTATTTGATCATTTCCCATTAAGTTTCCATTGGAATCGCAAACTGTTTCCCAGAGAGTCAAGGAACTGCAAAAATGTCAGTTTTCGCCTATTTGATCATTTCCCATTAAGTTTACATTGGAATCGCAAACTGTTTCCCAGAGAGTCAAGTAACTGCAAAAATGTCAGTTTTCGCCTTTTTGATCATTTCCCATTATGTTTACATTGGAATCGCAAACTGTTTCCCAGAGAGTCAAGTAACTGCAAAAATGTCAGTTTTCGCCTATTTGATCATTTCCCATTAAGTTTCCATTGGAATCGCAAACTGTGTCCCAGAGAGTCAAGTAACTGCAAAAATGTCAGTTTTCGCCTATTTGATCATTTCCCATTAAGTTTACTTTGGAATCGCAAACTGTTTCCCAGAGAGTCAAGTAACTGCAAAAATTTCAGTTTTCGCCTATTTGATCATTTCCCTTTAAGTTTACATTGGAATCGCAAAGTTTTTCCCAGAGAGTCAAGTAACTGCAAAAATGTCAGTTTTCGCCTATTTGATCATTTCCCATTAAGTTTCCATTGGAATCGCAAACTGTTTCCCAGAGAGTCAAGGAACTGCAATAATGTCAGTTTTCGCCTATTTGATCATTTCCCTTTAAGTTTACATTGGAATCGCAAACTGTTTCCCAGAGAGTCAAGTAACTGCAAAAATGTCCGTTTTCGCCTATTTGATCATTTCCCATTAAGTTTACTTTGGAATCGCAAACTGTTTCCCAGAGAGTCAAGTAACTGCAATAATGTCAGTTTTCGCCTATTTGATCATTTCCCTTTAAGTTTACATTGGAATCGCAAACTGTGTCCCAGAGAGTAAAGTAACTGCAAAAATGTCAGTTTTCGCCTTTTTGATCATTTCCCGTTATGTTTACATTGGAATCGCAAACTGTTTCCCAGAGAGTCAAGTAACTGCAAAAATGTCAGTTTTCGCCTATTTGATCATTTCCCATTAAGTTTCCATTGGAATCGCAAACTGTGTCCCAGAGAGTCAAGTAACTGCAAAAATGTCAGTTTTCGCCTATTTGATCATTTCCCATTAAGTTTACTTTGGAATCGCAAACTGTTTCCCAGAGAGTCAAGTAACTGCAAAAATTTCAGTTTTCGCCTATTTGATCATTTCCCTTTAAGTTTACATTGGAATCGCAAAGTTTTTCCCAGAGAGTCAAGTAACTGCAAAAATGTCAGTTTTCGCCTATTTGATCATTTCCCATTAAGTTTCCATTGGAATCGCAAACTGTTTCTCAGAGAGTCAAGTAACTGCAAAAATGTCAGTTTTCGCCTATTTGATCATTTCCCATTAAGTTTACATTGGAATCGCAAACTGTTTCCCAGAGAGGCAAGTAACTGCAAAAATGTCAGTTTTCGCCTATATGATCATTTCCCATTGAGTTTACATTGGAATCGCAAACTGTTTCCCAGAGAGTCAGGTAACTGCAAAAATGTCAGTTTTCGCCTATTTGATCATTTCCCATTAAGTTTACATTGGAATCGTAAACTGTTTCCCAGAGAGTCAAGTAACTGCAAAAATGTCAGTTTTCGCCTATTTGATCATTTCCCATTAAGTTTACATTGGAATCGCAAACTGTGTCCCAGAGAGTAAAGTACCTGCCAATTTGATCATTTCCCATTGAGTTTACATTGGAATCGCAAACTGTGTCCCAGAGAGTCAAGTAACTGCAAAAATGTCAGTTTTCGCCTATTTGATAATTTCCCATTAAGTTTCCATTGGAATCGCAAACTGTTTCTCAGGGAGTCAAGTAACTGCAAAAATGTCAGTTTTCGCCTATTTGATCATTTCCCATTAAGTTCACATTGGAATCGCAAACTGTTTCCCAGAGAGTCAAGTAACTGCAAAAATGTCAGTTTTCGCCTATATGATCATTTCCCATTGAGTTAACATTGGAATCGCAAACTGTTTCCCAGAGAGTCAGGTAACTGAAAAAATGTCAGTTTTCGCCTATTTGATCATTTCCCATTAAGTTTACATTGGAATCGCAAACTGTTTCCCAGAGAGTCAAGTAACTGCAAAAATGTCGGTTTTCGCCTATTTGATCATTTCCCATTAAGTTTACATTGGAATCGCAAACTTTGTCCAGAGAGTAAAGTACTTGCCAATTTGATCATTTCCCATTAAGTTTACATTGGAATCGCAAACTGTGTCCCAGAGAGTCAAGTAACTGGAAAAATGTCAGTTTTCGCCTATTTGATCATTTCCCATTGAGTTTACATTGGAATCACAAACTGTGTCCCAGAGAGTCAAATAACTGCAAAAATATCAGTTTTCGCCTATTTGATCATTTCCCATTGTTTACATTGGAATCGCAAACTGTTTCCCAGAGAGTCAGGTAACTGCAAAAATGTCAGTTTTCGCCTATTTGATCATTTCCCATTAAGTTTACATTGGAATCGCAAACTGTTTCCCAGAGAGTCAGGTAACTGCAAAAATGTCAGTTTTCGCCTATTTGATCATTTCCCATTAAGTTTCCATTGGAATCGCAAACTGTTTCCCAGAGAGTCAAGGAACTGCAAAAATGTCAGTTTTCGCCTATTTGATCATTTCCCATTAAGTTTCCATTGGAATCGCAAACTGTTTCCCAGAGAGTCAAGGAACTGCAAAAATGTCAGTTTTCGCCTATTTGATCATTTCCCATTAAGTTTACATTGGAATCGCAAACTGTTTCCCAGAGAGTCAAGTAACTGCAAAAATGTCAGTTTTCGCCTTTTTGATCATTTCCCATTATGTTTACATTGGAATCGCAAACTGTTTCCCAGAGAGTCAAGTAACTGCAAAAATGTCAGTTTTCGCCTATTTGATCATTTCCCATTAAGTTTCCATTGGAATCGCAAACTGTGTCCCAGAGAGTCAAGTAACTGCAAAAATGTCAGTTTTCGCCTATTTGATCATTTCCCATTAAGTTTACTTTGGAATCGCAAACTGTTTCCCAGAGAGTCAAGTAACTGCAAAAATTTCAGTTTTCGCCTATTTGATCATTTCCCTTTAAGTTTACATTGGAATCGCAAAGTTTTTCCCAGAGAGTCAAGTAACTGCAAAAATGTCAGTTTTCGCCTATTTGATCATTTCCCATTAAGTTTCCATTGGAATCGCAAACTGTTTCCCAGAGAGTCAAGGAACTGCAATAATGTCAGTTTTCGCCTATTTGATCATTTCCCTTTAAGTTTACATTGGAATCGCAAACTGTTTCCCAGAGAGTCAAGTAACTGCAAAAATGTCCGTTTTCGCCTATTTGATCATTTCCCATTAAGTTTACTTTGGAATCGCAAACTGTTTCCCAGAGAGTCAAGTAACTGCAATAATGTCAGTTTTCGCCTATTTGATCATTTCCCTTTAAGTTTACATTGGAATCGCAAACTGTGTCCCAGAGAGTAAAGTAACTGCAAAAATGTCAGTTTTCGCCTTTTTGATCATTTCCCGTTATGTTTACATTGGAATCGCAAACTGTTTCCCAGAGAGTCAAGTAACTGCAAAAATGTCAGTTTTCGCCTATTTGATCATTTCCCATTAAGTTTCCATTGGAATCGCAAACTGTGTCCCAGAGAGTCAAGTAACTGCAAAAATGTCAGTTTTCGCCTATTTGATCATTTCCCATTAAGTTTACTTTGGAATCGCAAACTGTTTCCCAGAGAGTCAAGTAACTGCAAAAATTTCAGTTTTCGCCTATTTGATCATTTCCCTTTAAGTTTACATTGGAATCGCAAAGTTTTTCCCAGAGAGTCAAGTAACTGCAAAAATGTCAGTTTTCGCCTATTTGATCATTTCCCATTAAGTTTCCATTGGAATCGCAAACTGTTTCTCAGAGAGTCAAGTAACTGCAAAAATGTCAGTTTTCGCCTATTTGATCATTTCCCATTAAGTTTACATTGGAATCGCAAACTGTTTCCCAGAGAGTCAAGTAACTGCAAAAATGTCAGTTTTCGCCTATATGATCATTTCCCATTGAGTTTACATTGGAATCGCAAACTGTTTCCCAGAGAGTCAGGTAACTGCAAAAATGTCAGTTTTCGCCTATTTGATCATTTCCCATTAAGTTTACATTGGAATCGTAAACTGTTTCCCAGAGAGTCAAGTAACTGCAAAAATGTCAGTTTTCGCCTATTTGATCATTTCCCATTAAGTTTACATTGGAATCGCAAACTGTGTCCCAGAGAGTAAAGTACCTGCCAATTTGATCATTTCCCATTGAGTTTACATTGGAATCGCAAACTGTGTCCCAGAGAGTCAAGTAACTGCAAAAATGTCAGTTTTCGCCTATTTGATCATTTCCCATTAAGTTTACATTGGAATCGCAAACTGTTTCTCAGGGAGTCAAGTAACTGCAAAAATGTCAGTTTTCGCCTATTTGATCATTTCCCATTAAGTTCACATTGGAATCGCAAACTGTTTCCCAGAGAGTCAAGTAACTGCAAAAATGTCAGTTTTCGCCTATATGATCATTTCCCATTGAGTTAACATTGGAATCGCAAACTGTTTCCCAGAGAGTCAGGTAACTGAAAAAATGTCAGTTTTCGCCTATTTGATCATTTCCCATTAAGTTTACATTGGAATCGCAAACTGTTTCCCAGAGAGTCAAGTAACTGCAAAAATGTCGGTTTTCGCCTATTTGATCATTTCCCATTAAGTTTACATTGGAATCGCAAACTTTGTCCAGAGAGTAAAGTACTTGCCAATTTGATCATTTCCCATTAAGTTTACATTGGAATCGCAAACTGTGTCCCAGAGAGTCAAGTAACTGGAAAAATGTCAGTTTTCGCCTATTTGATCATTTCCCATTGAGTTTACATTGGAATCACAAACTGTGTCCCAGAGAGTCAAATAACTGCAAAAATATCAGTTTTCGCCTATTTGATCATTTCCCATTGTTTACATTGGAATCGCAAACTGTTTCCCAGAGAGTCAGGTAACTGCAAAAATGTCAGTTTTCGCCTATTTGATCATTTCCCATTAAGTTTACATTGGAATCGCAAACTGTTTCCCAGAGAGTCAGGTAACTGCAAAAATGTCAGTTTTCGCCTATTTGATCATTTCCCATTAAGTTTCCATTGGAATCGCAAACTGTTTCCCAGAGAGTCAAGGAACTGCAAAAATGTCAGTTTTCGCCTATTTGATCATTTCCCATTAAGTTTACATTGGAATCGCAAACTGTTTCCCAGAGAGTCAAGTAACTGCAAAAATGTCCGTTTTCGCCTATTTGATCATTTCCCATTAAGTTTACTTTGGAATCGCAAACTGTTTCCCAGAGAGTCAAGTAACTGCAATAATGTCAGTTTTCGCCTATTTGATCATTTCCCTTTAAGTTTACATTGGAATCGCAAACTGTGTCCCAGAGAGTAAAGTAACTGCAAAAATGTCAGTTTTCGCCTTTTTGATCATTTCCCATTATGTTTACATTGGAATCGCAAACTGTTTCCCAGAGAGTCAAGTAACTGCAAAAATGTCAGTTTTCGCCTATTTGATCATTTCCCATTAAGTTTCCATTGGAATCGCAAACTGTGTCCCAGAGAGTCAAGTAACTGCAAAAATGTCAGTTTTCGCCTATTTGATCATTTCCCATTAAGTTTACTTTGGAATCGCAAACTGTTTCCCAGAGAGTCAAGTAACTGCAAAAATTTCAGTTTTCGCCTATTTGATCATTTCCCTTTAAGTTTACATTGGAATCGCAAAGTTTTTCCCAGAGAGTCAAGTAACTGCAAAAATGTCAGTTTTCGCCTATTTGATCATTTCCCATTAAGTTTCCATTGGAATCGCAAACTGTTTCTCAGAGAGTCAAGTAACTGCAAAAATGTCAGTTTTCGCCTATTTGATCATTTCCCATTCAGTTTACATTGGAATCGCAAACTGTTTCCCAGAGAGTCAAGTAACTGCATAAATGTCAGTTTTCGCCTATTTGATCATTTTCCATTAAGTTTACATTGGAATCGCAAACTGTTTCCCAGAGAGTCAAGTAACTGCAAAAATGTCAGTTTTCGCCTATTTGATCATTTCCCATTAAGTTTACATTGGAATCGCAAACTGTTTCCCAGAGAGTCAAGTTACTGCAAAAATGTCAGTTTTCGCCTATTTGATCATTTCCCATTAAGTTTACTTTGGAATTGCAAACTGTGTCCCCGAGAGTCAAGTAACTGCAAAAATGTCACTTGTCGCCAATTGATCATTGCCCATTAAGTTTACATTGGAATCGCAAACTGTTTCCCAGAGAGTCAAGTAACTGCAAAAATGTCAGTTTTCGCCTATTTGATCATTCCCCATTAAGTTTACTTTGGAATTGCAAACTGTGTCCCCGAGAGTCAAGTAACTGCAAAAATGTCAGTTTTTGCCTATTTGATCATTTCCCATTAAGTTTACATTGGAATCGCAAACTGTTTCCCAGAAAGTCAAGTAACTGCAAAAATGTCAGTTTTCGCCTATTTGATCATTCCCCATTAAGTTTACTTTGGAAACGCAATCTTTTTCCCAGAGAGTCAAGTAACTGCAATAATGTCAGTTTTCGCCTATTTGATCATTTCCCTTTAAGTTTACATTGGAATCGCAAAGTTTTTCCCAGAGAGTCAAGTAACTGCAAAAATGTCAGTTTTCGCCTATTTGATCATTCCCATTAAGTTTACATTGGAATCGCAAACTGTGTCCCAGAGAGTAAAGTAACTGCAAAAATGTCAGTTTTCGCCTATTTGATCATTTCCCATTAAGTTTCCATTGGAATCGCAAACTGTTTCTCAGAGAGTCAAGTAACTGCAAAAATGTCAGTTTTCGCCTATTTGATCATTTCCCATTAAGTTCACATTGGAATCGCAAACTGTTTCCCAGAGAGTCAAGTAACTGCAAAAATGTCAGTTTTCGCCTATATGATCATTTCCCATTGAGTTTACATTGGAATCGCAAACTGTTTCCCAGAGAGTCAGGTAACTGCAAAAATGTCAGTTTTCGCCTATTTGATCATTTCCCATTAAGTTTACATTGGAATCGTAAACTGTTTCCCAGAGAGTCAAGTAACTGCAAAAATGTCAGTTTTCGCCTATTTGATCATTTCCCATTAAGTTTACATTGCAATCGCAAACTGTGTCCCAGAGAGTAAAGTACCTGCCAATTTGATCATTTCCCATTGAGTTTACATTGGAATCGCAAACTGTGTCCCAGAGAGTCAAGTAACTGCAAAAATGTCAGTTTTCGCCTATTTGATAATTTCCCATTAAGTTTCCATTGGAATCGCAAACTGTTTCTCAGGGAGTCAAGTAACTGCAAAAATGTCAGTTTTCGCCTATTTGATCATTTCCCATTAAGTTCACATTGGAATCGCAAACTGTTTCCCAGAGAGTCAGGTAACTGCAAAAATGTCAGTTTTCGCCTATTTGATCATTTCCCATTAAGTTTCCATTGGAATCGCAAACTGTTTCCCAGAGAGTCAAGGAACTGCAAAAATGTCAGTTTTCGCCTATTTGATCATTTCCCATTAAGTTTACATTGGAATCGCAAACTGTTTCCCAGAGAGTCAAGTAACTGCAAAAATGTCCGTTTTCGCCTATTTGATCATTTCCCATTAAGTTTACTTTGGAATCGCAAACTGTTTCCCAGAGAGTCAAGTAACTGCAATAATGTCAGTTTTCGCCTATTTGATCATTTCCCTTTAAGTTTACATTGGAATCGCAAACTGTGTCCCAGAGAGTAAAGTAACTGCAAAAATGTCAGTTTTCGCCTTTTTGATCATTTCCCATTATGTTTACATTGGAATCGCAAACTGTTTCCCAGAGAGTCAAGTAACTGCAAAAATGTCAGTTTTCGCCTATTTGATCATTTCCCATTAAGTTTCCATTGGAATCGCAAACTGTGTCCCAGAGAGTCAAGTAACTGCAAAAATGTCAGTTTTCGCCTATTTGATAATTTCCCATTAAGTTTACTTTGGAATCGCAAACTGTTTCCCAGAGAGTCAAGTAACTGCAAAAATTTCAGTTTTCGCCTATTTGATCATTTCCCTTTAAGTTTACATTGGAATCGCAAAGTTTTTCCCAGAGAGTCAAGTAACTGCAAAAATGTCAGTTTTCGCCTATTTGATCATTTCCCATTAAGTTTCCATTGGAATCGCAAACTGTTTCCCAGAGAGTCAAGGAACTGCAAAAATGTCAGTTTTCGCCTATTTGATCATTTCCCATTAAGTTTACATTGGAATCGCAAACTGTTTCCCAGAGAATCAAGTAACTGCAAAAATGTCCGTTTTCGCCTATTTGATCATTTCCCATTAAGTTTACTTTGGAATCGCAAACTGTTTCCCAGAGAGTCAAGTAACTGCAATAATGTCAGTTTTCACCTATTTGATCATTTCCCTTTAAGTTTACATTGGAATCGCAAACTGTGTCCCAGAGAGTAAAGTAACTGCAAAAATGTCAGTTTTCGCCTTTTTGATCATTTCCCGTTATGTTTACATTGGAATCGCAAACTGTTTCCCAGAGAGTCAAGTAACTGCAAAAATGTCAGTTTTCGCCTATTTGATCATTTCCCATTAAGTTTCCATTGGAATCGCAAACTGTGTCCCAGAGAGTCAAGTAACTGCAAAAATGTCAGTTTTCGCCTATTTGATCATTTCCCATTAAGTTTACTTTGGAATCGCAAACTGTTTCCCAGAGAGTCAAGTAACTGCAAAAATTTCAGTTTTCGCCTATTTGATCATTTCCCTTTAAGTTTACATTGGAATCGCAAATTTTTCCCAGAGAGTCAAGTAACTGCAAAAATGTCAGTTTTCGCCTATTTGATCATTTCCCATTAAGTTTCCATTGGAATCGCAAACTGTTTCTCAGAGAGTCAAGTAACTGCAAAAATGTCAGTTTTCGCCTATTTGATCATTTCCCATTAAGTTTACATTGGAATCGCAAACTGTTTCCCAGAGAGTCAAGTAACTGCAAAAATGTCAGTTTTCGCCTATTTGATCATTTTCCATTAAGTTTACATTGGAATCGCAAACTGTTTCCCAGAGAGTCAAGTAACTGCAAAAATGTCAGTTTTCGCCTATTTGATCATTTCCCATTAAGTTTACATTGGAATCGCAAACTGTTTCCCAGAGAGTCAAGTAACTGCAAAAATGTCAGTTTTCGCCTATTTGATCATTTCCCATTGAGTTTACATTGGAATCGCAAACTGTTTCCCAGAGAGTCAAGTAACTGCAAAAATGTCAGTTTTCGCCTATTTGATCATTCCCCATTAAGTTTACTTTGGAATTGCAAACTGTGTCCCCGAGAGTCAAGTAACTGCAAAAATGTCAGTTTTTGCCTATTTGATCATTTCCCATTAAGTTTACATTGGAATCGCAAACTGTTTCCCAGAAAGTCAAGTAACTGCAAAAATGTCAGTTTTCGCCTATTTGATCATTCCCCATTAAGTTTACTTTGGAAACGCAAACTTTTTCCCAGAGAGTCAAGTAACTGCAATAATGTCAGTTTTCGCCTATTTGATCATTTCCCTTTAAGTTTACATTGGAATCGCAAAGTTTTTCCCAGAGAGTCAAGTAACTGCAAAAATGTCAGTTTTCGCCTATTTGATCATTCCCATTAAGTTTACATTGGAATCGCAAACTGTTTCTCAGAGAGTCAAGTAACTGCAAAAATGTCAGTTTTCGCCTATTTGATCATTTCCCATTAAGTTCACATTGGAATCGCAAACTGTTTCCCAGAGAGTCAAGTAACTGCAAAAATGTCAGTTTTCGCCTATATGATCATTTCCCATTGAGTTTACATTGGAATCGCAAACTGTTTCCCAGAGAGTCAGGTAACTGCAAAAATGTCAGTTTTCGCCTATTTGATCATTTCCCATTAAGTTTACATTGGAATCGTAAACTGTTTCCCAGAGAGTCAAGTAACTGCAAAAATGTCAGTTTTCGCCTATTTGATCATTTCCCATTAAGTTTACATTGCAATCGCAAACTGTGTCCCAGAGAGTAAAGTACCTGCCAATTTGATCATTTCCCATTGAGTTTACATTGGAATCGCAAACTGTGTCCCAGAGAGTCAAGTAACTGCAAAAATGTCAGTTTTCGCCTATTTGATAATTTCCCATTAAGTTTCCATTGGAATCGCAAACTGTTTCTCAGGGAGTCAAGTAACTGCAAAAATGTCAGTTTTCGCCTATTTGATCATTTCCCATTAAGTTCACATTGGAATCGCAAACTGTTTCCCAGAGAGTCAGGTAACTGCAAAAATGTCAGTTTTCGCCTATTTGATCATTTCCCATTAAGTTTCCATTGGAATCGCAAACTGTTTCCCAGAGAGTCAAGGAACTGCAAAAATGTCAGTTTTCGCCTATTTGATCATTTCCCATTAAGTTTACATTGGAATCGCAAACTGTTTCCCAGAGAGTCAAGTAACTGCAAAAATGTCCGTTTTCGCCTATTTGATCATTTCCCATTAAGTTTACTTTGGAATCGCAAACTGTTTCCCAGAGAGTCAAGTAACTGCAATAATGTCAGTTTTCGCCTATTTGATCATTTCCCTTTAAGTTTACATTGGAATCGCAAACTGTGTCCCAGAGAGTAAAGTAACTGCAAAAATGTCAGTTTTCGCCTTTTTGATCATTTCCCATTATGTTTACATTGGAATCGCAAACTGTTTCCCAGAGAGTCAAGTAACTGCAAAAATGTCAGTTTTCGCCTATTTGATCATTTCCCATTAAGTTTCCATTGGAATCGCAAACTGTGTCCCAGAGAGTCAAGTAACTGCAAAAATGTCAGTTTTCGCCTATTTGATAATTTCCCATTAAGTTTACTTTGGAATCGCAAACTGTTTCCCAGAGAGTCAAGTAACTGCAAAAATTTCAGTTTTCGCCTATTTGATCATTTCCCTTTAAGTTTACATTGGAATCGCAAAGTTTTTCCCAGAGAGTCAAGTAACTGCAAAAATGTCAGTTTTCGCCTATTTGATCATTTCCCATTAAGTTTCCATTGGAATCGCAAACTGTTTCCCAGAGAGTCAAGGAACTGCAAAAATGTCAGTTTTCGCCTATTTGATCATTTCCCATTAAGTTTACATTGGAATCGCAAACTGTTTCCCAGAGAATCAAGTAACTGCAAAAATGTCCGTTTTCGCCTATTTGATCATTTCCCATTAAGTTTACTTTGGAATCGCAAACTGTTTCCCAGAGAGTCAAGTAACTGCAATAATGTCAGTTTTCACCTATTTGATCATTTCCCTTTAAGTTTACATTGGAATCGCAAACTGTGTCCCAGAGAGTAAAGTAACTGCAAAAATGTCAGTTTTCGCCTTTTTGATCATTTCCCGTTATGTTTACATTGGAATCGCAAACTGTTTCCCAGAGAGTCAAGTAACTGCAAAAATGTCAGTTTTCGCCTATTTGATCATTTCCCATTAAGTTTCCATTGGAATCGCAAACTGTGTCCCAGAGAGTCAAGTAACTGCAAAAATGTCAGTTTTCGCCTATTTGATCATTTCCCATTAAGTTTACTTTGGAATCGCAAACTGTTTCCCAGAGAGTCAAGTAACTGCAAAAATTTCAGTTTTCGCCTATTTGATCATTTCCCTTTAAGTTTACATTGGAATCGCAAATTTTTCCCAGAGAGTCAAGTAACTGCAAAAATGTCAGTTTTCGCCTATTTGATCATTTCCCATTAAGTTTCCATTGGAATCGCAAACTGTTTCTCAGAGAGTCAAGTAACTGCAAAAATGTCAGTTTTCGCCTATTTGATCATTTCCCATTAAGTTTACATTGGAATCGCAAACTGTTTCCCAGAGAGTCAAGTAACTGCAAAAATGTCAGTTTTCGCCTATTTGATCATTTTCCATTAAGTTTACATTGGAATCGCAAACTGTTTCCCAGAGAGTCAAGTAACTGCAAAAATGTCAGTTTTCGCCTATTTGATCATTTCCCATTAAGTTTACATTGGAATCGCAAACTGTTTCCCAGAGAGTCAAGTAACTGCAAAAATGTCAGTTTTCGCCTATTTGATCATTTCCCATTAAGTTTACTTTGGAATTGCAAACTGTGTCCCCGAGAGTCAAGTAACTGCAAAAATGTCACTTGTCGCCAATTGATCATTTCCCATTAAGTTTACATTGGAATCGCAAACTGTTTCCCAGAGAGTCAAGTAACTGCAAAAATGTCAGTTTTCGCCTATTTGATCATTCCCCATTAAGTTTACTTTGGAATTGCAAACTGTGTCCCCGAGAGTCAAGTAACTGCAAAAATGTCAGTTTTTGCCTATTTGATCATTTCCCATTAAGTTTACATTGGAATCGCAAACTGTTTCCCAGAGAGTCAAGTAACTGCAAAAATGTCAGTTTTCGCCTATTTGATCATTCCCCATTAAGTTTACTTTGGAAACGCAAACTGTTTCCCAGATAGTCAAGTAACTGCAATAATGTCAGTTTTCGCCTATTTGATCATTTCCCTTTAAGTTTACATTGGAATCGCAAAGTTTTTCCCAGAGAGTCAAGTAACTGCAAAAATGTCAGTTTTCGCCTATTTGATCATTCCCATTAAGTTTACATTGGAATCGCAAACTGTGTCCCAGAGAGTAAAGTAACTGCAAAAATGTCAGTTTTCGCCTATTTGATCATTTCCCATTAAGTTTCCATTGGAATCGCAAACTGTTTCTCAGAGAGTCAAGTAACTGCAAAAATGTCAGTTTTCGCCTATTTGATCATTTCCCATTAAGTTCACATTGGAATCGCAAACTGTTACCCAGAGAGTCAAGTAACTGCAAAAATGTCAGTTTTCGCCTATATGATCATTTCCCATTGAGTTTACATTGGAATCGCAAACTGTTTCCCAGAGAGTCAGGTAACTGCAAAAATGTCAGTTTTCGCCTATTTGATCATTTCCCATTAAGTTTACATTGGAATCGTAAACTGTTTCCCAGAGAGTCAAGTAACTGCAAAAATGTCAGTTTTCGCCTATTTGATCATTTCCCATTAAGTTTACATTGGAATCGCAAACTGTGTCCCAGAGAGTAAAGTACCTGCCAATTTGATCATTTCCCATTGAGTTTACATTGGAATCGCAAACTGTGTCCCAGAGAGTCAAGTAACTGCAAAAATGTCAGTTTTCGCCTATTTGATAATTTCCCATTAAGTTTCCATTGGAATCGCAAACTGTTTCTCAGGGAGTCAAGTAACTGCAAAAATGTCAGTTTTCGCCTATTTGATCATTTCCCATTAAGTTCACATTGGAATCGCAAACTGTTTCCCAGAGAGTCAGGTAACTGCAAAAATGTCAGTTTTCGCCTATTTGATCATTTCCCATTAAGTTTCCATTGGAATCGCAAACTGTTTCCCAGAGAGTCAAGGAACTGCAAAAATGTCAGTTTTCGCCTATTTGATCATTTCCCATTATGTTTACATTGGAATCGCAAACTGTTTCCCAGAGAGTCAAGTAACTGCAAAAATGTCCGTTTTCGCCTATTTGATCATTTCCCATTAAGTTTACTTTGGAATCGCAAACTGTTTCCCAGAGAGTCAAGTAACTGCAATAATGTCAGTTTTCGCCTATTTGATCATTTCCCTTTAAGTTTACATTGGAATCGCAAACTGTGTCCCAGAGAGTCAAGTAACTGCAAAAATGTCAGTTTTCGCCTTTTTGATCATTTCCCATTATGTTTACATTGGAATCGCAAACTGTTTCCCAGAGAGTCAAGTAACTGCAAAAATGTCAGTTTTCGCCTATTTGATCATTTCCCATTAAGTTTCCATTGGAATCGCAAACTGTGTCCCAGAGAGTCAAGTAACTGCAAAAATGTCAGTTTTCGCCTATTTGATCATTTCCCATTAAGTTTACTTTGGAATCGCAAACTGTTTCCCAGAGAGTCAAGTAACTGCAAAAATTTCAGTTTTCGCCTATTTGATCATTTCCCTTTAAGTTTACATTGGAATCGCAAAGTTTTTCCCAGAGAGTCAAGTAACTGCAAAAATGTCAGTTTTCGCCTATTTGATCATTTCCCATTAAGTTTCCATTGGAATCGCAAACTGTTTCCCAGAGAGTCAAGTAACTGCAATAATGTCAGTTTTCGCCTATTTGATCATTTCCCTTTAAGTTTACATTGGAATCGCAAACTGTTTCCCAGAGAGTCAAGTAACTGCAAAAATGTCCGTTTTCGCCTATTTGATCATTTCCCATTAAGTTTACTTTGGAATCGCAAACTGTTTCCCAGAGAGTCAAGTAACTGCAATAATGTCAGTTTTCGCCTATTTGATCATTTCCCTTTAAGTTTACATTGGAATCGCAAACTGTGTCCCAGAGAGTAAAGTAACTGCAAAAATGTCAGTTTTCGCCTTTTTGATCATTTCCCGTTATGTTTACATTGGAATCGCAAACTGTTTCCCAGAGAGTCAAGTAACTGCAAAAATGTCAGTTTTCGCCTATTTGATCATTTCCCATTAAGTTTCCATTGGAATCGCAAACTGTGTCCCAGAGAGTCAAGTAACTGCAAAAATGTCAGTTTTCGCCTATTTGATCATTTCCCATTAAGTTTACTTTGGAATCGCAAACTGTTTCCCAGAGAGTCAAGTAACTGCAAAAATTTCAGTTTTCGCCTATTTGATCATTTCCCTTTAAGTTTACATTGGAATCGCAAAGTTTTTCCCAGAGAGTCAAGTAACTGCAAAAATGTCAGTTTTCGCCTATTTGATCATTTCCCATTAAGTTTCCATTGGAATCGCAAACTGTTTCTCAGAGAGTCAAGTAACTGCAAAAATGTCAGTTTTCGCCTATTTGATCATTTCCCATTAAGTTTACATTGGAATCGCAAACTGTTTCCCAGAGAGTCAAGTAACTGCAAAAATGTCAGTTTTCGCCTATATGATCATTTCCCATTGAGTTTACATTGGAATCGCAAACTGTTTCCCAGAGAGTCAGGTAACTGCAAAAATGTCAGTTTTCGCCTATTTGATCATTTCCCATTAAGTTTACATTGGAATCGTAAACTGTTTCCCAGAGAGTCAAGTAACTGCAAAAATGTCAGTTTTCGCCTATTTGATCATTTCCCATTAAGTTTACATTGGAATCGCAAACTGTGTCCCAGAGAGTAAAGTACCTGCCAATTTGATCATTTCCCATTGAGTTTACATTGGAATCGCAAACTGTGTCCCAGAGAGTCAAGTAACTGCAAAAATGTCAGTTTTCGCCTATTTGATAATTTCCCATTAAGTTTCCATTGGAATCGCAAACTGTTTCTCAGGGAGTCAAGTAACTGCAAAAATGTCAGTTTTCGCCTATTTGATCATTTCCCATTAAGTTCACATTGGAATCGCAAACTGTTTCCCAGAGAGTCAAGTAACTGCAAAAATGTCAGTTTTCGCCTATATGATCATTTCCCATTGAGTTAACATTGGAATCGCAAACTGTTTCCCAGAGAGTCAGGTAACTGAAAAAATGTCAGTTTTCGCCTATTTGATCATTTCCCATTAAGTTTACATTGGAATCGCAAACTGTTTCCCAGAGAGTCAAGTAACTGCAAAAATGTCGGTTTTCGCCTATTTGATCATTTCCCATTAAGTTTACATTGGAATCGCAAACTTTGTCCAGAGAGTAAAGTACTTGCCAATTTGATCATTTCCCATTAAGTTTACATTGGAATCGCAAACTGTGTCCCAGAGAGTCAAGTAACTGGAAAAATGTCAGTTTTCGCCTATTTGATCATTTCCCATTGAGTTTACATTGGAATCACAAACTGTGTCCCAGAGAGTCAAATAACTGCAAAAATATCAGTTTTCGCCTATTTGATCATTTCCCATTGTTTACATTGGAATCGCAAACTGTTTCCCAGAGAGTCAGGTAACTGCAAAAATGTCAGTTTTCGCCTATTTGATCATTTCCCATTAAGTTTACATTGGAATCGCAAACTGTTTCCCAGAGAGTCAGGTAACTGCAAAAATGTCAGTTTTCGCCTATTTGATCATTTCCCATTAAGTTTCCATTGGAATCGCAAACTGTTTCCCAGAGAGTCAAGTAACTGCAAAAATGTCAGTTTTCGCCTATTTGATCATTCCCCATTAAGTTTACTTTGGAATTGCAAACTGTGTCCCCGAGAGTCAAGTAACTGCAAAAATGTCAGTTTTTGCCTATTTGATCATTTCCCATTAAGTTTACATTGGAATCGCAAACTGTTTCCCAGAGAGTCAAGTAACTGCAAAAATGTCAGTTTTCGCCTATTTGATCATTCCCCATTAAGTTTACTTTGGAAACGCAAACTGTTTCCCAGATAGTCAAGTAACTGCAATAATGTCAGTTTTCGCCTATTTGATCATTTCCCTTTAAGTTTACATTGGAATCGCAAAGTTTTTCCCAGAGAGTCAAGTAACTGCAAAAATGTCAGTTTTCGCCTATTTGATCATTCCCATTAAGTTTACATTGGAATCGCAAACTGTGTCCCAGAGAGTAAAGTAACTGCAAAAATGTCAGTTTTCGCCTATTTGATCATTTCCCATTAAGTTTCCATTGGAATCGCAAACTGTTTCTCAGAGAGTCAAGTAACTGCAAAAATGTCAGTTTTCGCCTATTTGATCATTTCCCATTAAGTTCACATTGGAATCGCAAACTGTTACCCAGAGAGTCAAGTAACTGCAAAAATGTCAGTTTTCGCCTATATGATCATTTCCCATTGAGTTTACATTGGAATCGCAAACTGTTTCCCAGAGAGTCAGGTAACTGCAAAAATGTCAGTTTTCGCCTATTTGATCATTTCCCATTAAGTTTACATTGGAATCGTAAACTGTTTCCCAGAGAGTCAAGTAACTGCAAAAATGTCAGTTTTCGCCTATTTGATCATTTCCCATTAAGTTTACATTGGAATCGCAAACTGTGTCCCAGAGAGTAAAGTACCTGCCAATTTGATCATTTCCCATTGAGTTTACATTGGAATCGCAAACTGTGTCCCAGAGAGTCAAGTAACTGCAAAAATGTCAGTTTTCGCCTATTTGATAATTTCCCATTAAGTTTCCATTGGAATCGCAAACTGTTTCTCAGGGAGTCAAGTAACTGCAAAAATGTCAGTTTTCGCCTATTTGATCATTTCCCATTAAGTTCACATTGGAATCGCAAACTGTTTCCCAGAGAGTCAGGTAACTGCAAAAATGTCAGTTTTCGCCTATTTGATCATTTCCCATTAAGTTTCCATTGGAATCGCAAACTGTTTCCCAGAGAGTCAAGGAACTGCAAAAATGTCAGTTTTCGCCTATTTGATCATTTCCCATTATGTTTACATTGGAATCGCAAACTGTTTCCCAGAGAGTCAAGTAACTGCAAAAATGTCCGTTTTCGCCTATTTGATCATTTCCCATTAAGTTTACTTTGGAATCGCAAACTGTTTCCCAGAGAGTCAAGTAACTGCAATAATGTCAGTTTTCGCCTATTTGATCATTTCCCTTTAAGTTTACATTGGAATCGCAAACTGTGTCCCAGAGAGTCAAGTAACTGCAAAAATGTCAGTTTTCGCCTTTTTGATCATTTCCCATTATGTTTACATTGGAATCGCAAACTGTTTCCCAGAGAGTCAAGTAACTGCAAAAATGTCAGTTTTCGCCTATTTGATCATTTCCCATTAAGTTTCCATTGGAATCGCAAACTGTGTCCCAGAGAGTCAAGTAACTGCAAAAATGTCAGTTTTCGCCTATTTGATCATTTCCCATTAAGTTTACTTTGGAATCGCAAACTGTTTCCCAGAGAGTCAAGTAACTGCAAAAATTTCAGTTTTCGCCTATTTGATCATTTCCCTTTAAGTTTACATTGGAATCGCAAAGTTTTTCCCAGAGAGTCAAGTAACTGCAAAAATGTCAGTTTTCGCCTATTTGATCATTTCCCATTAAGTTTCCATTGGAATCGCAAACTGTTTCCCAGAGAGTCAAGGAACTGCAATAATGTCAGTTTTCGCCTATTTGATCATTTCCCTTTAAGTTTACATTGGAATCGCAAACTGTTTCCCAGAGAGTCAAGTAACTGCAAAAATGTCCGTTTTCGCCTATTTGATCATTTCCCATTAAGTTTACTTTGGAATCGCAAACTGTTTCCCAGAGAGTCAAGTAACTGCAATAATGTCAGTTTTCGCCTATTTGATCATTTCCCTTTAAGTTTACATTGGAATCGCAAACTGTGTCCCAGAGAGTAAAGTAACTGCAAAAATGTCAGTTTTCGCCTTTTTGATCATTTCCCGTTATGTTTACATTGGAATCGCAAACTGTTTCCCAGAGAGTCAAGTAACTGCAAAAATGTCAGTTTTCGCCTATTTGATCATTTCCCATTAAGTTTCCATTGGAATCGCAAACTGTGTCCCAGAGAGTCAAGTAACTGCAAAAATGTCAGTTTTCGCCTATTTGATCATTTCCCATTAAGTTTACTTTGGAATCGCAAACTGTTTCCCAGAGAGTCAAGTAACTGCAAAAATTTCAGTTTTCGCCTATTTGATCATTTCCCTTTAAGTTTACATTGGAATCGCAAAGTTTTTCCCAGAGAGTCAAGTAACTGCAAAAATGTCAGTTTTCGCCTATTTGATCATTTCCCATTAAGTTTCCATTGGAATCGCAAACTGTTTCTCAGAGAGTCAAGTAACTGCAAAAATGTCAGTTTTCGCCTATTTGATCATTTCCCATTAAGTTTACATTGGAATCGCAAACTGTTTCCCAGAGAGTCAAGTAACTGCAAAAATGTCAGTTTTCGCCTATATGATCATTTCCCATTGAGTTTACATTGGAATCGCAAACTGTTTCCCAGAGAGTCAGGTAACTGCAAAAATGTCAGTTTTCGCCTATTTGATCATTTCCCATTAAGTTTACATTGGAATCGTAAACTGTTTCCCAGAGAGTCAAGTAACTGCAAAAATGTCAGTTTTCGCCTATTTGATCATTTCCCATTAAGTTTACATTGGAATCGCAAACTGTGTCCCAGAGAGTAAAGTACCTGCCAATTTGATCATTTCCCATTGAGTTTACATTGGAATCGCAAACTGTGTCCCAGAGAGTCAAGTAACTGCAAAAATGTCAGTTTTCGCCTATTTGATAATTTCCCATTAAGTTTCCATTGGAATCGCAAACTGTTTCTCAGGGAGTCAAGTAACTGCAAAAATGTCAGTTTTCGCCTATTTGATCATTTCCCATTAAGTTCACATTGGAATCGCAAACTGTTTCCCAGAGAGTCAAGTAACTGCAAAAATGTCAGTTTTCGCCTATATGATCATTTCCCATTGAGTTAACATTGGAATCGCAAACTGTTTCCCAGAGAGTCAGGTAACTGAAAAAATGTCAGTTTTCGCCTATTTGATCATTTCCCATTAAGTTTACATTGGAATCGCAAACTGTTTCCCAGAGAGTCAAGTAACTGCAAAAATGTCGGTTTTCGCCTATTTGATCATTTCCCATTAAGTTTACATTGGAATCGCAAACTTTGTCCAGAGAGTAAAGTACTTGCCAATTTGATCATTTCCCATTAAGTTTACATTGGAATCGCAAACTGTGTCCCAGAGAGTCAAGTAACTGGAAAAATGTCAGTTTTCGCCTATTTGATCATTTCCCATTGAGTTTACATTGGAATCACAAACTGTGTCCCAGAGAGTCAAATAACTGCAAAAATATCAGTTTTCGCCTATTTGATCATTTCCCATTGTTTACATTGGAATCGCAAACTGTTTCCCAGAGAGTCAGGTAACTGCAAAAATGTCAGTTTTCGCCTATTTGATCATTTCCCATTAAGTTTACATTGGAATCGCAAACTGTTTCCCAGAGAGTCAGGTAACTGCAAAAATGTCAGTTTTCGCCTATTTGATCATTTCCCATTAAGTTTCCATTGGAATCGCAAACTGTTTCCCAGAGAGTCAAGGAACTGCAAAAATGTCAGTTTTCGCCTATTTGATCATTTCCCATTAAGTTTACATTGGAATCGCAAACTGTTTCCCAGAGAGTCAAGTAACTGCAAAAATGTCCGTTTTCGCCTATTTGATCATTTCCCATTAAGTTTACTTTGGAATCGCAAACTGTTTCCCAGAGAGTCAAGTAACTGCAATAATGTCAGTTTTCGCCTATTTGATCATTTCCCTTTAAGTTTACATTGGAATCGCAAACTGTGTCCCAGAGAGTAAAGTAACTGCAAAAATGTCAGTTTTCGCCTTTTTGATCATTTCCCATTATGTTTACATTGGAATCGCAAACTGTTTCCCAGAGAGTCAAGTAACTGCAAAAATGTCAGTTTTCGCCTATTTGATCATTTCCCATTAAGTTTCCATTGGAATCGCAAACTGTGTCCCAGAGAGTCAAGTAACTGCAAAAATGTCAGTTTTCGCCTATTTGATCATTTCCCATTAAGTTTACTTTGGAATCGCAAACTGTTTCCCAGAGAGTCAAGTAACTGCAAAAATTTCAGTTTTCGCCTATTTGATCATTTCCCTTTAAGTTTACATTGGAATCGCAAAGTTTTTCCCAGAGAGTCAAGTAACTGCAAAAATGTCAGTTTTCGCCTATTTGATCATTTCCCATTAAGTTTCCATTGGAATCGCAAACTGTTTCTCAGAGAGTCAAGTAACTGCAAAAATGTCAGTTTTCGCCTATTTGATCATTTCCCATTAAGTTTACATTGGAATCGCAAACTGTTTCCCAGAGAGTCAAGTAACTGCATAAATGTCAGTTTTCGCCTATTTGATCATTTTCCATTAAGTTTACATTGGAATCGCAAACTGTTTCCCAGAGAGTCAAGTAACTGCAAAAATGTCAGTTTTCGCCTATTTGATCATTTCCCATTAAGTTTACATTGGAATCGCAAACTGTTTCCCAGAGAGTCAAGTT
Source organism: Anolis sagrei (assembly GCF_037176765.1). Taxonomy (NCBI): domain Eukaryota; kingdom Metazoa; phylum Chordata; class Lepidosauria; order Squamata; family Anolidae; genus Anolis; species Anolis sagrei. Next base: position 58,520,214 of record NC_090026.1, read on the forward strand.
ACTGCAAAAATGTCAGTTTTCGCCTATTTGATCATTTCCCATTAAGTTTACTTTGGAATTGCAAACTGTGTCCCCGAGAGTCAAGTAACTGCAAAAATGTCACTTGTCGCCAATTGATCATTGCCCATTAAGTTTACATTGGAATCGCAAACTGTTTCCCAGAGAGTCAAGTAACTGCAAAAATGTCAGTTTTCGCCTATTTGATCATTCCCCATTAAGTTTACTTTGGAATTGCAAACTGTGTCCCCGAGAGTCAAGTAACTGCAAAAATGTCAGTTTTTGCCTATTTGATCATTTCCCATTAAGTTTACATTGGAATCGCAAACTGTTTCCCAGAGAGTCAAGTAACTGCAAAAATGTCAGTTTTCGCCTATTTGATCATTCCCCATTAAGTTTACTTTGGAAACGCAAACTTTTTCCCAGAGAGTCAAGTAACTGCAATAATGTCAGTTTTCGCCTATTTGATCATTTCCCTTTAAGTTTACATTGGAATCGCAAAGTTTTTCCCAGAGAGTCAAGTAACTGCAAAAATGTCAGTTTTCGCCTATTTGATCATTCCCATTAAGTTTACATTGGAATCGCAAACTGTGTCCCAGAGAGTAAAGTAACTGCAAAAATGTCAGTTTTCGCCTATTTGATCATTTCCCATTAAGTTTCCATTGGAATCGCAAACTGTTTCTCAGAGAGTCAAGTAACTGCAAAAATGTCAGTTTTCGCCTATTTGATCATTTCCCATTAAGTTCACATTGGAATCGCAAACTGTTTCCCAGAGAGTCAAGTAACTGCAAAAATGTCAGTTTTCGCCTATATGATCATTTCCCATTGAGTTTACATTGGAATCGCAAACTGTTTCCCAGAGAGTCAGGTAACTGCAAAAATGTCAGTTTTCGCCTATTTGATCATTTCCCATTAAGTTTACATTGGAATCGTAAACTGTTTCCCAGAGAGTCAAGTAACTGCAAAAATGTCAGTTTTCGCCTATTTGATCATTTCCCATTAAGTTTACATTGGAATCGCAAACTGTGTCCCAGAGAGTAAAGTACCTGCCAATTTGATCATTTCCCATTGAGTTTACATTGGAATCGCAAACTGTGTCCCAGAGAGTCAAGTAACTGCAAAAATGTCAGTTTTCGCCTATTTGATAATTTCCCATTAAGTTTCCATTGGAATCGCAAACTGTTTCTCAGGGAGTCAAGTAACTGCAAAAATGTCAGTTTTCGCCTATTTGATCATTTCCCATTAAGTTCACATTGGAATCGCAAACTGTTTCCCAGAGAGTCAGGTAACTGCAAAAATGTCAGTTTTCGCCTATTTGATCATTTCCCATTAAGTTTCCATTGGAATCGCAAACTGTTTCCCAGAGAGTCAAGGAACTGCAAAAATGTCAGTTTTCGCCTATTTGATCATTTCCCATTAAGTTTACATTGGAATCGCAAACTGTTTCCCAGAGAGTCAAGTAACTGCAAAAATGTCCGTTTTCGCCTATTTGATCATTTCCCATTAAGTTTACTTTGGAATCGCAAACTGTTTCCCAGAGAGTCAAGTAACTGCAATAATGTCAGTTTTCGCCTATTTGATCATTTCCCTTTAAGTTTACATTGGAATCGCAAACTGTGTCCCAGAGAGTAAAGTAACTGCAAAAATGTCAGTTTTCGCCTTTTTGATCATTTCCCATTATGTTTACATTGGAATCGCAAACTGTTTCCCAGAAAGTCAAGTAACTGCAAAAATGTCAGTTTTCGCCTATTTGATCATTTCCCATTAAGTTTCCATTGGAATCGCAAACTGTGTCCCAGAGAGTCAAGTAACTGCAAAAATGTCAGTTTTCGCCTATTTGATCATTTCCCATTAAGTTTACTTTGGAATCGCAAACTGTTTCCCAGAGAGTCAAGTAACTGCAAAAATTTCAGTTTTCGCCTATTTGATCATTTCCCTTTAAGTTTACATTGGAATCGCAAAGTTTTTCCCAGAGAGTCAAGTAACTGCAAAAATGTCAGTTTTCGCCTATTTGATCATTTCCCATTAAGTTTCCATTGGAATCGCAAACTGTTTCCCAGAGAGTCAAGGAACTGCAAAAATGTCAGTTTTCGCCTATTTGATCATTTCCCATTAAGTTTACATTGGAATCGCAAACTGTTTCCCAGAGAATCAAGTAACTGCAAAAATGTCCGTTTTCGCCTATTTGATCATTTCCCATTAAGTTTACTTTGGAATCGCAAACTGTTTCCCAGAGAGTCAAGTAACTGCAATAATGTCAGTTTTCGCCTATTTGATCATTTCCCTTTAAGTTTACATTGGAATCGCAAACTGTGTCCCAGAGAGTAAAGTAACTGCAAAAATGTCAGTTTTCGCCTTTTTGATCATTTCCCGTTATGTTTACATTGGAATCGCAAACTGTTTCCCAGAGAGTCAAGTAACTGCAAAAATGTCAGTTTTCGCCTATTTGATCATTTCCCATTAAGTTTCCATTGGAATCGCAAACTGTGTCCCAGAGAGTCAAGTAACTGCAAAAATGTCAGTTTTCGCCTATTTGATCATTTCCCATTAAGTTTACTTTGGAATCGCAAACTGTTTCCCAGAGAGTCAAGTAACTGCAAAAATTTCAGTTTTCGCCTATTTGATCATTTCCCTTTAAGTTTACATTGGAATCGCAAAGTTTTTCCCAGAGAGTCAAGTAACTGCAAAAATGTCAGTTTTCGCCTATTTGATCATTTCCCATTAAGTTTCCATTGGAATCGCAAACTGTTTCTCAGAGAGTCAAGTAACTGCAAAAATGTCAGTTTTCGCCTATTTGATCATTTCCCATTAAGTTTACATTGGAATCGCAAACTGTTTCCCAGAGAGTCAAGTAACTGCAAAAATGTCAGTTTTCGCCTATTTGATCATTTTCCATTAAGTTTACATTGGAATCGCAAACTGTTTCCCAGAGAGTCAAGTAACTGCAAAAATGTCAGTTTTCGCCTATTTGATCATTTCCCATTAAGTTTACATTGGAATCGCAAACTGTTTCCCAGAGAGTCAAGTTACTGCAAAAATGTCAGTTTTCGCCTATTTGATCATTTCCCATTAAGTTTACTTTGGAATTGCAAACTGTGTCCCCGAGAGTCAAGTAACTGCAAAAATGTCACTTGTCGCCAATTGATCATTTCCCATTAAGTTTACATTGGAATCGCAAACTGTTTCCCAGAGAGTCAAGTAACTGCAAAAATGTCAGTTTTCGCCTATTTGATCATTCCCCATTAAGTTTACTTTGGAATTGCAAACTGTGTCCCCGAGAGTCAAGTAACTGCAAAAATGTCAGTTTTTGCCTATTTGATCATTTCCCATTAAGTTTACATTGGAATCGCAAACTGTTTCCCAGAGAGTCAAGTAACTGCAAAAATGTCAGTTTTCGCCTATTTGATCATTCCCCATTAAGTTTACTTTGGAAACGCAAACTGTTTCCCAGATAGTCAAGTAACTGCAATAATGTCAGTTTTCGCCTATTTGATCATTTCCCTTTAAGTTTACATTGGAATCGCAAAGTTTTTCCCAGAGAGTCAAGTAACTGCAAAAATGTCAGTTTTCGCCTATTTGATCATTCCCATTAAGTTTACATTGGAATCGCAAACTGTGTCCCAGAGAGTAAAGTAACTGCAAAAATGTCAGTTTTCGCCTATTTGATCATTTCCCATTAAGTTTCCATTGGAATCGCAAACTGTTTCTCAGAGAGTCAAGTAACTGCAAAAATGTCAGTTTTCGCCTATTTGATCATTTCCCATTAAGTTCACATTGGAATCGCAAACTGTTACCCAGAGAGTCAAGTAACTGCAAAAATGTCAGTTTTCGCCTATATGATCATTTCCCATTGAGTTTACATTGGAATCGCAAACTGTTTCCCAGAGAGTCAGGTAACTGCAAAAATGTCAGTTTTCGCCTATTTGATCATTTCCCATTAAGTTTACATTGGAATCGCAAACTGTTTCCCAGAGAGTCAAGTAACTGCAAAAATGTCAGTTTTCGCCTATTTGATCATTTCCCATTAAGTTTACATTGGAATCGCAAACTGTGTCCCAGAGAGTAAAGTACCTGCCAATTTGATCATTTCCCATTGAGTTTACATTGGAATCGCAAACTGTGTCCCAGAGAGTCAAGTAACTGCAAAAATGTCAGTTTTCGCCTATTTGATAATTTCCCATTAAGTTTCCATTGGAATCGCAAACTGTTTCTCAGGGAGTCAAGTAACTGCAAAAATGTCAGTTTTCGCCTATTTGATCATTTCCCATTAAGTTCACATTGGAATCGCAAACTGTTTCCCAGAGAGTCAAGTAACTGCAAAAATGTCAGTTTTCGCCTATATGATCATTTCCCATTGAGTTTACATTGGAATCGCAAACTGTTTCCCAGAGAGTCAAGTAACTGCAAAAATGTCGGTTTTCGCCTATTTGATCATTTCCCATTAAGTTTACATTGGAATCGCAAACTTTGTCCAGAGAGTAAAGTACCTGCCAATTTGATCATTTCCCATTAAGTTTACATTGGAATCGCAAACTGTGTCCCAGAGAGTCAAGTAACTGGAAAAATGTCAGTTTTCGCCTATTTGATCATTTCCCATTGAGTTTACATTGGAATCACAAACTGTGTCCCAGAGAGTCAAATAACTGCAATAATGTCAGTTTTCGCCTATTTGATCATTTCCCTTTAAGTTTACATTGGAATCGCAAACTGTTTCCCAGAGAGTCAAGTAACTGCAAAAATGTCGGTTTTCGCCTATTTGATCATTTCCCATTAAGTTTACATTGGAATCGCAAACTTTGTCCAGAGAGTAAAGTACCTGCCAATTTGATCATTTCCCATTAAGTTTACATTGGAATCGCAAACTGTGTCCCAGAGAGTCAAGTAACTGGAAAAATGTCAGTTTTCGCCTATTTGATCATTTCCCATTGAGTTTACATTGGAATCACAAACTGTGTCCCAGAGAGTCAAATAACTGCAAAAATATCAGTTTTCGCCTATTTGATCATTTCCCATTGTTTACATTGGAATCGCAAACTGTTTCCCAGAGAGTCAGGTAACTGCAAAAATGTCAGTTTTCGCCTATTTGATCATTTCCCATTAAGTTTACATTGGAATCGCAAACTGTTTCCCAGAGAGTCAGGTAACTGCAAAAATGTCAGTTTTCGCCTATTTGATCATTTCCCATTAAGTTTCCATTGGAATCGCAAACTGTTTCCCAGAGAGTCAAGGAACTGCAAAAATGTCAGTTTTCGCCTATTTGATCATTTCCCATTAAGTTTACATTGGAATCGCAAACTGTTTCCCAGAGAGTCAAGTAACTGCAAAAATGTCAGTTGTCGCCTATTTGATCATTTCCCATTGAGTTTACATTGGAATCGCAAACTGTTTCCCAGAGAGTCAAGTAACTGCAAAAATGTCAGTTTTCGCCTATTTGATCATTTCCCATTAAGTGTACATTGGAATCACAAACTGTGTCCCAGAGAGTCAAGTAACTGCAAAAATGTCAGTTTTCGCCTATTTGATCATTTACCATTAACTTTACATTGGAATCGCAAACTGTTTCCCAGAGAGTCAAGTAACTGCAAAAATGTCAGTTTTCGCCTATTTGATCATTTCCCATTAAGTTTACATTGGAATCGCAAACTGTGTCCCAGAGATTCAAGTAACTGCAAAAATGTCAGTTTTCGCCTATTTGATCATTTCCCATTAAGTTTACATTGGAATCGCAAACTGTTTCCCAGAGAGTCAAGTAACTGCAAAAATGTCAGTTTTCGCCTATTTGATCATTTCCCATTAAGTTTCCATTGGAATCGCAAACTGTTTCCCAGGGAGTCAAGTAACTGCAAAAATGTCAGTTTTCGCCTATTTGATCATTTCCCATTAAGTTTACATTGGAATCGCAAACTGTTTCCCAGAGAGTCAAGTAACTGCAAAAATGTCAGTTTTCGCCTATTTGATCATTTCCCATTAAGTTTACATTGGAATCGCAAACTGTTTCCCAGAGAGTCAAGTAACTGCAAAAATGTCAGTTTTCGCCTTTTTGATCATTTCCCATTAAGTTTACATTGGAATCGCAAACTGTTTCCCAGAGAGACAAGTAACTGCAAAAATGTCAGTTTTCGCCTATTTGATCATTTCCCATTAAGTTTCCATTGGAATCGCAAACTGTGTCCCATAGAGTCAAGTAACTGCAAAAATGTCAGTTTTCGCCTATTTGATCATTTCCCATTAAGTTTACTTTGGAATCGCAAACTGTGTCCCAGAGTCAAGTAACTGCAAAAATGTCAGTTTTCGCCTATTTGATCATTTCCCTTTAAGTTTACATTGGAATCGCAAACTGTTTCCCAGAGAGTCAGGTAACTGCAAAATGTCAGTTTTCGCCTATTTGATCATTTTCCATTAAGTTTACATTGGAATCGCAAACTGTTTCCCAGAGAGTCAAGTAACTGCAAAAATGTCAGTTTTCGCCTATTTGATCATTCCCCATTAAGTTTACATTGGAATCGCAAACTGTTTCCCAGAGTGTCAAGTTACTGCAAAAATGTCAGTTTTCGCCTACTTGATCATTTCTCATTAAGTTTACTTTGGAATTGCAAACTGTGTTCCCGAGAGTCAAGTAACTGCAAAAATGTCACTTGTCGCCAATTGATCATTTCCCATTAAGTTTACATTGGAATCGCAAACTGTTACCCAGAGAGTCAAGTAACTGCAAAAATGTCAGTTTTCGCCTATTTGATCATTTCCCATTCAGTTTACTTTGGAATCGCAAACTCTTTCCCAGAGTAAAGTAACGGCAAAAATGTCAGTTTTCGCCTATTTGATCATTCCCATTAAGTTTACATTGGAATCGCAAACTGTGTCCCAGAGAGTAAAGTAACTGCAAAAATGTCAGTTTTCGCCTATTTGATCATTTCCCATTAAGTTTACATTGGAATCGCAAACTGTTTCCCAGAGAGTCAGGTAACTGCAAAAATGTCAGTTTTCGCCTATTTGATCATTTCCCATTGAGTTTACATTGGAATCGCAAACTGTTTCCCAGAGAGTCAAGTAACTGCAAAAATGTCAGTTTTCGCCTATTTGATCATTTCCCATTAAGTTTACATTGGAATCGCAAACTGTTTCCAAGAGAGTCAAGTAACTGCAAGAATGTCAGTTTTCGGCTATTTGATCATTTCCCATTAAGTTTCCTTTGGAATCGCAAACTGTTTCCCAGAGAGTCAAGTAACTGCAAAAATGTCAGTTTTCGCCTATTTGATAATTTCCCATTAAGTTTACATTGGAATCGCAAACTGTGTCCCAGAGACTCAAGTAACTGCAAAAATGTCAGTTTTCGCCTATTTGATCATTTCCCATTGAGTTTACATTGGGATCGCAAATTGTGTCCCAGAGAGTCAAGTAACTGCAAAAATGTCGGTTTTCGCCTATTTGATCATTTCCCATTGAGTTTACATTGGAATTGCAAACTGTTTCCCAGAGAGTCAAGTAACTGCAAAAATGTCAGTTTTCGCCTATTTGATCATTTCCCATTAAGTTTACATTGGAATTGCAAACTGTGTCCCAGAGAGTCAAGTAACTGCCAATTTGATCATTTCCCAAGTAATCTATTTTTGACAAATCCTGACATCTTCCATACTTGACCACTTTCAAAAATTTGGGTCTTTCTGTCCGGCCGGTGAGGCAAAGCTCAAATTTTTGACACATCCTGACATCTTCCAAACATGACCATTTTCATAGATTTCACTTTGTGCGACCCACTGGGTGACGAAAACGCTCACATCTTTGACAAAACGTGACATCTTCGAAACTTGACCATTTTCACAAATTTGGCCTTTTCTGAATCTCTGGGTGAGGAAAACGCAGAATACGTAATAAAAAGTGACATCTTCCATACTTGACCATTTTCAAGAAATTGGCCTTTTCTGACCCACCCGGTGAGGCAAACGCTCAAATTTTTGAAAAAATGTAACCTAACCCTAACCCTAACCCTAACTCTAAGCCTAACCCTAACCCTAACCCTGACCCTGACCCTGACCCTAACCCTAACCCTAACTCTAAGCCTAAGCCTAACCCTAACCCTAAGCCTAACCCTAACCTTAAACTTAACCTTCACCAAAATCCTAATCCTAACCCTAAACCTAACCCTAACCCCTAACCCCTAACCCTAACCCTAACCCTAATCCATTTTTGACAAATCCTGACATCTTCCATACTTGACCATTTTCAAAAATTTGGCCTTTTCTGACCCGCCGGGTGACGAAAACGCTCACATTTTTGACAAAACGTGACATCTTCCAAACTTGACCATTTTCACAAATTTGACCTTTTCTGAATCTCCGGGTGAGGAAAACACAGAATATGTAATAAAAAGAGACATCTTCCAAACTTGACCATTTTCAAGAACTTGGCCTTTTCTCACCCGTCGGGTGAGGCAAACGTTCAGGTTTTTGAGAAATCCTGATGTCTTTCAAACATGACCATTTACATAGATTTTACCCTTTCCGACCCACCAGCTGAGGAAATCGCTCACATTTTTGACAAAACATGACATCTTCCAAACTTGACCGTTTTCAAGACCTTTTTCGACCAGCAGGGTGAGTAAAACTCTCAATTTTTTGACAAAACGGGACCTAACCCTAACATTAACGCGAACCCTTACCCTAACCCTAACCCGAACCCCTAAACCTAACCCTAACCCTAACCCTAACCCTAACACTAACCCTAACACTAACACTAACCATAACCCTAACCCCTAAACCTAACCCTAACCCTAACCCTAACCCTAACCTTAACCCTACCGTAACCCTAACCTTAACCCTAATCTAACCATAACCCTAACCTTAACCCTAACCCTAACCTTAACCCTAACCCTACCCTAACCCTAACCATAACCCTAACCCTAACCCTAACCCTAACCCATTTTTGACAAGTCCTGACATCTTCCATACTTGACCATTTTCAAAAATTTGGCCTTTTCTGACTCGCCGGGTGAGGAAAAGCTTAAATTTTTGAGAAATCCTGATATCTTCCAAACATGACCATTTTCATAGATTTCACCTTTTTTGACCCACCGGGTGAGGAAAACGCTCACATTTGGGGGTAGGTCCCCCAAAACGGGACCTACCCTTTTCTGACTCGCCGGGTGAGGAAAAGCTTAAATTTTTGAGAAATCCTGATATCTTCCAAACATGACCATTTTCATAGATTTCACCTTTTTTGACCCACCGGGTGAGGAAAACGCTCAGATTTTTGACAAATCCTGACATCTTCCAAACTTGACCATTTTCAAGAAATTGGCCTTCTATGACCCGACGGGTGAGGCAAAAACTCAAATTTTTGAAAAAACGGGACATAATCCTAACCGTAACCCTAAGCCTTGAGAAATCCTGATGTCTTTCAAACATGACCATTTACATAGATTTTACCCTTTCCGACCCACCAGGTGAGGAAATCGCTCACATTTTTGACAAAACATGACATCTTCCAAACTTGACCATTTTCAAGACCTTTTTCGACCAGCAGGGTGAGTAAAACTCTCAAATTTTTGACAAAAAAATTAACAAAATTAAACAAAACATTAAACAAAACAAATTAAACAAAACATTAACCCTAATCCATTTATGACAAATCCGTAACCCTCAGCCGAAGCCTAAGCCTAAGCCTAAGCCTAACCTTAACCTTAACCCTCACCAAAATCCTAATCCTAACCCTAACCCCTAACCCTAACCCTAACCCTAACCCTAATCTATTTTTGACAAATCCTGACATCTTCCATACTTGACCACTTTCAAAAATTTGGCCCTTTCTGACCGGCCGGTGAGGCAACGCTCAAATTTTTGACACATCCTGACATCTTCCAAACATGACCATTTTCATAGATTTCACTTTGTTTGACCCACCGGGTGACGAAAACGCTCACATTTTTGACAAAACGTGACATCTTCCAAACTTAACCATTTTCACAAATTTGGCCTTTTCTGAATCTCCGGGTGAGGAAAATGCAGAATATGTAGGAAAAAGTGACATCTTCCAAACTTAACCATTTTCAAGAATTTGGCCTTTTCCGACCCACCGAGTGAGGAAATCCCTCATATATTAGACAAAACGTCACCCCTTCCAAACTTGACCATTTTTAAGAACTTGGCCTTTTCTCACCCGTCGGGTGAGGCAAACGCTCAGGTTTTTGAGAAATCCTCACATCTTCCAAACATGACCATTTACATAGATTTTACCTTTTCCGACCCACCAGGTGAGGAAATCGCTCACATTTTTGACAAAACATGACATCTTCCAAACTTGACCATTTTCAAGAATTTGGCCTTTTCCGACCCACCGAGTGAGGAAATCCCTCATATATTTGACAAAATGTCACCCCTTCCAAACTTGACCATTTTCAAGATCTTGGCCTTTCCTCACCCGTCGGGTGAGGCAAACGCTCAGGTTTTTGAGAAATCCTCACATCTTCCAAACATGACCATTTACATAGATTTTACCTTTTCCGACCCACCAGGTGAGGAAATCCCTCACATTTTTGACAAAACATGACATCTTCCAAACTTGACCATTTTCAAGACCTTTTTCGACCAGCAGGGTCAGTCAAACGCTCAAATTTTTGACAAAACGAAACCTAACCCTAACCTTAACCTTAACCCTAACCCTAACCCTCACCCAAACCCCTAACCCTAACCCTAACCCTACCCCTACCCTAACCCTAACCCTAACCCTAACCCTAACCCATTTTTGACAAATCCTGACATCTTCCATACTTGACCATTTTCAATAACTTGGCCTTTTCTGACCTGCCGAGTGAAGCAAAGCTCAAATTTTTGAGAAATCCTGATATCTTCCAAACATGACCATCTTCATAGATTTCACCTTTTTTGACCCACGGGGTGAGGCAAACGCTCAAATTTTAGACAAAACGTGACATCTTCGAAAGTTTACCATTTTCCTAGATTCCACCTTTTCTGAAAAACCGGGTGAGGAAAAAGCTCACATTTTTGACAAATCCTGACATCTTCCAAACTTGACCATTTTCAAGAAATTGGCCTTCTCTGACCCGACGGGTCAGGTAAAGACTCAAATTTTTGAAAAAACGGGACCTAACCCTAACCCTAAACCTAACCCTAACCCTAACCCTAACCCTAACCCTAACCCTAACCCTAAGCCTAAGCCTAAGCCTAAACCTAAGCCTAAGCCTAAGCCTAAGCCTAACCTTAACCTTAACCCTCACCAAAATCCTAACCCTAACCCTAACCCTAACCCTAACCCTGACCCTGACCCTGACCCTGACCCTAACCCTAACCATAACCCTAACCCTAGCCCTAACCTTAACCCCTAAAGCTAACCCTAACCCTAACCCTAACCCTAATCCATTTTTGACAAATCCTGACATCTTCCATACTTGACCATGTTGAAAAAATTGTTTTTTCTGACCGGACGGTGAGGCAAAGCTCCAATTTTTGACACATCCTGACATCTTCCAAACATGACCATTTTCATAGATTTCACCTTGGCCTTTTCTGACCCACCGGGTGACGAAAACGCTCACATTTTGACAAAACGTGACATCTTCCAAACTTGACCATTTTCACAAATTTGGCCTTTTCTGAATCTCCGGGTGAGGAAAACGCAGAATATGTAATAAAAAGTGACATCTTCCAAACTTGACCATTTTCAAGAATTTGGCCTATTCTTTTCCATCGAGTGGGGAAATCGCTCATATTTTTCACAAAACATCACCCCTTCCAAACTTGACCATTTTCAAGAATTTGGCCTTTTTCAACCCGCAGGGTGAGGCGAACGCTCAAATTTTTGACAAAACGGGACCCGACCCTAACCCTAACCCTAAGCCTAACCCTAACCCTGACCCTTACCCTACCCTAACTCTAACCCGAACCCCTAACCCTAACTCTAACTCTAACCCTAACAAATCCTGACATCTTTGACAAATCCTGACATCTTCCATACTTGACCATTTTCAATAATTTGGCCTTTTCTGACCCGCCGGGTGAGGCAAAGCTCAATTTTTTGAGAAATCCTGATATCTTCCAAACATGACCATTGTGAAGAAGCGCTAATCCCACCGCTTGTCAACCAAAAATGTAAAGAAGCTGCGCTAATCCCACTAGATGCCACCAAAAATTATGTGAGGAAGTATTAATCTTCTTTAATGTCACCAATATTCTGTGAGGAACCTTCTTTTAAATATCAATTAAGCTGCCACCAATATGTTTAGAGACGCTGGTTTATGTCTCTGTTTATCCTTAGTTGTGTTGTGAGGTGATTTTGGTAGTGTGGAATGCACCAAGCATAAAAACAATGGAGGAGGCAGGTTTGAAACACAAAGAGAACAAGTTTTATTGTTAACAGAACGTAATTGTTGCAGTTTTGAGAGTTTGAACTTGGCACAAGGCTTGATGTTACAAAATGGCTGGTTTGAGATACTTTCAGGCTTCTGAATGTTACAAATCTACAAACTCCTTCTTTAGTGAAGTGCTTATACTATTTCAGAGTTCCCTATTGTGAATGTCCACACTGTTTGCCCTATACTCGGAACAAACCACTGATCACCAGTCTTTCCTTACTGGCGATCCTTAAAACCCCCTCTGTTAGATTCTTTAACCTAAGCAATCTAACAAGGTAACACCTTCAGCTCTCTTGCTGAAGAAATATTCACAAATTCTAGGAACTACTGAATTCTCACAGCTTCACAACAGAGCCCTAACTGGCTCTCCTCTTTCCCGGGTCTCTTCCACCGGACTAAACTACTTTCCCCAGAGTCCTTTCTTGACTCTGCTATTTCCCAGAGCCCTTAACTGGCTCTGCTCTTCTCCGGGTCTCCTCCACCGGACTGGAGCTTAACTGTCACTTTCAAACCTTTTTCTCCTTAAGCTCCGCCCACCTCCTCTGAGGCTTTGTCTTGTCACCATGGCAACCTATCCCTCACAGCTAGGCCATGGCAATAAATGTAATACATAAATGCAGTTTAAACACAGTACACTTAAACACTCTATAATAAACATTTCTCTACACCTTCCTCCCCAGAAAAATATTTTTGCACATTTCTTAATCCTAGAATAGCAAAAATAATCCTACATAACATTTAACAATATATATACATATATCAATTCTGAAAGGGAAACGCATCATAGTTAGGTACATTTCAACTATACATATATACAAACCTTTAACCTATGGAATCCTTGATAAGGCGTCCGCAACTACATATTGTTTACCTGAAACATGTTTTATGTCAAATATGAAATCTTGTAAACCCAAACTCCATCTTAACAATTTGTTAATAGCCCACACAATAGTTAAACTCCCACATTTGATCGTTGACATAGGTGTCTTAGTGTCCAATGTCCCATGGTTTAAACACAACCTCGGTTGTATTGGACCAACTGTCCACAGCAATGTCTCTTTATGATGATCTTTTAGCTTCTTTCTTCCACTTCTTCGTTTCTTCTTTTTAGGTTTCTTCTTTTGTCCCTTGATGTCTTTCCGATGACCTGGAGATACGGTTTTCTTCCTCACACGATGTCTGCAAGTCTTTTCTGCTCTCTTTTTTTGTTGCTGGGGTTTCTTCTTTTAATCTGACCTTCCAATTATCAGGAACAGTTCTGTTTCCATCGATTTTCAGGGCTTGAACAATGGCTTGCTTCCATGAAGCATCAGGTTGTAGTGAATAATCTGGAATTCCTCGAACATCTTCTCTTGGCACTGAAGAGAATTCACTGTCCTTGGAAGAACGAACACAAATACTGTCCTTCTTCATGGCAAGCTCATCACTGCTATCTGGACAAACTTCCAAAGCTAGAAATTGCAGCTTTTTCTTTTTATCACCACCATTACAGTCTGCGTACATCAGCTCTCCTGTCAGTCCATCAGCTTGGTTTTTATTCTCTCTTTCTTCTTTGTTCAAGGATAAAGGAGATTTCTCTTCCGATATATGGTTAAATCTTCTTTTTCTGCTCACTTTCTCTTCAGATGTATGGATCTTTGTTTCACAGAAGACCCCTGGATATTCTGAACTCGCATCAGCTTCTACTGTCAATACTGTGGGGTTTTGAGCTAAAGCAAATAGAGGCTTCAGAGATCCATCGGCTCTCTGTTCCTGCCGAATCTCCTCAACTCCTCCCGTCTTCTTAACAAGCTCAGCCACTGTAGCGCTGGTTTCTGGACTCTCGTCCCCATCTTGTTGTATGGCAAAACACAGGGCTTTCTGTTCAGGGCTTTCATTGTTACATTCTTTCTCCCCACACGCCATCTTACAGAATTTAATCTCCTCAGCCAAATCATTTCCAATTAAACATTGATATGGTATGTCAGGACTGACTGCAAAATCCCACATACCCTTCCATCCTTTATATTCTATTGGCAAGGTCACCACGGGTGTTGGGATCGCGGGACCTAAACCTTTTAATTTTATTTCAGAGGTTGGCTGTTGGAATTTCTGAGGTATTATTTCAGGGTGCGCGATGCATACTTCGGAACCTGTATCTCTGAGTCCTTTCCTGTCTTTGTGATCAATAGAAATGGTTTCTAAGTAGTCCTTAGATGGGCTGCCTGACAGGATAAACAGACATTGTTTCTCTTTAGGCTCTGAGCTTGAACTCTCCTTTGAAACAGTATCTGCTTCTGCCCTTGGTGTTTCTTTCATTTTATTCACAAAGAGGGTTGTTTTCTCCTTCTTTAACAAGGGACATTGATATTTTAAATGATTCCATTCTCCACATTGAAAGCACCGTCGTTTTACCTCAGGAGCAGTTGGTCTTATTACACTCTGCCTCCTATAGGGGGTGTCTTCTATGTCAGCACCCTTTTCTTGCTGTGGGCGCTTTTGTTGTGAATAAAATGGCTGCCTGTTTGTTCTTTTGTCCCCTGGCAGATCTTCCCTTTTAAATCCTTCTTTCAAGGTTGTTATTTGATCTGCCATACCCGCTGCCTCTACAATCGTGGATGGCTTGCGATCTTGAATCACCCAACGAATTTCATAAGGAACTAATTGGAAAAATTGTTCCAATTTCAAAAGTTCCCTCAGCTGATGATAATCTTCTACCTCAGACGTCTTTATCCAACTATCGAACAGTTGAGACAATCTAGAGGCCACCTGAGCAAAACTTTGTGTTTTATCTTTCTTCAACGTCCTGAACTTAAATCTATAATATTCCGGAGTCAATCTAAACTCTTGTTGAATCTGTTTCTTAAACAGATCATAGTCTCTATAAGATTCTTCAGGCAACTGTCCATAAATCTGCAAAAGTTTCCCACTTATCTGTGGCCTAAGGTATGTCATCCATTTTTCCTTAGCCACTCCAAAATCACGACAACATCTTTCAAAAGATATTAGGAATTTCTCTGGACAATCGGTATATTTTGGGAATTTCTTCATCAAAACTGGGGTATCTACTCCAGATCTCCCTTCCTGGACATCACTGGATGTTTGAGACAAAGCCAATCTTTGTTTCTCTAGCTCAAACTCCATTCTCTTCAATTCTAACTCCTGTTCAAATTCTCTCACTCTTTGTCTTTCCTCAAATTCTCTTTGTTTAGCCTCTCTCTCCATCTCCAATTGTTTTTCCTCCATCTCCAATCGTCTCATCTCTAATCGTTTTTCCTCCATCTCCAGTTTGTATTTATAAGCCATTTCTGACATAGGCACTAACTCTGTCTCTGCCTCAGAGCCCGAACTTTCCTCTTGGTCTCCCTCTCTTTCTTCAGCCAGCTTTCTCTGTCGCCTGGTAGCCATTTTTCAGCAACTTTTACCTCACAACTTATTTTAAAATTAAACTTAAGGCACTCGATCAGTTGTTACTCGAATCCCGTCGTCTGCCACCAAAAATGTGAAGAAGCGCTAATCCCACCGCTTGTCAACCAAAAATGTAAAGAAGCTGCGCTAATCCCACTAGATGCCACCAAAAATTATGTGAGGAAGTATTAATCTTCTTTAATGTCACCAATATTCTGCGAGGAACCTTCTTTTAAATATCAATTAAGCTGCCACCAATATGTTTAGAGACGCTGGTTTATGTCTCTGTTTATCCTTAGTTGTGTTGTGAGGTGATTTTGGTAGTGTGGAATGCACCAAGCATAAAAACAATGGAGGAGGCAGGTTTGAAACACAAAGAGAACAAGTTTTATTGTTAACAGAACGTAATTGTTGCAGTTTTGAGAGTTTGAACTTGGCACAAGGCTTGATGTTACAAAATGGCTGGTTTGAGATACTTTCAGGCTTCTGAATGTTACAAATCTACAAACTCCTTCTTTAGTGAAGTGCTTATACTATTTCAGAGTTCCCTATTGTGAATGTCCACACTGTTTGCCCTATACTCGGAACAAACCACTGATCACCAGTCTTTCCTTACTGGCGATCCTTAAAACCCCCTCTGTTAGATTCTTTAACCTAAGCAATCTAACAAGGTAACACCTTCAGCTCTCTTGCTGAAGAAATATTCACAAATTCTAGGAACTACTGAATTCTCACAGCTTCATAACAGAGCCCTAACTGGCTCTCCTCTTCCCCGGGTCTCTTCCACCGGACTAAACTACTTTCCCCAGAGTCCTTTCTTGACTCTGCTATTTCCCAGAGCCCTTAACTGGCTCTGCTCTTCTCCGGGTCTCCTCCACCGGACTGGAGCTTAACTGTCACTTTCAAACCTTTTTCTCCTTAAGCTCCGCCCACCTCCTCTGAGGCTTTGTCTTGTCACCATGGCAACCTATCCCTCACAGCTAGGCCATGGCAATAAATGTAATACATAAATGCAGTTTAAACACAGTACACTTAAACACTCTATAATAAACATTTCTCTACAACCATTTTCATAGATTTCACATTTTTTGACCCACCGGGTGAGGGAAACGCTCAAATTTTAGACAAAACGTGACATCTTCGAAAGTTTACCATTTTCCTAGTTTTCACCTTTTCTGACCCACCGGGTGAGGAAAAAGCTGACATTTTTGACAAATCCTGACATCTTCCAAACTTGACCATTTTCAAGAAATTGGCCTTCTCTGACCTGACGGGTCAGGCAGATGCTCAAATTTTTGTAAAAACGGGACCTAACGCTAACGCTAACCCTAACCCTAACCCTAACCCTAACCCTAACCCTAACCTTAACCTTAACCCTCACCAAAATCCTAATCCTAACCTTAACCCCTAACCCTAACCCTAACCCTAACCCTAACCCTAATCTATTTTTGACAAATCCTGACATCTTCCATACTTGACCATGTTGAAAAAATTGTTTTTTCTGACCGGACGGTGAGGCAAAGCTCAAATTTTTGACACATCCTGACATCTTCCAAACATGACCATTTTCATAGATTTCACCTTGTCCAACCCACCGGGAGAGGAAAACGCTCACATTTTTGACAAAACGTGACATCTTCCAAACTTGACCATTTTCACAAATTTGGCCTTTTCTGAATCTCCGGGTGAGGAAAACGCAGAATATGTAATAAAAAGTGACATCTTCCAAACTTGACCATTTTCAAGAATTTGGCCTTTTTCCACCCGCAGGGTGAGGCAAATGCTCAAATTTTTGACAAAACGGGACCTAACCCTAACCCTAACCTTACCGTAACCCTAAACTTAACCCTAATCTAACCCTAACCCTAACCTTAACCCTAACCCTAACCCCAAACCTAACCCTACCCTAACCCTAACCTGAACCTAACCCTAACCCTACAGTAACCCTAACCTTAACCCTAATCTAACCCTAACCTTAACCCTAAGCCTAACCCTAACCCTTACCCTACCCTAACTCTAACCCTAACCCTAACCCATTTTTGACAAATCCTCACATCTTCCATACTTGACCATTTTTAAGAAATTGGCCTTCTCTGACCTGATGGGTCAGGCAAACGCTCAAATTTTTGAAAAAACGGGACCTAACTCTAACCCTAACCCTAACCCTAACTCTAACCCTAACCCTAAGACTAAGCCTAAGCCTAAGCCTAAGCCTAACCTTAAACTTAACCTTCACCAAAATCCTAATCCTAACCCTAAACCTAACCCTAACCCCTAACCCTAATCCTAACCCTAAACCTAATCCATTTTTGACAAATCCTGACATCTTCCATACTTGACCATTTTCAAAAATTTGGCCTTTTCTGACCCGCCGGGTGAGGCAAAGCTCAAATTTTTGACATATCCTGACATCTTCCAAACATGACCATTTTCATAGATTTCACCTTTTTCGACCCACCGGGTGAGGAAAACGCTCACATTTTTGACAAAACGTGACATCTTCCAAACTTGACCATTTTCAAGAATTTGGCCTTTTCCGACCCACCGAGTGAGGAAATCATATATTTGACAAAACGTCACCCCTTCCAAACTTGACCATTTTCAAGAATTTGGCCTTTTCTCACCCATCGGGTGAGGCGAACGCTCAGGTTTTTGAGAAATCCTCACATCTTCCAAACATGACCATTTACATAGATTTTACCTTTTCCGACCCACCAGGTGAGGAAATCCCTCACATTTTTGACAAAACATGACATCTTCCAAACTTGACCATTTTCAAGACCTTTTTCGACCAGCAGGGTGAGTCAAACTCTCAAATTTTTGACAAAACGGGACCTAACCCTAACATTAACGTGAATCCTAACCCTAACCCTAACCCTAACCCCTTAACCGAACCCTACCCCTACCCCTAACCCTAACCCTACCCTAACCCTAACCCATTTTTGACAAATCCTGACATCTTCCATACTTGACAATTTTCAATAATTTGGCCTTTTCTGACCCGCCGGGTGAGGCAAAGCTCAAATTTTTGACAAATCCTGACATCTTCCAAACTTGACCATTTTCAAGAAATTGGCCTTCTATGACCCAACAGGTCAGACCAAAACTCAAATTTTTGAAAAAACGGGACCTAACCCTAACCCTAACCATAACCCTAAGCCTAACCCATTTTTGACACATCCTGACATCTTCCAAATATGACAATTTTCATAGATTGCACCTTGTCCGACCCACCGGGTGACGATAACGCTCACATTTTTGACAAAACGTGACATCTTCCAAACTTGACCATTTTCACAAAAATGGCTTTTTCTGAATCTCCGGGTGAGGAAAACGTAGAATATGTAATAAAAAGTGACATCTAGCAAACTTGACCATTTTCAAGAATTTGGCCTATTCCGAACCACCGAGTGAGGAAATCGCTCATATTTTTTACATAAAACGTCACCCCTTCCAAACTTGACCATTTTCAAGAATTTGGCCTTTTTCAACCCGCAGGGTGAGGCAAACGTTCAAATTTTTGACAAAACGGGACCTGACCTAACCCTAACCTTAACCCTAACCTTAACCCTAAGCCTATCCCTAACCCTTACCATACCCTAACTCTAACTCTAACCCGAACCGCTAACCCTAACTCTAACCCTAACCCTATCCCTATCCCTAACCCTAGACCATTTTTGACAAAACATGACATCTTCCAAACTTGACCAAGACCTTTTTCGACCAGCAGGGTGAGTCAAACTCTCAAATTTTTGACAAAACGGGACCTAACCCTAACATTAAAGCGAACCCTAACCCTAACCCTACCCCTACCCCTACCCCTAACCCTAACCGTAACCCTAACCCATTTTTGACAAATCCTGACATCTTCCATACTTGACAATTTTCAAAAATATGGCCTATTCTAACCCGCCGGGTGAGGCAAAGCTCAAAGTTTTGAGAAATCCTGATATCTTCCAAACATGACCATTTTCATAGATTTCACCTTTTTTGACCCACCGGGTGAGGCAAACGCTCAAATTTTTTACAAAATGTGACATCTTCGAAAGTTTACCATTTTCCTGGATTTCACCTTTTCTGACCAACCGGGTGAGGAAAACGCTCACATTTTTGACAAATCCTGACATCTTCCAAACTTGACCATTTTCAAGAAATTGGCCTTCTCTGACCCGATGGGTAAGGCAAAAACTCAAATTTTTGAAAAAACGGGACCTAACCCTAACCCTAACCGTAACCCTAACCCTAAGCCTAAGCCTAAGCCTAAGCCTGCCTAAGCCTAAGCCTAAGCCTAAGCCTAAGGCTAAGGCTAAGCCTAAGCCTAAGCCTAAGCCTAACCTTAACCTTAACCCTCACCAAAATCCTAATCCTAACCTTAACCCCTAACCCTAGCCCTAACCCTAACCCTAATCTATATTTGACAAATCCTGACATCTTCCATACTTGACCACTTTCCAAAATTTGGGTTATTTTGACCGGCCGGTGAGGCAAAGCTCAAATTTTTGACACATCCTGACATCATCCAAACATGACAATTTTCATAGATTTCACCTTGTCCGACCCACTGGGTGATGAAAACGCTCACATTTTTGACAAAACGTGGCATCTTCCAAACTTGACCATTTTCACAAAGTTGGCCTTTTCTGAATCTCCGGGTGAGAAAAACGCAGAATATGTAATAAAAAGTGACATCTAGAAAAACTTGACCATTTTCAAGAATTTGGCCTATTCCGACCCACCGAGTGGGGAAATCGCTCATATTTTTCACAAAACGTCACCCCTTCCAAAATTGACCATTTTCAAGAATTTGGCCTTTTTCAACCTGCAGGGTGAGGCAAACGCTCAAATTTTTGACAAAACGGGACCTGACCTAACCCTAACCTTAACTCTAACCTTAACCCTAAGCCTAACCCTAACCCTTACCATACCCTAACTCTAACCCTAACCCGAACCCCCAACTCTAACCCTAACCCTATCCCTAACCTTAAACCATTTTTGACAAAACATGACATCTTCCAAACTTGACCATTTTCAAGACCTTTTTCGACCAGCAGGGTGAGTCAAACTCTCAAATGTTTGACAAAACGGGACCTAACCCTAACATTAAAGCAAACCCTAACCCTAACCCTAACCCCTAAACCTACCCCTACCCCTACCCCTACCCCTACCCCTACCCCTAACCCTAACCCTAACCCTAACCCTAACCCTAACCCATTTTTGACAAATCCTGACATCTTCCATACTTGACAATTTTCAAAAATTTGGCCTTTTCTGACCCGCCGGGTGAGGCAAAGCTCAAATTTTTGAGAAATCCTGATATCTTCCAAACATGACCATTTTCATAGATTTCACCTTTTTTGACCCACCGGGTGAGGCAAACGCTCAAATTTTTGACAAAACGTGACATCTTCGAAAGTTTACCATTTTCCTAGATTTCACCTTTTCTGACCAACCGGGTGAGGAAAACGCTCACATTTTTGACAAATCCTGACATCTTCCAAACTTGACCATTTTCAAGAAATTGGCCTTCTCTGACCCGACGAGTAAGGCAAAAACTCAAATTTTTGAAAAAATGGGACCTAACCCTAACCCTAACCCTAACCCTAAGCCTAAGACTAAACCTAAGCCTAAGCCTAAGCCTAACCTTAACCTTAACCCTCACCAAAATCCTAATCCTAACCTTAACCCCTAACCCTAACCCTAACCGTAACCCTAATCTATTTTTGACAAATCCTGACATCTTCCATACTTGACAATTTTCAAAAATTTGGCCTTTTCTGACCCACCGGGTGAGGCAAAGCTCAAATTTTTGAGAAATCCTGATATCTTCCAAACATGACCATTTTCATATATTTCACCTTTTTTGATCCACTTGGTGAGGCAAACGCTCCAATTTTTGACAAAACGTGACATCTTCGAAAGTTTACCATTTTCCTAGATTTCACCTTTTCTGACCAACCGGGTGAGGAAAACGCTCACATTTTTGACAAATCCTGAATCGCAAACTGTTTCCCAGAGAGTCAAGTAACTGCAAAAATGTCAGTTTTCGCCTATTTGATAATTTCCCATTAAGTTTACATTGGAATCGCAAACTGTGTCCCAGAGAGTCAAGTAACTGCAAAAATGTCAGTTTTCGCCTATTTGATCATTTCCCATTGAGTTTACATTGGAATCGCAAACTGTGTCCCAGAGAGTCAAGTAACTGCAAAAATGTCAGTTTTCGCCTATTTGATCATTTCCCATTGAGTTTACATTGGAATCGCAAACTGTTTCCCAGAGAGTCAAGTAACTGCAAAAATGTCAGTTTTCGCCTATTTGATCATTTCCCATTAAGTTTACATTGGAATCGCAAACTGTTTCCCAGAGAGTCAAGTAACTGCAAAAATGTCAGTTTTCGCCTATTTGATCATTTCCCATTAAGTTTACATTGGAATCGCAAACTGTTTCCAAGAGAGTCAAGTAACTGCAAGAATGTCAGTTTTCGGCTATTTGATCATTTCCCATTAAGTTTACATTGGAATCGCAAACTGTTTCCCAGAGTCAAGTAACTGCAAAAATGTCAGTTTTCGCCTATTTGATCATTTCCCATTAAGTTTACATTGGAATCGCAAAGTGTGTCCCAGAGACTCAAGTAATCTATTTTTGACAAATCCTGACATCTTCCATACTTGACCACTTTCAAAAATTTGGGTCTTTCTGTCCGGCCGGTGAGGCAAAGCTCAAATTTTTGACACATCCTGACATCTTCCAAACATGACCATTTTCATAGATTTCACTTTGTGCGACCCACTGGGTGACGAAAACGCTCACATTTTTGACAAAACGTGACATCTTCGAAACTTGACCATTTTCACAAATTTGGCCTTTTCTGAATCTCTGGGTGAGGAAAACGCAGAATATGTAATAAAAAGTGACATCTTCCAAACTTGACCATTTTCAAGAATTTGGCCTTTTTCAACCCGCAGGGTGAGGCAAACGCTCAAATTGTTGACAAAATGGGAACTGACCCTAAACCTAACCCTAACCTTAACCCTAAGCCTAACCCTAACCCTTACCCTACCGTAATTCTAACCCTAACCCGAACCCCTTACCCTAACTCTAACCCTAACCCTAACTCATTTTTGACAAATCCTCACATCTTCCATACTTGACCATTTTCAAGAAATTGGCCTTTTCTGACCCGCCCGGTGAGGGAAACGCTCAAATTTTTGAAAAAATGTAACCTAACCCTAACCCTAACCCTAACCCTAACTCTAAGCCTAACCCTAACCCTAACCCTGACCCTGACCCTGACCCTAACCCTAACACTAACCCTAAGCCTAACCCTAAGCCTAACCCTAAGCCTAACCCTAACCTTAAACTTAACCTTCACCAAAATCCTAATCCTAACCCTAAACCTAACCCTAACCCCTAACCCCTAACCCTAACCCTAACCCTAATCCATTTTTGACAAATCCTGACATCTTCCATACTTGACCATTTTCAAAAATTTGGCCTTTTCTGACCCGCCGGGTGAGGCAAAGCTCAAATTTTTGACATATCCTGACATCTTCCAAACATGACCATTTTCATAGATTTCACCTTGTCCGACCCACCGGGTGAGGAAAACGCTCACATTTTTGACAAAACGTGACATCTTCCAAACTTTACCATTTTCACAAATTTGACCTTTTCTGAATCTCCGGGTGAGGAAAACGCAGAATATGTAATAAAAAGAGACATCTTCCAAACTTGACCATTTTCAAGAACTTGGCCTTTTCTCACCCGTCGGGTGAGGCAAACGTTCAGGTTTTTGAGAAATCCTGATGTCTTTCAAACATGACCATTTACATAGATTTTACCCTTTCCGACCCACCAGGTGAGGAAATCGCTCACATTTTTGACAAAACATGACATCTTCCAAACTTGACCGTTTTCAAGACCTTTTTCGACCAGCAGGGTGAGTAAAACTCTCAATTTTTTGACAAAACGGGACCTAACCCTAACATTAACGCGAACCCTTACCCTAACCCTAACCCGAACCCCTAAACCTAACCCTAACCCTAACCCTAACCCTAACACTAACTCTAACACTAACACTAACCATAACCCTAACCCCTAAACCTAACCCTAACCCTAACCCTAACCCTAACCTTAACCCTACCGTAACCCTAACCTTAACCCTAATCTAACCATAACCCTAACCTTAACCCTAACCCTAACCTTAACCCTAACCCTACCCTAACCCTAACCATAACCCTAACCCTAACCCTAACCCTAACCCATTTTTGACAAGTCCTGACATCTTCCATACTTGACCATTTTCAAAAATTTGGCCTTTTCTGACTCGCCGGGTGAGGAAAAGCTTAAATTTTTGAGAAATCCTGATATCTTCCAAACATGACCATTTTCATAGATTTCACCTTTTTTGACCCACCGGGTGAGGAAAACGCTCACATTTGGGGGTAGGTCCCCCAAAACGGGACCTACCCTTTTCTGACTCGCCGGGTGAGGAAAAGCTTAAATTTTTGAGAAATCCTGATATTTTCCAAACATGACCATTTTCATATATTTCACCTTTTTTGACCCACCGGGTGAGGAAAACGCTCACATTTTTGACAAATCCTGACATCTTCCAAACTTGACCATTTTCAAGAAATTGGCCTTCTCTGACCCGACGGGTAAGGCAAAAACTCAAATTTTTGAAAAAACGGGACTTAACCCTAACCCTAACCCTAAGCCTAAACCTAAGCCTAAGCCTAACCTTAACCTTAACCAAAATCCTAATCCTAACTCTAACCCTAATCATAAACCCTAACCCTAATCCATTTTTGACAAATCCTGACATCTTCCATACTTGACAATTTTCAAAAATTTGGCCTTTTCTGACCCGCCGAGTGAGGCAAAGCTCAAATTTTTGACAAAACGTGACATCTTCCAAACTTGACCATTTTCACAAATTTGGCCTTTTCTGAATCCCCGGGTGAGGAAAATGCAGAATATGTAAGAAAAAGTGACTTATTCCAAACTTGACCGTTTTCACAAATTTGGCCTTTTCTGAATCTCCGGGTGAGTAAAACGCAGAATATGTAAGAAAAAGTGACATCTTCCAAACTTGACCATTTTCAATGATTTGGCCTTTTCCGACCCACCGAGTGAGGAAAATGTTCACATCTGTAACAAAACGTGACATCTTCCAAACATGACCATTTATCTAGATTTCACCGTTTCTGACCCACCGGGTGAGGAAAATACTCACATTTTTGACAAATCCTGACATCTTCCATACTTGACAATTTTCAAAAATTTGGCCTTTTCTGACCCGCCGGGTGAGGCAAAGCTCAAAATTTTGACAAAACGTGACATCTTCCAAACTTGACCATTTTCATAAATTTGGCCTTTTCTGAATCCCCGGGTGAGGAAAATGCAGAATATGAAAAAAAAAATGACATCTTTCAAACGACCATTTTCACAAATTTGGCCTTTTCTGAATCTCCGGGTGAGGAAAACGCAGAATGTGTAATAAAAAGTGACATCTTCCAAACTTGAACATTTTCAAGAATTTGGCCTTTTCCAACCCACCGAGTGTGCAAATCGGTCATATTTTTGACAAAACGTCACCCCTTCCAAACTTGACCATTTTCAAGAATTTGGCCTTTTTCCACCCGCAAGGTGAGGCAAACGCTCACATTTTTGACAAAACGGGACCTAACCCTAACC
This sequence comes from Anolis sagrei, assembly GCF_037176765.1. Taxonomy (NCBI): domain Eukaryota; kingdom Metazoa; phylum Chordata; class Lepidosauria; order Squamata; family Anolidae; genus Anolis; species Anolis sagrei. The sequence goes on from NC_090026.1 coordinate 58,545,658, forward strand.
CTAACCCTAACCCTGACTCTAACTCTGACCCTAACCCTAACCCTAACCCTAACCCTAACCCTAACCCTAACCCTAACCCTAACCCTACCGTAACCCTAACCCTAACCCTAAGCCTAACCCTAACCCTAACCCCTAACCCTAACCCTACCCCTAACCCTAACCATGAATCTCCGGGTGAGGAAAACGCAGAATATGTAAGAAAAAGTGATATCTTCAAATCTTGACCATTTTCAATGATTTGGCCTTTTCCGACCCACCGAGTGGGGAAATCGCTCATATTTTTAACAAAACATCACCCCTTCCAAACTTGACCATTTTCAAGAATTTGGCCTTTTTCAACCCGCAGGGTGAGGTAAACACTCAAATATTTTACAAAACGGAACCTGACCCTAAGCCTAACCCTAACCCTAACCCTAAGCCTAACCCTAACCCCTAACCCTAAACCTAACCCTAACCCTAACCCTAACCCTAACCCTAACCCATTTTTGACAAATCCTGACATCTTCCATACTTGACCATTTTCAATAATTTGGCCTTTTCTGACCCGCCGGGTGAGGCAAAGCTCAAAGTTTTGAGAAATCCTGATATCTTCCAAACATGACCATTTTCATAGATTTCACCTTTTTTGACCCACCGGGTGAGGCAAACGCTCACATTTTTGACAAAAGGTGACATCTTCGAAAATTTACCATTTTCCTAGATCTCACCTTTTCTGAGCTACCGGGTGAGGAAAAAGCTCACATTTTTTGACAAATCCTGACATCTTCCAAACTTGACCATTTTCAAGAAATTGGCCTTCTCTGACCTGACGGGTCAGGCAAACCCTAACCCTAACCCTAACCCTGACCCTAACACTAACACTAACCCTAACCCTACCGTAACCCTAACCTTAACCCAGAAAAACGCAGAAATATGTAATAAAAAGTGACATCTTCCAAACTTGACTATTTTTAAGAATTTGGCCTTTTCCGACACACCGAGTGGGGAAATCGCTCATATTTTTGACAAAACGTCACCCTTTTTTGAAAAAACGGGACCTAACCCTAACCCTAACCCTAAGCATAAGCCTAAGTCTAAACCTAAGCCTAAAACTAAGCCTAAGCCTAAGCCTAAGCCTAACCTTAACCTTAACCCTCACCAAAATCCTAACCCTAACCCTAACCCTTAACCCTAACCCTAATCCATTTTTGACAAATCCTGACATCTTCCAAACATGACCATTTTCATAAATTTCACCTTGTCTGAACCACCGGCTGAGGAAAACGCTCACATTCTTGACAAAACGTGACATCTTCCAAACTTGACCTTTTTCACAAATTTGGCCTTTTCTGAATCTCCGGGTGAGGAAAACGCAGAATATGTAATAAAAAGTGACATCTTCCAAACTTGACCATTTTCAATAATTTGGCCTTTTCAGACACACCGAGTGAGGAAATCGGTCATATTTTTGACAAAACGTCACCCTTTCCAAACTTGACCATTTTCAAGAATATGGCATTTTTCGATCCGCAGGGTGAGGCAAACGCTCAAATTTTTGACAAAACGGGACCTAACCCTAACCCTAACCCTAACCCTAACCCTAACCCTAACCCTAACCCTAACCCTAACCTTTACCCTACACTAAATCTATCCCTAACCGAACCCCTAGCCCTAACCATAACCCTAACCCTAATCCATTTTTGACAAATCCTGACATCTTCCGTACTTGACCATTTAAAAAAAATTGGCCTTTTCTGACTCGCCGGGTGAGGCAAAGCTCAAATTTTTGACCAATCCCGACATCTTCCAAACACGACCATTTTCATAGATTTCACCTTTTCCGACCCACCGGGTGAGGAAAACACTCACATCTATGACAAAACGTGACATTTTCCAAACATGACCATTTTCCTAGATTTCACCGTTTCTGACCCACCGGGTGAGGAAAATACATTTTTGACAAATCCTGACATCTTCCTAACTTGACCATTTTCACAAATTTGGCCTGTTCTGAATCTCCGGGTGAGGAAAACGCAGGATATGTAAGAAAAAGTGATATATTCAAAACTAGACCATTTTCAATAATTTGGCCTTTTCTCACCCACCGAGTGAGGCAAACGCTCAAGTTTTTGAGAAATCCTAATATCTTCCAAACATGACCAATTTCAAAGATTTCACCTTTTTTGACCCACCGGGTGAGGCAAAAGCTTAATTTTTTGACAAAACGTGACCTTCAAAAGTTTACCATTTTCATAGATTTCATCTTTCACCCCTTCCAAACTTTTCAAAATTTTTCAAAAATCTCACTTTTTCTGACCAACCGGGTGAGGAGAACGCTCACATTTTTGACAAACCCTGACATCTTCCAAACTTGACAATTTTCAAGAATTTGGCCTTCTCTGACCCGCTAGGTCAGGCAAACGCTCAATTTTTTCACAAAATGGGACATAACCCTAACCCTAACACTAACCCCTAACCCTACCCCTAACACTAACCCTAACCCTTACCCTACCCTAACTCTAACCCTAACACTAACATGAACCCCTAGCCCTAACGCTAACCCTAACGCTAACCCTAACCCTAACCCTAAACCATTTTTGACAAATCCTGACATCTACCATATTTGAGCATTTTCAAAAATTTGGCCTATTCTGACCCGCCGGGTCAGGCAAACGCTCAAATTTTTGAGAAATCCTGTTCTCTTCCAAACATGACCATTTTCCTAGATTTCACCTTGTCCGACCCACCGGGTGACGAAAACGCTCACATTTTTGACAAAACGTGACATCTTCCAAACTTGACAATTTTCAATAATTTGGCCTTCTCTGACCCACCGGGTGAGGCAAACGCTCAAATTTTTGACAAAACAGGACCTAACCCTAACCCTAACCCTCACCAAAATCCTGACCCTAACCCTAACCCTAACCCTAACCGTGACCCTGACCCTAACACTATCCCTAACCCTACCGTAACCCTAACCTTAACCCTAATCTAACCCTAACCCTAACCTTAACCCTAACCCTAACCCTAACCCTATCCCTAAACCTAACCCTAACCCTACCCCTAACCCTAACCATGAATCTCCGGGTGAGGAAAACGCAGAATATGTAATAAAAAGTGACATCTTCCAAACTTGACCATTTTTAAGAATTTGGCCTTTTCCGACCCACCGTGTGGGGAAATCGCTCATATTTTTAACAAAACGTCACCCCTTCCAAACTTGACCATTTTCAAGAATTTGGCCTTTTCCGACCCGCAGGGCAAACGCTCAAATTTTTGACAAAACGGGACCTAACCCTAACCCTAACCCTATCCCTAAACCTACCCTAACCCTAACCTTAACCCTAACTCTAACCCTAACCCTAACCCGAACTCTAACCCTAATCCTTACACTAACCCCTAAACCGTAACCCTAAGCCTAAGCCTAACCCTAACCCTTACCCTACCCTAACTCTAACCATAACCCGAACCCGTGGCCCTAACCATAACCCGAACCCGTGGCCCATAACCCGAACCCGTTACCCTAATCCTAGCCCTAACCCATTTTTGACAAATCCTGACATCTTCCATAGTTGACCATTATAAAAAATTTGGCCTTTTCTGACCCACCGGGTGAGGAAAACGCTCACATTTTTGACAAAACCTGACATCTTCCATACTTGACAATTTTCAAAAATTTGGCCTTTTCTGACCCGCCGGGTGAGGGAAACTCAAATTTTTGACAAAACGTGACATCTTCCAAACTTGACCATTTTCACAAATTTGGCCTTTTCTGAATCCCCGGGTGAGGAAAATGCAGAATATGTAAGAAAAAGTGACATCTTCCAAACTTGACAATTTTCAATAATTTGGCCTTTTCCGACCCACCGAGTGAGGAAAATGTTCACATCTGTGACAAAATGTGACATCTTCCAAACATGACCATTTATCTAGATGTCACCATTTCAGACCCACCGGGTGAGGAAAATACTCACATTTTTGACAAATCCTGACATCTTCCAAACTTGACCATTTTCACAAATTTGGCCTCTTCTGAATCTCCGGGTGAGGAATACGCAGGATATGTAAGAAAAAGTGATATATTTAAAACTTGACCATTTTCAACAATTTGGTCTTTTCTCACCCACTGCTCAAATGCTCAAATTTTTGACAAAACGGGACCTAACCCTAACCCTAACCCTAACCCTAAACCAAACCCTAACCCTAACCCTAACCCTAACCCTAACCCAAATCCTAACCCATAACCCTAACCCTAACCCTAACCCATTTTTGACAAGTCCTGACATCTTCCAAACATGACCATTTTCATAGATTTCACCTTTTCCGACTCACCGGGTGAGGAAAACGCTCACATTTTTAACAAAACCTGACCTCTTCCAAACTTGACCATTTTCACAAATTTGGCCTTTTCTGAATCTCCGGGTGAGGAAAACGCAGAATATGTAATAAAAAGTGACATCTTCCAAACTTGACCATTTTCACAAATTTGGCCTTTTCTGAATCTCCGGGTGAGGAAAACGCAGAATATGTAATAAAAAGTGACATCTTCCAAACTTGACCATTTTCAATAATTTGGCCTTTTCCGACCCACCGAGTGAGGAAAATTCTTCCATCTATGACAAAACGTGAAATCTTCCAAACATGACCATTTATCTAGATTTCACCGTTTCTGACCCACCGGGTGAGGAAAATACTCACATTTTTGACAAATCCTGACTTCCTAACTTGACCATTTTCACAAATTTGGCCTTTTCTGAATCTCCGGGTGAGGAAAATGCAGGATATGTAACAAAAAGTGATATCTTCAAAACTTGACCATTTTAAATAATTTGGCCTTTTCTGACCCGCCGGGTCAGGCAAACGCTCACATTTTTGAGAAATCCTGTCCTCTTCCAAACATGATAATTTCCCTAGATTTCACCTTTTCTGACCAACCGGGTGAGGACAAAATGGGACCTAACCCTAACCCTCACCAAAATCCTAACCCTAACCCTAACCCGTAACCCTAATCCTAATCCTAACCCTAATCCATTTTTGAAAAAATCCTGACATCTTCCATACTTGACCATTTTCAAAAATTTGTCCTTTTCTGACCCGCCGGGTGAGGCAAAGCTCAATTTTTTGACCAATCCTGACATCTTCCAAACATGACCATTTTCATAGATTTCACCTTGTCCTACCCACCGGGTGAGGAAAACGCTCACATCTTTGACAAAATGTGACATCTTCCAAACTTGACCATTTTCACAAATTTGGCCTTTTCTGAATCTCCGTGTGAGGAAAATGCAAAATATGTAAGAAAAAGTGATATCTTCAAAACTTGACCATTTTCAATAATTTGGCCTTTTCTCACCCACTGGGTGAGGCAAACGCTCAAGTTTTTGAGAAATCCTAATATCTTCCAAACATGACCGTTTTCATAGATTTCACCTTATTTGACCCACCCGGTGAGGCAAACGCTCAAATTTTTGACAAATCCTGACATCTTCCAAACTTGACTATTTCAAGAATTTGGTCTTTTACAACCCGCCGGGTGAGGCAAACGCTCAAATTTTTGACAAAACGGGACCTAAACCTAACCCTAACCTTAACCTTAACCCTAACCCTAACCCTATCGTTTACCCTACCCTAACTCTAACCCTTACCCGAACCCCTAACCCTAACCCTAACCCTAACCCATTTTTGACAAATCCTGACATCTTCCAAACTTGACCGTTTTAACAGATTTCACCTTTTCCGACCCAATGGGTGAGGAAAACGCTCACATTTTTGACAAAACGTGACATCTTCCTAACTTGACCATTTTCACAAATTTGGCCTTTTCTGAATCTCCGGGTGAGGAAAACGCAGAATATGTAAGAAAAAGTGATATCTTCAAAACTTGACCTTTTATGACCAACCAGGTGAGGAAAACGCTCACATTTTTGACAAATCCTGACATCTTCCAAACATGCCCATTTTCATAGATTTCACCTTTTCTGACCCACCGGGTGAGGAAATCGCTCACATTTTTGACAAAATGTGACATCTTCCAAAGTTTACCATTTTCCTAGATGTCACCTTTTCTGACCCACCGGGTGAGGAAAACGCTCACATTTTTGACAAATCCTGACATCTTCCAAACTTGACTATTTCAAGAATTTGGCCTTTTACAACCTGCCGGGTGAGGCAAACGCTAAAATTTTTGACAAAACAGGACCTAACCCTAACCCTAACCCTAACCCTAACCCTAAACTAAACCCTAACCCTAACCCTAACCCTAACCCAAACCCAAACCCAAACCCAAACCCTAACCCATAACCCTAACCCTAACCCATTTTTGAGAAATCCTGACATCTTCCAAACTTGACAGTTTTCAAGAACTTGGCCTTTTCTGATCCACCGGGTGAGGCAAAGCTCAATTTTTTGAGAAATCCTGACATCTTCCAAACATGACCATTTTCATAGGTTTCACCTTTTCTGACCAACCGGGTGAGGAAAACGCTCAAATTTTTGACAAATCCTGACATCTTCCAAACTTGACCATTTTCAAGAATTTGGCCTTCTATGAACCGCCGGGGGAGGCAAATGCTCAAATTTTTGAGAAATCCTGACATTTTCCAAACATGACCATTTTCATAGATTTCACCTTTTCTGACCCACCAGGTGAGGCAAACGTTCAAATTTTTGTGAAAACGTGACCTTCAAAAGTTTACCATTTTCATAGATTTCACCTTTCACCCCTTCCAAACTTTTCAAATATTTTCAAAAATCTCACCTTTTCTGACCAACCGGGTGAGGAAAACGCTCACATTTTTGACAAATCCTGACATCTTCCAAACTTGACCATTTTCAAGAATTTGGCCTTCTCTCAACCGCCGGGGGAGGCAAACGCTCAAATTTTTGAGAAATCCTGACATCTTCCAAACATGACAATTTTCATAGATTTTCTTTTCTTACCTACCAGGTGAGGAAAATGCTCACATCTATGACAAAACGTGACATCTTCCAAACTTGACCATTTTCATAGATTTCACCTTTTTTGACCCAGCGGGTGTGGAAAACGCTCACATTTTTGACAAAACGTGACACCTTCCAAACTTGACCATTTTCATATATTTCACCTTTTCTGACCCGCCGGGTGTTTTAAAATATATGATTTGTAAGATAACATACATTTCCAACATTTTTATCCTCTCTCGATACATTTGCTTGATACACCTGCACACTGCAACCAACACACAAACATGCTGTGAAACACAGTTTGACAATCTCCGACCTACACCAGACTTTCAAGCTAGAAGTCACTCTAGGTGCATATCCTAGAGTTACACATCTATAAATTATTTCTTTTAATGGCCCCAATGCATTTATGATAGTGACACTATTGCCACAGCTGAAACAGTCCTCAAATTTGTTTTACCAGGGAGCAGTCACTGTGAGCAACATGTCTTTTCTCTCATTGGGACACAGCACCTTGGTAACTGATCTCTGGTGTGAGGAAGAATTATGACATGAATTCTGCTTCTGATTGTCATATTAGAAATCACTGGGGAGAAAGGGATGGAGACATCAGTATACTGCACCCTGATAAGCAGGAGAACATGGCCCCAATGCATTTATTATTGTGACACTGTTGCCACAGCTGAAACAGTCCTCAACTTTGTTTTACCAGGGGGGCAGTGACACCCTGATAAGCAGGAGAACATATTTCTATCACTAGCAGCAGCAGCTGGACAGTAAATAATTTTGAAGGGAGTTTCAGGTCAGAAAACACTACTAAATGAAGTATACTTAACCAAGTTGCTGGTGTAGCTTCTTGGCCTATATTTCATCTCACTCTCTCATGTTTTTATTATCCCCCCCCCCCCCCCAATACTTCATAGAAACAGGGAAAAGAGAAAAGGAAGAAAACTGCCAATGGTTTATCTGTGCAAAATACGATGATTCTTCTGCCTTGTGTTGCTCTAAAATGTTTTCTTAGCTTCTGTGAGCTTTCAAATCTCAGTTTCATGTGGTAAATGTTTTCTTAAAAGACAGACATTTTGGTTATGTTTTAATAGGAGTCAGAAGGAGTTTGCGGTTATATCATCAATTACAGATGTTTGTTGGCAGTACAGCTTCCCTAGATTTTAAGTCCTTCTGAACTCTCTGATGAACACTATTTCTGATGATTTAACACCGAACTCTAAGGGAAATGTTCCTCCTTTGTTTCCTCATTTTATGGGCTTCTAAAGAAAATCCCAAAGAAAAAACATGGCTTTCTTGGCTACCATATTAAAACTCAGTTATACAGTTTTTTTGTGCCAGCCTTTTTGCAACTGTATCAATCTCTTGCTTGAAACATGAATACAGAAAATCAAATATAGGAAGCAAGTAGTAGTAGTAGTAGCAGTCCTTCCTCCCCCCCCCCACCCCCAAATTATTCTTCTTTGATATTCTACTTGGGGAAAACATTTATCTTAGGGCAAAGGTGAGACTAATGTGACTCTTCAGATGTTGGTAGATTGCAAATCCCAACATTCCTTGCCATTGGTTAAGCTACCTAGGGATGCTGAGAACTGCAGTGCAAAATTTATGGAAGGTTGCATGATTCCCACACACTTCCAGTGATGGGTTGCAGCAGAATGTCCACAACGAACAACACAATAAACAAAGTTTGAACAGGGAAATAACAACTGGTCCTACCGTGTATGCAGGCTATGGTTATAGACCTCAGTAAACCTCAGCTACCACTAAGATTAGGATTACAAAAAGGGGAGAGAACTCCATCTCATTAACTACGTTAAAAGAGCACAGATCTATATGGTTGACCACCATATATTTTTGCCTCTGAACATATCACTGTTTCATAGCTAAAAACACGTGGAGCCCCCGGTGGCGCAGTGGGCTAAAGCCCTCTGCTGGCAGGACTGAAGACCGACAGGTCGCAGGTTCAAATCCCGGGAGAGGCGGATGAGCTCCCTCTATTGGCTCCAGCTCCTCTTGCGGGGACAAGAGAGAAGCCTCCCACAAGGATGACAAAACATCAGAAATCATCCGGGCGTCCCCTGGGCAACGTCCTTGCAGACGGCCAATTCTCTCACAACAGGAGCGGTTGCTCCTGACACGACCAAAAAAAAAAAGAAAAAAAAAAGCTAAAAACACAGCAAAAGGGCGGGAGGTACTTTTTGAGGTGGGCCTTGCATTGGCCCCTTCTTTCTGCTGCAGCTGCAGGTAAGCTTTCATGCAACCCTATCTGTGTGCTCAACCTGCCAAACAGGTGGAAAGGCACCCCACAGCCACAGCAGAAAGAGTCGTCCAGCGCTGGGTGAGCGAGGCCCACCTCGAAAAGTGCTTCCTGCCCGCCCTGTGCCATACCCAGCAAGGTCAAGGGCTGCAAGGCTCCCTTCCTGCTGGCACCCGGGCAAGAGGTAGAGAAGGAGGAAAGGAGACAACGATAGAAAAAAAGGGAAGGAGTGAAGAAAGGAGAAGAAGAAAGGGAGGGAAAGAAGAAAAGAGATGGAAGCAAAGAGAGAAGGAAGGAAGGAAAGAAAGAGGTAGAGAAGGAAGAAATGAGAGGCATAAACATGGTTGTATAAAATAGAAATTCTAATAGAAGTGGATGCTGGTGAAAGCAAAAAACATTCCCGAGTGAATTTGGAAGATTCCTTCAAGTGGTTTGTAGAGGATTCAATACAGGAGCCATCAATAAGGGTCTTTAGGAGGTCCAAACCACACTGTGTGATAGTGTGGTTTGCACCCCGTGACACCAAAATTACTGACCCAGGAGTCACCCGTGGTTGGCGCCATCCAATAGTGGAGGAGGAATTCCCCTCAGGAAACCATATAAGGTCTTTCCCTTAGACACCCTAAAGCTTCCTCTAAAAACAGAATCAACACGAGTGCTCCCACCATCTTCCTTGACACTGTAATGGTGAGGAAGTCTGAGGAAATCTGGATTGTTGCTGACTAGCAGGAGTGGGGCAGGAAAGATGGGAGGTGAGGAAGCTCTGAGAGCAACAGGATAAGCTGCAGCATCAGTATCTGTGATACAAACCTGGCTGCAGGAATGTGGAGGCTGAATTAGGAGAAAGGGAGGTTGGATTTGCAGGAAGTCAATCGGACTGAGTTACTGCACTGGGTGACTCCAATCCTAGTGATACAATTGAATCTATATATTTTTTTGTCTACTTATGTGAGGCTTACTTGAGCTGTTTGTTTCATTTCACATGTGAAAATTGTTTGTTTTAAATAAAAGTTCACTAAAATGTCAATATATCCTTGTTTTTTCCATATTATTTCTGCCTCTGATACCAAGGCTTCTGTTAAAGAAATAATGTGCAGGAACACATCTACTTTTGATAACTGAGGCATGCCTGTACTTGATTAATTTCTTTTTTCCAGTGTTACATGAAGAAATATCCTATACTTTCTCATCACACAGGTTTGCTAGAGTGGACAATGGCTGCCAGATAGCACCTGGACAGACCTCCATCCCTGACCCAAACAACTGCTTACTGACCATAAGTATGGTCTGAGACAAAAAAAACCCCAAACACTGATGGACATTTTCATACCCATCTAGACAACATCTAGATTTTCATATAAATAAACTGATAGAGGTTTACTCTTTGCCTATAGGCGTTCATCTGGTGAAAATAAGTGATCAAATTCTACCAGTAGGGCTTATGTAATAAGAGGCATCCTTCTGTTTTCTATGAGGTGATCCCCCATCATTTCCTCTGCCAAATTCCAAAAAGTACAAAGAAAAAGTCCTTACAGCATAAATATAGTGGTCTGTAGTTTCTCCTTTGTTCTGTTCCCACTGGTGAAATGTAGAATGTTCTTCCAAAATATTAACTTTAATATTAACAATTTTAAACTGTCTCAGAGATATCATTCACAGAAGGAAAATTACAGTGGTTTCTCTGGGATGAGTAATGCATAGTTTCTGGCTCTGGAAGTTCTTCATCATACCCAGCACAAAGTTGACCACATCAGAGCATTAAATGAATCACAAAGTTTGGGAGGAAGTATGGTGGTTTAGTCAAAGGAAGAGAAGCCATCTTACCTTTGTCACCAACGTGCCACATTGCAAACTCCTGATGTAAAAAACAGTCTGAGAATGTGGAGTTTTTTGCACTTTAAGTTCACTTAGGTCTTAGAATCTTCACAGCTCTGGAAATAGAATAATCCCATGATGTTTGCTTCTGCAGATCTGATGCAAAACACTTCCTCTTGAGAATCCAGTAGCATTGTAGAGGATTCAATACAAACACCATAATGGCTACTATCCTGCATCAGGCTATGGTTTTAAGTTCTGTCCAGAAAAGAACCTCTTTCCTCTCCTCTTTTTAAAAATACTTTCCTCTCCTCTTTTTAAAATACTTTCTTGTCTCTTTTTACCCTCTGGACATAGCCATGTTACTCTGAGTATTGTTACTCTGTCCCTATTATCAATGTACTATGATGTCATCTTCTGGGATGTCTGGAGGATCCGCAGAAAGTCCCAAGAAATATCTTCATTACTGGGTTGTTGTAGGTTTTTTGGGCTGTATGGCCATGTTTTAGAAACATTCTCTCCTGACGTTTTGCCTACATCTGTGGCAAGCACCCTCAGAGGTTGTGAGGATGTTGTACATCTATGCAGTGTAGTTCTGTACAGTGCTCATAGAAAACATTAGAATAAATAGAAAGGACTGCACCAGGCACTGTGTCTTATCTTGGAAGCTAAGTAGCGTCAATCTTAGTACCACTGGTTAAATTTCAGAGGAAGAAGTTGGCAGGTGTCTTGAAGACTCATGCGCACATACATATGCAGAGCACATTTGATTTTATTTCTACATCACTAGTTGTAGTCCTTGTTAGCTGTGCATGCAGCACAATAAAGCATGCACAGCTAACAAGGTCTACAACTAGTGATGTAGAAACATCTTGATGTAGTACAGTTTTAAAAACCATTAAACAATAAATAAAACTACAACAATTAACACATTTAAACCATAGCAAAAGATATAACACATCCATTGAACGTCCTTCTGGCTCAAACAGTTCAAAGTTGAAGTCCTGTTTATATAAGATCTTTGCCTGTAAAGGAGGCAAAGATCTTATGTAAACAAAGATCTTATATAATTTAGGGAGATCCACCCAAAGGTGTTTCTCCCATATTCTTACTACATGACCTTGGTCATAAGATTTTGTCAAGCTCATATGGCACTCTATTAAATAGTGTTTAATGATCACTTTGAAGTGAAGAGGAGGTGCTTCATCAGCAAACCATCTCAGAGCGCTTGTTTGCTTGCTATCTCTTCACAGGATTCTGAGCTCACAGCCCAGAAAGAAAGACCATCCCACCTCCAGTTGGACTGTATTACCTCAATGGACTGTAGAAATATAAACTGGGTCAGAGGTTTGTTAAACACCCCCTCGCAGAATGAAATCTCAGACCGCTCAGTAACTCAGTGTGAAACCTTTGCCCAGTTTTTCTCAGATAAAGTTGCTTTGATTCACTCACTCCAACCCTGACACCACTGTTTCTGCAGTCTCCGAGGATGTATCAAGAGCACCTGCTTGTCTGGTTTTAATAGATTCATTTCAATTTGTGCAATCCGAGGATGTTGAGTGACCACAAGCATCCTAGACCCCTGCCCTTCCTGGCTGATAATAAAGGTCAGAGGGAGTTTAGCTGAGTGGGTGGTTAATGCTTCCCTTCGGGAAGGTAAAATTTCAGCAAGCTTAAAACAAGCTGTGATCAACCCGCTGTTGGAAAAACCATCACTGGACCTCACTAATTTGAATAAATTTAGGCCAGTGTCCAATCTACCCTACTTGGGCAAAGTCGTGGAATGTGTGGTTGCTTCGTAGCTCCAGGGGTTCTTGGAAGGCACTGCTTATCAATTCAAAGTGCTGGCTTTAGCCTATAAAGCCTTAAACGGTTCCAGTCCAACTTACCTGTCCAAACATATCTCTCTCCCTCTATGAACTAGTTTGTAGATTAAGATCGTCTGGGGAGGTCCTGCTCTCGGCCCCACCGGCCTCACACGTGTGCCTGGTGGGGACAAGAGACGAAGCCTTTTTGGTGGAGGCCTCTCAGCTGTGGAATTCCTTCCCGAGTGAGATCAGGCCAGCCTCCTCCCTCCTGACCGCTAAAGACCTGGCTGTGGAGCCAAGCATTCAGCCCATCACAGGAATATTTAAAGTGAAAGTTGACTGTTTATGGACAACGGCTATGTCTTTGTGTGATACGTGATATTATTTTATATGTTGTGTTTTATCAGGGAGGGTCAATTTTGATGTTTTATACTGTTTTTTTAATCAATGGCATTGAATTGTTGCCAACTCTGAATTGCCCTGAGTCCCCTTCAGCGTTGAGAACAAATACTGCAAATAAATAAATAAGGATTGTCAACATATGTCTGTCAAAATAAGGATACATTTATTTTTTTAAATAATTTTTATTATTTTGTCATACATTTGTCATACATTTGTTTTACAGCAGATACATATTATTCTGCTTAAACATATTTTCTATTCCTCACCGCTGTGCTCCCCTCCCCCCTCTTTAAGGATACATTTATGATTTATAATTTTCAATTAAAAAATAAATTAAAGCCAACGATTATATTTTAGTGGCAATTTGTACAAATAAATGCATTTCAGACAAATATAATCAGGAAAAAAGGCTCTATTTTCTATATAAAATTCATTTATACTTAGTTACTTAGTTTATACTCCGCCTTTTACTCCATGGGGACTCAAGCTAACAATTCCACATTTGGGTTATAAAACAAAGCAAATACAAATATTAAAAAAATAAATAAGACAAATAATATAATATAATTAAATAATATAATTAAAGAACAATTTAAAATTCAGATCTGAACTCAGATTGAAAGCAATCAAGATTATCTAACAAAAGAAAATCTGAAACTGCAATACTATCCATCACTCCAAGATCATACTCAACAAAACACAGGTTTGCGATATGCCAGTAATTATCTAAAGGGGAACATGAGAGAAGCCTACCTGCAGGATCAAAACACATTTGGGTGTCCCCCGGGCAACATCTTCATAGACAGCTGATTTTCTCATACCAGAAGTGACTTGCAGTGGTGCAACCAACCAAGTAGACCTTTTCAGGACCAACCATGACAATAATCTCAATCAACATCGAAGGCATGTCAGCTTCCAAAGAACAGCTGCTTTATGAGCTGTGTTGAGATAAGAAATGTGACGTGCTGTTTGTCCAAGAAACACACAGGGATAAACAACAGAAATGACCCAAAGTTCCAGGAATGATCTTAGTGGCGGAAAGATAACATGCGCAGTATGGAAGTGCTGTCTTTGTAAAATTAGGCCTCCAAGTCAGCAGTGCCCATAACACTGAAGAAAACAATATAGAGGTTATAACAGTAACATTACCTCTATGTACAAGCCACCAAATGAAGTTTTGTTTTTCCTCTCCTGAGAACTTTGATAGGCACCAAAGGGTGACTTTAACAGCTATAGCCACACACGGGGCTATGCTCAGGAGGATAAAAATGTAGGGGCTGTCCTCTTTTGGGCTGAATTGCAAAAACTATCTCTTATTAATGATAGTAAGCTCCCACCATCCTACAACAGTGAGAGATGGCACTGAGGATATAACTTAACTTCCTATTTGTGAGTGAAGCATTGTGCAGCAATGCACTAAATCAGTGGGACCACCAATACCAAACACACAGCACCAGCCAATAGTATGCCAATTGTTCCCAATTATAAGACCTCAAGAAGTCCAATTTAAATGAAGATTAAAGTTCAGAAAGGCAGATTAGACTAAATGCTCAGATATGTTAGATGACAAGATCATATTGGTTGCACCAATCCCTGAGGAATACGAGTGCTTTACTGAAATAGTAAAAATCTGCTCATGGGCTTCTATACTGAGAGGCTGCAGAACACACTACCTTCAGGGCATTACTCGTGATACGGCTGCCTTGTTGGAGGACTATTACAGGCTCCACAATGAAGACCCATTTAGTGAGCAAACTGAGGCAGCACAGAGCATTTTGTCCTCTATCTCTGAAGCCAAGAAAGAACAGTGGATAAAGCTAATAACGGAAGTTGACATGGGCAGGAGCAGCCAGAAAGCGTGGAGCTGTTAATTTATTTATTTTTATTTATTTACTGTCTTTGTATACCGCCGTTTCTCAGCCTAATTGGCGACTCAACGTGGTTTACAACAAAATATACAGTGCACAGTATACAATTAAAACCATAAAAAACATAATACACAATATTACACAAAATCACAATCCAATACATCTCCTAACTAAAATCGTGGTCCAATTGCATCATCCATATTACCAATCCGTAATCAACACATTCATTGCACTGAATTAGCCAAATGCTTGCTTGAACATCCAAGTTTTTAGTCTTCTTCGGAATACCATCAGCGAGGAGGCTGATCTTACCTCCATGGGAAGGGCGTTCCAGAGCCGAGGGGCCACCACAGAAAAGGCCCTGTCTCTCGTCCCCGCCAGCCGCACCTGTGAAGCAGGCGGGATAGAGAGCAAGGCCTCCCCAGAAGATCTTAGGGTCCTGGTGGGCTGATAGGCTGAGATACGTTTGGATAGGTAGGTTGGGCCCGAACCGTTTAGGGCTTTAAAGGCTAACACCAGCACTTTGAATTGAGCCCGGTAGCAAATCGGCAGCCAGTGGAGCTGGTGCAGCAGAGGAGTTGTGTGCTCCCTGCGCTCCACTCCAGTTAGTATCATGGCTGCCGACCGTTGGACTAATTGGAGCTTCCGAGCCGTCTTCAAAGGCAACCCCACGTAGAGAGCGTTGCAGTAGTCTAAACGGGATGTAACCAGAGCGTGGACTACCGTGGCCAAGTCAGACTTCCCAAGGTACGGGCGCAGTTGGCGCACGAGTTTTAACTGTGCGAATGCTCCCCTGGTCACCGCCGAAACCTGGGGTTCCAGGCTCAGCGATGAGTCCAGGATCACACCCAAACTGCGAACCTGCGTCTTCAGGAGGAGTGCGACCCCATCCAACACAGGCTGTAACCCTATACCCTGTTTGGCCTTGCGACTGACCAGGAGTACCTCTGTCTTGTCTGGATTCAATTTCAATTTGTTTGCCCCCATCCAGACCGTCACAGCGGCCAAGCACTGGTTCAGGACCTCGACAGCCTCCTTAGTAGCAGGTGGAAAGGAGTGACAGAGTTGAACATCATCTGCGTACAAATGACATCGCACTCCGAAACTCCGGATGATCTCACCCAGCGGCTTCATGTAGATGTTGAACAACATGGGAGACAATATTGAACCCTGAGCAACCCCACAAGACAAAGGTTGTGGGGTTGAACAGGAGTCCCCCAGTAACACCTTCTGAGACCGACCCTCGAGGAATGAGCGGAGCCACTGTAGAACAGTTCCTCCAAGACCCATTCCCGCGAGGCGTCCCAGAAGGATACCGTGGTCGACGGTATCGAAGGCCGCTGAGAGGTCCAGCAGCACCAACAGGGACACACTTCCCCTGTCGAGCTCCCGGCGCAGATCATCGACTAAGGCGACCAAAGCTGTCTCGGTACCATGCCCCGGCCTAAAGCCAGACTGTGCCGGGTCCAGATAATCCGTGTCTACCAAGAATGCCTGGAGTTGTGAGGCCACCACACGTTCCAGGACTTTGCCCAAGAAGGGGAGATTGGAAACAGGCCGATAGTTGACGAATTGAGTGGGGTCCAGTGATGGTTTTTTCAACAGCGGTTTTATCACAGCTTGCTTTAAGCTGGCTGGAAATATGCCTTCCCGAAGGGAGGCATTAACCACCACCTTCACCCACTCGGCCAATCCCCCTCTGGCCTCCTTCAGAAGCCAGGATGGACAGGGGTCTAGGATGCATGTGGTAGCTCTCATTCCTCCAAGCACCTTGTCCACATCCTCGGATTGAACCAATTGAAATGAATCCATCAAAACCGGACAAGCAGATGCTCGTGTTACATCCTCAGAGTCTGCCGTTAATATAAGACCTCAAGAAGACCTGGTATCCAGACCAGAGCGGATCAAAGCGACTCTGTCTGCAAAGAACTGAGCAAAGGCTTCACAGCGAGCTGCCGAGTCATCAGGGCACCCATCCTGCATGGTGGGCTTTAACAGGCCTCTGACAACTCGGAACAGTTCAGCTGGACGGTTCTTTGCAGACGCAATAGTGGCCGCAAAGAAGGTCTTCTTTGCGGCTCTTATTGCCGCGGCGTATGCCCTTAAAAAGGACACAAACCGTGTTCGATTTGGCTCGCTCGGATCCGAACGCCACACGCTCTCTAGTACCCTCTTCTTTCGCTTCAATGCTGCCAGCTCCTCAGTGAACCAAGGAGCTGGTTTAGCTCGGCTACTCGAGAGGGGACGTTCTGGGGCGATCGTGTCTATTGCCCTAGCCATCTCCCCATTCCAGAGAGCGACCAGGGCATCGACAGGATCACCAACCGAGGAGGCGGGAAATTCCCCAAGAGCTGTCAGGAATCCATCCGGATCCATAAGCCTCCTGGGGCGGACCAACTTAATGGGTCCTCCACCTCTGCGGAGGTTAGGGGGTGCAGTGAGTCTAAAGCTGACCAGGTGGTGGTCCGTCCATGGCAACGGAGAGATGGATAACTCCTCAACACCGCCACCTTCCTCCCATCCCTGACAGAAAACCAAGTCCAATTTATGTCCAGCACTGTGGGTGGGGCCAGATACCTGTTGGGACAGCCCCATGGTTGCCATGGCAGACATGAAGTCCTGAGCCGCTCCCGATAAGATGGCCTCAGCGTGGACGTTGAAGTTCCCCAGCACAAGTAGCCGTTGGGACTCCAACGCCAGGTCCGAGACCACCTCCGCTAGCTCAGTCAGGGAGTCTGTAGTGCAGCGAGGTGGACGGTACACTAACAGAATCCCTAAACTGTCCCGGTCACCCACCCTCAGGTGGACGCATTCAAATTTTGTTGACTGCAGGATGGGGCCCCTGGTCAGACGAATGGAATCTCTATAGACCACTGCAACCCCGCCTCCCCGCCCTCCGGATCTCGGTTGGTGCTGCACAGAGAAACCTGGTGGACAAAGCTGGGTCAAATTCACTCCTCCAGCTTCATCCAGCCAGGTCTCTGTGATGCACGCCAGATCTGCCCGTTCATCCAGGATCAAATCCTGGATGAAAGCTGTTTTACCATTGACAGATCTGGCGTTCAACAGCACCACCTTCAACCCGGAGGGACCGCCTTCCTGGTTACACCGACTTCCCACATCAGGAATTACTAATGTTGATCCACGTTCCCTAGGCCGAATTAAAGGTCTCCCTTTCCCGTATCTCCCCCTCCCCACCACGACTTCTATGGGGGCTCCCCGGCCACTGGAACACCCTCCCTCCTCCATGACGCAGTCTACATTCATAGCTTCATCCCATGCTATATTACTTCCGGGACTCCTCAGTCCACTCCATTCCTTACCTATACTACCACTGGTTACAAGAAGGGTTAACAGATACCAATACCAGGGAATGGATAGTAGCATGGTGGGGATGTAGAAAATTCACAAAAAAACACTGTCAATCCGCTTATCCCTCGTTCTTAAAGTGCACACAGCAATGCTCCCTCACAAACTAATACCCATACCAACATAAAGGCAGATCAGATAGCACACCAACTTCTGAAGAATGGGAAACCCAACCATGCCACCAAACTAGGAAGGAAACCAATAGACAAACAACCAGATAATGAGAACAACAACCTTCATTAACTTTTTACATCTACCAAATTGGAAACAGCTCTCAATAAATGTAAAAATGGCAAAGCAGCTGGCCTGGATGATCTACGGATAGAACAAATAAAGAGCTCTGTCCCAAAAACAAGGTGCAGGTTGCTGAAGCTGATGAACAATTACATTGCATCCTGTCAGATCCCTATAAGCTGGAGGAAAGCAAAAAGTCATCACCATTTTGAAACCAGGCGAAGACCTTAATGATCCAAAAAGCTATAGGCCAATCTCCTTGTTGTGCCATTTTTGCAAAGTTCCGGAGAGACTTATTTTGCACAGCATTGTGGAAAAAATAGACTCATGTATGATTCCACAGCAAAAGAAAAGGCAAAGGCTGCACATCACAAATTTTGAACCTGAGTCAGCACAGAGAAGACCATATTGAAAGGCAGCAGATTACAGGAGCTGTCTTCATACACCTGTCAACAACATATGATACTGTAAATCATCACCTTCTCCTGAGAAAGATTTATAATATCACAAAAGACTACCACCTTACCTGCTTCATAGGAAATCTGTTACAAAGCAGGAGCTTTTTTGTTGTGTTCAAGGGCCAGAGAAGCAGATGGTGAAAACCGAAGAGCGTCTTGCCTCAGGGGAGCAAGCTTGCTCCATCAATATTTAACATTTACACAAATTTGACCAGCCACTGTTAGAAGGTAGAGAGAGTTTAATCTACGCTGACAACCATGCCATCACCATTCAAGCAGGGAGTTTTTAAATGGTTGAACAGAAGCTCTCTGAAGTTTTAGGTGCTCTTACTGCCTATTACAGGGAAAGCCAGCTGATTCCTAATCCATTCAAAATGCATACATGTGGTTTTCATCTTACAAACATACAAACATCTCAAGTTCTGAGGATTACCTGGGAAGGAATCACACTGGAGAATTGCAGCATACCAAAATACCTGGGAGTCACTCTGAATATTATTTCTTGATAGCAAAAAGTGGGTACTAGAAATAATATCATACGAAAGTTGACTGGCACATCCTGGGGATCACAACCACACACCGTGAAGACATCTGCCCCGGCGCTTTGCTACTGTGTTGCTGAATACAGATGCCCAGTGTGGAATATATCTCACCATATTAAAACAGTGAATGTGGCTTTTAATGAGACATGCCACATTATCACAGAAGTCTTCACCCCACACCACTGGAGAAACTATACTGTTTAGTCAGTATTGCACCACCTGACATCCGCTGGGACATAGCTGCCAATAATGAAAGGACCAAGGCAGTAACATCTCTGGCCCACCCTCTGTTTGGATATCAGACAGCATGCCAATGCTTTAATTCAAGAAACAGCTTCCTAAGATGTACAGAGACACTTGCATGAACACTTCAGCAAGCAAGAGTACAAAAGTGGCAAGCAAAAACCCAGAACCTCAATCCGTAGTTGATATTGGATGAGAGTCCTTCCTGGGCACACAGAAGACTGGGCGACTTGGAAGGCACTGAACAGGCTGTGCCTTCCAAGTCTTAAGAAATGGAGCTACAAAGCCAGTCTTAAGAAATGGGGCTACAAACGAGTCCACGACATATGAGAGCAAACCACAGATCAGCTACTACAATGCAACCTGAGCCCTGCCACATGCACAATGGGGGACCTTCTCACAGCCGCACCAGAGGCACTCTGTGGCCAGCAAAGGACTTTTAGTATAATGCCAAGTTTTTAACTTTGTTTGTGTTTTAAATACATTTTAACTGCACCCTCAATTTGCTTCTAAAGTGGTTATTGTTGCGTCTCTTTAATTCATTTCTTAATTATGGTAACCCAAATGCAAATGTCTAAGGAGGCTTTCTTGACAGAGCTTTTACAAAGAGTGTTTGCCCTTGACTTCCTCAGAGGCTGAGATAATATGATATGCCCAACATGACCCATGTGGCTGAGCAGAGATTAAAAACTTAAGTTTCCCAGCATCCTAGCCTAACACTCAAAACACTACACCATGTTGGCTACAGTAATGTAGTAGAAACCAATATGCATTCCATTAGTGAAAGGCATGCCATTGTTGCTTTCAGGAAAACTAGGACATGTGTCCCTCTTGAAGAAGAATTTTATTATCCATTCAGCATCAGCACATAAATTACTAAATAAACAAAAGGAATTAAAAAAAGTTTTATTTCTTTGGAAGTCCTATTTCAAAGCTCACATACTTAGATG
Organism: Anolis sagrei; assembly: GCF_037176765.1. Lineage (NCBI taxonomy): Eukaryota > Metazoa > Chordata > Lepidosauria > Squamata > Anolidae > Anolis > Anolis sagrei. Next base: position 58,566,534 of record NC_090026.1, read on the forward strand.
TGGTGTTTGAGGATATGTCTCTAGTCAGGGAGGAGCCTTTTGGTGTTTTGAAATAATTGTCTCAGCCAGTAACAGCTGGGATAAACATCTCAATGAAGCAAAGGGATTTCATTCAAATGTCTCAGAAATAAATCTGGGGTGGGTTTTTTTTTTTTTTTTTTTTTTGCCAATGTGCCAGTTTCAAATTACAAGGAACATTTCATCAATCCCACAGAGAATGAGTAAGAGATCTGGTTGGAAAAAGGGTGTGGATAAATAGGAATGCATCCATAAAATGAATAAAATTCTTCAATCATAAAAATGTAGTTAATATTTACATTCACATTCTCCTTGGAACTACTGTTGCTTACATTGGACCTCTCATGGGTTTTTGATACCATCAACCATGATATCCTTCTGAGCAGGGCCGGCCCTAGGTAATTTTCAAGTGTAAGCAAACAGTATTTTGGTGCCCCCCTCCCAAACCAATCACTGGAAAATAAAAGGTAGCAGGTCGAAGTTTACCTACAACATTATGTTCATTTAGTAACATTACATAGAATTAACACAAATGAACTTTGTTAAGAATGCAAATATTTTATTAAATTTAGCAACACAGCCCTACTGAGGCCACCTCTCTTCGCATCCACTGGGAAGGTTTGATTCTTACAGCCTGGCATGCATTTCCGTGTAAGAGTGCAGTCAATATCCTCAATTGCATGCCTTGTAGGTTCAGCGATGTGAGTGATTTCAACCCCCATCCTGGGCCTATTGCGGCCTATTGGGCACCTCTCTTGTTGGCAGCTTCCCTGCAAGAATTGAGGAAGCGTCAGGGCGCAGGAAGAATCCCTGAGTTGGGGGAGGGGGGGGCAAGTTCTCTCCGGACAAGAGTCAAGGGCATGTGCGACACTGCCAGGGGGTGTGGCGCTCTGAAAAAAGGGCAGGGAAATCGAGCCACCATGAAAAGAGCACTTTTTCCTCACAGGAAGCAAAGCCTGATGGGAAATGCCATCCACGTTTTCCTCTGCTCTGATTTTAAGCCTTACCTATTTTATTTATTTATTTAAAACTTTAACATCCTGATCTTCTCTACCTCCGTAGAGAGACTCAGATCGGCTGACAGCAAAAATTCAATGCTAACACTAAAATCTAAAATATCATACATCAACATTAAAATTAACCAATACATATAGGATAAATTACATAACAACCATTCATCAAGATAAAATCATGTCAACTCAGTCCGTATATTCAGTCCATATATTGTGGTCAGTAACTTTGGTCAATTGCCGGTCTCAGACATCAGGAAGCTCATCATTAGGGTTTCATTCTGTTTCCTTATTTAAATGTCCATTCTCTCCAGCATGCTTGAGATATCTATTAATTATGTTTGTCAAAAAGGTAGGCATATCTTAAGTTACAGGTCCAGCACAAATCTTCTTACATTCCCATCTCTTTTGTTTTCTTGGTTTCTTAGGAACTTCTGCTTCTGATACACTTTTTCCTTTGGTCAGCCCTGGCTTAGTGAGATTTCAGCAACTCAGCCAATGCATTCTTTCCCATCACTGCACTGTCACCATTGCCATAAAGCTCCTTCAGACATTACAGTATAGATAACAAATATTCTGATATTCAAATGTTATGATCAGCCCAAGGGTGGCATCCCTGTTGTTGCAATTAAATTTGTCTCATTCTCAAGATCCACAAAGGGCTGATGTTCCTGCTAACCTCCACGGTATTAGTATTAAAAAATGTGGTGCCAGAGGAAGGCAAACATAAAGTTAATTCTGGCTTGTGCAGAATTATTTTATGGGTATTATGTCTAGACTAGTTTTCAAACGCACCAAAAACTAGAGGTTTCCAAACCTTCTGTGGCTGAAGAAATCAGTCACAGATGAATGGAACATGATTGCCCTGGTTCCAACCATTGTCATCCCCTTCCTTTAAAAAGGTTATGGGCAGGGTAATGGTTATTTGTATTAAGATTGTGAAGTATTTCCAGCACTTTGATTCTTGTGGTAGAGTGATGTCCAAAATTCTTTATCAAACTGTTCCAGCAATTGAAGGAAACTGCTTAGGAAGTAATTGAGCAATTTCATTTACTTTATGTTGGCCTTTCAGAATAGTCTAGAACAATTTTAGACAACATTAAAGACAAATTTCCAGAGTTCCAGAGGAATGCCCCATTGAAACGGTTTGGGCTGACTTCACAGTACACTTTCTCTTCTGATTAACAACCTGAAAAGTATGCATAGATAATGATCTATGGATACTTTTCAGGTTGTTAATCAGAGAGCCTTCCAAACATGGCAGAGAGACATCAACTGCGCTGCTAAGAAAAAGATCTACGCCAGTGCAAAAGCTGAGGTCCAAAGAAGGACAAGAGAACTAAAGAACATCTGGTGGACAAAGAAGCCTGAAGAAATCCAACACCTGGCAGATACCCATAATGCTCAGGGATTTTTCAAAGCCACAAAGGTCATCTACGGACCAAGAAACCATGGCATACAGCCTCTACACTCATCAGATGGAACCAAATTCCTGAAGGACCAAAACTCAATTGCACTACGTTGGAAGGAACACTACCAAAGCCTCCTGAACCGCAGCTCCAATGTGGCCGAAGAGGTCCTCTCACAAATCCCACAACAACAAACCAGGGATGAGCTTGCAGCACTGCCTAGTTTGGAAGAAGTCAGCAATGCCATCAGCCAACAGAAGAATAACAAAGCCAGCGGACCGGATGGGATCCCTGCTGAAATCTTTAAAGAGGGAGGACCTGAGCTGACACACCAACTCCACCAGCTCATAGAAAAAGTGTGGGTGACCGAGAAAATCCCAGCAGATTTCAAGGATGCCACCATCATCACCCTCTTCAAAAAAGGGAAAAGAACAGACTGCGGAAACTATCGAGGTATCTCCCTTCTAACCTCCGCTGGGAAAATCCTCGCAAGAATCCTTGCAAACCGCCTTCTGTCCCTGTCAGAAGACACCCTACCAGAATCCTAGAACGGCTTCCGCCCCTCCAGATCTTCACTGCATGACAGCTCCAAGAAATATGCAGGGAACAAAACCAACCTCTGTATATGGCATTCATCGACCTTGCAAAGGCATTTGACACAGTGAATCGCAGCGCTCTCTGGACCATCCTCCAAAAAATTGGGTGCCCTAACAAATTTGTGAACATCCTGCGGCTCCTCCATGATGACAACAGTCTTGGACAGCAATGGCTCCCAAAGTGACCCATTTAAAGTGGAATCAGGTGTCAAACAGGGATGTGTTATTGCCCCAACTCTATTCTCCATCTTCATCGCTATGATACTTCACCTTGTTGATGGGAAGCTTCCCACCGGAGTGGAAATAATCTATCGGACAGATGGCAAGCTGTTTAACCTCAGCAGACTGACAGCCAAAACCAAAGTTACAACAACATCTGTTATAGAACTCCAGTATGCTGATGACAATGTCATCTGTGCGCATACAGAAGAGGATCTACAAGCCACTCTAAACACCTTCGCAGAAGCATACACGAAGCTTGGCCTGTCACTGAACATCGAGAAAACCAAAGTGCTGTTCCAGCAGTCACCAGCCACCCCCTCCCCAATGCCAGAGATACAGCTTAATAGTGTAACATTAGAAAATGTTGACCATTTCCGCTACCTTGGCAGCCACCTCTCCACCAAAGTCAACATCGACACCGAAATACAACACTGCCTGAGCTCAGCATTTTCCTGAAAAAAGCAGAGAGTGTTTGAGGACCGGGACATTTGTAGGGATACCAAGGTGCTTGTCTATAAAGCTATTGTCCTCCCAACCCTGCTATATGCCTGTGAGACGTGGACTGTCTACAGACGTCACATGCAACTCCTGGAATGATTCCATCAGCGCTGCCTCTGGAAAATCCTGCAAATCTCCTGGGAAGACAAGCGGACAAACGTCAGTGTGCTGGAAGAAGCAAAGACCACCAGCATTGAAGCGATGGTCCTCCAACATCAACTCTGCTGGGCCGGCCACGCTGTCCAGATGCCTGACCACCGCCTCCCAAAGCAGTTGCTCTACTCTGAACTTAAGAACGAAAAACGGAATGTTAGTGGACAGGAAAAGAGATTTAAAGATGGCCTCAAAGCCAACCTTAAAAACTCTGGCATAGACACTGCGAACTGGGAAGCTTTGGCCCTTGAGCGCTCCAGCTGGAGGTCAGCTGTGACCAGCAGTGCTGCAGAATTCGAGGAGGCACGGGTGGAGGGTGAAAGAGAGAAACGTGCCAGGAGGAAGACACGTCAAGCCAACCCCGACCGGGACTGCCTTCCACCTGGAAACCAATGCCCACACTGCGGAAGAAGAAGCAGAGCAAGAATAGGGCTACACAGCCACATGCGGTCCCACAAGGAAATCCATAATGGAACACCATCTTACTCGTCCAAAGTAAGTAAGTAAGTAAGTAATATAAGCAATGGCCACAGGCTCTTCATGCTCATCGTCATGAAAAAATCCTGCATTTTCTTCTGACTCCATATGTTCAGTGGGCTCAGAAGTCATTAGATCCCAGTGGTCCCAGTGGTGATCGGCACAATGGGTGCAGTGCCTAGAGACCTTGGTCTGCACTTAAACACAATCGGTGCTGACAAAATTACCATCTGCTAGCTGCAGAAGGCCACCTTACTGGGATCTGCACGCATTATTCTCCAATACATCACACAGTCCTAGACACTTGGGAAGTGTCCGACGTCTGATCCAATACAACAGCCAGCAGAGTGATCGTGTAAGCTGTGGACTCATCTTGTTGTGTTTCTAATAATATAATAAATAATGTTATTACCCGCCTCTCTTCACAGCTTGAGATTGATTCATAATATTTAAAATCTTGAGTCTGCTTTGATGCTGCTCATGCTTTATTCCCTGACCTATTGTAACACAAAAGGGCAAATTCACACTTATGACAATCACCAAAATGACCCACACTGGCACAGTACCACAATGGATTTCTTGCTCTCTAGAATGATGAGAGCCCACATGAGTATACAAATACATTTGGAACAGAAAAGGCAAACATTTTTCAGGGAAATAAGAAACTACATTTAGGTAAAAGTGTAGACTGCGGTAAAATATCTCAAAACCTTTTGAGTAAAATAGCAGCACTGTATTTTTGCAAACATTCAACCAATATTATCAAATTTATAATACTTTTATTGTGAAATATTTGGAAAAACCCCCAAATAAAAACATTTATCATTTTTAAACATTTCAAAAAGACATTATATTTAGACTGGGGATCTGAAAAATAATGAACATGCATAAAATTAATATTAAATATCAATATTAAATATATTATAGTGGATTCATCTGTGTTCATCTGTCAGTGGAGCAGACTGCTGTCAAAATGGATTCTCTCCTTCCCCTCAATCCCACTACATATCTCAAGATTTGCTTCAGAAGATGCTTGGGCATATTTGTGGTGCAGGGGTGTAACGGACAAAAACAAAGAGGAGTCCATCTGAGCAATGTTCTAGGATATTATACAGAAAGTGAAATGTTATCAATAGTGGAGGTTATATGTATTTTTATTTGTGCAATCCAGTGTATTTGGCTGGTAATCTACCTGTCAGTCTCCAGCATTTCTCTCCAACAGCAACTCAGCTTACCCTTTGGCCAGGAATGAAATTGGGGGCTGAGACATTGCCTATACCTGTGTAAGAACCAAGCAGCTCCTATTTTAAACGTCACAGAAAAATGTAATATGGACATGGAAAGAAGTAATAGAAAATATTCTTCCTGTATTTTGGATCAATTGATGTATTTGAAGTAGCAACCAAAAAAGTATTCTTACAGGCCTGTGAAAATGAGGGATTCTTAGTGGGTTTTTTTTCAAAATGAGAATTGCTCCTCTGTGTGCACCGTACATGCCATTTTACTACATACAAATGCTGATTTCATCACTTCTAAACCTGTTCTGAACCTCCTAGAAATTTCACGTCAATATGAGCTTCTCAAAAAAGCTCAAATAATATCATATTTGAATGATATTATACAAAGAGAATGTCAGAGTTTTATATTGTATATGTCATTTCCCAAGTGAAAAAATGGGTAAGTGATTGTAAGAATCATGTCCAATCATTGTATGGCCAGCAACAGTCAAGCCACCTGTGGAAGCTTAGGTACTACAAGTAGAGACTAAGTACATTGTATTACCTGATGTTGGAATGATGTTTGAGGTTGGAGTAGATGTTGGAGGTTGGAGAGAGGTTGGCTGGAGGCTGGAAAGAAGCTGGAAAGAAGCTGGAAAGAGGTTTGAAATTACTGGAGGTATATTATTGCTGCAACATCTGAAGAACAATACTGTGAAGATAAAGACTTTGTATTTATAAGCTTTTGTGTGGATATTCCAAGGACTCTGCTTTGTTTGTGAATACTTTTACATAAATATTTTCTTTGCTAAAGACAGTTTGCTTTCTGTTGGGTTTTTCCTCCTTGGGCGACGGGGTGCAACTTCTGCAGATGGGGTTTGGAACCAACCCCAGTTTGATAGCAGCGACAGAGAATACCCATGCTGACTTAGATGTCATAATTTTGAGAGTTAGAAATGGACGCAGCTATGACACTGTCTGGACCTATTCTTTACAGGCAGATACAACTAGGCCAACTGCTTGGCCCCATTGTATTTCAGATTGTGAAATTTCAGGATGGGGATAAGCTACTTGGGAAAACTCTGGGCTAGTATGTGCTAGATCTTAGCCCAACCTGACTGTTGCTTCTTCATGTTCTTTAGATTGCTTGCATCTGATCGTAAGCTCTTGATTTTTAACTCCAGCCTTATTTTCCATTTTGGTTTTCCAATCATTTTTCTTGCAGGTTTCAGTTGATATATCCCCAGTTCTTGTGTTACAATCACTGCTGTGCTGTACGCTAGCTGGTTGGTTTCTTCCATTGTTGCTATCTCAATAGTTGCAAGTGCAGCATTCACATTATTCATTAGAGGTGCCAGATGTTTTCTTGGCACTGTCTTCCATGTTGGCAGTCTTTGCCTTTCTTCCTTCAATGCAGCACGGGTCAAATTATTTTCTTTCTTGTTGCTTTGTGGTCAATGTGCCAGGTGTAGTATAAGCAATGGCCACAGTATAAGCCAGGGGTCCTCAAACTTTTTGAGCAGGGGGGCGGTTCACTGTCCTTCAGACCATTGGAGGGCCGGACTATAGTTTACACGGGAACAAACACAATATTTAAAATGAAGAACAAGTAATGTTAAAATTATTTATTTATTTGCCATACTTGTACCCTGCCCTTCTCTACTCCGACAGGGGAACTCAAGGCAGCTTTACAATGACACAATGTTATGCCTCAAAACAATCAAAACATTTCAAAAATTGCAACATATTAAACAGAGTTAAAACATATTTTAAAAGTTAACAACTTAGAAAACAGTCCATTCCAAGATGAACTGCACAAATCAACAAACTTATCAGTATTTCAGTGGGAACTATGGGCCTGCTTTTGGCTAACGAGATAGTCAATGTCCGGTTCCATATTTGTCACTGCTAGTTGTAACAAGTGATGCAAGTGTGCATCAGTTAGTCTAGATCTGGTTGAAGATTTCAGATGTTGCATTCTGGAAAAAGTCTGTTCACAGACATAAGTGCTGCCAAAGATGGTTGCCATTTTGAGTACATGGTTTCTGAGCTTAGGATATGTCTTAGAGTGGAGAGATGCATAGAAATTAGGAAGGCTGCTTGACTTGAATACGTCTTTCAAGGAGTCACAATTCTGCAGTTCAGCCAATTCCATTTGGTAAATTATATTGGCATTTTCAATGGCAACAGAAAAAGGGTTACGGAAAAGCTGTATGTCCTGTTCATAAAGACGAAGCTCTTTAAATCTAATTTGGAACTCATTATGCAACATTTCCAGGTTAATGCGAGCAATTACTCCTTTCTTAGACCCCACCATGCTAGGAGCACCATCAGTTGTCACACTGACTAGCTTAGCCCAGTCCAGATTCAAAGCATTCACAGTTTCGCAAACTTTTTCATAGATATCCTCTCCTGTAGTTGTTCCTTTGATGCTTTGCAGGGCAGCAAGCTCTTCTGTGACTTCAAAATGGTCATTTGTTCCAAGAATAAAAATTAGAAGTTGTGCAGAATCACGAACATCATTACTTTCATCAAGTGCCAAGGAAAAATAGGAAAATTTTTTGTGGAGTTTTGCAAAAGCTGTTGCAAATTGTCTCCCATTTCTTCAATCCTTCGTGTTATTGTAGATCCTGAAAGACTCAGTGCAGGAAGTAAATCGGCCTTGTCTGGACACATCTCTTCAGTAAAATACTGAATGCATTGTTTACTGAATTCTCCATCCATGAATGGTCTGCCAGTGCACGCTATTAGCTTGGCAATTCTAAAATTTGTTTGCAGAGCTGAAATATTTAGCTGCTTCTGCTTCACAAAAGTATTTTGCTGAGTTGTTAATGCATTTTTCAGTTTTAATATTTTAGCTTTTCTCACTTCTCCAACCAAACAATCATATTTATCTTTATGATGGGTTTGAACACTTTCTTTGAACACTGACACTATAGTCTGGCATATCAAACACACAGGTCTTTCCTTGTACTGAATGAAAAAGTATTCATAAGTCCACTGTTCGTTGAATATTCTACACTCCGAGTCAATTTTTCTCTTTTTTGACATCATTGTTTCCTGGAAGAAAGCAGGACCTGAGGTCAGTAAGTGGGGCCTGAGGGAAGGATGATTTCTGGATATAGCTGATACTGGGATCCCCTTCCCTCAGGATATTGACCCCTGGGGGATGGTTAGGGTGTCTGGGTGATGGCGGTCATTTCCCCAGTCCTTTCCTGCCCTTTCCCCCAACCTTGTTTCCACCCCATTTACGGAGAAAGAGGACTCCATTGGTTCCTCAGAACAGTAATACCTGAATGTGGGTGCATAGACTTAATCCAGTTTGACACCACTTTAACTCAATGTTATGGAATCCTGGAGCTGCAGTTTGATCTTTTGGCAGAAAAGGCAAAACAGATTATATAATTTCAAATCCCAGGATTCCATAGCATTATGCCTGGGCAGTGAAACTGGCGTCAAACTACATTGATTCTGCAGTGTAGATGTACTCTGTTTTCCAGAGCTTTAGCTGCACATCATCGGGTGCCCCCTCTTCATATACACCAGTGGTTCTCAACCTTCCTAATGCTGTGACCCCTGAATACAGTTCCTCCCAACCATAGCATTGTTTTCATTGCTACTTCGCATTTATTTCTAACTAGCCATCCCCTGCCACGTGTTGCTGTGGCCCAGTCTGGTGATCTGGAAAATAATGAGAAACTGTTGGTTTCTAATATATGTAATTTCTTTCTTCTTGTGGGTAAACAGTATTTCTTGTTGTTTCTTTGTCAGTGTTGATGTGGAGATTGTTTGGTTTGCCTACTCTGGAACATACAACATATAATTGTCCTTCTTTAGGGGTCCCTTTCAAATCTATATTATATATGTGTGTGTGAATCATATCTATATCTATGGCTGGATGGCTCTTTGTCAGAAGGGATTTGATTACCTTTTCTTGTCCTAGTGAAGGGAGTTGGACTGGATGGCCTTAAGTATTTTCTATTGGTCATGGGGTGTGTTTGTGGGAAGTTTGCCCCACTTCTGTCGTTGGTGGGGTTCAGAATGCTTTTTGAATGTAGGTGAACTATAAATCCCAGCAACTACAACTCCCAAATGACAAAATCATTTTTTTAGTGAAGAACATACATTGGGTTATTTATTAGGTGTCTTGTGTCCAAATTTGGTGTCAATTCGTCCAGTGGTTTTTGAGTTACATTAATCCCACAAACGAACATTACATTGTTATTTATATAGATTACAAATAAATGAAATTTTGACTTAAAGCATGTTGTAGCATAGGTAACAGGCTTAATATAACAGTAGGGAACCCATAAATATATTTACTGATCAGCCTATTGACTGAACTCCCATAACTTCTTTTCATCATAGTTTGTGGCAGCCACACAAACAAAGTATCTGGAGGACTCAAACAATGATAGATCTGGACCAAACTTGGCACTGATACTCAGTATGTCCAAATATGAACATTTGGGGGTTGTATTTGCTGGGTTTTTTTATAGTTCACTTGCAATCAAAGAGCATTCTGAACTCCACCAATGATGGAATTGAACCAGTCTTGGTACACAGAACTCCCATGAACAACAGAAAATACTGGGTTTGATGGGCATTGACCTTGAGTTTTGGAGTTATAGTTCACCTGCCTCCATAAATCACTGTGGACTCAATGATAGATCTGGACCAAACTTGGCACTGATATTCCATATGCCCAAATGTGAACACTGGTGGAGTATGGGGGGAAATAGAATCTTGACATTTGGGAGTTGTAGTTGCTGGGATTTATAGTTCACCTACGATCAAAGAGCATTCTGAACCCCACCAACGATGGAATTGAACCAAACTTGGCACACAGTTCTCCCATGACCAACAGAAAATACTGGAAGGGTTTGGTGGGCAGTGTCCTTTGGTTTTAGAGTTGTAGTTCACCTGCCTCCATGAATCACTGTGGACTCAATGATAGATCTGGACCAAACTTGGCACCGATACTCAGTATGTCCAAATGTGAACACTGGTGGCGTTTGGGGGTTGTACTTGCTGGGATTTATAGTTCACCTTTTCACAGCGGCGCTGCGGGGGTTTTTTCTCCCGGCGCGGCTGGGAGTGGAGCGGGAGGTGCCTCGTGGCCACGGAGAGTAGAGCAGTCGGAGCAGAGCGTGTCCCAAAGTGATGGAGCAGCGCCGGGTGGGTGTGGCCAGGGAATGCCGGCATTCCCTGGCCACGCCCACCCGGCGCTGCTCCATCACTTTGGGACACGCTCTGCTCTGGCCGCTCTCCCTGTGTGGAAGGAAGAAGCCTCCCAGCTGCAAAGGACCCAGCTGGGAGGCTTCTGCCTTCCACACAGGGAGAGCGGCCAGAGCAGAGCGTGTCCCAAAACGACGGAGCAACGCCGGCATTCCCTGGCCACGCCCACCCGGCGCTGCTCCACCACTTTGGGACACGCTCTGCTCCGACTGCTCTACTCTCCGTGGCCACGAGGCACCTCCCGCTCCAAAGCTAGCCAGAAATGACTCCACGCAGTCCCCTTTTACATAACGAGGGAAGTTCTTTAAAACTCTTTGCATATTAGAGTCCTGATGTTGGCTTAAGTTAGGAGTTCTCTCATGTTCTCTCAATTGTAATTCTGCCATTCTCTCCTCATGTTTTAACCGTTCTCTTTCTCTTTCTATCTCAGCTTTCATTCTCTCCCTCTCCAACTCAGCCATTCTTTCTCTCTGCCTCTCTTCAGCTTGCATTCTTTCTCTTTCCAACTCAATCATTCTTTCCTTCTCCCTTTCTTGTATCTTTTCTCTTTCTCTTTCAGCCTGAAACTCCAGTTCTCTCAACCTCATCTCTAGCCTGAGCTTTTCAATGGTCAAAGAGGTAGCTATCTGTTCTTGTCTACCCTCTTGTACTTGGGTCTCAGTTTCCTCAACTACAGAAGCAGTTGTCTCCCCTTCTCTCTCTGGTTCTTCAGAAGTACCCTTCTTTGTTTTTGGTGGTGCCATGGTGCCTAATGTGTGTTAAAATGGCGCTAAAGGTGTTCTGTCTCTGAGGTAATTCTTAGTGTCACGTTCTGACAAAAATTTACCTCAGGATTCTCACAAAAATGCTCTGGATTGAGATGTTACACGATCCACACCGCTGCCAACCAATTATAATAACTGGGCAGATGGCAATACGATCAATCCCACCGCTGCCACCAATTATAATAACTGGGCAGATGGCAATATGATCAATCCCACCATCTGACACCAGTTATAATGACTTCTTTACGATATGGCACCAATCAATATAACTGGACAGGGGGCAAACAGATCCCACCACTGTCCCTCCTTTAATAATAAAGAGTTCACTGGCACCTATAGAGCATTTGAGGGGATGTCTCTCTATTTAAACTTTCGCTGCCACCATAAACTAAATAAACAGGAACCCTCTAGCTATTTAAGATATTAAAAACACTTCTAGGACCACCAAGTACTGTGTCTTTTAAAAGGCTTCTTTGAAGGAAAACAGGTGAGGTTGATTTAAAAAGAAAAAAGACTAAATCCACAAATGTACGCTTGACTCAGGCTTAAGTTTCAAAAATAATCAAATAACGTTTATTGATAGAAGTACAGAATGAAGTGAATGCAGTTTAGTAAGCTTGGCTGTTACAGATAAAATGTGTTGGTTCTTAAAAGCGTAACGGTTTCATGAGAATGGTTCCTTCTTGGTTACAAATATAAACCCAGCTATTTCTTCCCTAAATAGCTGTAACCAGTTTGCCACAGCTCACTTGGCTGGCAAACTTCAGGCAAACTGCCTATTCTAATCACGAACTCCTAAAACTGTAACCCTGCTCTAGCTCTAACATCAACCAGACTCCCTCTGACTAAAAACAGCTCCTTTCTTTCCCTCCAAACAGTCCAACTCCGACCCCCTTTAACAAACCAATCCTGGCTGTTTCCAGGCTGGCTCAGGCCTAGGCCACTCCCCCTCTCTGAACTGGAGTTTTCCCTAAACTAAGATGGCTCCTGCTGCCCTCTGCCAGGCCTTCTAAGCTGAAACTAACTAGCCTGCCTCTCCTAGGCCCTGCCACCCACGCTGGCAAGGTAAGGGATCTTCACACTCCACTCCCAGCCGCGCCGGGAGAAAAAGCCCCCGCTGGGTCCTTTGCAGCTGGGAGGCTTCTTCCTTCCACACAGGGAGAGCGGCCAGAGCAGAGCGTGTCCCAAAGTGATGGAGCAGCGCCGGGTGGGCGTGGCCAGGGAATGCCGGCGTTCCCTTGCCACGCCCACTCGGTGCTGCTCCGTCGTTTTGGGACACGCTCTACTCCGGCCGCTCTTCCTGTGTGGAAGGAAGAAGCCTTCCAGCTGGGTCCTTTGCAGCTGGGAGGCTTCTTCCTTCCACACAGGGAGAGCGGCCAGAGCAGAGCGTGTCCGAAATCGGCGAAGCGGCGCTGGGTGGGCGTGGCCAGGCCAGGCCAGGCTGGCGGGCCGGAGAAATGCCCACGGCGGGCCGCATACGGCCCGCAGGCCGTAGTTTGGGGACCCCTGGTATAAGCAATGGCTCATCGTCTTGAAAAAAATCCTGCGTTTTCTTCTGGCTCCACATGTTCAGTGGGCTCAGAAGTCATTAGATCTTCTGCAGCTGTCTCCACAGTTGTTTGTTCTTCTGTTTCACAGTTGCTTCTTATTTCTTCAAGTTCGACTTCACTGAGCAAGCACCTTTTTACTGGTGATGTATCTCCTCTGGTCAGCAAGCCTCTGTTCAGTTACAGTTGAATCTGGATATTCAAGTTTCCATAGCTGGTACATCCGTTTTTGGTATCCACGTTTTTGTGGTTCTGATCTATAATAGCATTTCATGACAGTTCAGTTCTGTGGCATTGAAAATTCCTGCCGCTTCTGTAGTTGTTTTGCTTCTAGTTGCCCTACAGGCCCATGCCCTGGTTGCTCAGCAGTGGGTCCTGGTTCCTGTAGCCCACTTTTCGACGGGTGCCCAGGGGAAGCAATCTCCATGGTCCTTAATAATAATAATAATAATAATAATAATAATAATAATAATAATCTGACAGGGTGCTTTGATTGTGCTTTCCCTGCATGAAGGCAGAGTGAAGGGCATTGGACTAGATGGCTCAAGGGGTCTCTTGCAACTCTGCTTATTATTACCAATCATTAATATTGAGGTTAGATAGCCATCTGACAGGGGAGCTTTGATTGTGCTTTCCCTGCGTGAAGGCAGAGTGAAGGGGGTGGCTTTTAGAGGTCCCTTCCAACTCTAGGATTCTATGAAAGGAGTCTTAGTTGACCATAAGCTGAACATGAGCCAACAATGTGATGCTGCAGCTGAAAAGGCCAATAGGAGAAGCCTGAGAGAAGGCGAAAAGGAACTGATATGAAACTTTACCTCAGATAGTTCTTTAATTACTTTTAATGATAATTATTTAATGCAACTGTTTATTTTAATTTATTGATCAATGTTTTATCATTAACATTTTGAATAATTTATTTAAGTTCTATTCCATTGAGGCAATTATAAGAGAAGTTACTACACTTTATCGTGTGCCAAAGATTTTTGAAGCTTCATAGCAAAAGGAGATACTAATAAGCTGATATTTTAATATATGTCAGTCTTAAAATCCCTAAACAGTCCACCTGCCAAGTCATGCACTATAGTGCTATATTTTCTGGAAAATATTGAAGCATTTGAAAAATCTGCACAAATAATTTTAAGGAACTTATTGTCATTTTGGGACACCTATCACTCTGAAAACTGTTGAAAACAAAAGTTAGTCATATACCTGCTATAAAAGAATATCCTTTTCAAGCCTAGCAGAAAATAATTACACACTTCTGTTACAAAGCCACTAGTGATATAGCATCTTGACAGCAGCAATGTTACTGACATCACGATAGTGTCAAAAGGTGATCATAACCATGCTCGGCTTTTACCAAGTACTTAACACCTCTACAAATATGAATATCCTTGAGACATTAGTCATATTCAACTGTCATTAACACAGGATAAATAAACACAGGGAGAATGTAATGCGCCTAATGGAGAACCCAGTGTTTATATTTCTTATACCAACAGCACCTGAACAGGGTTAAACTGGATATTTTAAGAACAAAAGTGCTCTAAATTTTAAAATTTCAATATGTATATTATCAAAAAATATAAGTACAAAATTAAAAATGTCAATAGATGAAAGCCTAGCTACAAATGACCAAAATATGACTCAGGGAGTTTTGGGGGGAAGACAAGATGTTGCAACCATCCACTCAATATTTGAGGTTTGTGCAATAAGCAAACAACAGGCATTAAACATTTTCACTTGCAAAGGCAGCATATGGAGTGATCTACAGCATCAGCAGTGATGCTCATACATGAGGCTTCATTCGTGAAGGTTGTCACTAGGCACAGCTGGAGAAAGATTCATGGGTCACTGCTCTCTTGAGCTTCATGACCAGAGAAGAAACAAGAGTTATTCCAGTAGGAGACATCCAAATACGAATTGTTTCACTCTGTGGCAGTTTTCAGTTCCTCAGGACTTTCTTTAGATTGTCTACAAAGAAAAAAATCAGAAAGAGTAAAATACTTATGAACATTTGTACAAATTACTACTGCTGCTGCTACTACTACTACTACAAACTTCACAAGGAAATGCAGAGTAATAGAAATGGCGTATGTATGAGAGACAAATGAGGAAGGGGAAGGAAGAAATTCCCCATTTAACAGTATCTAGACTAGCAAAATCTGCCAATTATTATTCTGTTATGATCACCATTGCAGTATTCCAAAAATCTTAAATGAAGATCAAAATACGTGATTTTGTTTTTTTTAAAAAAACCATAGATATACTCCTAAAGTTCCTAGAAGAAGGGATTGTTCAGTGAGATTCATTACTCACACATTATTGCAAAACAAAAATCCTCAAACAACCAATCCAAAACAAAAACCCTTTATAGTTTTGAGTCTGTGGGAGTGAAAGCATATGTCTTAAACATCTTACTTATTTCTTTTTCATTTTAAACACACATACACTTGGAATCATGGCATGTCAAGCTAACATGTAAAAGCTGAAGGCAGATTTCATAGCCAGAATTATGGATTTTGATATGATCCATGGATAGTTTGAGGGCCATACCATGGAAAAGGGAAAGCACTGATGTTATCACAGAGGGCCCACTGCTCCTGGTCGCTACTGCCATTTCTCCATCCATGCATTTAAAAGAGCCAGAAGCAATACTGGCAGCCAGCAGAAGAAGTAGAGTCAATGCTTCTTCTAGTCCAACCTCCTTGCTGTGCAGCATTACACAATCAAATCACTCCTGACAGATGGCCATTTAGCTTCTGTTTTAAAAACTCCAGGGAATTTGGTTCCACTACACTGCTGAACAGCTCTTACCGCCAGGAAATTCTTTGTAGTGTTTAGGTGGAAACTCTTTTTCTATACAGTAGTTTGGACACAGAGCAATGGGTTTAAACTACTGGAGTAGTAAAAATGAGCTTGCTCCATCTTGAATGTAACTTCCTTTCCAATATCATGGCACTTTTTAACCATCTCTTCTCCAAGCTTCAAGCATGCTAAACTACCTAAGTTGATCCTCAGAGGGATCAACTTTCCCGACCATTTTGGTCACCCTCCTCCCAAAACAGTTTCTATTTTGTTTCAATGTTGTCTGTTCGCCAAATCCTTCCAAAAATCTTAAATGAAGATCAAAACACAGTGCATGAAGCACAGGCAGAGACATCTCCAGCTCATCCCCTGCTTGGGTATCAGCCAGCACGTCAACTACTTAAATCCAGACATAGTTTTCTAAGATCTACAGAGACACTCGCTGGAACGCCTCAGCAAGTGAGAGTCCAAAAATGGCAGGCTCAAACCCAGAACCTCAACCAATGGCTGATACCAAATGAGAGACTCCCCCCTGGGCACACAGAGGACTGGGCGACCCGGAAGGCGCTGAACAGACTGCGCTCTGGCACCACGAGATGCAGAGCCAACCTTTAGAAATGGGGCTACAAAGTGGAATCCTCGACATGCGAGTGCGGAGAAGAGCAAACCACAGACCACCTGCTGCAATGCAACCTGAGCCCAGCCACATGCACAATGGAGGACCTTCTTGCAGCAACTCCAGAAGCACTCCAAGTGGCCAGATACTGGTCAAAGGACATTTAATCAACTACCAAACTCACACATTTTGTATTTTCTCTGTTTGTTTGCTTTGTTCTGTTAGAAATGTAATATAATTGACTGGCTGCCCTGACACGAGAAAAAAAAAAGTGCGTGAAAGATTTGTGGACTGGGGCATCAGTTCAACAATGGCACTACCACAGGCCTTTTTAAAACTTCCATTTCAATCCAGACAATAAGCCAGGAAAGGAAACAGCAGGGAAACTGTTCTGGCCAGAAGCTTAGCAGTTTCTTTTCATAAGTCAGTACTTTGGGTGGCTGTGACATTTAAACCTCTGCTGTTGAGAGGAAAACACATTTCTGGCTTTGCCTATTGAGGGGTAGGCCTCTTTCTCTTCAATTGCCTGTTCACTATGCAATGTGTGCCTGCTCCACAATTTGGAGTCGACGTATTTCATTTGGCTGCTTGCCCAGCTGACACACAATCCCCTCCCCTTCTCTTTTTCTTTGAATTTGCAAACTGAACTAACAAAAAACTTAATTCTCCAAATCATTAAAAAGCAAAACAAGCCATGTTGGTCATAATAAAATAAATTACCTTCATAGCAGAGCAATACTATTTTAGCCCAATAAAACGATTTCACCAATATGACAATAGTTCATTTCTCAGTAAAACCAAAAGACAATGTAAATATTGGTGGCCAGAACCAATAGGCAAATTGTAGAAGGTGGTAGTAATTTGTGACAATTAGTATAGTAGCTTACCGATATATCTGTAAAGGCCAAGGTATTTGTGATGGTGTGGGCAATGAGGATGTTGGACTCAAAAGCATAGCACTGTAGATATTAGAGGCTACCACAAGTATACACAGGAGTATGGGTCCTATGATGGCTCCTTCTAGTCCAAGGTAATAAGCTCCACCAGCTACTGCAAGGCCTGTCAGGTATGGATGTCCTCCTCTGCAATCACAACATACTTATTTACAACTGTACAGAACTACATCTTAACTAGCAGCACTAATGCTCTTCTACAACATTTGAAGATGGGATCTACACTACAGCACTGGTTACTTGTACATATTTCATTGGTGACAGGGCTGAACTAGCAGACTTAATCTTTGATAACTAATATTTAGTTTGGTAGCCCAGCTTCATATTGCTTTAAAATATCTATCCCATGATTTCAGAGTTGTTACTTTTCCTGAATTAGTTGAATTCATGTCATTTTTTTTGTGTGTGTCAGAAGCGACTTGAGAAACTGTAAATAGCTTTTGGTGTGAGAGAATTGTCTGTCTGCAAGGACGTTGCCCAGGGGATGTGTGGATGTTTCACCATCCTTATGGGAGGCTTCTCCCATGTCCCCACATGGGGAGCTGGAGCTGACAGAGGGAGCTCATCCGCACTCTCCCTGGATTTGAACCTACGACCTGTCGGTCTTCAGTCCTGTCGGCACAAGGGTTTAACCGACTGTGCCATGGGGGCTTCTTTGTCATTTGGTGAGTTGTGTCTTTAAATCACATGCAAGGTAATTTCTGAGAACAATTTTAACCATTTCCTATCCTCTGTGTAATTGAACTTGCAAACACTTTCCAGTTAGTCTACTATAGGATTTCTCCCAATATCTTTAGAACTTTGTTCAGAAATACTTACCCAGATATATCAGAATAGATTGCTGTGTCTACAAAATATGTTGGTAACAGATGGCAAACCAAGAGGAGGACGGCTTTATATCCCTCTCCTTGAACAAGCCAAAGGTCTAGAACTGCAGGTATCGCTGCCCAATATGTCCCCAGAAATGGAACAACTCCAAGTAGTGCAGCTAGTGCTAAAGGTAGACAAAATCTAGAGTTAGAAGTCAGAATTCAACCATCAACGTATTTCACTAGAAATAGATTCTTGTAAAAAAAATTGCAACTCTTCATAGCACAATTGGGTTTAAATGCATGAGATTATTTAGATAAATTATAATAGTTCAAATTATAATTATGATTATAAAAGTCAATAATTGCACCATTAGGTCAACAACATAGAAACAATCCAGATGACGTAGCAGATGTTTGTATAATAGCAAATTACTAATTGAATTCCTCATTTGGGATTAGCATGTCTTCTTTACCATTATGACTGTACCCCTGTCCACCATAGCAATATCATTACCAAATTCACAAATGAGACAACCATGGTGAGGCTTATCTCTGAAGGGGATGAATCTGCCTATCGGGATGAGGTGGATCGGCTGCTCTCATAGTACAGGGACAATAATGGTAGGTTACATACCTGTGACCATCTTTCTTTGAGTGGTGCTCTGTGAATTCACACATGTGGAGTGTCTGCGCCTGCGCGGGCACCAACAGAAACTTCTCCAGTTTAAACTTTTCAAGTTTTGGCGGTAACCCCGCCTAGTCCCCGGCAGGGTATAACAGCAAGGCAGCGAGAAAGACGGAGGTTTGTTAGAGGGGAAGCTGGGCGGGTTTGTGTGAATTCACAGAGCACCACTCGAAGAAAGATGGTCACAGGTATGTAACCTACCATTTTTCTTCGTGGTCTCTGTGAATGCACACATGTGGAGAATAGCAAGCTGAGGTCCCGGAGGCGGGAAGAACAAACCGACCCCTTTATGAAGGACCAAAATTTTTTATTGAAGTATCAAAAACAGTAGCACATGAAAAAAGGACAGACATCCATAACACAGGAGTGCATGACCCTCCTTGGCCAGAAAGGCCGTTAACACAGTATAAAAACACTCATTCATATGAGGGCACAGACATAATGATTGCATGAGAATGAAACGTTACAGTTAATTTACAGTCATGAGGTCGCAGAGAGCCTCAAGAGCAGCAACAATCCAGAGCAAAAACTGCGAAAACATTGAGTATGTATAATGAACACAAGGGGACACCATCCTGGTGTCAGAACCGCATGTTTTTCCCCTGCCATCATATAAATCAAGGAATGAAACAATAAAGCATGTAAAGCATAACACTAAAAACAGCACATAAGAACCGAAAACAGTTACAACATTGTTGTAGGCATTTGGACACTGACATCGGTACCGAGGTGCTTGGTATTGAGGTTAGGGAGGGCAAGAAGTTAAGATTGCCCTACTGAAGGCCATATCAGACCTACGCCTAGTGTCCAGTCTGTAATGCGAAACAAAGGTCAAATGGTTGTGGTAGGTTTTTCCAGGCTATATGGCCATGTTCTGGAGGCAATTTTTCTCCTGACGTTTCGCCTGCATCTATGGCAAGCATCCTCAGAGGTAGTGAGGTCTGTTGGAAGTAGGAAAATGGGTTTATATATCCGTGGAATGACCAGGGTGAGACAAAGGGGCTAGGTGTGAATGTTTCAGCTGATCACCTTGATTAGCATTCAATGGCTTGGTAGTGTCTGGGGGGAATCTTTTGTTGAGAGTGATTTTATGTGCCTGTTTGTTTCCCCTCTGTTGTTTTGCTGTTGTAATTTTTGGCTTTTTTAATACTGGTAGCCAGATTTTGTTCATTTTCATGGTTTCTTTATTTCTGTTGAAATTGTCCACATGCTTGTGGATTTTAATAGCTTCTCTGTGTAATCTGACATGGTGGTTGTGAGAGTGGTCCAGCACTTCTGTGTTCTCAAATAATATGCTGTGTCCAGGTTGGTTCATCAGGTGCTCTGCTATGGCTGATTTCTCTGGTTGGAGTAGTTTGCAGTGCCTTTCATGTTCCTTGATGCGTGTCTGGGCGCTGCGTTTGGTGGTCCCTATGTAGACTTGTCCACAGCTGCATGGTACACGGTAGACTCCTGCAGAGGTGAGAGGATCCCTCTTGTCCTTTGCTGAATGTAGCATATGTTGGATTTTCTTGGTGGGTCTGCAAGTGGTCAAAGGCTTCGCCCAAATGGCCGCCTTGCATATCGAGTCCAAGGGAGGTGCAGTCTTTTCTGTCGGAGTGGAGGGAGACTGAAAAAAGAAAGGTAGAACAATGTCCTCATTAACATGGAAGGGGGAAACAATCTTTGGTAAAAAAAGAAATGTCCATGCAGAGAACCGCCCTGTCTGCATGGAAAAGCAAATATGGTTCATTGACCCTCAGTCAGCTCCTGCCAGGTCTTAGAACAAAACCACGCTCACAAGTGCAATTTCTTGAACACGGTTTAATTCAGTCTATACAGGATACTTAGAAAGAGAGATCTGAGGGTTTCCCGCCAATGCCTGCACTACATTCCCTTTGGTTCCTCCCCCCCTTCTTCCCCCCTTATCACAAGTTGTGGCTACATTCCATTCCCACATCAACAAAGCATTCTCTTCTGCCAGATGGCTCCTATCAACCCATAATTCACACCGATGTCAGGAGGGAGTCTTCGAGGCAAGGAGGAGGCTCTGGCTGTGTTTTCTTAACTCGAAGGCCACATCCTGACACCCTCAACGCTGCCAACTCAGACGGCCTGCGGGCAGAAGTGATCGCCACTAGAAACACCACTTTCCAGGAGAGTAGGCGAAGGTTGACAGTTGCTAAGGGCTCGAACGGCAGTAACACCAGCCTGGAGAGCACAAGATCGAGGTTCCAGCCAGGAGTCGGAGGTTCCGATTGCTCTGCGCAGGCGCAGGAAAATACCACATGTATGATTCACAGGGACCACGACAGGGAATGATGTGTTGTTTTATGGTGTGAATGGGGGAAAGCCTTTAATTTTGTTGTGCATTAGCACAATCTATATAAATAAAAATGTAATGTTTGTTTATGGAATTAATGTAACTCAAAAACCACTGAACGAACTGACAAGAAATTTGGAAACTGCACTCCTAACAGACTATGACTATCACTAACAGTTTATGACTATCCTAACAGTTTATAACTATCACTCAGAGGAAGAGTGTTAAACATCCAAAAAAAGCTAAATGACGATACAGCGGAGGCTCGAAAACAGTAGCTCCCAGCATCCCCTAGACCTCCTCCTTTAGGGGAGGAGGGTGCTCCAAATGCACTGCTTCCAAGCTGCAAGCTTGCTTCTCCTTGGATTTCTTTGAAAGCATTCCTATTCATACATTTTTCCTATTTCCTATTCCTGGACTTCAACTCCCACCCATCCCTCAGATAGATAAGATATATAGGTGAGATAGAGATAGATTGTAGGTAGATAAATTAGGAGGACTGCTGGGAGTTACAGTCCAAGAATAGGTAGAGAAGGAAGAAAGGAGAGAAAGAGAAAGGGAGGGGAAGAAAGGAAAGAGGTAGAGAAGAAAGGAAGGAAGAAGGGAAAAAGGGAAGGAAGGAAAGAAGGAAGGAAAGAGGGAAGGAAGGTTGGTCACAGCAACGTGTTGCAGGTACAGCTAGTGAGAAATAAAGCTATTCTATTCTATTAGAATTCAGTAGATTTTACCCAATGCAGCCCAAGAGCGGGAACATTTGTACATGAAGAATTACCATTCCTTTTTCTTAAGACTCATAGGTACCTTGTCTTCTGAAAGCAAAGAGTTTTAGAAAGTCCTAAGATGTAGGTGGGATGCTGTACTAGAACTGGATGGAATAAATCCGGTGTCAATGTCCCCATACAAGTTCAGGCAATCACATTGATTGAATTATGTGCCTTTCTACTGTCACCAATTTATTTATTTCTTTACTTCATTTATATACCGCTTTTCTCAGCCCTCAGGTGACTCAAAGCTGTTAACAACAGCAAAATTCAATGCAAAAACATCACAAAACGAATATGGGACAGTTAAAAACAGTAGCATCATCAATGATTAAACATCAATATAACAATCATTAGTGTCTCATCAGTAAAATCAGAATCCAATCTCATCATCCATTATTCCGTATTCCTATATTCAATTACACTGCTTAATCGAATGCTTGTTCGAACAGCCAGCTCTTCACTTTCCTCCGAAACGCCAACAGGGAGGGGGCCGATCTGATATCCGTAGGAAGGGCGTTCCACAGCCGAGGGGCCACCACTGAGAAGGCCCTGTCTCTTGTCCCCGCCAGGCGCGCCTGTGATGCAGGCGGGATCGAGAGCAGGGCCTCCCCAGATTATCTTAATGTCCTAGTTGGTTCATAGGAGGAGATGCGTTCGGAGAGGTAAGTAGGGCCAGAACCGTTTAGGGCTTTATAGGCTAACGCCAGCACTTTGAATTGTGCCCGGTAGCAAACTGGCAGCCAGTGGAGCTGGCGCAACAGAGGAGTTGTATGCTCCATGAGTGCCGCTCCTGTTAGCAACCTGGCTGCCAAATGCTGGACCATTTGAAGCTTCCGAGCAGTCTTCAAAGGCAACCCCACGTAGAGAGCATTGCAGTAGTCTATACGGGATGTAACCAGAGCGTGGACTACCGTGGCCAAGTCACACTTCCCAAGGTATGGGCGCAGCTGGCACACAAGTTTTAACTGTGCGAATGCTCCCCTGGTCACCGCTGAAACCTGAGGTTCCAGGCTCAGCGATGAATCCAAGCTCACACCCAAGCTGCGAACCTGCGTCTTCAGGGGGAGTGTAACCCCATCCAACACAGGCTGTAACCCTATGCCCTGTTCGGCCTTGCGACTTACCAGTTTGTTCAATTTGTTCGCTCTCATCCAGACCATTACAGCGGCCAAGCATCGGTTCAGGACCTGAACAGCCTTTTTAGTAGAAGGTGGAAAGGAGTGACAGAGTTGGACATCATTTGCGTACAGATGACATCGTACTCCGAAACTCCGGATGATCTCCCCCAGCGGCTTCATGTAGATGTTAAACAACATGGGAGACAATATTGAACCCTGTGGAACCCCACAAGACAATGGTTGTGGGGTTCCTAGAGGGTCGATCTCACTTTCTGAGATCGACCCTCTAGGAAGGACCGGAGCCACTGCAGAACAGTACCCCCAAGGCCCATTCCTGCGAGGCGTCCCACAAAGATACCGTGGTCGACGGTATCGAAGGCCGCTGAGAGGTCCAGCAGAACCAACAGGGACACACTCCCCGTCTAGCTCCTGGCATAGATCATCCACTAAGGCGACCAAGACTGTTTCAGTTCCATGTCCCGGCCTAAAGCCAGACTGTGCCGAATCCAGATAATCAGTGTCTTCCAAGAATACCTGGAGTTGTGAAGCCACCACACTTTGCCCAAAAAGGGGAAATTGGAAACTGGCCAATAGTTGTCGAATTGAGTGGGGTTCAGTGATGGTTTTTTCAATCTAAGTCAACTGACTTAGATCTTGATTAACTTGTCCCACTAATTTCTAAAGAACCTACATGGACCTAATTTACTAGAAGATATATCCAGCCCAGTATAATTCAGTATCCATTATACAGAAGACAATTAAAATGTCATTTAGGCAACAAAATTATTGCTACAGTGGCCAGAAATATGGGAAAAATGAAGGATGGACTAAGAGTTACCAGGATTTTACAGGACGGATAATTTGAGGAATATACAGAATTTTTTTTGCTCCAGCACAAATATAAAATCTTGCCATAAACAGTGAGTGAAATCCTGAGTCACCTTCCAGAATCAAGTATCATTGTTTTTACTTCTCACCTGAGGGTATGAAGACAATGTTTATGCCAAAAACAGTATGGGTTAGCCAGGTGTACAGCCCATAGAATCCAGCCATTTTGAGGGATGCATCAAATACACCTCTAGAAAAAACAAAGAAAGCCACGTAAAATCTACTAACTGACCTGCATGAAAATCCTGTCTTTAAAAGAGGTTAAAAACAAATGTATCAGTTCCCTTAATATCAAAGCTGTTTACTAAATATTCTACTAGTGATGAAGATAATTCTACTTGCTCTTTGGTTCATTGACTTGAAGCAAGGGACAAACTATTTTGATTTAATTTCTGTATCCCAAATTTCAATGTGGGCCACACACATCTGGCAGTGCAGCAATCTGAAATGGAAGAAACTATCAACTTTATAGTATCTCCAAACTGTTATTTTCTCATCAGAATAAGACACGTGAGGAATGCGCACAGTGTTTTAGAGTAGATTGTTGCTTCATGCATGCAGGGATATGATTTAACCCCAAGGTAAGATTGATCTTTGCCACATGTCTTGTTTTACCAAAGAAATGACGTGGGAGTGAATGCATTATTGCAGCAGCATTGACTTTGGTTGAGATTGCAGCTCCAGACTCAAACAATTGTTTCTTGGCCCTATAATGACCCACCTCTGAATGAGGTATTACCTGACTGGTAGTATTAATGATACCGTTACTCAAATGAATGAAAACTGATAGATTGTTATATAAACACAAAATGTTTTATAAAACCCATAAATCACACAAAAAGTCAATGCTATCACTTGAAAGCCTTTACTGATAGTTATCGTCTGATATTTTTATTTGCTGCTGTTATTATTTTATAATTATTCCACTTTTAATTATAATTTCAAAAACAGTTAGCTTTGAAATAACAAAGCAATAAATTTTCAAATAAAAGCAAACCCAGAAAGATCCCAGTGCTAAGGCCTTCCTCTCTGATCTTTTCTGTACATATTCCTGAAATGTAGCAGCAACTATAAATGTGGGCACTTCACAAATCTTTACAGGCTTCTACCATTGATATATTGCCATATTATAAGAGACCTTTGCAGTATAGCTAGCAATAGGAAATTGAATATTGCACAATAGTGATAGAACTAATCTAGTTTGCACAGCTGTACGGATTACAAGCTAATTTTTGAGAAACACTTCATATGTTATACAATCATTATTATCCAGTATTATCAGTAGTACAATAACAGTAATTATTAAAGTTATTACCAGAAAATGCATATATATGGTTATGGGAAAATAAATCTAGGTTTCCTAGTTTGCAGTTTTGATGGCAGAAAGTGAAATTGAGCCAAATAATGGAGAGAACATCTGTGACTGAACAGTGAGATAGTCAGCTTTGCTGCTCCTTTCAAGATGCAATTCTTTCTCTTCTTAGCAAACTTAATGGTTTTATCACTCAAAGAGGTGAGAGGTAGCTCTAAGATCACCAATAAATTGGAAACAAGTTGACGGCACAACAATAAAAATGTACCTAAGTAATTTATTTATTATTTATCTCAAGCATTTATACCTTGTCCTTCTCACCTCCCCCCAGGGGAGGGGGGACAGGACTCAGGGTGGCTTACAGAAGGCAACTGTTAGATGCCAAACATGGTAAGGATTGACACTAAACAGCAGTTAAACAATTAAAACAGTCATAAATACACCAAAATTATTTTTTAAATGCCAGTTTGCTGGTTGCATAGGTCAGTCACATTCAATTGCTGTATTTATTGCTTGAAGGCTTGACCCCAGAGCCAGGTCTTAAGTTTTTTCGGAATACCAGGAGGGAGGGGACAGATCTGATATCATTTGAGAGGGAGTTCTACAGCCAAGGAGCTACCACTGAGAAGGCCCTGTCTCTCCTCCCCACCAGTCATGCTTGCAAGGGTGGTGGGATCAAGAGCTGGGCCTTCTCCGATGATCTTAAGATCCTAGATGGTTCGTAGACGGAGATATGTTCAGATAGGTAAACTGGGCTTTATAGACTAAAGCCAGCACTTTGAATTGTGCTCGGAAGCAGTAAATAGATATATACAGTCAAGAAAGTTGAATTAGATGAATTTTAGGACTTCGGTAAACAAAATTCTCCTTCTTAAGTACAGGTAGTCCTTGAGTTAAAAACATATGAAGTACAAATAACTCATAGTTAAGAACGGGGGTGATATATCAGGAAGTGAGAGAATTCTACACTGAAGAAGGGAAATTCACCCCTGGAAGAGTTGTCATAGGAAAAAGGTTTCCTCACTGAAGCTTTAGCACCAACCCTTGTTTCCACAAGCCAAAATGATCAAAATCCAATTATCATAGGGACAGAAAGTGAGGTGAAATTCTTTGAACAGGGGCACAGACAGCAAAACAAACACCATGGGGATGTTAATCCTTCCCTATGCTATCTAAAGCTGAGAGAGAGAGAGAGAGCATGTTACACTTAAAATGTACCTGTTCTGATTTACATACAAATTCAACTTAAGAACAAACTTCCAGAACCTATCTTATTTTTGGGGACTGCTTGTACTGCTTTTTCAAAAGCAAAAATAGGTAAAACAAATTATCTAAAGCCTCCCAGGCCTTTATTTTAATGAACAGAGTTCTCTCTTTTTTCAGATTTAAAACATGTTCTGGTCAATAAAGTAGACATAACTTCCTGCAATATTTTGTTTGGTAGATAGGTCTTTGTAAGTGACCTCTCCTTTAAAAATGCCAGGCTCCTTGTAAAATAGAAGAATTTTTCTTTTACAAGGAACTGTTCCTACGGAATTTAATTTTAATAACAAGGCTAAAAGCCATTGCTCCACGTCAACGACTTAAATCAAGACATAGTTTTCTTAGATCTACAGAGACACTCGCTGGAACACCCCAGCAAGCGAGAGTCCAAAAGTGGGAGGCCCAAACCCAGCACCTCAATTCATGGGTGATACCAGATGAGAGACTCCCCCCTGGGCACTCAGAAGACTGGGCGACTTGGAAGGCGCTGAACAGATTGCGCTCTGGCACCACGAGATGCAGAGCCAATCTTAAGAAATGGGGCTACAGGGTGGAATCCTCAGCATGCGAGTGTGGAGAAGAACAAACCACTGACCACCTGCTGCAATGCACCCTGAGCCCTGCCACATGCACGATGGAGGACCTTCTTGCGGCAGCCCCAGAGGCACTCCAAGTGGCCAGATACTGGTCAAAGGACATTTAACCAAATACCAAATTTGCAAAATCTGTGTGGGTTTTTTCTTTCTTTCTTTCTTTCTTTCTTTCTTTCTTTCTTTCTTTCTTTTTCTTTTTAATCTCTGTGTTTGTTTTGCTCTGTTAGAATTGTAATACAATGGTTGCTGATGACACGATAAATAAAAATTGCTCCACAGATTTTTCTCTTGAATGATTAAGTAACTACTATCCAATAACTGCAAATGTAGTGATCAGTTAAACCTGGAAAATAGAGGGGAAGTATTTAGACAAAGTGGATCAAGCTACTGTTACCCCATCTCTAATGGAAAGATGAGTAAAAATTAGTTTATATTACGGAGAATAATGACTTGGACAATGTAAAGGAATCCAAGTAAAATGTCTGATGGTATGAAAGGTTAAATATTAAAACTGGACGGCTTTTAAGAAAGGAATAAAGGTGAATGTAGATTTTTCTTCTTTTGCAAACTCTTTCTCTTAGCTAATCATAGAGATCAAATTAAAGATAATAATTTAAAAAAGGAGCTGGAAGACATACAGAAAATTCTGTATGGGTTTCTGGCTTTATAAATATAAAGATCAGTTTGCAGGAGAAATGCAGAGATGGAAATTATAGTCAGATCTTATGGAACGATAAGGACAGTAGATATGATTGAATAGTGTTCATCTTGTACGCTATTTTAGGTTGTCTTTTTGTTAATCTTCAGCAGTGAAAAAACTGTAAATTTGAAAAAAAGAATAGTTTTGGGCCTGAACCACACAAAACATATGGCAAGGATGACAGAAAATCAAAAGATATATCCACTGCAGTAGCTCTTTGGAAATTTCAGTGTATTTATAGTTCAAGTACTTGGTGACTGGCTCACATTTTCACGCTTACACAGTGGCACAATGTTGGGTCCCGATGTCCCTTACCTACTGACCTTTCAACACCCAGATGTTAAAGCAACAGTATTGACTATAGCCCTTCCCCACCATACACTGCTGGAAACTAGAATTATCAAATTCTGAGGTTTCTGAGATGCTTATTTGGTTGTTGAAAGACACATGGTTTCTAAATAGTAAATGCTATCCTTCAAAATTTAAATCATTTTAATCTTAAATTCTTCAGATAAATACAAGCAGTAGCCTTCTTGGTCCACATTCACACTTAAAGATTTGCACTCATACCTGAGTTGAGTGAAAGGCTGTTAAAGAAGAAATTAGTTCAAATCAGCCTTTTGCTCTGTGAAGGAGTTTAAAGCATGCACA
The DNA here is from genome assembly GCF_037176765.1 of Anolis sagrei. NCBI lineage: Eukaryota > Metazoa > Chordata > Lepidosauria > Squamata > Anolidae > Anolis > Anolis sagrei. Next base: position 58,595,148 of record NC_090026.1, read on the forward strand.
CAGCTGGATGAGGTGATAATTTTATAAGAATGGCTAGGGAAATGCAAGGTTTTGTTAAGGGTTAGTTTTAGAATTAAACTTTAAACAATTATATTAATTGTTATTTTAATCTACCAATTCTCTTTTATTTGAATATTTTAGACAGTTCACAAGGTGAGAAAAGAAATTGGCATTCCTGCATTCTGTTTTGTGGCATTTTGCTGAATTCCACCCCAACCCCTGTAACTATTTTCTTAGGTTAAGATGTACTTAATGGTGTACTTGTTCTGGACTGCGCCATTTGTGCCAGAATAAGTGATCTGCATCTCCCTTTCTGTAATTCCCTGTCCATCAAACTCCTGCTCTGTAGTACTTGAAAAACACCTAGAAAAGCTTTCTAGAATCACAAATCACAACAGGAGAGGAAGAATATCTTGATTCCACTGGGATAAAAAGTACTCCCATTGATCTTACACTTTAAAGAAACATCACATAGTGATAATATAATTTTAGTGTGTAGTTTAGTGGGAAACAGGGACATTGTTTTATTATCAGAATTACTATGGTTCCTGTTAGATGAGGATCATTTAAATTACACATTTGACAGCTCTGGTTTTCAGTTATTGAGATCTGAACTGCTAAATGAACAGCTGAATATTTTGATAACTGTACACCAAATTTGTAAAAAAGTTCCTCAAACCGTGATTTATTCAGCATAGTAATAAAACCTGTGGTACCTTTGTGGTGGTGAGGAATGGTTGGTTTGATCTGGAGTGCAAACCTACAAAGAAAACAAGGTTAGGATGTACTAAACGGACTATATTTTTAATAGTTTAAGACAAAATACGATGTAAAAAAATAAAACAAAACAAAAGTCCATACACTATTCAGAGATGGAAATAATTGGTTTAATGTGTCATTTTTGGGGAGAAATGGCAGACACCATAAGTGGATCTTGCAGATTAGCATTCAATATGCTTATTTCACTTGAGCATGAAAATGTTCAAATGGAGAGTGGTTTATTAGATGTAGACATCCAGTTTTGGAATCTGAAGTGAGACATCTAAGAGGTAATCTTAAATTAGGTAAAACTAATTGGTTAATTCTTAATTAAATCTGCTAATATGTTAATCCCTAGCTGATTAAATTAAAGATAAATTGGGGAATCCAATTTATGCTAAACTCTCTTTAAAGAAAAGGGACAGGACAATAATTGTCTTTCAGGTACTATTTCTGTTTTGTAATGTAGAAAGTTGCATTTATAGTTCCAAAGAAGATTCAATATAAAAGCATTATTTTTATTAAATACGCAAAACACATTTATATTCTTTCTTTCTTTTTTGCAGATTATATAGATCACACAGACTTTTAACTTAAGAAAGGCTTAATTTCTCTGATGTTAATATTATTTATTATATTTGAACAGAGTTTAATACAATGCAAGAACTAAATGTGTGATTTCTGACCTTGTTTCAATGTGTATTTATATAATACTGTGGGGTTTTCCCATCTTATTTATACCCAATCATTGATGAAAAATAAACTAAAGTTTTATAGTATGCTGATATGGCTGTTATCTGTTCACTGAAATGAAGAAGACTTTGAAAATATTTAGAAAAAAATATTAGACATAGATAACGTATAAAAATTACAAGGAGATAAATATAATGTTTCTTTGCCAGAAAGTCATGAAGTCATTTATGGATCTATCACAGAACATGTTAAGGGCTTTACATACTTTCAGGTTTTAGTTTATGACGAAATAGTTGGGTGAAAATCTATTTTGAAACTCAAAGATTAAATTATATTAGGCCAACATAAACAGTTTAAAAAATCCTGTAGATAAAAGGAATGTCAGCAATAAGTGCTGAGAAAAGATCACATCTCTGATAATATGTAGGGCTGAATTTGGGATACTGAAACACCGTTGTTCTTAAATGGATTCCAAACAGTTTTGTTTAGGGGATACAAGAAAAATATATACTGTCTACTATATTCTTTATGGTTTTGTTCCAAAAACACTTGTTAGACCCATGGAACTATATTTTTGGTAATAGTAAACTGCCTGCTACTAAGAGAAGAAAATCTTAACATATAAAAAGCTTCTGTTTGTCATGAGTAGACTAAAAACAAAAAAAACGGAATGGCCAAATGACAGCCAATTTGGCCTTGAAATGACTCGTACCCCAAGGTATGACCAACAATCTAAAAAAAACCCCTAAAAACAGTGAAAAAACTTTTAAATCCTTAAAAGTACAAGATGACAGGGCGCATATGATGCATATAGATTTAAAAATGAAATCTATATGCAAGAGGGGGAATATGTAATAAGAAATTCAATGTGCAAATTTGATAAATGTGAATTTAATAATGATGTGTGGGAATGAAAGGATAGATGGATGTATTTTGGAAACACCAGTATAATATTAAGGCCTGCAATGATTAACTACCTGCTTGCTGGACTTGCTAATGAGATCTTAGCAGAGGAGATTCCATCTGAACATTAGGAAGAACTTCCTGACTGTGAGAGCCGTTCAGCAGTGGAACTCTCTGCCCCGGAGTGTGGTGGAGGCTCCTTCTTTGGAAGCTTTTAAACAGAGGCTGGATGGCCATTTGTCAGGAGTGATTTGAATGCAATATTCCTGCTTCTTGGCAGGGGGTTGGACTGGATGGCCCATGAGGTCTCTTCCAACTCTTTGATTCTATGATTCTATGATTCTATCTGTAGAGTAAACTCTGATAAGAACGGGGCAGTGATAAAGGAAATGTTTGCAACCTTCCTTATGTTAAGAAGGAAGTCAACACAAGCCTTGTGTTTGTTAACACCAATCAAGAAGATCAACATTGAGATGGATCCAGGATGAAAGACGTCTATTATTAATTTACAACTTTGGGACTACATCAATAGAATATTCCTATAAAAGACTCAGTGTAATAATGATCAAATTGTGACAGACAGAGACGCTGTTCACCCGCCATGGTCTGCTCCAGGGAAAGGAGAGATATGGTGTATTTGGAAAGTAGCAGATTTGCACGGGAGCAGTCTGGTCACTTTGGGGCTTCTTTCTCAAGGGAAGAGGAAGAAGAGCACTTTTGGAGTCTTAGATTTTGTTCAGGGAGTCAGGTTCTGCTGTATGGAAAACAGAGATCTGGTCCTTGGCATTGTTCTTAGGGAAGAAGTTTTGGCATTTCGGCGTTTTGAAGATATGGCGTTATGGAATTTATGGACTATACGTTAGCAGGCTGCAGGAAAGCAGGGTCTGGTCTAACGGGTGCTTCTCCAAGGAGGGAGAAAAGGATATGGTAATATTTTGGATGCATGTGGATGAATGCATGTACATGTGTGTGAATGTTGAGTGAAAATGTAATTCCCCTTTGTTTGTTCATCAATGAAATTGTAAATCCAATGTAGTTGCATAGAATCTGTACATCTGTATGTCCGATGTCAATTCTTTGTCTAAATGTTTTCTGTAATCTGATATACCTTCTCACACTGGAAATTGCAATAAAAAGAACCTATGCTTCAAAGTCATTAAAAAGTCATTCATGACACATGCACGCAACATCCCACATCCGTTGGCTTCTTGGTTTCTTCCTCTCCATGCGTCGTGAAGGCAGGATGGTTCTGTCTACCGCTGGCCCCGCCCCCTGGTATGCTCCCTGCCTGCTGCCGCTGTTGCCTTCCTTCCAGTTCGCCTGGGCTGCCCCACTGAACTTCCTCGAGGAGCTGCGCTCCTAGTCCCCATGACCCCAGTTCGAGCCTGGTGGGGCACCCTCAGTGAGAGGGAGACTCCTGATCTTTAAACACCCCCACCTCCATTTTGTATATGGTTTCGCCCTCCTCAGCCCCCCCCCCCTCGCCCTTCTTCTCTGTCTCTGTCCTGCTTTGCTCATAGGAGTTTGCGCAGAAGTTTTACTATCTTGTGGGAGGCTTCTCTTTATATATCTATGGAAGGTCTAGGCTGGAAGAACTCTTTCCTACTAGACCCAAGTGTCACTGTTGCAATTGCCCACCTTGATTAACAATGAATAGACTTGCTACTTCAAAGTCTGGCATCTTCCTTCCTGGGGGAATTCTTCTTTGGAAGGTATTACCTGGCCCTGATTGGTTTATGCCTGGAATTCCTCTGTTTTCTGAGAGGTGTGCTGTTATTTACTGCTCTGCTTTCAGAGTTTTTTTAATACTGGTAGCCAGATTTTCAAAAATGAGGAGGATGAGACACTGGGATCACTCCCTGGGAGGGCCCTATGGCCTCTCCCAGCAGGAAAATAACATGGGGGCATGGCCAATGAGGAAGCCACACCCCTGTTATTAGAGAAGGAGTAAGCAGAAAGAAAGAGATCAATGGATATGGAGCCACCACAAATATTCCCTACTCACATCCAGTATATCTGAAACCTCCTCTTTCCCTATTCTTTCTTTTCCATTGAACCAGACCGAGCCACAGGCAGGCCAGGCAAGAAAACACCAACAAAGCCCTCCAGGCAGATGGCCAGCCAGCCATAGAAATGATAGACTCACACGCACACACATGACAGGTATTACACATCTGAAGAGACCCCAAGAGGCCATCCAGCCCAACATTCTTCTACCATACAAGAAGACACCATTAGAACCCTCCAGGCCAGCCAGCCAGCCACAGAAATGAAAAACTACACACACATATATATACACATATACATACCCATACATTGACACATGCTGGAGAACATACATCTGGAAGAGACCCCCAAAGATGATCCATTCCAACCCTCTTCTAACATGCAATAAGACACCATCAAAACCCTCCAAACAGATGGCTAGGCAGACATAGATATAATAAACCATATACATATCTATCTCTACATCTCCATAGACAATGGAACAACAAAAACATTGTATACCCACAAACAATATCAAATCACATATATATTAGAAACCAGTTCTTTCTCTTTTCTTTCTTTCCTATTTCTCCACAAAGAGCCACAGCAACACGGCCAGGAAAGAAAAGGGGAGGGGAAGGAAGGAAAGAGGTAGAGAAGGAAGGAAGGAGAAAAAGAAAAGATAAAGGAAAGGAAGGAGAGAAAGGAAGGAGAAAAAGAGGGAGGGAAGATTGGCCACAGCAACGTGTGCCCTGTACTGCTAGTCATATATAACAGCCATAGTGTGGTTTGTGAAAATCGAGCTTGTCATGTTATGCAAGCAAATAATTTGTGGGCTTTTAACCAAGTTTAAATGAGATTTGGAATGACAGTTTGTACCTGGCTTATCAATTCTGGTTGGTTCAATCCATGGCTGGAAATGTCATTCAAACTCATCATGACTGTTTCAACCAGACTTTGACAAGTTCATTGCCAGGGAAGGAAGAGTTCTGAGAAAAGACTACTCATATAATGAGATTATTTGGCAGATCCTTTTCCTCTCTCTGACATCCTGTATTTCTCTATCTACAAAGAAGAGCCATTTTCTGCCACCACTCTTATTCAAGACAGCTCCTGCCCTGAGCTGCATCTCATTGCAGTTATAATGCAGTGTAGGGTGAAATGGCAAACAAAAGGCCAGTGTAGCTAGCAGACCTATATGCAAACAACCAGGAGGGGAGGGTTCTGGTGGTGAATAACACTTAGTGAGCATCTCATTTATGTTAATTCAAGCAACACATGCAGGAAGAGAGAAGCACCAGGGGAAAAATCTTATCTTTCACATTTGACCACAGATAGAAATATAAAAATAAGCCCCAGTTCACATCCTCAGCTGGATGCAGTGACTGCTAGCGCATCCATTGCAAGATGTGGCGGATGTATTGCATAATAATAATAATAATAATATAGTATTATTATACATTATTATTAAGTATAAAAATAATCCCCAGTTCAGGTGCATCTGTTGCAAGACATGGGCGTATTGCATTACATAACAACAACAACAACAAATATATTATTATTATTATTAAGACTGGAGCCCCCGGTGGCACAGTGGGTTAAACCCCTGTGCCGGCAGGACTGAAGACCGACAGGTCGCAGGTTCGAATCCGGGAAGAGGCGGATGAGCTCCCTCTACCAGCTCCAGCTCCTCATGCAGGGACATGAGAGAAGCCTCCCACAAGGATGATAAAACATCAAATCATCCGGGCGTCCCCTGGGCAACGTCCTTGCAGACGGCCAATTCTCTCACACCAGAAGTGACTTGCAGATTCTCAAGTCTCTCCCGACACGACAAAAAAAATGTTAATGGACAGGTTACTCACCTGTATCCATGTTTCTTCGAGTGGTACTCTGTGAATTCACACTTGGGGGGTATTTGTGCCTGCACAGGCTCCAATGGAAAACTTCCAAAGTTTAAATCCAAAATTTTGGCAGTAAATGGTGCCCTGGCCACATGCTCCACAGTTCCTATGCTGCAAACGTAGCGAGAAGGGGGGGAGATTTGTTCTAGGGGAGGCCGGGCAGGTTTGTATGGATTCTTCGAGTACCACTCGAAGAAATATGGTTACAGGTGAGTAACCTGTCCCTTTTCTTCGTTTACTCTGTGAATGCACACATGTGGAGACTAGCAAGCTGAGGTCCCGGAAGGGGGGATAATGCAAATCGACACCTTTGAGGATCAAAACATGATTTATTGCGACAAGGTACATGCCATTTAAGAGGTCTATTAGACAATAGCATATATCATTAAGAGGCTTGTTAGACAAATAGCATATATCATGTGGAAAAACACAAGGTTAAACAGCATGGCAAAACACAAGGAAACATTTCCACAGTGTAGGTGGAGAAATAAGAAAAACATGGACCTATGAGGCCAAGGAGGGTCACAATACCTACAATAGAAGTAGTTGGGCAGAAGCTTAAAAATGATGCAGTGCAGGCAAACATTAGCAGTAACGTGAGATGATTATATGAAAAAGCACATTAAACTGACATTGTATCAATTTTGTTACAGAACATATTAGAGAAGCAACCAACAGCAGGAACTTCAGAACACTCAGAACACTTGCCTGAGGATTGACAAATGAAGAAAATATACAGGCATATCAACAATAACAGTTGAATATAAGCACAAATAAAGGTTTGAACAATCGAGTACAAGCTTTTGTGAATTAGTCCAAAGGGATGCCCCTAAGGAAGGCGGTTGAAGTGGCAATGCCCCTTGTCGATCTAGGGCGGACCGATGGGGGTGGAGGGTGCCGTGCCTGCTTGTAACAGAGTTCAACTGTGGCTATGATCCAGTTGGAGAGGCATTGGGAGGAGATTGGGAGTCCCAGTTTATCGGGGCATAAGTGACAGACAGCCTTGGGGTCTTACAGGACCAACAAGTTCTGTCTTTGTAGAAGAGGAGGGCTCAACAAACATCACGAAGGTGGAGTCTCCTTTCTATCGATGAAGACAGGTTCTGGAAAAAGGCGGGGAGAACGATGTCCTCATTGATGTGAAAAGCAGAAACCACCTTTGGCAAGAAGATGTTGTCTGTCTGCTCAGTCTGAGTGGAAAAGAAGATAAGGTTCATCGACTCTGAGAATGGCCAGCTCCGATGGCCAACGGGCCGAGGTGATTGCCACCAGGAACGCGACTTTCCAGGAGAAAAGGCGGAGGTTAGTCGTGGCCAGTGGCTCAAATGGTGGACAGGTGAGCCGAGACAAGATGATTCAACCCCGGGGTAGGTGGATGGACAGGAGGATGGAGGTTGGTATATCTCTTCAGATGGTTCTGGAAGAAAGAAGGTCTGCCAAGTTGCTGGATGTACCAGGAGATGGCAGCCAAGTATCACTGCAGGGATGTAAAGCTGAGGTTTCGGTCAGCTAAAGAGAGAAGGAAGTCCAAGATCATTGATATCAGTGGGGGTAGCGTTGGTTCCCCTCAAGCCCGAAGGAAGTCCTGGAGGTGGGAGAGGCGGTAAGAGTAGGCTCTAGTAGTGGCCGGCTTGTATGCGGCCTGTAAAATAGACTGGATGGCCAGCTGGAGGGACGCTAAAATTCTCCAAGCTGTGAGGTGGAGAGAAAGGATGTCTGGATGCAAGAGGAGACAGTCTTCTCTCGTCAGCAGGTCTAGTCGGGGAAGTAGGGTGGAAAGATGGCTTTGGGAGAGATGCAGAAGGACCGGGTACCAGGTCTGTCTGGGCCAGGTGGGTGGGAGCTATCAGGATGCAGTCATCCTGTAAGGCCTGAATCTTCTTGACTATCCTGAAATTCAGGGGAATCGGGGGGAACATATACAGAAAGTTCTTGGACTAGTCCAGTAGAAATGCGTCTCCGAGGCAACTGGCGATTGGGTCAGAAGGGAGATGGGCTCCATATTGATGAAGTTGGGTGTTCAACGGGGATGCAAAGAAATCAACGTCTGGGGTTGAGCATCCACTCATGGGAGGTCGATCACTTTTGACTGAGTAGATCGGCTTGGCTGTTGAGGAAGCCTGGAAGGTGAAGAGCCGAGATCAACACCAAGTGGTCCAGGCATCAGCGCCGGAGAGCTAGCAAAAGTTTGAGGAGCTATCTGAAGTCCGTGTAACCTTCTTTGTTGACGCAGTACATGGCTACTGTGTTGTCCATGAGGATTTGGACAGACTTGAGGGTGACTAGCCGGGCAAAGGCTTTGAGGGCTTTGAATATCATGAAAAATTTGAGATAGTTGATACGGTGTAACCTCTCTTGAGGAGGCCAGACAGAGAGTTCTCCTTTGTGGCATCTGTAACGTACTGGCCTACTGTGCAGGGCTGGTGTTTGGTTCCTTAAAAGTCAAAAGCCAAGCAGCCATTTTCTTAGCTCAGAGCCAAGAGGGGGCAAAGCCAGTAGGCATCCATTTTGTTTACACAGAGCCAAGAGGGGGCAGAGCCAACAGGCAGCCTTGATGATATGTAGCCACCTGATTGGTTAATAGTCCTGGAGGAAAAGTGGGCAGAGCTAAGACAGGGCAAGGAAAAAAAAGGAGCAATTTTAATGTCAGTTGGAGTTTGAAAATAGCAGTTAGAGTTTGGAATTGTTAGTGGGAGTTTGGAAGAAAAAGTTAGGAGTTTTGGGATTTTAGAAGGAAGGAGGAAGAACTATTGGTTTGAACAGACCCTGGAGAATTGGGCTGTTTGTTTTGAAGGAACTGTTTAGTGGAATACTAAAAGTTTCTCAGTTTAAAGGTTTTGACTGGAACCTGTAATTGAAGCACTGAACTACTTCTTGCAACCACTAAGCTTCTGTGCCTGTTCTAAATAAATAAATAAACATCTTTCTTTGTTCATACCAAACAAAAGCCTCTGCGTGCCTCATACAAACTACACACATAAGGTAGCTTGTGGAAGAGTTCTATATTTGGTGGCAGCGTATAATAAACCCTCTACAGTTTGAGTGACACAAAGTGGGGATATTCTGGGTATCTGGGTATCCTTTTTACATTTTTGGTGGCAGCAGGGTGGGATGAAAAAGAAAAGGTCCCCTTTTGCCTGAAGATTTGTTTTGCCCTGTTCATTCTTTTACAGCATCCCCAGGCGAATGTCGAGGAGTCAGTCATCAAAGTGACTGAGGGCTGTTTGGGATGAAAGAGGATCCTGACACAAACATTGTGTCAATGAGTCCACCATGCCAAGGATTTTTGGACCAGTGTTGATGCTGAGAGGATTTTGGAGTTGTGTTCTTGAGATGGGTTGAAGTGGTTGAGAAACCATAGCTGAAGAGTGCAAAAGCGGAATCTGGGAAAGGGGGTTACCATCACCGTCAGCGCCATGTGGCTGAGGAGGACTTGGATGTGTCTGGCCCTGATTGTTCGAGCAGAGCTGCATCATCGAACCTCTCATCAAAGGGCAAGGAACCTGGCCTTGGGAAGGGAGAGGGTCTTGGTTATTGAGTTGAAGAAAGCGTCAATGAACTTTATGGAAGTTGTCAGTGTCAAGTGGGATTTCTTGGCATTCAGCTAGAGGCCGAGATTGTCGAGAAGAGCAAGTGTTGTCGAGTCATGAGATTGGAAAAGTGATGGGGACTGAGACACAATCAGCCAGTCAACCGGGGGGGGGGGGGGGGAATCAGAATGTTTTGCTTTCTGAAAGACGGGATCAGGTGACCACCTTGGAGGTCTGCTTCATCTCTAGGACCAAGGTATCAGCCATTCAGACCATCTGGTCGGCAAAGGCCCTGACATTGTCCGTAGGGGATGGAGGGTCTACCTCGTAGGTATCATGGGTTGGAGAGCGGTCTAGGCCCAATGACAAGACAGAACCCAAGTGAACGGATTCAGGAATGTCCTTGTCATGATTCTCTTCCTCAGACTGATGAGGAGATGAAGAGGATGGAACCGGCAGTGGAGGCGGCAGAGGCCTAGGAGCTTGGACTGGAGAGGCCGGAGATGGGGATTGTTTGGACGCCGAAGCTTGGGCTGCTTTTACCAGGCAAGACATCTCATGACCGTTTTCTGGTGTTGAGGTTGGTGGAAAGAGTTCTTTTCTGGCCGAAGGCTGTGGTGGAGGAGGTTGCTGAGGGAGAACCTGAACCACTGTTTGTTCCAACAGGGTTGGTGAATCTTGGAGCTTTTTGTCTGAAGGGTTGTGGACAGGGAAATCTTGATAAGGTCTGGCAGATTGAGCAGGCAGAAGAGGCGAAGACTGGCCAGATGAGGTGACTGAAGAGGTTTGGTGCTGTCTTTTTGGTGGAGGAGGAAGAAGAGTGTGGAGGAGCCCTTCTCTTAGCTGGAGAATTTGGTCTTGTGCGTGACCAGAGGGAGAAAGGCCCTGAGGGCTTTGAATATAGCCAAAAGTTCAAGATAGTTGATGTGGTGTGGCCTCTCTCGAGGAGACCAGAGGTCTTGGACTGAGTATGGCATCCCCAGGCAAATGCTGAGGATGACCGAGGGTTGTTCAAGATGGAAGGGAATCCCAACACAAATGCTGCAACGGTGTGTCCACCATGCCAAGGATCTTTGGACCAGCATCAGTATCAAGATAATTTTGCTGTTGTGTTCTTGAGATGGATTGAAATGGTCAAGGAACCATCGTTGGAGAGGGTGGAAGTGGAGTCTGGCGAAGGGGGTCACCATCACCATCGATGCCATATGGCCTAGTAGGACCTGGATGTGCCTGGCTTTGACCTTTTGGGCAGAGATGCATTGGTGGATTTCCTGCTGGAGCAAGAGGAATCTAGCCTTTGGCAGGGAGATGGTCTCGGTCACAGAGTCAAAGAGAATGCTGATGAACTTTATGGATGTTGTCGGTCCATTATACTTTTTTCCTTATATCACTTGACCATTTACCCAATTGTCCAAATTCCTCTTTTATCCTTTCCATATTTACCATTTTCAGATCCCAGTCTTTTACTTTCATTAAACCTCTTCCATTAAGTTCTACTTCAAGTTCTTTTAAAAACTTTTTCTGGGAAGTTTTATGTCATTAAAACTGGCATGATAGGAGAAATACCTGGCATTAAATATTTTTTTTATATCTCCCCCTAATCTCTAAAATATTTTTAAAAGGGGTTTGTTTAAATTGTTATACCATTTCTTTTTACCATATTCTCTATTACCCCTATAAAAATTTATTGTAATTTCAGTTCTAATTTTTTATCATCTTCTTCCAGGCACTCCAAGGCTTTTGTTTCGCTAAACTTTCTACTATATATCCTATTTGATTTGAATGATAATATAACTCGAGGTTTGGTAATCCAAGACCTCCCTCTTTCTGTGATTTATACCATAAACTTTTAGTTATTCTAGCTTTTTTGTTCCCATTACAATACAGATTTAACATATTTTGCCAGATTTTTATTTCTTGATCTGAAATTTTTACAGGTAGAATTCTAAATAGAAAATTTTAACAAATGCCATCCTACCAAACCATGATAATTTGAGCTTATTGTATTCCAGTAATTTCTTATCAATTACCTTTCTTAATTTGGTTAGATTATTTATTTATAAGTTTTTAAAATCTTTAGTTATATTTATTCCTAAATATTTAATTGTTTCTTTAATTTTCCCCTCCTGTTTATATTTTTTATCTCTTCTCGATAACTAAATATCATCATTTCTGATTTGTTCCAATTAATATGTAACCCTGTCATTAATACAAATTCTATTAAATGAGCCTCGATTTTTTCCCATTGTTTTATTGGATGTTCCACTGATAAAAGGGTGTCATCTGCAAACAAATTTATTTTATATTTCTGTTTCATTCCTATTCCTTTTATACTACTGTTGTCTCTAATTACATTAGCTAATAGTTCCATTACAATTGTGAATAAAATTGGGGAAAGAGGATATCCCTGTTGCGTGCCTCGTGTTATATCTGTTTTTCCTGTTAAACCATCATTCACCATTATTTGGGCATATTTTTTGAATATAATTTATCAATTAGGTTTCTAAATTTTTCTCCAAATCCAAATTCATCTAATATTAATTTCATTGTCTGCCAGGATACACTTTCAAATGCCTTATAAATATCCAGAGCTAATACTCCTGCCACTAAATTTCTTTTTTTACTACTATGAATTCCCTACCCATTAAATTTGACATTTGCCTTCCTCCTATAAATCCACACTGATCCTCTTTAATATATTTATATATAATTTTATTCATCCTTTTAGCCAGTCTGGCAGTTAATATTTTTACATCTAGGTCTATTAATGAGATAGGTCTGTACGATCCTGGGTCTGTAGGGTCTTTATTGGGTTTTAATATCAAAATGATCAATGATTGTTCCCATGATGGCGGAATTTTTTCTCCTTTTATTCTTTTATTATATAGATCTTTTAATTTAGGTATCAATAATGTTTTATATTTTTTGTAATATTCTGATCCCAATCCATCCAGTCCTGGGGTCTTCCCAGGTTTTAAATTGTCCATAATTTCCTCAATCTCTTTCTCTGATATTGCTTGTTCCATAATTAATTTATCTATTTCTTTTTACAGTGTTTATTTATATACTCTTCAACTTTCTTTCTAGGAGCTTCATTTGCTGTATATAGCTCCAGATAGAATTCCTGAAAAGTTAGTATTTTATCCTCCATTCTGATGCAGTTTTCCATCTTTATCTTTAATCACAGTTATCAATTTCTTTTGTTTCCTAGTTTGTGCTGCATTAGCTAATAACTTAAGAGTTTCTATTACTGTACTAAAAATAGTCTCTGTTTAAATAAATCAGAACTCTATGCCTTTTCATTCCCTCTTTTTTCAAGTTCTTGTCTCTTTGCTATTAATTTTGCATAACTCATTCTATTTTGTTCTGTCATATATCTTCTCTCTAATTCCTTGATTTCTGCCTCTAATTTTTTTTCTTCTGCTTCCTGTTGTTTTTTTAAACTATTATATTCTTTAATGAAGAGTCCCCTAGCCATTGCCTTCATTGTATTGCGACATACTATTGTGACAGAACATTGATTATTGTCATTTATCCCCCAAATTTCCTCTAGTTATTTTGCTATTTTTCCTGATTTTTTTTAATCTTAGAAGATAAAAAAAATATCTGGAAAAATAGCAAAAGAACTAGAGTACTCCATTGTCAATTTTCAATCTTTTAGCTAACCTATAATTTTTTTAAAATTTGTATTAATACTAATTGGTGCATGATCTGAAGTTTTTATAATCTCTATTTTGGCATCTTGAGTTTTAGAAATTAAATCTTTTGAAACAAAGAAATAATATATTCTCAAGTAATTTTTATGCACTGAGGAGTGGAAAGTAAATCTTTTTTCATTACCCTTTATCATTCTCCAAACATCTATCAATCCCTCTTTAGTTATTACCAGCACTAAAGATCTACATCAGCTACAAATTGTCTCTCACAGACATTATTTGAATTTTATCTCATTGGCAGACAGAGATAGAAGAGTGAACATTAAGATCAGGAGCTTTACAGAAGCCCAAACAGAGACTTTCAAAAATCTAAGAGAAGCAATGATAAATTGGATCCAGGAAATAATAAAAGAGGATTGGCAGCAGTCACAGTTTGATCATATTCATCATGTTGGAGCCAGGAAAACATCCTCCAAACCCAGGGTTATTATAATAAGATTTTCAAGTTATTACTATAAAGATCAATTCATGCAAGCCATCAGAAATCAATACACCACACAAGTAATTCAAGAAAGTAAAATCCATTTTTTCAGGACTTCTGTCCAGAGACTGAGCTGGAGAAGGACAATGCGCCTTGTACCACAATACTCCTTGATAAGGGTATATTATACAAATGGGGGTACCCTATTTACCTGAAATTCAGATACGGAAAAGCTACAATATAACATCAGTGGATCAAGGAATGAGACTATTGGAAGAACTATTTGAACAACCACAAGGCATGCTGGATGCAAAGTTGAGCGATGTGAAAGAGAAGCAGGAGGTGCAGAGGGAAAGAAGAGAGAGAAATAAAAGGACAAAGTAAAGAAATAATGAAGTAAAGAAAAAAAGAAGAAAGAAGAAACAACAAGACAATAAGAAATAAGTACTGTATGGATAGTGATCCTAATTAATAAATTTGAAGAAACTGTAATAATAACAATAAGGGATAATTGAATTAATTTGACAAAAAGGAGGGAAAATTGAATTGTAAAAATGATAATGAAGATAATTGGGAATATGTATAAATGTATCTATGTATGTTTCTGTATATGGGTGTGTATGCATGTATGTATATATACACATATATATGTATGTGTGTGAATGCATATATGGATGGGGATATGGATATAGTTATGGAGATAGATATAATTTTTTCACCCTTTATATTGAATAAGGAATATTTTTGAAACAAAAATAAATACATTGGAGAGAAGAATACAAATTTAATATAGAATCCTCGGGTTTGTCTGCTGGTCGGGAATACAGTGGATCCGCCCCTCCCCCATCGAAAGGCTATGATTAAGCCACATCCTGGACAAAAAGCTCCAGGGCTCGGTGAGAGAGGGGAAGTTTGGGGAAGAAATGAGGAGGAGGGATATTTGGGAAGGAGGGGGGAGAAAGGGCGGTAGGGGAGGAGGATAACACATTGGAGTGATTCTCTTAACAGGGACCAACCAAGAAACAGAAAAATGCGAACTAATGCTGGATCAAGTTAAGCTGATATTGTGGAACTGTCGCGGGCTTGGATCATGTCAAAAAAGGAGGAGGATTACAAACCAGATTCTTAAAGCCAAGGGGGACTTTTTTTTGCAAGAAACTCAACAATCATGAGAAGGTTTAAATGAACTGAAATTAAAGGGAACGATAATATATGAAAAAGCTATGGGCACTTCGAAAGCAAAAGGAGTAGCAATTATAATTAAGAAGAGTAGTGGATTTAGCATGGTACAAACAAAAAAAGATGAAATGGGAAGATATGTGATGATTCAAGGATCTATGGGAGGGGAGGATTATACTTTGGTTAATATTTATGCACCAAATACAAAACAGAAAGAATTTTATGAACTGATTTTTAAAGAGTTAGAAGAAATTAAAAAGGGGTATGTAATTTTAGGAGGGGACTTCAATAGTGTTATGGATAGAAAACTGGATAAATCCCACCCCACAAAAGAAGAAAAGGGAGAAAGGAATATAACAGAACTTAATAAAGTAACGCTGCAGAAGAGATGCAAGAAAGCAAACCGGGAAACCAGCTTGAAAGCATCTGGATAAGAATCAAGGGAACTGGGACTCAAAAAGATGTTGTTGTAGGCGTCTATTACAGACCTCCAAGCCAGGAGGAAGAACTTGATGAAGTCTTCTGTCAACAGTTGACCAGACAGGCACAAATAAGAGATGTAGTAGTCATGGGCGATTTCAACTATCCTGATATTTGCTGGAAAACAAACTTAGCCAAGAGTACAAAGTCCAACAAATTCCTCGCTTGCCTTGCAGACAATTTCATGGTCCAGAAGGAAGAAGATGCAACAAGCGGGTCGGCTACTCTTGATCTTATCCTAACAAATGCAGAGAACCTGATCGATGCGGTTGAAGTGGTCAGATTCTTAGGGGCAAGTGACCTGCAATTTGAGGTACAAAGGAAGGCCAAAACTAAGACAAGTCAAACTCGCATTTTGGACTTTGGGAGGGCTGATTTCCAAAAAATGAAGGAAACACTGAGCAGCATTCGGTGGACACAGGTACTAAAAGACAAGGGAGTTATGGATGGATGGGAGTTTCTCAAGAGTGAAATACTCAAGGCACAATTGCAAACAGTGCCAACAAAGAGAAAAAACAGGACAAGTGCAAAGAAGCCAGAATTGATGTCCAAAGAACTTCTAACTGTGCTAAGACACAAAAGAGACATGCACAAGAAGTGGAAAAAGGAAGAAACACCAAAGAAGAATTCAAACAAATAGCCAACTCCTGTAGGGAAAAGGTCCGCAAGGCTAAAGCACAAAACGAGCTCAGACTTGCCAGGGACATTAAAAACAATAAAAAGGGCTTCTTTTCTTATGTTAGTAGAAAAAGGAAGAACAAGGAGGCAATAGGGCTTCTTCGAGGAGAAGATGGGGCAATGCTGACAAGGAATAGGGAAAAGGCAGAACTACTTAAAGCCTTCTTTGCCTCAGTCTTCTCACAAAAAGAAAGTCATCTTCAACCTCAGCAAGATGGAGTGGATGAGGGATTAGAGGACATCCAACCCCAAATTGGGAAACAAGTAGTCCAGGAATACCTAGCCACTCTAAATGAGATCAAGTCCCCAGGGCCAGATCAACTACACCCAAGAGTATTGAAGGAACTAGCGGAAGTCATTTCGGAACCATTGGCAATAATCTTTGAGAGTTCTTGGAGAACGGGAGAAGTTCCAGCAGATTGGAGGAGGGCCAATGTGGTCCCAATCTTCAAGAAGGGAAAAAAGGATGACCCAAACAATTACCGCCCCGTCAGCCTCACATCGATACCAGGCAAGATTCTGGAAAAATTGTTAAGGAAGTGGTCTACAAACACTTAGAAACAAATGCGGTCATCGCTAATAGTCAACACGGATTTATCAAAAACAAGTCATGCCAGACTAATCTGATCTCTTTTTTCGATAGAATTACAAGCTGGGTAGATGCGGGGAATGCCGTGGATATAGCGTACTTCAACCGCATCGATGAGGTTCTCTGCATTTGTTAGGATAAGGAATAGGGAAAAGTAATTTCAGTAAGGCCTTCGACAAGGTCCCTCATGAACTTCTGGCAAACAAACTAGTCCAATGTAGGCTAGGCAAAACTACGGTGAGGTGGATCTGTAATTGGTTAAATGGATGAACCCAGAGGGTGCTCTCCAATGCTTCCTCTTCATCCTGGAAAGAAGTGAGGAGCGGAGTGCCGCAGGGTTCCGTCCTGGGTCCAGTCCTGTTCAACATCTTTATTAATGACTTAGATGAAGGGTCAAGTTTGCAGACGACACCAAATTGGGAGGGATAGCCAATATTCCAGAGGACAGGAGCAGAATTCAAAATGATCTTGACAGATTAGAGAGATGGGCCAAAACTAACAAAATGAAGTTCAACAGGGACAAATGCAAGGTACTCCACTTAGGCAGAAAAAACAAAATGCAAACATAAAGAATGGGGGATGCCTGGCTCAAGAGCGGTATGTGTGAAAAAGATCTTGGGGTCCTTGTGGACAACAAGTTAAACATGAGCCAACAATGTGATGTGGCAGCAAAAAAAGCCATTGAGATTTTGGTCTGCATCAATAGGAGCATAGTGTCTAGATCTAGGGAAGTAATGCCACCCCTCTATTCCGCCTTGGTGAGACCACACCTGGAATATTGTGTCCAATTCTGGGCACCACAATTGAAGAGAGATGTTGACAAGCTGGAATATTGTGTCCAGAGAAGGGCGACTAAAATGATCAAGGGTCTGGAGAACAAGCCCTATGAGGAGCGGCTTAAGGAGCTGGGCATATTTAGCCTGAAGAGGAGAAGGCTGAGAGGAGATATGATAGCCATGTATAAATATGTGAGAGGAAGCCACAGGGAGGAGGGAGCAAGCTTGTTTTCTGCTACCCTGGAGACTAGGACGCGGAACAATGGCTTCAAACTACAAGAAATGAGATTCCATCAGAACATTAGGAAGAACTTCCTGACTGTGAGAGCCATTCAGCAGTGGAACTCTCTGTCCTGGAGTGTGGTGTAGGCTCCTTCTTTGGAGGTTTTTAAACAAAGGCTAGATGGTCATCTGTCAGGGGTGCTTTGAATGCAATATTCCTGCTTCTTGGCAGGTGGTTGGACTGGATGGCCTATGAGGTCTCTTTCAACTCTATGATTCTATGAAATGAAATTTGTCTTTATAGATGATGTAGTGTAAGTAAGACCCCCCCCCCCACCCCCAGACATGCTACCTGTATTTATGTCTGGAATGTGTGTTTGGAGAACCATTTTATTACATGCAAACCCAATGGTGTTTGAAGTGGTACAGACCACATAAAACTTTACTCTCTTAGTGAGTCTGATAGTTCAATTTGAAAGTTGGTTCCACAACATTATTTCTGGAAGATTTTACCTATGACATACTGAACATATTTAATTAGTAGCACTTCAATGGAATTCTCATTTTCTATTGTCATGATTTTAAAAGGTAAGACGGGAATAAAAAAGCATACTTTTATAACACATCACTCCTTCCGTACTTAATGTAACAGATGAATATGGGCACACACAAGATGTAATATAACTTGATATGGTGCAAGAATGTGTTGTGTAGCAATATTGTTCATTAAATCATTGACTGCAGATTATCAACGTCATTTAACAGGTCCAGTTAAATATCAAAATTTCAGTCAAACAGTCACAAAGGTTTTAGTTAGTATATTATATTATTTTAATATGCTGCAAAATAAATTGTTTTCTTTGGAGAACATATCACCATATCATTTCTATCACCACTTTTTATTGTTCATTCATTGACTACAGCATTCTGGTAGTCCTAACTGATTTTGGTAAGCAAACTGAGTTCAAGGTTATATCAAAGTCCCCTGGTATCTTTGCTTTAGCACAATGCATTTGCAAGAGTACTTTGGAAATTTGATTTAAAATTAATAATAATATATCAATTAACACCTCTCCCTACTATCATTTGTGGATGAAGAAAATGAAACAAGTAATAAAACCTTCTCAGAAAGAAAACATCAATGGAAACCTGAGTACTAGCTAACAAGTTTCAAGTCAAAATATTGATCCTGGCTTTCCTAGAACTAATTCAAGAAACAAAATCTACAGTAAGTGTAAGCCATAGCCATACCTGTGTGCATGCACTCATGTGAAAATATCGCACACACTAAATTGCACTGAGCCTGTGACAACATGCAACTTAGTAATGTGCAATATCCCCACCAGAGCAAGCGGAATGGGAGCTTCAGGAAAGAAGGGTCTAGTGCATTCAGGAAAAGAAGAACATGCCACTTAGGGGAAAGACAATGGTTCAGGCAAAAGGTGTGCATGCAACTCAGTTACTTAAATTCAAGGAACTCTGTCCTCGTCATGTACAAAACCAAACAGGTTAGGTACTGTTCAGCTAGCTTTAAGAATAATATTATCAAGACTACTATTTATTTGTTGTTTGTTTGTTTGTTTTTTGCATAGTATCAGCAAAGAAAGGCAGTTGTCATCAGAATCCTCACAGTTAAGCATTTAAATATCAAAACTTTAAGTTATAATCAAAAGCCAGTAAGCTCGCTATTCCTTTACAATTCATTCCAGGGCATCAAAATACTACACTAGCCACTTATTTAAGTACTCAATGGAGTGCTTAAATAATGGACATAGTATTAAATGTAAAAATAAAATTTAAACACTTTAAAACAACAGAATAGAATTTGAGCTGGTGCAAGTTCACTGACAAGTGTTTGCTTCTCTTACATGACAAGTAGGGAGTTTATGACATCAATTCTAAAAGCCTAACTAACTGCACTATATATATAATGCTTGTGCCTGACCTGCCTTCTTGTGCTGAGTATGCAGAGCTCTCATATCCCACCAAATCAATTAGTTGACTTGTGATTGATGGGCAACTTTTCGATTGCCTGAGAGTCATGCAGACACTCTTGTAAAAACATGCCCACTACTACAGCCATGCACATCTCCCATTTCATATCAACATGCATGAAACTATAACCCAGCCATAACTAAAGGTACCACAATCTTATTCTCTCTCTTTGGCCAGGAAACAAGCCATCTGAATTTTCAATTTCCCTGTATATCACAAAATGCATGTGAATAATTATGGGGGACATGAGAGAAGCCTCCTCACAGGATTGTAAGACATCCGAGCGTCCCCTGGGCAACGTCTTCATAGACAGCTGATTCTCTTGAGCAACCAGAAGCGACTTGCAGCATGCAAGCAAGCAAGCAAAACAACCAATGGACCTTTTCAGGACCAACCATGACAATAATCTCAATCAACATTGAAGCATGTCAACTGCCAAAGAACAACTGTTCTATGAACTGTGCCAAGATAAGAAATGCGATGTGCTGTGTATCCAAGAAACACACAGGGATGAACAACATCCGACCAAAGGTTCCAGGAATGGTCTTAGTAGCGGAAAGACCACATGCGCAGTATGGAAGCGCTGTCTTTGTAAACCCAGGCCTCCAAGTCAGCAGTGCCCACAACACTGAAGAAAACAATATAGAGGTTATACCAGTAGAGCTTAATAACATCACCATCACCTCTGTGTACAAACCCCCAAATGAAGAGTTTTGTTTCTCCTCCTATGAGAACTTTGATAGGCACCAAAGGGCTGTAGTAATTGGTGACTTTAACAGCCATAGCCATATATGGGGCTATGCTCAAGAGGATAAAAATGGAGAGGCTGTCCTCTCCTGGTCTGAACTGCACAAACTATCACTCATTCACGATAGTAAGCTTCCACCATCCTACAACAGCGGGAGACGGCACCGAGGATATAACCCAGACCTCTTATTTGTGAGTGACAGCATTGTACAGCAATGCACTAAATCAGTGGGATCACCAATTCCAAACACACAGCACCGACCAATAGTATGCCAACTGTTTCCAACCATAAGGCATCAGGAAGCTTGATTTAAACGAAGATTCAACTTCAGAAAGGCAGATTGGACTAAATTCTCAGACATGTTAGATGACATGATCATATCGGTCGCGCCAATCCCTGAGGAATACGAGCACTTTATTGAAATAGTGAAAACCTGCTCACAGGCCTCTATACCGAGAGGCTGCAGAACCAACTACCTCCAGGGCATTACTCCTGAAACAGCTGCCTTGTTGAAAAACTATTACAGGCTCCACAACAAAGACCCATTTAGTGAGCAAACCCTTCAGGTAGCACAGAGCATTCTGTCCTCCATCTCTGAAGCCAAGAAAGAACAGTGGATAAAGCTGATAACAGAGTTCGACATGGGCAGGAGCAGCCAGAAGACATGGAGGCTGCTAAGACGGTTGAGCAATGACCCCTCACAAACGAATACCCATGCCAACATAAAGGCAGATCAGATAACATACCAACTCTTGAAGAACGGGAAAGCCAACCTTGCCACCAAAGTAGGAAAGAAACCAATAGCCAGACAACCAGAGATTGAGAACAACAACCTTCACGAACTCTTTACATCTACTGATTTGGACATGGTCTCAATAAATGTAAAAATGGCAAAACAGCTGGCCTGGATGATCTAAGAATTTGGTCCAAAAGCAAGGTGCTGGCTGCTGATGAACAACTGCACTGCATCCTGTCAGATTCCCAAAATATGGAGGAAAGCAAGAGTCATAGCCATCTTGAAGCCATGCAAAGACCGTAATAATCCAAAAAGCTATACACCAATCTCCCTGTTGTGCCACTTTTACAAAGTTCTGGAGAGACATATTTTGCATAGAATTATGGAAAAAAAGACCCATGTCTGATTCCACAGCAAGCTGGCTTCAGGAAAGGCAAAAACTGCACATCGCAAGTGCTGAACCTGATTCACTACATAGAGGATGGCTTTGAAAGGCAACAGATCACAGGAGCTGTCTTCATAGACCTATCAGCAGCTTATGATACTGTAAACCACCGCCTCCTCCTGAGAAAAATGTATAATATCACAAAGGACTACCATCTCACCCGGCTCATAGGAAACCTGCTACAAAACAGGAGCTTTTTTGTTGAGTTCCAGGGCCAGAGAAGCAGATGGCGGAAACAGAAGAACGGCCTGCCTCAGGGGAGCGTGCTTGCTCCATCAATGTTCAACATTTACACAAATGACCAACCTCTGCCAGAAGAGACAGAGAGCTTCATCTATGCTGATGATCATGCCATTACTGCTCAAGCAGGGAGCTTTGAGATGGTAGAACAGAAGCCTCCCGAAGCTCTAGGTGCCTTTACCACCTATTACAGGGAAAACCAGCTGATCCCTAATCCATCTAAAACACAGACATGTGCCTTTCACTTTAAGAACAGACAAGCATCCTGAGCTCTGAGGATTACCTGGGAAGGAATCCCACTGGAGCATTGCAGCACACCCAAATACCTGGAAATCACTCTGGACCGTGCTCTGACCTACAAGAAGTACTGCCCGAATATCAAGCAAAAAGTGGGCGCTAGAAATAATATCATACAAAAGCTGACTGGCACAACCTGGGGATCACAGCCAGACACAGTGATGACATCTGCCCTTGCACTATGCTACTCTGCTGCTGTGTGGAACACACCTCACCACGCTAAAACAGTGGATGTCGCTCTTAATGAGACATGCTGCATTATCATGCGGTGTCTGTGCCCTACAGCACTGGAGAAATTACACTTTTTAGTTGGTATTGCACCACCTGACATCCGCCGGGAAGTAGCAGCCAATAGTGAAAGGACCAAGGCAGTAACATCTCCAGCTCATCCCGTTTGGATATCAGCCAGCACGTCAACAACTTAAATCAAGAAATAGTTTTCTAAGATCTACAGAGACACTCGTTGGAACACCCCAGCAAGCGAGAGTCCAAAAGTGGCAGGCTCAAACCCAGAACCTCAATCAATGGCTGATACCCAATGAGAGACTCCCCCCTGGGCACACAGAAAACTGGGCGACTTGGAAGGCGCTGAACAGACTGCGCTCTGGCACCACGAGGTGCAGAGCCAATCTTAAGAAATGGGGCTACAAAGTGGAATCCACGACATGCGAGTGTGGAGAAGAGCAAACTACAGACCACCTGCTGCAATGCAACCTGAGCCCTGCTACATGCACAACAGAGGACCTTCTTGCGGCAACACCAGAGGCACTCCAAGTGGCCAGATACTGGTCAAAGGACATTTAATCAACTACCAAGCTTGCAAACTTTGTGTTTTGTTTGTTTGTTTTGTTAAAAATGTAATACAACTGTCTGGTTGTTCCTGACACGATAAATAAATCAATGGTTAGAGCTGGTCTTTTCTCTCACTCAAATACATATGAAAATGATGAATTTGCTTGGGCTTCAGATGAAGGAGATAATGTTTAATGTCATAGTCAGGTACGCAAATGTTTAATGCCATAGTCAGGTACTCAAAACATTACATATATGGGATCTCATATGTCAACTTTCAGAAGTGCCAAAAAATCCAAATAGAGTAATTCATTCTTCCTGTGTTTACCAGGCTTGTACACTGCAGCCTGCACTTTTTTATAAGCAGTAAAATGTCTATCAGTTCCCCAAAGTCTGCAAAACTTTGCTGCAAGCTAGGAAAGACTGAAAACTGCAAAGAATCACAGTAAACAATTTGTCTGTGGACAAACATATGACTTTAGCCAACTTGTGGGACTGGTTACAAGTAGTTTTTTTTTTGTCGTGTCAGGAGCGACTTGAGAAACTGCAAGTCGCTTCTGGTGTCTGGTGAGAGAATTGGCCGACTGCAAGGACATTGCCCAGGGGACGCCCAGATGTATTTCAAAATAGAAATAGCTTTTCTGGAATGAGGTAAAGCAATACAAATATCTGTTTACATCTGGCTGGCTACAAAAGATTAGAATACACCGCTGTGAGTCGCCCTCGGGCTGAGAGCAGCGGTATATAAATAAAGTAAATAAAGTAAATAAAGTAAATAAATAGAATGCTGGGATGAGAATAATTCATTTCTATAAAATGTGGCTGTAGACAATGAACACTGGGCAGGTAATTTTATAGGAATACATTGGGCCCCCACACATTGACAGTATACTTGATGGAACGTATGAGTAAATCAGTAACTACCATAGCAGTTGGTTAAATTAGGTAATACAAAAGAAATTATACAATTAGGTTCTTGTGGGTTTTTTCGGGCTATAGAGCCATGTTCTATTTTATTTATTTTATTTATTTCTAGCATTTGTTAGCCGCCGCTCTCAGCCCTAGGGCGACTCGCGGCGGCGTACAGTACAAAAAGACACTTTACAAAAGAATCAACAACAATTAACATCACTAATACATACAACAACTTATACTAAAAATCCGCTCCGTCATGTTTAAGGGATCGTAGTCAATCTCGTCGTCGTAGTTCAGTCCGGTTGTCTTTACCCGTAGCATAGCACTTAATTGAAAGCCTGCTCGAAGAGCCAAGTCTTCAGGCCCTTACGAAAGGCCATGAGGGAGGGGGCCTGTCTGACATCAGATGTTCTAGAGGCATTTCTCCTGACGTTTCGCCTACATCTATGGCAAGCATCCTCAGGTCTGTTGGAAGGTCTGTTGGAAGTAAGGAAAAATGGGTTTATATATCTGTGGAATGGCTGGGATGGGGCAAGGAGCTCTTCCCTGCTGCAGTTAGGTGTGAATGTTTAGCTGATCACCTTCATTAGCATTTGAAGGCCTGCCTGAGCCTGGGAAAATCTGTTGCTGGGAGGTGTTAATCTGTGCCTGGTTTTTTCCTCTCTGTTGTTTAGCTGTTATAATTTTAGAGTTTTTTAATACTGGTAGCCAGATTTTGTTCATTTTCATGGTCTCTTCCTTTCTGTTGAAATTGTCCACATGCTTGTGGATTTCAATGGCTTCTCTGTGTAGTCTGACATGGTGGTTGTTGGTGTGGTCCAGCATTTCTGTGTTCTCAAATAATATGCTGTGTCCAGGCTGGTTCATCAGGTGCTCTGCTATGGCTGACTTCTCTGGTTGAAGTAGTCTGCAGTGCCTTTCATGTTCCTTGATGTGTGTCTGGGCGCTGCGTTTGGTGGTCCCTATGTAGACTTGTCCACAGCTGCATGGTATACTGTAGACTCCTGCAGAGGTGAGAGGATCCCTCTTGTCCTTTGCTGAACGTAGCATTTGTTGGATTTTCTTGGTGGGTTTGTAGATTGTTTGTATGTTGTGTTTCCTCATCAGCTTCCCTATGCGATCAGTGGTTCCCTTGATGTATGGCAGGAACACTTTTCCTCTGGGTGGATCAGCAGGGAAGAGCTCCTTGCCCCACCCCAGCCATTCCACAGATATATAAACCCATTTTTCCTTACTTCCAACAGACCTCACAACCTCTGAGGATGCTTGCCATAGATGCAGGCGAAACGTCAGGAGAAATGCCTCTAGAACATGGCTCTATAGCCCGAAAAAACCCACAAGAACCTAGTGATTCCAGCCATGAAAGCCTTCGACAATTATACAATTATTTTCCTTTTTGTTTTCAGCTTCCCTACATCCTAGGGTTCTACATGTATTTAAGACTGCACAGGTTTGACAAGTCATGTGAAATTCAGAAAGGGACTAGACAAGGATACCCACTCTCGCCACTTCTATTTATACTAGTTTTTGAAGTACTTTTAAGGGACATTCGAGGTGCTGAAAGGATTTCTGGAATAAAGATTAAAAGGTAAATTATAAATTACGAGCATTTGCAAATGATTTGGTGATTACTTTAGAAAGCCCATTGAATGGAATAGAAGTCTTGATGAGAAAATTGAATAATTTTGGAACTTTAGCAGGATTTATAATCAATAACCAGAAAACAAAATTTTAAGCTAAAAATATGGATACAAAATGAAAAAATGCCGGATATAACAGGTTTTAAAATAGATTAAAAATAAAGTATCTAGATGTCACTTTAACAAATAAAAAATTTGTCTACTGTTCCAAATTAACTATGGAACTTATAGATAGATATCTAAAAAAACTGATTACAGTGGAATAAGTTACAATTGTCATTATTGGCAGACCCTCTGTGATAAAAATGAAGGCACTGTTAAAGATTCTATTTTCTTCCCAAACAATAACTGTGATAGCGACATTTAAACAAAGGCAAGAGGATATATCTAAATTTATATGGCAAGGAAAGAAGCCAAGAATTACATTTAAGATGCTAAAAGACACAAAAGAATGGAGGGGACAAGGTGCATCTGATTTGAAACTTTACTTTGTTGCTTGCTGTTTAGTTTGGATAAAAGACTGGGTTTTATTAAATAATACTAGGAGGAGCATGATCTTAGATATGGTTGGCATTATTACATGGGATGGAGCCTCTGGTGGTGCAATGGGTTAAACCGCTCAGTTGTTGAACTTGCTGATCAAAAGGTCGCAGGTTTGAATCTGGGGAACGGCCTGAGTTCCCACTGTTAGCCCCAGCTTCTGCCAACCAAGCAGTCCAAAACATGCAAATGTGAGTAGATCAGTACGTACTGCTCTGGCGGAAAGGTAGCAGTGCTCCATGCAGTCATGCTGGCCATATGACCTTGGAGGCGTCTACAGACAACGTCGAATCTTTGGCATAGAAATTGAGATTAAAACCAATTCCCAGAGTCAGACACGATTGGACTTAATGTCAGGGGAAAACCTAACTCTATTATATGGGGTATGACAAAGTGAAAGTGAATGTGGACTTTAAAAATCATTATTTTAGACATGCTCTATTATGAATATGAGAGAGATATAAAGTAATCCTGAAGATGCTAATGTGGGTAGCTGTACAAGAAGCATTTTATAGAAAAGAGAAACAAGACAAGAAGAATTGGTTAACATCAAGATTTAGGAAGAAAATAAGGAGAATATAGGATTAAAACAAGAGAACAAATGATTGCAGAGGACTTTGGTTTTCAGCAGTTGTCTTATTTACAGTTATTTTACAGTTAATGGAGAGATTCAGGTAAGACAAGCACATTGGTTTTGAATTGAGTAAATTGGAATTTGAGTTGCAATTATGTGCTAATGATGAACATTTAATTGCTAAAATGTACAAGATGTTATTGAAATGGGTAATGGCACATGACCTAGCTAAATAATGCATGCTGACGTGGGCTCAAAATGTTAGGCATAATATAATGTGGAACATGGGGTTAAAATTCACATTATAATTTGAAAGATAATTTTATTAAATGATGCATTGATAGTATATGACTCCTGAAAAGCTTCCTAAGATGTCTAAAAAGGTTTCCAACACTTGCTGGAAATGTAAACAGCAAATGGGGTCATTCTATCATATATGGTGGACATGCCAATAAATATTGGATTCAAATATATTAAGTGATCCAGAAAGTTTTGAGGGAAAATATCCAGTTGAAACCTGAGACTGTTCTACTTGGTCTGACTGATACAAATGACTATGATAAATTATTGCAATGATCACAGCAGCTAAACTGCTCTATGCACAGAAATGGAAGAACTTAGCAACTCCAACAACAGAGGATTAGATGATAAAAATGATGGAGAAATTAACATGTTTACTAAAAGAAGCGACATTGGAACATTTTTTGAAAGACAGGAAACTTATTCACTTTTTTGCACAAGGAAGAGTTTTGAAGAATAATTTGTGAAGGAAGGAGTTTGTTCGATAAAGGATTTCACATTGGGAAGCCTAGAGGGTGAAGCCTATGTTGTTTTCCTTTGGCCAGGTCATCTATTGTTAATGTTTCTTTTTGTTTCCTTTCTCTTTTTTGGCATTTTTTCTGTTTTTGTTCTGTATTTCTTTTCTTAATTCACTTTTTTGACTTTTAATCTAATTTAAAACTTTTAAATAAAGTTATTTTTTAAAAAAAAAGATTGCAAAGGTTTGGGATGGGTAATTGTAGAGAAATGTTTATTATAAAGTGTTTATTATACTGTGTTTAAACTGTATTTATGTTTTACATTGGTTGCCATGGCCTAGCTGTGAGAGATAGGTTGCCATGGTGACAAGGCAGAAGAGGAGGTGGGCGGAGCTTAAGGATAAAAAGGTTTGAAAGTGACAGTTAATTTTCAGTCAGGAGGATGAGACCCTGAGAGGAGGAGCAGAGTCAGATAGGACTCTGGAAAAGTAGTTCAGTCAGGAGGATGAGACCCTGAGAGGAGGAGCAGAGTCAGATAGGACTCTGGAAAAGTAGTTCAGTCAGGAGGATGAGACCCTGAGAGGAGGAGCAGAGTCAGATAGGACTCTGGAAAAGTAGTTCAGTCAGGAGGATGAGACCCTGAGAGGAGGAGCAGAGTCAGATAGGACTCTGGAAAAGTAGTTTAGTCAGGAGGAAGAGACCCTGAGAAGAGGGCAGAGTCAGTTAGGGCTCTGTGGTGTGAAGCAGTGTAAATTCAGTTAGTTCTTAGTATTTGTGAAT
Source organism: Anolis sagrei (assembly GCF_037176765.1). Lineage (NCBI taxonomy): Eukaryota > Metazoa > Chordata > Lepidosauria > Squamata > Anolidae > Anolis > Anolis sagrei. Next base: position 58,623,444 of record NC_090026.1, read on the forward strand.
ATTTCTTCAGCAAGGGAGCTGAAGGTGAAACCTCGTTAGATTGCTTGAGTTAAAAAGAATCTAACAGAGGGGGTTTTAGGATCGCCAGTAGTGTAAGACTGGAGATCAGTGGTTTGATCCGGTATAGGACAAACAGTGAGAATATTCACAACAAGGAACACTGAAATAATAAAGCACTTCACTGTAGAAGGAGTTTATAAGATTGTAACATCTAAAGCCTGAATGTATCTCAACCAAGCCATATTGTAACCATCAAGCATATGCCAAGCTCAACATCTCAATATTGCAACAATTACGCTTTGTTTAACAATAAACTTGTTCTCTTTGTATTTTAAACCTGCCTCCTCCATTGATTTTACGTTCGGTGCATTCCACTCTACCAAAGTTACCTCACAACGCAAATAGGGATAAACAGAGACTTTAAGACCAGCGTCTCTAAACATATTGGTGGCAGTTTAATTTAATAGCAATCTAGGAACTTTCTTACATTTTTGGTGGTCCCATTTGGTGGGATTAACGCACGACTTTACTTTTTATTGGTGGCATTGATACGTCTTTACAGTAATAATGTGGTCTATAATTGCTAAGTTCTTGACAAACTGCTGACTATAAATCCATTATGTATGTTATTCAAAGTAAGGTCTGTTTGAGCCTGGGCAAAGCATAGTATTTTTTTTGGGGAACACACATAAGAGAAATCACAAGATGTCTCAGATGTTGAAGGCCGAATATAATATTCTGTTTAAGTATTTCTATTCTATTTAAGTATTCTATTTAATTCAAAATTCTGTGTCTGGCACATATTTTGCTTTCTCATATGTACTGTAACCCAAAGTACTGTGTTTTGCACAGGTTAAAGAAGACCTCGCTTAGATTTGCCAAAGGCAAAGCCTTCAAATAAAGTTTCACAGCTGCCAATGTTGGGGAAAGGATAAAGCCATTGATGCTGACATCCTTAGGAATACAATCTGCCATTGTGTAACCCTATATTCATGTTAGGGGATACGCATATTCTGTACCTGTGAGGGGAGGTTGGCCACAGCAGGGGGAAGAGTAGCCCTTTAACTATATTTGTTGGACAACTTCCCCTTGACTTCTAATTCTTATCTGCTTCAAAATTATACAGTGTTTAAAGGAGAGTGGATAAATATAATAAAAATTGGTGAAGTATCAGGATTTAAAATAAACATGGAAAAAGCATAAGCAATAACAAAGAACATAGAAAAAAAGAACAAGACATAATAAAAGAAAAGTGGCATATTCAAATTGTATCAAAATTAAAATACTTAGTGACCATCTTAACACCTAAAATTCTGCAATTACTACAAAATAATTACATCAAAAAATGGAAGGATATTAAAAAATAATTAGAAAGATGGAGAAACTCAAACCTGTCACTATTCGGTAGAATTGCAAGTGTGAAAATGTAGATATTACCAAAAATGATCTTCTTATTTCAGAACTTGCCCATCATAAGAAATCAAAAGCTACTGAAAGACTAGAATAGGGATAGTATGAATTTATTTGGGAAAAGAAAAAACCAAGAATTCATTTCAAAAATATGATAGAATGAAAAGAAAGAGGAGGTCTAGCAACACTGGACTTAAGGTTGTACTTTGAAGCAAGTGCTCTACTATGGATTAGAGACTGGGCAAAATTGGAAAAAATAAAGATAATAAATTTGGAAAGTGTGGAGTTAAGAGCGAGATCATAGAATCATAGAGTTCGAAAAGACTTCATGGGCCATCCAGTCCAACTCCCTGGCACGAATATATTTGGTATGAGGGGGCAAAAATGGAAAAAAATGGTACCCACTTTGTAAGACCAGCCATCATTAAAATATGGGAAAAATATAAAAAGAAACTATATGGGAAAACACCTCTACGGCTATCTCCGTTGGAAGCAGGGCAAAGAAGGGTGCTTGGTTGGAATGATTAGCCTAATTATAAAGAGATATTGAAGAAGGATTGAGGAGAGTTGATAATAAAATCATAACAAGAATTGTATACAATTAATCAAAGGATTGCATAGTACCAGTATTGGCAAATAAAGGAACGATATAAAAAGATAAGGAAATAGGATTTGCCAAGGTAAACTATTTTTGGGATAAGATAATGGAATCGGAGAGAAAAACAGTAACAAAAATTTATAAGAGACTATTAAAATGGTCAATAGAATTGAGGGAAGAGAAGGAATATATGAAAAGGTGGAAAGAAAACATAGGAAGATCCATTAGGAAAGATGAGTGGGAGGAAATATGGAAGAATACATTAAGATACCCCTATGCATCTGACCTAAAGGAGAGCTGGGTAAAGATGGCATATAGGTGGTATATGACCTCAAAGAAAACTCGGGAAATGTTATAAAAATGTGAATATAGCTTGCTGGAAATGTAAAGAAAAAGAAGGTTCCTATTTCTACATGTGGTGGACGTGTAATAGAGCAAAAAGTTATTGGAGAAGAATACAGAATGAGATCCAGAATTTTTTAGAGATAAAGATTCCGTGGAGACCAGAAACATTTATGTTAGGAATACACAAGATGAAAATAGAAAAAAAAAACCCACACAGATAAATTGCTATTTTTGATTACTACAGCAGCGAGGATATGCTACGCAAAAATCTGGAAAAAAGATTACCGGAAGAAGATGAGTGGATGACAAGGATATTAGAGATCAGAAATATGGATAGACTTACTTTTCTCATGTCTAAGAATAAGGGGATGAAAATGGAGGAAACAGATTGGAGACAAGTAACTGAATAGTTCAAGCAAAGAAATAAGAAGATTTTGATCTGATAGAAAAGAAAACGGTCATATGAAAATGAAAAATTGAAGAAGGGAGGAAGAAGTATGATAAAAAGAAGAACATCAAAGGAGAAAGACCTCAGGAAGATACCCAGAAGTCAAGATTGTTCAATTCGATATCTAATTTTCACAACTATTTTACTTCTTTATTTATCTATTTCTATTTTCCTGTTTTTCTTTCCTTTCTCTCTCCTCCTCCTCCTCCTCATTCCTCCTCTCTTCTCTCTTTGTCTCAACTTCTATTTTTTTCTTTTTTTCTTTTATATATATTTTTAGTTTTAATTATAAATTCCAATAAGATTATTAAAAAAATAAAGAAATCTCCTGTGGAGTGATTAAAGATTGAAGGCTTCTAAAATACTGACATACAGTATGTTTTAAAAAGAGAGGACTCTAAGATGCACCCCCAGAGATTTCAAGCATGTATTCTCTTTCACTATTAAAATGACTCTTCTGAATTCTCTCATCTTAAATCTTATCTGCAGCTTTTCAAAGAGCTGCAGACCCACAGCCTCAATTCAAAGTTCGTATCTTTGAAACATACAGCTCACAAATGCACACGACCAAATATGAGAAGAGAAAACATCTTGGCATTAGAAGGGTTCAAAAATAGGTCCCTCTGAAAATGAAGCAATCTAATCCCATGACTCTTTACAATTTGTTCCTTGCACTTCCACAGTGCAGACTTCTACACATCTGTGCCATTGCCCAGGAGATAGAGAATTCTCAAATCTAAAATCATTGTTTAACACTTTTGGTATCAGCATAAATGAAGACAAATCATTCAGTATTGTCACACGCATACGCTGCCCAATTCTCATCATGAAACCAGGTTTCCACAACTAGAAGGAAAGAAATTGAGTACCTTATGGCCTCCTCCACAGACTGGCCGACTATATTTGAGGAAGAGCCAGGCTGCGATAGAGGTGTCAAGTTGAGGACCCACTTCACTGGCTTGTAGTATTCATCACTAGAACTTAAAAGGTAAAATAACGTGGTCAAAAAAATCACCTGAAAGACAGGAGAGAAAATATCACATTATATTTTAAATTCCATTTTAAACATTATATTTTAACATCCAAATGTTGCATTTTAAGATTAATGGGAAGGGTGATTAAACTGGAAATAATGTAATCAGGCCCGTAGCCAGGATTTCGTTTCGGGGGGGGGGGGTAAATTTTTTTCAGGGGGGGTTTCGGGGGGGGGGGGGGCTGAGTCTGAGTGAAAGAGGGTCTAGCCTAGCAAACCTTTTGTATCGTTACCCCAATACCCCCATGCATATGGGATATATTGAGTATGGTGATCAGATCATGATATGAATAAACATAACAGTTTAAATAATGCACCAGTAAGGCCTTTTCGCGAACCACCATGAGAATTTCGGGGGGGGGGGGGGGCTGAAGCCCCTCAAGCCCCCACCTTCCCCCGGCTACATGCCTGAATGTAATTAATGTCCACATGGATCTAGTATGTGCATCATCTTCAGATTGTGCAGCAAGTGTATAAGTGATCTAACTATGAAGAAGCAACAACTAAGAAATCTCAGAAGAAGAAGCCCTGAAGAGAAATGTTTGTTTGTAGCCCCATCATTTACAGTTCGTGCACCTTTTAAAATTAGAATGGAACTGAAACTGCCAGAATTGAGTTGTCACATCCTTGTTAGAAAGATGCATAAAATGCATAAAATGATAGGAAAGGAAGCTCACCAGAGAGAGTACAAAATTGAGGAGAGCGGTGCCACTGTAGAAGAGAACAGTTACTAAGGTTGTAACCGTGCTGAAGAGGAGGTTTACATTGTGACTCATCAATATCCAGAGAGATTCTAAAATCTGGAAAACAAATTGTCTGAATCACTATCTTGGCAAAATAGTGAATACTTTTGATGCACAGTGTGTTGAAAGTGATACAATTCCTACACAGGAGATCCTTATTCCTTCCAATTAGTACAAGCAACAGCAGGTGTCAAGACCCAGAAGCCTCAAGAATGCCAAACACAGTATAAAAGCCCGCTTAACTCCCCTGCTTTCCTCTCCTTCCCCCATTTCACAATCTGAGAAACCCTCGAAGGACTCTGAATCAGTTGGAGCCATGAATATGTCTCTAATCCGCTTTCACTGCTGCTCCTCCTCCAACACATGCGCAGCCCTCTTCCTTCTACCAGTAGTAGTAACATCACTATCATGCTGTACTACAACACCAGGCTTATGAAGCCTCATTATTTTCTCCATATTAAATATGCTCCAAATCAATACACAAATAAAGAAATAAAATATTCTGAATTTATTTATTTGAAGCATTTACCTATCAACTCACAAGCCCACTAGGGGTAATGTACAACAGGTGAAACATTTGAATAATATAAGTATATATAAACATTTCAAAGTAGAGTAAAACATCATCTTTTGAAGTAGCATAAAATTCATAAAGTCAGCCACCTCTGGTTTTAAGGACTTCATAATTCACTCTTTGTTGCCAGCTGGAAGCATGAAGGGGGGTGCAACCAGTCTTAAGAGGGATTGTACGGTCACTGTGCTATTATAAAGCCCTGGCACATATTCCAGCTCATCTAGTCTTGTGGAGTATGGGGATATACAAAAGGGCTTATGTTGAGGATCTCAAATTCAAGGCAGATTCCTATGGAAAAGGTAGTATTTCAGATGACTTAGCCCCAAGCCATCTAGGGCCAGAATGGTGTAGCGGTTTGAGCAGTGGACTATGACTCTCAAGACTAGAGTTCAGATTCCTAGAAAATATTCCCAGAAAAATTATATGATAGGTACACCTTAGCATCACTGTAAGGTGGAAATAACGTGAAGGCACACAACAATCCAGACTTGGAAACCTAATATCTTGAATTAAGCTGAATATGCTGCGACAACCGAACTGAGAAGCTCTACAGTTCCAAAGGCTAACTCATATATATTATAATGTTATAAAGTGGATGAGGGCTGCGGCTTAAAAAGCTTTCAGTGGTGTTTAATGATTTCAAATGTAACAAAAATATATTAAAGGAGCTATGTATGGCAACCATTAATTGGCAGCTACAAAAAAAATCTAAAGGATGCAGTTAATTAAATTCTGTTCTGTAATAAGATACAACTTTTTGATAATGAAAATGCCATTTTATAGTGATAAAAAGCAAAATATTGATTTTTTTTTAAAAGCCAAGTTGTAAATTATATTTAGCTCACACAATTATTTAGCTCACACAAACCTAAAAATTAATCTGTCAAAGAAGGGGTGGGTGGGAGACTATGACCATGAGATCATGAGCTCCACATGTAATGCTTCCAGTAACATTTCCAGAAAAGAGTTGCAATGTATAATTTGGAAGTTCTTTGGGGATTCACAAAGTGCAGCATCCAGATGTTGCTGGACTGCAACTTCCATCAGCCTTGGACCAAACAGCCAGTGATGAAGAATGTGAAAATTTCTGTTTAATAACATCTGGAGGGCCCACCGCACCTTAGTGTTTAAGTATAACTAGGTATAACTAAATGTCATGAGAAATTAGGTATGGCCAAATTCATGCTAATTCATTAACGCTCAGCAGACTAGAGGCATTTTTGTAGCAGTTCAAGTGGTAAATGCAATACATCAGTACACTGCAGAAAGATAAACAAACCCAAAAACAGACTTTCAAATACACAAGTGTCAAGGAATTAACAAAGAGATTTAGTATTTTACGGAATACACATTTCAGTGTGTACAGACTGGGAAATGTTAGAACCCCATGTCACCAGAAATAAATATCAGATTAATTATGTATTATCTGTTGTCCTAACATATTTAATCCTACCCTAGGGATAATTATGGGGAAAGAGCTATTTTTTCAATATATATATATATATATATATATATATATATATATATATATATATATATATTGTGTGTGTGTGTGTGTGTGTGTATAGTGTGTGTGTGTGTGTATATATATGCACATATACATATATATTGCAGAAAGTGCAAAATATATATATTGCAAAAAGTGAAATAAACTTTGGCAGAGGATACAGCCAAATTTCCAGTGTTAGGGACAAGAGGAACTCGTTAGTCCTGGCACAGAATGGGACAGAGTTTAGGGAACACAGTGCAATGAAGAACTGAGAAGCCACATGGAAAGGGGACTTAAAAGACAAGGAAAGGAATGGAACAATGTCAGTAGATGCAGTGAGTTGAACAGTAGAAACCACACAGAAAAACAGCTGAGGACAAAACAGGTATTTGAAGAAAAGCAGAGCAAAAGAGGCAAACATCTGGTAGAAAGAAGGGTTCAGAACAAAATAAAACCTGAGAGAGGAGAAAATGTGCCAAAGAGCAGAGGGACACCTTTTTCCAGCCTGGTGTCCTCCTGTTGCATAGAGGGATAAGGAAAGATGGAGATCAACAGACAAAAATGATTAACAATATCCTAATTTGAAAATAAAATAAAATAAAAAGCAAAGTCTATGGAGACAGTTCTCACTTTCACCTTGCTACATGGCTTGGAACACAGATTTAATTATTCATTCATGTTACTGGAAGCATTCATGACTTTGTCACCATAAATACTTAAAATAATTTAATTACATTAGCACTGAAGAATTAGTTTCTTAAAACCACAGAGTCTAACATTCTGAAGGACATGGCAGTTTGAATAACTAGCATACTTCTCCTTTACATGACTTCTTTCTCTTACCACTTTTCTTGTTTTCCCTTTTCTTGTTTCTACTATCCAAAAGGCAGCCAGCAGCTTAAAACAACAAGCTAACCACAGAACTAGGTGATACATTCCATTCAATCCTGATACTTCTTCTCTTGAGGCTTCCTGCCTCACTATCCCTGTTATAGATACAAGCTTCAATGCACCAAAAAATTCTAACAACCTAAAATAACTAATTTATTCAAAAGTAGTAACAAGTACAGCATTCATCTGGCAATCTATGGAGTTTAGACACATTGGGGGCGCTATCCAATGAATTAATAGTAATTGTTTTTTTAAAAAAACAATTCAAGCTCTACAGATACATATGAAGGAAAGAAATCATGCATTTTTTTTGCTGCAAACAGGTTTCTTTAACTGATTTTGTGACGAGAAAGACATACCGAAAGAAATGTTTCTATATTCTCATGGATAAAGGAAGCAACATCTTGCCAATCAAGCATTTCACCTGGCCAGCTGTTCTGACGCTGTAAATTGTGCTTATGTCCTTTGTGTCTCCCTGTGTGAGATACATTCTGGAAAATAAATGATAAACATTTGCTTGCTGCTCACAGAACATTCTGGGGACTGGAATATAAAAAAGTATGCATAGAAACATGGGACACATTATCATTTCATGCAAATGAATCCAGAGTGAAATGGAAAATTAACCCATAGCATATTTATCTCCTTCTTGTTTCTATTCATATAAGTAATTGTTTCTATTCATACAAAGTAATTAGAGAAAGAAAGCAATCTGACTATATTTGAACATGAGAATTTCCTAACCCCATGTCAATATTGTCAATATTATTATTAACACTTTTTTGTGTCAGGAGCAACTTGAGAAACTGCAAGTATCTCAAATATTTTCAAATTATTAGCAATAATTTTAATAGAATTAAATGGACTACAAGTACGCTTTAGATACTTACTTTCACAAACCATGTGTGATATAGTCTGTCCCACAGCTCCAGCACTTGCTTTTCAATCACAGCAGTGTTGTTCGCCTTTTCTCCTAATATTTTATGCAGCTACAAAACAAAATGCAGATTTACACCAAAACAGTTGAGAGGAAACAAGTAAAAGTGAACACAATTGCAAATTATCAGCATTTTATCCTTAGGTCCTATCATGTTCCTTTGGGGCCTAACACCTTTGCTATGCATAAATACACTAGGTTCTTGTGGGTTTTTTCGGGCTATAGAGCCATGTTCTAGAGGCATTTCTCCTGACGTTTCGCCTGCATCTATGGCAAGCATCCTCAGAGGTAGTGAGGATGCTTGCCATAGATGCAGGCGAAACGTCAGGAGAAATGCCTCTAGAACATGGCTCTATAGCCCGAAAAAACCCACAAGAACCTAGTGATTCCAGCCATGAAAGCCTTCGACAATACATAAATACACTGCCATGTATTTTACACTATATCTATATTACAATGTACTAGAATTGTATATTAACTATTAGGTCATATGTTCATAATACACTATGCTGTGATCATCTTTTAGCTAAAACATGAATTATTGCTTCATATATATACAAGGGATAATGGGTAGCATTTGCTGTTGCTTTGTAGAAAATGATTCCTTGGTAGGTAGAAGGCTGGTATGCCAAACTATGTTAGTTAGGAATCTTGTTTAACCTATCTTGTTTAGGCTGAGTTATGGGAGCAAAGGACACATCTATACTGACCACTTAGGTTGGTCTGGAACCAGTTTGGGAGGAACTTGTTTTATTATTCTGACAGGTCTGGAACTGATTTGAGGCCAGGTGGGTGACTGCATTAACCACTGAACCTGGTCTCAAATTGCTCTGCAGCTCCTCCCCCCCACCCCATTTCTGAGAGATATGCACACCAACGATCTGGAGGTACAGAAAGTGAAAAAAAAGAGAAAGAAAGTGACAGTTAGGAGTGGAAGGAATCAATTACTCTTTCTTGTATTTTTGGCAAGATAAAAGGACAACAGCGCAATTACCAAAATAGTCTTATTCAAATATTACCTTATGTGTTATCCATTCTCGACCATATTGATACACATTACTGGCAGCAGAATTCAGAGCCTTTTGAATAACTTCAGCTTCAGGAAGCCAGCTAATTTGGCAAAATAAATGTTTTTTAAAATCCCGTTACATATCAAATACTTTGCTCTGCTTTAAATAAATGAGATACAGAAAAGCAGTTGAGAATATCCAGTGAAACTTCTGTACACTCTCTGAACAGGAAATCCCTATTTCGTGTTGACAGTCTAACTTTCAGAAATCTCTTGAGGTCCAAATATGTCATTATAATTTGGCGCTGTGACATTCCATCACAGAGATAAAACCCAAAGCTCTCTTAGAAATTACTTTGTGAATATTACTTTGTAACAGTATTATTAATATAATAATACAAACACAAACTTTTTAAAAGAAGGTCAGATTATCATAGATAGATATGTGGTCTATAATGAATGTACAGTACTACTACTGAAAGTATGACCTCTCCTTCTTTGTTCAGCAGTTTAATATTTTATAATTTTGATTCTATTCTCCAAATTGAATGCAAGCCACGCTTTTCTAATAATGTCAGACAATGATAAGTAGAGGCCAAGCAGCATAAGTTTACTGCAGTGGTCCATCAGCTTTTTTGACCACAGATTCTATTAAGTATTAGATTAAAGCCATTGTCCCCTTTCTCAGAAAAATATACAAACACAAATTTCAAAGTAACAGGGAAGTATGACATAATAATAGGAATAATAAGTACAATGGTTGCTATTGTTTTCTCAACAGTCCTATAAAAACATTGTCATTATTTTACACAGAAGTGGCTGCCAAGTTGTTTTGTTCTCAATCCATAGCAACCTGTAATTTTGAGAACCAAACAAATTTACAAATCAGAGGTTGGAAAAGCTGTCTTTTTTGGACTACATTTCAAAGATACCAGAGAACTTATTCCTGTTGTTTTACCAAAGACAGCTTTGTCTGAAATTAGGTTTCTGACTTAGTTCCTTTTTAACAAGTTAAACCCAAAATGTGGATTATGATTCTGAGTTGTTAGGGGAAAGAGCCCAGAGCAGACATAAGGTAAACATACCACAGTGGTTGGTTTGGACAGTAGTTGGTTTGGACAAACCTGGTTTATTTTGACACTCCTGTTAGAAGGAAGAGCCAAGCAAGAGCACTGAGAAGTATGTAGTAGCATATTGCATTCACAATAAGCCAAATTCTCAGCAGTTCTAGTTTACAACAATATGTGAACAGAGTTTCTATTGCTTTCCTTCATTATAACAAGTTAGGAAAAACAATGACTGACAAAATGATGGTTGAGGCCATAGGCAGGCCTGTTTGATATGTCTACATTAGAAACATGTTGAGGCACTACGGTAGACTCTCAAGTTAACTGGAACTCAAGGAACTAGCAAAAAAGAAGAAAAAATACTTTAAATAAAAATGAAAACACACATATAATACAATTAAACAGTGTTATGTTAAATATGTCTTTATTTGTCTAAAGTTGCTTTTAATTATGGTATTTCAATATTAATATCAAGTTAATACAGAGTTTAAGCCTATTTTCATTAGTAACTCTCAAGTAACCAGAAACTACATTTATCCAACTTCGACTAATTCTCATGGTTGCTGGTTTACTAGGAGTCTATTGTAGTTGCAAAAATAGTTGCATTTCTCAAATGCTGCATAAGTGCAGGTCCTAATGCAATAGGTCATTGACTAATCAATCCTTGTGCAATGAAAGAGCTGGAGGCTATGGAGGAGCTGAAGATGTCTACTGCACAAAAGTGTGGGATGCCGTGTAACAGTGTTTGTGCATATTTACAGTGCAGAAAATGTATAGGAACTTGGCTTTGAAGCCAGCGCTCCATATATTAGCACTGCTCAAATAAAAGCTAAATATTGATATATCTCTTTTCCAATACTCACAACTTTGTCCAAACCAAAGACTTACTGCTTCAGGGCCAATTATTCCCTCAAATCACATTCACTGTCAATCATTTCTGCAGACCCTGCCTTCAAGATTAAGATCATGTGCTATGCGGTTTGGCCTTGAGAGGAATTTTTAAAAAAAATTCTACCAATATAGGGTTGCTGTGAGTTTTCTAGGCTGTATGGCAGGCATCCTCAGATGTTGTGAGGTCTGTTGGAAACTACGCAAGTGAGGTTTATATATCTGTGGAATGCTCAGGGTGGGAGAAAGAACTCTTGTCTGCTTGAGGCAAGTGAGAATGCTGCAATTGGCCACCTTGATTAGCACTGAATGGTCTTGCAGCTTCAAAAACTGGTTGATTCCTGCCTGGGGGATCATTTGTTGAGAGGAGTTAGCTGGCCCTGATTGTTTCATGCCAGGAATTCCCCTGTTGAGTGTTCATCTTTATTTACAGGCCTGATTCTAGAATTTTTCAATACTGGTAGCCAGATTTTGTTTATTTTGTTTTTGTGTAGATAGATTATAAATTGTGTTTCTTCATCTGCTTCCCTATGCGGTCAGTGGTTCTCTTGATGTATGGTAAGAACACTTTTCCTCTGGGTGCATCTTTGGCTTTACTCTTGTGACTTGTTCTTGGTCTTGCAGCTCTTTTGATGTCTGTGGTAGAGTATCTATTGGCCTGTAGAGTCCAGTTTAGGTGGTTCAGGTGGTTCAGAATCTGCAAATGCCATCTCCTCCAAAGTGAATTGAACCACTTAAACTGAACTCTACAGGCCAATGGATAGTCCACCACAGACATCAGAAGAGCTGAAAGGCCAAGAACAAGCCACGAGACTACAAACTATCTACAGGCCCCTTAAGAAAATCCAACAAATGCTACATTTAGCAAAGGACAAGAGGGATCCCCTCACCTCTGCAGAAGTCTACTGTATACCATGCAGCTGTGGACAGGTCTACATAGGGACCACCAAACACAGCGCCCAAACACAAATCAAGGAACCCGTAAGGCACTGCAGACTAATTCAACCTGAGAAGTCTGCCATAGCAGAGCACCTGATGAACCAACCTGGACATAGCATATTATTTGAGAACAAAAATGCTGGACCACTCTAACAACCACCATGTCAGACTACATAGAGAAGCCACTGAAATCCACAAGCATGTGGACAATTTCAACAGAAAGGTGAAACCATGAAAATAAACAAAATCTGGCTACCAGTATTGAAAAATTCTAAAATCAGGCCTGTAAATAAAGAGGAACACTTAAACAACAGGGGAATTCCTGGCATGAAACAATCAGGGCCAGCTAACCCCTCTCAACAAAGGATTCCATCTGATCTTGGAAACTTGGCTAGTACTTGGGTGGGAGACCAGCAATGAATACTAGGTACTGTAGGCTTCATTTCAGAGGAAGGAACAAGCAAAACCACTTGTGAGCATTCCTTGGCTAAGAAACCCTATAAAATTAAAAGGGTCACCAAAAATTGACAGGTGACTTGAAGACACTTGCATTAAGATCCACACACAAATAATTTCATATTACCTGGCCCATTCCGGATGATTGGCTACTGTTTCATTTATCAAGCTGCTTGTTACTTCAATTATATGTACACTTTCTTGGTGGACCTAAATTCAATGCAGAGAAGACAAATATTCAATTTAAACTAATTCAAAGTTGAACACAACATATCCCAAATATATAGTAATGCAAGAAATGAGAAAAGACTGGAATAATAAATAATATTATTTACTTTATTTATCTTTATATATAATATCTATCTATCTATTTATCTTTTTTATATAATTTTTATTGATTTATCACATTTATTACATACTATTGCATTTTGTACATCAGCCTCTTTAACATGTTGTTTTATTATTTTGCTTTGACATCCCCCCCCCCTTTTCTCTTTTTTTCCTTTTTTATCACCACAGTGCTCCCCTCCACCCGTCTCAAGCCACAATTCTTACATTTCATCTGTCCAAAATTTCATTTCTTCTTGTGACGGTAATTTTCCTTCCTTATTTTTTAATCCATTTACCACAAATCTTCCCCATACAGCATCAAATTCACTTTGTTTCCATATACCTTTTTAAACCTTTAATATACATGTCAATTTATCATTTATTGCTATTTTCCATGCTTCCTTATACCACTCCTCTATTTGTATATTCATTTCTTTTTTCCAATTCCTTGCTATGAGCAGTCTTGCTATAGTTAGTAAGTTTGTTATCGCTTCTTTATCCTCCTTTTTCAATTGCTTATTGTTATATAATGATAGTAAGGCTATACTAGGACTTTTATCTATTTTCAAATTCATTATAGCTTCTATTTCTCTAAATACTTTCTCCCAAAAATTATTTACATATTTACATTGCCACCACATGTGTATATATGTTCCTAGTTCTTGACACCCTCTCCAACAATTTATTGAGTTATTTTTATTCATATATGATATTCTTACTGGTGTCAAGTACCACTTCCATATTAACTTGTAATAATTTTCTTTAACTCTTATCGATAAGTTTTTAAAATGTCTTTGTCCCCATAACTGTTGCCACTCTGTTTCACTTATTTTCATCCCTAAATCCTCTTCCCAAATCTCCTTAAAGGTACACTTTTTAATTTTTTCATCCTTCATTTCAATTAATATCTTATAAATTTTACTACTTATACCTCTCAGGTTTTCATGTTCTTCTACAGCCCTTCCCTTCTGTATTATTTGTTCGAATTGATTGGGTTGGCTTCCATTTCTATTGTTTTTTTCCCAGTTTATTAACCATTGTTCTAATTGTATACAATGAAACCATGACAATTTTATTTCTTTAAACTCTTCCAACATCATTTCCCTCTTCATTTCCACCTTCATCCAATCCCCTATCCTATCTAAATTTATTTCCCTTACCTTTTTATCCATTACTTTTTTTAATTTTTTGGGAACTTCTTTTCTATCACTATTGGGGTTATAATTGATCCCTCCTTTATTAACCTCCTCTTATATTTATTCCATACTTCCAGTATGTTACGCAGCATTGGGTTTCTAATTTCCCTCATTTCTTTTCTAGTAAACTGTTTAAAAATATATTCCAAATTTCATCTTCCACTTTTCCTGAATCATTACTAAGCCAATCTATTCCCTCTTTTTTAACAATTCCTTCTATAACCAAACTTAATCTACTTGCTTCATAATATTTTTTTATATTAGGTAGCGCTAGTCCACCCTCCTTTTGCGATCTGTACCATAACTGTTTATTTAGTCTATTTCTTTTACTTCCATTACAGTACTTATTAATCATTTGTTGCCATCTAGTTAGTTCTTCTTCTGTGATTTGAAGTGGTAGCATCCTAAATATAAAATTTATTTTTGGAAGTATTTTCATTTTTACTAATGCTATTCTTCCAAACCAGGATAAGCGCATACCTTCGTACTCTATTTACTTTTTCTGAACTTCTTTCCTTAATGTTACTACATTTACTTCCTCTATCTCTTTTAAATCCTTAGTTATTATTACTCCCAAGTATTTTAATTTGTTCTTAATTCTTATTCCCATTTTACTCTGTTCTATAAAATCTTTTTCTTCTTCTCTTGTATAATTAAGTAGCATCATTTCTGACTTATTCCAATTAACTTGTAAACCCGTTGCTTTCCCAAATATCTCCAAATGTTCTTTTATTCTATCCATTTTCTCCACTATATTTTCTATAAATAACAATGTATCGTCAGCGAATAAGCTCACCTTCTGCTTCTCCTTTTTTCCTAACCCTTCTAAATTTCTATCGTCCCTTATGTTATTAGCAAACAGTTCTATCACCATAGCAAATAATATCAGAGATAAAGGGCACCCTTGTCTAGTTCCTCTAGTCACTTTTATTTCGTTTGTCACTCCGCCATTTATAGATACCACTGCCGAGTTCCTTGAATAAAATTGTTTTAGTACTCCTTTTATTCTATTTCCCATTCCAAATTTATTCAATGTTTCCCTTAATGTCTCCCATTCCACACAATCGAACGCTTTAAAAATATCTAATGATAATATCCCTGCTTTTTCCTTCCCCTCTTTAACCCAATGAATTTTATTTAATACTCGCCCTATCAAATTTGACATTTGTCTTCCTTTTACAAACCCGCACTGATCTTCTTTTATGTACTTATACATGCATTTATTCATTCTATTGGCTATTATCGCGGACAATATCTTTGCATCCTGGTTAATTAATGATATGGGCCTATATGACCCTGGGTCTGTTAAGCCTTTATCAGGTTTAGGTATTAATATTATTAATGATCTTCTCCATGATTCGGGTATCTTATCTCCCTTCATTATTCCATTATATAATTCTAATAATTTTGAGGTTAAAACTTCTCTAAAGCTTTTATAATATTCTGTCCCTAGACCATCCAGGCCTGGAGCTTTCCCTACTTTTAATTTCTTAATAACTTCCTCTATTTCTTTTTTCTTAATAGGTTGTTCCAGTAACTCTTTATCTTTCTCCTCCAGCTTACTCTCCCAATTTTCCTCCACATATTTCCTAATTGCCTCTATGGGGCTTGCTTTGGTTTGATATAGTTCTTTATAAAATTCTTCAAATACTTTCAATTTTTCTTTCATAGTTCTACATAATTTACCTGTTTTATCTTTTATCGTATTTATCATTCCTTCCATTTTCTTTTTCTGTGTTGATTTGGCTAGCATCTTTGAATTCCTATCACTAAACTCAAAATATTCCCTCCTTAAATAAATTAAATTTTCTTGTACTTCATCTATTTCCATTTTATCCAATTCCTCTTTTTTTGCTCTTCGTGTATCTCTCTTTATTACATATGCTTTTTCAATCTCTTCTATTTCTCTTTCTAAGTTCCTTTTTCTTTCTTCTTGCCTTCTTTTTAAGTTAATTGTCTCTTTTATACATAACCCTCTGGTCATGTATTTCATAGTGTCCCATAGAACTCCTTTTGTCACTCCCTTTTCGTTAAAGCCCCATATTTTTTGCCATTCTGCTTGCACTTTATCTACTATCTCTTTATGATTTAGTATTCTTGTATTTAACCTCCACCTTTTCATTTTATCATAATCACATTTCATGATCCGAAATCTTAATCATACCTATATCAGCATTTAGCACTTTACTTGACATTTTTTGGAGACAAAAATATAATCAATTCTTGTATACACCTTATGTACCGATGAATAATATGTATATCTACTTTCATTCCCTTTTACCAATCTCCACACATCCTTTAATTGCCATTTATTCATTACTCTACTTAATTCCGTTGTTTCAATATTTCTAGCTTTTGATGCTATCGTAGTTTTATCCTTCTTTAAATCCATATAGCAATTACAATCTCCTCCAAATATTACATTTTGTTGATGGTAATTCTCTATTTGCTCTAACACTTTTTCATAAAATTCTTGCTGTTTTACATTTGGTGTGTATACATTTACTAATACATATTTTTCCTCCCTTATTTCCCCATATATTATTATATATATTCCCTCTTCATCTTTCAATACCTTGTTTATGACAAAATTACATTTCTTTGCTATTATTATTGCTACTCCTCTTGACTTTGATGACCCAAAAGATGTTTCATAGTTCCTTATCCAGCTCGACTTTAGCTCATTTGCTTATTATTATTTTTTATATATTTTTATTGTGCAGTTTTTCCCATGTTACATAAGTTAAAAGAGAACATAATAGATCCCTGTGCCGCTCCCACCCACCCCCTCCCCACTCCACCCCATGTGTGGGACTTCCCAAAGTCTTCAAAGAGAACCTTTCCCTTCTGGTATGATTCTCATCCATGTTTCTTTCATTTTTCCGGCGTTGTCTCCATCTGTTAATTTCCTTCAGATGCTGGTTATGTCTATTATCATAGTCATTTTTTCCCCTTAACAAAGTCTTTGAAACCCCCCCCCCCCAATTTGTCCTTTTCGTTGAGTTGTTTAGATGCTGAGATAAGCAGTCCATTTGTATTATGTCCAGTATTTTTATAATCCAGTCTTCTATTGTCGGGGTTTCCTTCTGTTTCCACATTTTGGCTAGTAGAATTCTGGCTGCTGTGCTCATCAGGAAGATTTTTTCTTGATTTTTGTTTAATTTGGGGTAGGATATGCCTAATAGGTACATTTCTGGGAGTTGTGGGAAATTTGTTTTTAAGATTTTTTGTGTTGCCAAGTGTATTTCTCTCCAGTATTTCTTAGTTTTTTTACATCCCCACCATTGGTGGTAGAATGTCCCTATTTCTTTTTGGCACTTCCAGCATTTGTTTGATATTGATTTACTAAACTTTGCAATTTTCTCTGGTGAGTAGTGCCACCTAAAAAACATTTTATGCCAGTTTTCTTTTAGATCTGTAGCTACCGTGTATTTTAGTTTGGTGTTCCAAATTTCCTCCCACTGTTTTGTGAGTATGTTGTGGCCCAAGTCTTTTGCTCATTTTACCTGGCAATCTTTAATTTGTTCTTCTTTCGTTGCCCACCCCAATAGTTGCTTATACAGGGTTAGTCAAAATGAATAGGCCAATAAGAAAATTAATTGTACCCGAATGTATGTTTACTGTAACCAAACCACAGCTACGTAGCGACAGATAAACTATCAAAGTTTTTTTTGAGCAACACACATGTACGTTAATGCCGCTAGGCGTCGCTAGGAGTCGCTGTTTTCAAAATGGCGGAATCAGGCAAAGAGAAGGCGTTTTGTGTGATGACATTTGCTAAAACAATGTCAGTAATTACGGTCCAGCGAGAATTTCGAGCCAAGTATGGCAAGGAACCACCTCATCGACATTCCATTGCGAGGTGGGTAAAGCAATTTGAGGAGACGGGCTGCTTATGCAAGGGTAAAACCACAGGACGACCGCGTGTCTCCGAAGACACAGTGGAATCCATTCGTGCATCCTTTCAACGAAGTCCCCAGAAGTCGACAAATCGTGTTTCCATGGAATTGAACGTTCCGCAAAAAACTGTGTGGCGCGTGTTACGCAAACGTTTGCAGTTCAAGCCGTATAAATTGCAAATGGTGCAGGCTTTGAAAAAAGGTGAATATTCGAAACGACACGATTTTTGCGAATCAATGCAGCAAAGACTAGAGGAGGAAGGCTTTGCCAACAGACTGGTCTTCAGTGACGAGGCAACGTTTCACCTGTGCGGGAAGGTCAATAGGCATAATCTCCGCTTTTGGGGATCTGAAAATCCTCATGCCGTATTGGAACATGTAAGGGATTCGCCAAAGGTAAACGTTTTCTGTGCAATAACCAACCGTCACGTGTTTGGCCCATTCTTTTTCGCGGATAAAACCGTAACAGGCATAGTGTACGCTGACATGTTGTCTGAATGGTTGATGCCACAGTTAGAAGAGAAAGTGCCCGATTTCGTATTCCAACAGGACGGTGCCCCTCCGCATTGGCACAACAGTGTACGCGAGTACCTCAACGAACACCTTCCCAGACGTTGTATTGGCTGTGCTGGAGTGACTGATCTTCCATTCCTCCTGTGGCCCCCCAGGTCCCCCGACCTCACACCATGCGACTTTTCTCTCTGGGGGTATGTGAAAGACACTGTGTTCCGACCTCCATTACCGCTGACCTTGGACGACTTAAAACAGCACATATGTGCTGCATTCGATGCCATTACGTCGGATGTGCTGCAACGGATGTGGAATGAACTGGACTATCGCTTGGACGTCTGCCGTGTCACACGGGGCGCCCATATTGAACATCTCTGAAGGTGAGACAAAACTTTGATAATTTATCTGTCGATACGTAGCTGTAGTTTGGTTACAATAAACATACATTCGTCTAAAATTAATTTTCTTATTGGCCTATTCATTTTGACTAACCCTGTATATTATTCTAATTAATTTCTTCTCCTGCATTACTATGTCCCAAATATTTTGTTCCTGGCAGAATCCTTGCCTCTCATCATCTTTAAAGCTTCGGTATAATTGGTGATACTGCATCTATGTAAATTTGGTATTTTGCTGTTTAATCTCCTCTTTCGATTTTATAGTTAATTGTTTCTCGTCCGTGGTTTTTAGAATTTGTTTGTATGTCAACCAATTGTCTTTCCCTAATTCTCTCTTATGTTTCGCTTCAATTGGCGAGATCCACAATGGTACTTTAGTGAATAGTCTTGGCTTGTACTTCTCCCAGGTTTTGATTAGGGCTGCCCTTATGTAGCGGTTATTAATTTTTTTTCTACCTTTCTCTTGTCGTACCACAGGTACCCATGCCAGCCAAATCTCAGGTCGAAACCTTCTAAAGTTAATAATTTTTCATTTTTTAGTGTTGACCATTCTTTTATTGCCAATAAGTTACAGGCTTCATAGTATATTTTGAGATCCGGGAGGCCTATTCCTGCCCTTTTTCTTTCGTCTGTGAGTATTTTAAAGTTAATTCGTGCTCTTTTATTTTCCCATATAAATTTAATTAGATCTGAATTCCATTTTTTAAACATGTAATCATTCCTTATAATTGGTAAGGCTTGGAAAAGAAAAAGGAGTTTAGGTAAGATACCCATTTTGATTGTTGCTATTCTACCTAGCAAGGAGAGGTTTTGATGTTTCCACCTTTCTAAATCTTTTTGTATGCCTTTCCAGAGTGTCTCATAATTGTTTTTTAGAAGATTTATGTTATTTGGGGTTATAATCACCCCCAGATATTTTACTTTATTTTCTATTTTTAGACCTGATTTCTCCTGGAGTAGTTCTTTGGATTCCTTATCCATGTTTTTGACTAACATTTTGGTCTTTTGCTTGTTAAGTTTGAAACCGGCTAATTTCCCAAAAGTTTGAATTTTTTCTAGTCAATCATTTATATTTGTTAAGGGGTCTTCTACAATGCATACAACATCATCCGCATATACTTTAAGTTTGTATGGTTGATTCCGAATTTTCATCCCTTGGAGTTTCTGATCATCGTTTATATTCTTTATAATCGTGTCCATTACTAATATAAATAATAGTGGGGAAAGGGGGCAGCCTTGGCGTGTTCCTTGACTTATTTGTATTGGCGTTTTGGATCCCTGCCCATTTATGATTAAGGTGGCTTCCTGTCTGGTGTAAATGGCTTCTACTGCGTTTCTAAAACTATGGCCAATATCTATTTCTTTGAGTAATAATTTTAGGTAATCATAATTTATTTTATCAAACGCTTTCCCTGCGTCGATAAACAATAAAGCCAATGGTTTTTCATTATGGCTTTCATAGTATTCAATGGTGTCTATGATTGTCCGTGTATTGTCCTTTAGCTGTCGATTTGGAAGAAAACCTGTTTGTTCTTGTGAAATCCAGTTCTTTAAAAAGTTTTTAAATCTTTCGGCCATAATACTTGTACATATTTTATAATAATTGTTTAGTAGCGATATAGGGTGAAAATTTTTAATATCTGTTTGATCTGTACCTTCTTTATGTATTAGACTTATATTTGCTTTTTCCCAGGATTTGGGGATTATTTTGTTTTCTAATATGTTATTTAATATCTGTGATAGTAGTGGGCATAGTTCATTTCTAATTTTTTTTTGTAGAAAATAGCCGTGAAGCCATCTGGGCCTGGGGCCTTGTTTTTCGTTTTCTGGATTACTGCATCTATTTCAGCTGTAGTAATGGGTCCGTTTATTAGATCTCTTTGTTCATCTGATAGTTTAGGTAGTTTTGATTGACAAATGTATTTTGTGATCTCTTCTTTGGAGGTATTGCTAGCTTTATATAGTTCTTTATAAAATTTTGTAAATTTATTTATAATCTTGTTACCCTCAGTGTAGATCTTCCCTTCAGATTGTATCTTTGTTATGAACTGTTTTTGTTTACGTTCTTTTAATTTTTTCGCCAGCCACTTGCCCACTTTGTTGGCATTTTGAAAGTGATTTACTTTCATATATTTCATTTGTGTATCCAATTTTTCAGTTTCTAGTAATGCCAATTGTTTTTTAGTATCTCTAAATTTAATTTTGTTTTCTTGTCATTTGGTTTGGATTTTAGAATTTGTTCTCCTTTCTCTAATTCTTCCCAAATTTTTTTGATTTCTTTATTTTTAAGTGATTTTTGATAGATTCTTGTTGCATTAAGTAGCCCCTCATTACGGCCTTCATAGCCTCCCATTGTGTAATTTTAGAAGTTTCATTACCCTTATTTAGTTGCAAGTATTCTACTAGTAGTTTCCTGTTTCTTTCTAAGTCTTTCTCTGCTGTCAGTAGGTGGTCTTTAAGTCTCCATCTAAAGGAACTTTCTCTTCCCCTAATTGTTATCTATAAAGCGTAATGATCAGAGTGGATTCTAGCTACCGTTTTTATATCATTTATTCTTAAACCTAGGGATTTGGTGGTCCACGCCATATCTATGCGGGACCACGTTTTGTGTCTTCCCGAGTAGTAGGTGTAGTCTATCTCAGGTCCTTTGATATATCTCCACACATCTACCAGATTTAAGTCCTCTAGATGTTTCAGAAATTTTTTTGGTAGTTGCCTAGATTGGCTAGATTTATTTCTATCTTGGTTTTTTTCCCCGTTTTTTGCTTTGATTTGTCTAGGTTCAAATTCACTACACCGTTAAAATCCCCTAGTAACAGGAGTTCATCATACTCATGATTATCTATTGTTCTTTTTAGTTCTTTCATAAATTTTAATTTGGGCCCATTGGGGAAATAAATGTTGCAAATAAGAATGCTTTGATTGTTTATTTCAATTTTTATTCCCACAAATCTGCCTTCGTTGTCTTTCAGAGTTAATTTTGGATTCAACCAGTCTTTGGCATATATTACCACTCCCCTTTTCTTCTCATTTCCTGAGGAGTAGAAGTTCTTGCCCAATTTTTTGTTTTCAAGGTGCTTCACATGTTTTCCTGCCATATGCGTCTTCTGAAGCGCTATGATGTTGTAATTCTTTTGCTTTAAATTGTTGAATACTTTTTTCTTTTACTTTGGGAGTTCATGCCATTAATATTATTTGAGTATATTTTAATATTTTTATTCATTATTGTTTTCTTGCATTTCCCATTGTGTAATCTCCTGCAGGAGCAACAGTTTGTAATTCTCGGGGGGAAATTCCCTTAGCCTTTTATTTTCTCTTTCTTTCTGTTCCATCTTGGCTTTGTCATATGTATTGGGTTCTTCCTCATCTTCTCCTTCAGGTTCCTTTCCTTTTCTGGCTGTAGTTGTATTCCCTTTGGCTTGTTCCTCGGTTTTGTTACCTTGAAATTTTCTTTGTGTGTATTCTTCATTTGGATTTTTTATGTGGTCAGTATAGAAAGCTCTGGCTTTGTCTTCAGAGTTTAGCCAGTACCTTATGTCATTTAATATTACTGTTATTCCCTCTGTCTTCTCCCATCTAATTTTTTTTGATGAGTTCTTCTGTCAAGAAGGCGTATTTCCTACATTTTGTTAGGGTTTGTTGTGTAACTTCCTTCATTATTATTATTCTTTTGTCCTTGTAAAAATGGGTTTTCTTGCGTTGTCTTTCAGAATTTCATCCCGGGTACTCTTTCTGCAGAAGCTTACCACTATGTCTCTAGGTGTTTTATTTTTTTTTTGCGTATCCAATGGGTACCCGGTATGTTCTATCTACGTCTTGTCCGATGATTTTGTCACTCACATTGAGAAGCTCCGCCAATAGTTCAATTATTGTCCCTTTTACATTCTCTCCTTTTTCTTCCTCCAAGTTTCTTATCCTTAATTGGTATTCGAGCTCTCTATTTTCCAACAGATCAATTCGTTGTTGGAATTTTTGATTCAGATCTTCCAGTTTGTTTATTTTGTGCTCCCATTTTCCCTGTGATTTGATTATTTTTAGATTTTCTTTCTTCACATTATCTACATCCATTCACAGTTTGCTTATGTCTTCTTTTAGATCTGTCTTTATTTTTTGGATTTCTTGTTGTAGTTCTTGATGTTGTGTGTCTTATTTAGTGGATAAGCTTTTGATTTCTGCTAGGATTACTTTAAGTATAGATTCCTCTGAGATTGAGTCTTTTTTTGTTTGTGTTGGAGTTTGTGGTTGCGCCTTAGCCGCTTGCGTTGCCTTTCCTTTCGGATTTGTTGTTGCCATATCTCTTGATCCTTGTGTCTTTGCTTGTTATCTTTCTTATCTGAGTCTTTTATCCTTTCTTATTTTCTGTTCTTTTGTCTCTTTGCTTACACTTCTGAAAGTCTTTTCTATTTCCTGTTGTCTTTTACATTTATTCTCTCTGTATTCTATCGTTGATCCCTATTCTTCCTCTTATTTCGTGGAGTCTTCCTCTTCCTTATTAATTTGTTAATTTATGTGTTCCTGTCTTTTTGTTGTTGTTGTTTTTGTTTTTTCCCCCTTTGTTTTTTATTTTTTATAATTTTTAATTTTTATTTATTATTATTATTATTTTATTTATTATTATTATTATTATTATTGTTTCTTTAAAATTTATTTTTAGTTATTTTTTAAGTTCCTTATTTGTTCGTTTCCCCCTCTTCTCCTTATTTTCTATGTATTTGCCACTCTTTGATCGTCTTCTTTCTCAGGCTTCACTTCTCGCCCTCCGCTTCTCGCGGGATTTTCTTCTTTGTCCTCTTCTCGCGATAAGTGGTCGAGCACTCTTCCTACGTGCGCGCCGCAGCACAGTCGCGCTTCGGGATTGCGCACCACGTGGCGTCCTTCTCCTCCTCCTTTTCTCCCCACCCTTGTCGCCTGCTTTTGTTTTGTTTGTCGCCTGGCCTTGGTCGCAAGGCCAAACTCCTCTGGTGGCTCCTTTCCTCTTGGAACGTTTCCAGCGTTTTCGAGGTCAGTTTTGGTTTTTTTCCTTTGTCTTTCTCTTTCTTTGTCTGGGGGGGGGGGAGTGGTAGGGGGTGGTGAGGGGGATTCACGAATTGCAGTGTCCCATTTAAGTTTATTGCAGTTTGTTTTAGTTATAGCCTCTGGGTTTGAGTGGTTGGTTTAGCAGTGTCTTTCCTTAAATCAAAGTAACACCAAATAGAGGCTCTTGTTTGGCTCTTCTTCGATTTTGAGAAGTATATATTGGCTTTCAGGCAGTTCTTCTATCCTTGTCTCCCAGTCTTTCTCAAATTCCTCCTATTTCTCCTATTGCGCATCACAACTCG
The DNA here is from genome assembly GCF_037176765.1 of Anolis sagrei. Taxonomy (NCBI): domain Eukaryota; kingdom Metazoa; phylum Chordata; class Lepidosauria; order Squamata; family Anolidae; genus Anolis; species Anolis sagrei. Next base: position 58,647,922 of record NC_090026.1, read on the forward strand.
CTGTACCTGGGGGCTTGGGGGGGACGACCTCAGGACGTCTCTCCGAGGCGCCCTTTGGTATCCACTCCTATTAAAAGCCCCTCTAGCGGTTATGCCGTCCCTTTGTAGGGAGGGAGCCCGATAATTTGGCTCTACCCAGTTGTGGACTCTAGAGGAATATTAGATGTTTGCCGCTTGTATATTTATGGTTATTAGTCTTGTCCTAGTTTGTTGCTGCCGTCAGCTGGATTAATCAGTATCAGTATTTCCAATTAATAGAATCTTTATCCTTATCTTCTCTACCCCCCCTTCTCCTTTTCTCCCCTTTCTCCTTTTCTCTTTTTTCCTTTTTCTTCCCCCTTTACCTTTGATCGTCCCGGTTGCTTATCTTCTGTGCTTGTTTGTTGTTTGGAGTTTTGGGTTTTCCGTAGTTCCGTGATTCTCCGTCTTCAGTAATTTGTTGAAGTTTCTCCAGTCACTGATTGAATCTGATTGTTTAGGGTGTCATCAACGTCGGCTACTCACTTTGAAGACGATGCTTTGTTTAAAATGAGTCTGTCTTCTTCTCTTCTTTCTCTCTTCTTTCTAATTTTTGTGTTGGAGGCTATGGAGGTGTTTTGGATGCCGTATGGCATCCGCCATGGAGATGAGCCGGCCCCTGTAGTGCCACGATACCGGGTGTTTTTGGGAGCCTCCTTGAGGGGGGCACCTCTTAAACACCGTCGGCCGTCTGCACTATGGGGTCTTATCCTCTGGGATTTCAGACCACCCACCAGAGAGAGGGAGATGCCCCTCAGACTCGTCAAACCTGGCAATCTCCTGCTGAGAGCAGCTGAGATGCGTCCTCCACCATTCAGCCACCAATCGGAAGTCCCCCCGCCGCTTATTTTGATGTGTTTCCTGTAGGAAGATTACATCCGCCGCGTCCTTCTTCAGTAGGGATTCGATCCGCCTTCTCTTAATTACCGTCCCCAACCCTCTCGTGTTAAGCGTTGAAATTCTTAATTTATGGGACATCATTTCCATTTTCCTTTAAAAGCTTTTTTGTGGCTTGAAACAACGTGAACCCTTGTCCCTTTCCCTCCCCTACCCTTACTCCCCATTCCCCCCAATCCCCCCTCTTCCCTCATTCCCCCCTTCCTCCCCGTCCAATCTTTGGGACTTCTCGTCCCAATCATGGCCCCTGGCCTTCCCAGTTGGGGAGGGGGGGCGAAGTCATCCCGTGGCCCAGAGTCTCCCTCCCCCCGAGTGCTCATTTTAAATCAATAAAAAAACTTGATTGCAGTGTATAGTTTCTTCTTACATCCCGATTCCTCCAACAGCACCGATTAATTCCTCCAATTCTCCTCCATCCGGATCCTTCACCTCCTCTTCCTTTCGATCTCTATCTTGTCTTCTTACTATGCCAAGCTCCTCCAGTAGTTGATAACCTTGTTCCAGTGTGTCGATTCTATATCTCATGCCTTTCCATTGAAATTTAAGAAAGATAGGGTATCCCCAGGTGTACACAATTCCAGCTTTCATTAGCTGCGTCATAATAGGCTTCATTGAGTATCTCCAGTTCTTAGTTTCAGGACAGTAGTCATTAAATATTTCCAATTTTGAGTCGCCCATCTTTAGGAGATCTGGGTTCTTCTTTAATATTTTCATCAAATCTTTCTTTACGAAATTGTGAAATCGAATTATTATGTTCCTAGGAATTATTCTGTTTCTTCCAGCCGGAAGGCGATGAACTCTCTCGATATCCAGTTCTGACCAGTTTAATGTTGGCGAGATCTTTTGCAACCATTTCAAGATCTCAGATTTCAGATCTTCTTTCTTGTTTCCTTCTGGATAGTTTTTTATTATTGCGTTGTTTCTTCTTTGGTTGTCTTGCATGTACACAAACTTTCTTTCCACATCTGAGAGCCTATTTTCATTTTTTTGCATTTGTTGTTTGAATACCAATTGTTCCTGTGTTGTTGTTCATTCGTTCAGTCGTCTCCGACTCTTCGTGACCTCATGGACCAGCCCACGCCAGAGCTCCCTGTCGGCCGTTACCACCCCCAGCTCCCTCAAGGTCAGTCCAGTCACTTCAAGGATGCCATCCATCCATCTTGCCCTTGGTCGGCCCCTCTTCCTTTTGCCTTCCACTTTCCCCAGCATAATTGTCTTCTCTAGGCTTTCCTGTCTCCTCATGATGTGGCCAAAGTACTTCAACTTTGTTTCTAGTATCTTTCCCTCCAGTGAGCAGTCGGGCTTTATTTCCTGGAGGATGGACTGGTTGGATCTTCTCGCAGTCCAAGGCACTCTCAGAACTTTCCTCCAACACCACAGCTCAAAAGCATCGATCTTCCTTTGCTCAGCCTTCCCTAAGGTCCAGCTCTCACATCCGTAGGTTACTACAGGGAATACCATGGCTTTGACTAGGCGGATCTTTGTTGCCAGTCTGATGTCTCTACTCTTTACTATTTTATCGAGACTGGACATTGCTCTCCTCCCAAGAAGTAAGCGTCTTCTGATTTCCTGGCTACAGTCTGCATCTGCAGTAATCTTTGCACCTAGAAATACAAAGTCTGTCACGGCCTCCACGGTTTCTCCCTCTATTTTCCAGTTGTCAATCATTCTTGTTGCCATAATCTTGGTTTTTTTGACGTTTAGCTGCAACCCGGCTTTTGCGCTTTCTTCTTTCACCTTGATTAGAAGGCTCCTCAGCTCCTCCTCGCTTTCGGCCATCAGAGTGGTGTCATCTGCATATCTGAGGTTGTTAATGTTTCTTCCAGCAATTTTCACCCCAGCTTTGCATTCATCCAGCCCCGCACATCGCATGATGTGTTCTGCATACAAGTTAAAAAGGTTGGGTGAGAGGATGCAGCCTTGCCGTACGCCTTTCCCAATCTTGAACCAGTCTGTTGTTCCGTGGTCAGGTCTGACTGTTGCTACTTGGTCCTTGTACAGATTCCTCAAGAGAGAGACAAGGTGGCTTGGGATGCCCATCTCACTAAGAACTTGCCACAATTTATTATGATCCACACAGTCAAAGGCTTTAGAATAGTCAATGAAGCAGAAGTAGATGTTTTTCTGAAACTCCCTGCCTTTCTCCATTATCCAGCGGATATTGGCAATTTGGTCTCTCGTTCCTCTACCTTTTCTAAACCCAGCTTGAACATCTGGCAACTCTCGCTCCATGTATTGCTGGAGTCTTCCTTGCAGGATCTTGAGCATTACCTTACTGGCATGAGAAATAATGAGAAGTTCCTGTGTACTTCTTTCAATTTCTGCTTTGTTTTTTCGTATTTCTCCATGTGCTATCTCCAAGGCTTCTCTTATTGTCTGAAATTTTCCATCTGAGCTTTTTCTTTCTGCATCCAACTGTGCTTTCATTTCTTTATTGCTGGTCAGAATTTCTTGCTTCAATGCCTGAACTTCGCCCTTCCTTATTTCTCTTTCTTTATCAAACATCAGGTTCATGTTCAAGTTCATTTCCTTTGTTTGTCTTTCAGCCTCTCCTTTAATCAATTCTGCTATTTTGCTTAGCATTTGACTACTGCCCATCCCCAATTCTTCCCTCTCACTGCTCATCATGCTTTCTTTTGGCTCTGCTGTTAAACATGGCAGTGAGGTAGAAATAGTTCCTCCCCCTTTTGCCCCCTCCATTTGGGGTGGGGGTGAGGGGGTTTGTTTTAGCTGCTTTCCTCCCTTAATTGTGGGGAGGGGAGGACTTCTCCTGATCATGCTCATTTCTATCTATTTATCTAACTAAATAACTTCAGGTAGATAATAGACAACAAAAACAACTTGCAGGAAAAATGATTCCACCTAAGCATTAGGGAAAACTTCCTAAAAGTAAGAGCTGTTCAACAGTAGAATATATTTCTCTCTTCCATCTCTATGATTCTATAAAGAGCAGCTTAAGGGAGCTTGCATGTTCCTGTATCAGCTCAGCTCCATTTAATATTTGCTTTTGGACAGAGGAACTGAAATGAAGCATACTATGTCTTTGTCCAGTGGCCTAGGGGCCAACAGCCACTGGGAACCTGTACCCAATCCCTCTTAGAAAAATAATAATGATAACAACAACAGTAACAAAGACCATAAAATCTATATAAGTAAAAATGTAATGTTTGTGGGATTAACATAACTAAAAAACCACTGGACGAATTGCCGCCAAATTTGGCCACAAGACACCTACTAACCCAAGGAGCAACCATGGCTCAAAAAAATGATTTTGTCATCTGGAAGTTGTAGTTGCTGGGATTTATAGTACACCTACAATCAAAGAGCACTCCACCAATGATGGAATTGACCCAAACTTAGCACACAGGACTCCCATGACCAACAGAAGGTACTAGAAGGGTTTGGTGGGCACTGACCTTGAATTTGGGAGGTGTAGTTCACCTACATCCAGAGAGCACTTTGGACACAAACAATGGTGGATCTGGACCAAACTTGGCACCCATATGCCCAAATATGAACAGAGATGGAGTTTGCGGGAAATAGACCTTGATATTTGGGAGTTGTAGTTACTGGTATTTATAGTTCACCTACAATCAAAGAGCATTCTAAACCCTACAAATGATAGAATTGGGCCAAACTTCCCACACAGAACCCCCATGACCATCAGAAAATACTTAAGGCCATCCAGTTCAACTCCCTTCACCGGGGCAAGAAAAAGTAATCAAAGCCCTCCAGACAAAAGAGCCATACAACCATAGATATAGATAGATATGATTCACACACACACAGATATAGTATCATAGATTTGAAACGAACCCCTAAAGAAGGACAATTACATGTTGCATGTTCCAGAGTAGGCAAACCAGACAATCTCTACATCAGCACTGACAAAGTAACCGTTACATGCAACTCCTGGAACGATGCCATCAGCGCTGCCTCCGGAAAATCCTGCATATCTTTCGGGAAGACAAGCGGACAAATGTCAGCGTGCTGGAAGGAGCAAGGACTACCAGCATTGAAGCGATGGTCCTCCGCCATCAACTCCGCTGGACCGGCCGTATGCCCAACCACCGTCTCCCAAAGCAGTTGCTCTACTATGAACTCAAGAACGGAAAACGGAATGTTGTTGGACAGGAAAAGAGATTTAAAGATGGGCTCAAAGCCAACCTTAAAAACTCTGGCATAGCCACTGAGAACTGGGAAGCCCTGGCCCTTGAGTGCTCCAGCTGGAGGTCAGCTGTGACCAGCAGTGCTGCAGAATTTGAAGAGGCATGAATGGAGGGTGAAAGAGAGAAACGTGCCAAGAGGAAGGCACGTCAAGCCAACCCCGACCGGGACCACCTTCCCCCTGGAAACCAATGCCCTCACTGTGGAAGAAGATGCAGATCAAGAATAGGGCTCCACAGCCACCTACAGACTCACAAGAATTCTGATCCTGGAAGACTATCCTACTCGGCCAACGAGGGATCGCCTAAGTAAGTAAAGTAAGTAAGTAAGTATACAGATATGATACATATACACACACAGATATAGTATCATAGATTTGAAAAGAACCCCTAAAGAAGGACAATTATATGTTGCATGTTCCAGAGTAGGCAAACCAGACAATCTCTATATCAGCACTGACAAAGTAACAGCAAGAAATACTGTTTACCCACAATCATAAAGAAATTATATATATATTAGAAACCAACATTTTCCCATTACTTTATTTTCTAGATCACCAGACTGGGCCACAGCAACGCGTGGCAGGGGACGGCTAGTCATATATTAAAAAACAGAACACTACTAATAAAATGTAAATCTAACATTTATAATGTAACATTGCCAGAAGAGATAGTATTTAATTTTAAACTCTGACAGTTAATTTTAACTGTTGAATTTCATCTAGTAGATCATTGCACAATCTTGGGCGGGCGATGAAGAGGTCCTCTGGGTGATGGGCACCAGTCGGGTTCTGGATGGTTGGAGTAGCTGCCCCCACCCCTCTATCCAGGACCTAAGTATATGGGGCGGATTGTATGGGAGAAGGCAATTCTGTATGTAACCTGGACCCAAACCATGTAGGGCTTTAAAGGTCATAATCAACATTTTGTATTTTGACTGGAAACTAATTGGCAACTAGTAGAGTGATTTTAATATAGCTGAAATATGTTCATGTTATGTGTAACACAAACTTAGGGATGCACCCGTAGTTCTTCCACACCCACTTTTTGTACCGGATCTACTAAATTGTGAGCTTGTTTTATCTTAAAATATATGCTTAGAAATGTACATGTTAAATAACTGAAAAATAATTATATAATGTTATACCACTGATCCATGACACTTGTCTTTAACAAACTCATTATTAAGAAAAATAATAATGAGCTTAATGAGTAGCTTGTAGCTTATTTTCTATAAGTTTATTCCAGCCAATATTTTGTTCTATTTTTTAATATTCAGAATTCCATGCTTATTTTTCAATAGAGTGTACCTATCACTGTATAAAGAAATGACTATCAAGCATTTACAGTGATTAAATCAATAAGGACAATTTGCTGAATTTTCCAGTGGATATACAAGTATTAAACATCAATGGTATCTGTAGACTTGAATAAATAATGTTTGTGAATAAAAATTAAATGGAAAAATTACCTTTGCTGTAAGAAGCAGGGCCAACAGGAGGGTGCCTATTACTAGTATAAATATGATGAATATACTAATGATTTTATCTAGCATTTTCTCCAACCACACGATCATCTGTGGAGAACAAAACAACAACAATGTTGAATACTAAGAAACCAAAGTCATGTGTAAATGTTCCCAGGCACTTCTAGCAGCCTTCCATCTCACTTATGGCAAGACTATAAGACTGGATGTCAATTTAACTATACTTTAGCAGCATGAGGGAATGACAGTTAATTTCCATCTCATTTCAACACACTCCTAGAAAAACAGTCAGAAATTTAACATTTGATATCAGAGTCAAAGAAATATCACTACATTTTCATTTTCTTGCACTGGATTATTGAATGTCCATGAAAAGGAAGACTAGTGATAAAGTGCTCCAGAAGCGACTTGCAGCATGCAAGCAAGCAAGCAAAACAACCAATGGACCTTCTCAGGACCAACCATGACAATAATCTCAATCAACATTGAAGGCATTTCAGCTGCCAAAGAACAACTGCTCTATGAACTGTGCCAAGATAAGAAATGTGATGTGCTGTGTGTCCAAGAAACACACAGGGATGAACAACAGAAACGACCAAAAGTTCCAGGAATGATCTTAGTAGCGGAAAGATCACAATGCGCAGTATGGAAGCGCTGTCTTTGTAAAACCAGGCCTCCAAGTCAGCATTGCCCACAACACTGAAGAAAACAATATAGAGGTTATACCAGTAGAGCTTAATAACATCACCATCACCTCTGTGTACAAATCCCCAAATGAAGAGTTTTGTTTCTCCTCCTACGAGAACTTTGATAGGCACCAAAGGGCTGTAGTAATTGGTGACTTTAACAGCCATAGCCATATATGGGGCTATGGTCAAGAGGATAAAAATGGAGAGGCTGTCCTCTCCTAGTCTGAACTGCACAAACTATCACTCATTCACGATAGTAAGCTCCCACCATCCTACAACAGCGGGAGACGGCACCGAGGATATAACCCAGACCTCTTATTTGTGAGCGACAGCATTGTACAGCAATGCACTAAATCAGTGGGACCACTATAAGGCACAAGGAAATTCGATTTAAATGAAGATTCAACTTCAGAAAGGCAGATTGGACTAAATTCTCAGACATGTTAGATAACATGATCATATCGGTCGTGCCAATCTCTGAGAAATGCAAGCACTTTATTGAAATAGTGAAAACCTGCTCACGGGTCTCTATACCGAGAGGCTGAAGAACCAACTACCTTCAGGGCATTACTCCTGAAACAGCTGCCTTGTTGGAAAACTATTACAGGCTCCACAACGAAGACCCATTTAGTGAGCAAACCCTTCAGGTAGCACAGAGCATTCTGTCCTCCATCTCTGAAGCCAAGAAAGAACAGTGGATAAAGCTGATAACAGAGATCGACATGGGCAGGAGCAGCCAGAAGGCATGGAGGCTGCTAAGACGGTTGAGCAATGACCCCTCACAAACGAATACCCATGCCAACATAAAGGCAGATCAGATAGCATACCAACTCTTGAAGAACGGGAAACCCAACCTTGCCACCAAAGTAGGAAAGAAACCAATAGCCAGACAACCAGAGATTGAGAACAACAACCTTCATAAACCCTTTACATCTACTGAATTGGACATGGCTCTCAATAAATGTAAAAACGGCAAAGCAGCTGGCCTGGATGATCTACGGATGGAAAAAATCAAGAACTTTGGTCTAAAAGCAAGGCGCTGGCTGCTGGAGCTGATGAACACCTGCACTGCATCCTGTCAGATTCCCAAAATCTAGAGAAAAGCAAGAGTCATAGCTGTCTTGAAACCAGACCCTAATGATCCAAAAAGCTATAGACCAATCTCCCTGTTATGCCACCTTTACAAACTTCTGGAGAGACTTATTTTGCATAGAATTATGGAAAAAATAGACCCATGTCTGATTCCACAACAAGCTGGCTTCAGGAAAGGCAAAAGCTGCACATCGCAACCTGACTCAGCACATAGTCAGCACATAGAAGATGGCTTTGAAAGGCAGCAGATTACAGGAGCTGTCTTCATAGACCTGTCAGCAGCTTATGATACTGTAAACCACCTGAGAAAAATGTATAATATCACAAAGGACTACCATCTCACCCGCCTCATAGGAAACCTGCTACAAAACAGGAGCTTTTTTGTTGAGTTTCAGGGCCAGAGATGTAGATGGCGGAAACAAAAGAACGGCTTGCCTCAGGGGAGCGTGCTTGCTCCATCCATGTTCAACATTTACATAAATGACCAGCCACTGCCAGAAGGGACAGAGAGTTTCATCTATGCTGATGATCGTGCCATTACCGCTCAAGCAGGGAGCTTTGAGATGGTTGAACAGAAGCTCTCCAAAGCTCTATGTGCTCTTACTGCCTATTACAGGAAAACCAGCTGATCCCTAATCCATCTAAAACACAGACTTGCGTTTTTCACCTTAAGAACTGACAAGCATCCCAAGCTCTGAGGATCACCTGGGAAGGAATCCCACTGGAGCACTGCAGAGCACCCAAATACCTGGGAGTCACTCTGGACCATGCTCTGACCTGAATATCAAAGCAAAAAGTGGGTGCTCGAAGCAATATCATACGAAAGCTGACTGGCACAACCTGGGGATCACAACCAGACACAGTGAAGATATCTGCCCTTGCGCTATGCTACTCTGCTGCTGCGTATGCATGCACAGTGTGGAACACATCTCACCACGCTAAAACAGTGGATGTGGCTCTTAATGAGACATGTCGCATTTTCACAGGGTTTCTGCGCCCTACACCACTGGAGAAATTACATTGTTTAGCCGGTATTGCACCACCTGACATCCGCTGGGAAGTAGCAGCCAATAGTGAAAGGACCAAGGCAGTGACATCTCCAGCCCACCCCCTGTTTGGATATCAGCCAGCACGTCAATGACTTAAATCAAGAAATAGTTTTCTAAGATCTACAGAGACACTCGCTGGAACACCCCAGCAAGCCAGAGTCCAAAAGTGGCAGGCTCAAACCCAGAACCTCAACCAAATGAGAGACTCCCCCCTGGGCACACAGAAAACTGGGTGACTTGGAAGGCGCTGAACAGACTGCGCTCTGGCACCACGAGATGCAGAGCCAACCTTAAGAAATGGGGCTACAAAATGGAATCCACGACATGCGAGTGTGGAGAAGAGCAAATCACTGACCACCTGCTGCAATGCAACCTGAACCCTGCTACATGCACAATTGAGGACCTTCTTGTGGCAACACCAGAGGCACTCCAAGTGGCCAGCTACTGGTCAAAGGACATTTAATCAACTACCAAGCTTGCAAACTTTGTGTTCTGTCTGTCTGTTTTGTTAAAAATGTAATACAACTGTCTGGTTGCTCCTGACACGATAGATAATAAATGATAAAGTGCTAAAAGACTTTAGAGAGTAATTACTGAACTCTCTTCAGTCAACAGAAGCAAAGGGCCAAGCAAACTGGCCATATTTTGAACATGAGTTCCCATTCACCCATTTGTTTCTATGCAACCTTTACTGCTCACATATCAAGAATATTTGCTCACCAATACTAATCACTGCTTTGATTTTACAGAAGCCCAGAAACTCAAGGAAATGATAAAGAAGCTTGTTAATATTTAATGATGGAAGTGGCCTAGATAAATCTAAGTATGGGCAGAACATAGGTATGAGTAAATTTAGGCATAAAGATATTAGTTACAAATATGTCTAAATACACATGTCACTTCAATAACTTATCACTATTGCTGAAAATACAATATGGAGTTTGGCCGTTATGGCTTGCATGAATCTGAGAACTGAGAAAAGGTATAGCTTTGTTTTTTAATTCAGCTGAAATACACTCAGCAGCCAAGATTTTTATAGGGGCTCTAATTATCTCTGAAATTATTAGTGCATGAGTGGAAGCAGTTCTAATAGACAGCTCAGGAGCTGAATTCTACTGATCTAACCCTTGGCATTCCTTTAAAAGGTTTGTGGCATGTGATATTCTACACATCTCATGATACAGCTTCGAAATAATGCACAGACATGTCAACAGAAGACAAGTCTGCTTCACAAGTAGCCTGAAACTCCTTTATTTATAACCTCTGTTCATTCAAACCCCTTCAATCCCTCCATGGAACCTAAACTTTAAAAAAAAAACCCTTCTAGGTAATGGGCACAGATATTTATTTATTTATCATGCCAAGAGCAACCAGACGGTTGTATTACATTTTTAACAAAACAAACAAACAGACAGACAGACAAAACACAAAGTTTGCAAGCTTGGTAGTTGATTAAATGTCCTTTGACCAGTAGCCGGCCACTTGGATTGCCTCTGGGAAGTCCTCCATTGTGCATGTAGCAGGGCTCAGGATGCATTGCAGCAGGTGGTCAGTGGTTTGCTCTTCTCCACACTCGCATGTCGTGGATTCTATTTTGTAGCCCCATTTCTTAAGATTGGCTCTGCTCTTCGTAGTGCCAGAGCGCAGTCTGTTCAGCGCCTTCCAAGTCGCCCAGTTTTCTGTGTGCCCAGGGGGGAGTCTCACATTTTGTATCAGCCATTGATTGAGGTTCTGGGTTTGAGCCTGCCACTTTTGGACTCTCGCTTGCTGGGGTGTTCCAGCGAGTGTTTCTGTAGATCTTAGAAAACTATTTCTTGATTTAAGTTGTTGACGTGCTGGCTGATATCCAAATCACTGACGTGCTGGCTGATACCCATGTAGAAAATGAAGGTAGACTGCCTTTTCTAGATGTCCTAGTTATCCGCAAACCAGATCAACAATTGGGTCACACCGTCTACAGAAAACCCACACACACAGATAGATATCTACATAAAAACTCCAACCATCACCCAAGTCAAAAAAGAAGCACCATTAAAGCCTTGGCAGACCGTGCAAAAAGAATCTGCGAACCCCACCTCCTCCAAGATGAACTGAACCACGTCAACTGGGCTCTCCAGGCCAATGGATACTCCACCTCAGACATCAGAAGAGCTGCAAGACCAAGAACAAGCCACGAGAGTAAAGATGAAGATCCACCCAGAGGAAAAGTGTTCCTGCCATACATCAAGGGAACCACTGACCGCATAGGGAAGATGATGAGGAAACACAACATACAAACAATCTACAAACCCACCAAGAAAATCCAACAAATGCTACGTTCAACAAAGGACAAGAGGGATCCTCTCACCTCTGCAGGAGTCTACCGTATACCATGCAGCTGTGGACAAGTCTACATAGGGACCACCAAACGCAGTGCCCAAACACGAATCAAGGAACATGAAAGGCACTGCAGACTACTTCAACCAGAGAAGTCAGCCATAGCAGAGCACCTGATGAACCAGCCTGGACACAGCATATTATTTGAGAACACAGAAATGCTGGACCACACCAACAACCACTATGTCAGACTACACAGAGAAGCCATTGAAATCCACAAGCATGTGGACAATTTCAACAGAAAGGAAGAGACCATGAAAATGAACAAAATCTGGCTACCAGTATTAAAAAACTCTAAAATTACAACAGCAAAACAGCAGAGAGGAAACAACCAGGCACAGCTTAACACCTCTCAACAGGGGATTTTCCCAGGCTCAGCCAGGCCTTCAAATGCTAATGAAGGTGGTCAGTTGAAACGTTCACACCTAGCTCCAGCAGGGAAGAGCTCCTTGCCCCACCCCAGCCATTCCACAGATATATAAACCCATTGTCCTAATTCCAACAGACCTCACTACCTCTGAGGATGCTTGCCATAGATGCAGGTGAAACGTCAGGAGAAATGCCTCTAGAACATGGCCCTATAGCCTGAAAAACCCCACAAGAACCTAGTGATTCCAGCCATGAAAGCCTTCGACAATACATTGAACAAGGAATACTGTTTACCCCCAAGCATAAAGGAATTACATATATTAGAAACCATTACTTTGTTTTCCAGATCACCAGACTGGGCCACAGCAACGCGTGGCAGGGGATGGCTAGTATAATATAGTATATTGTATATACATATAATATTTATAATATTATAATGTAAGACAATATAATACTTGAAATAATAATACAATATTATAATTATAATTATATTATATAGGGTATAGGGGTGAGAAGGGCGGCATATAAATGCCGTAAATAAATAAATAAATCAATATGTTAAAAATGTAACATTTAGGCATTAACATTGTCTCTGGGTAAAGTAACACTGTTACCCGATTCTGTGTAACTGTAGCGGATCATGATCTGTGGAGTTTCTGGATCAGTTAAAGATATTCCTTTCATTTTCTTATTGTATCTTACTATTAATGTTTTGCTGGTATATTTTTTTGTGTCTCACAAACTAACCAATATGTAACACTGAAATTCTGCCCCAGAAGTAACACTCTTACATTCTGCCAGAGCATACCCTACAAGAAAAATGTATTATTTTAAAGCAGGATCCAAATGTAGCTGATTGAGAAGGTTTGATGTACCATAACATCGCTACCACCATTTTGGGAATACATAGACCAATGTTGGGTGGGAGGGATTGAGGGAGGAGGACAGTAGGAGAAGCTAAGGATGAAAATACAGTCTAACACGTTTGTTGGAAGTGCCCTTGGTTTTCTACATTTTTAGCTTTAAAAGCAGTGGTCTGGTGCACACAGTACTTCATAAGGTATTCTAATATTCCATATTAATGAGCGTGGCATGGGAAAGCAAAGGACTGGCACCCTTGGGAGAGAAACACATAATGCACTGGATATTTTTTTTGTCGTGTCAGGAGCGACTTCAGAAACTGCAACTTGATGTTGAATTAAATGCACAAGGCAAGCAGTGTTGGCCTATTGCCTTTTATATATGACAATACAGACAGCTGCACGTAGGGATCAGAAAATGTCCCTCAATGTGTTTGTGCATGCAGAATCAGATGTGTTCCATCCAAACACCTAGAGACAGAAGGCAAAATGACAACGAGATCCAACAGCTAATTGACAAGAAAAGGAAAGTCTTCCAAACATGGCAGAGAGGCATCAACTGTGCTGCTAAGAAAAAGATCTATACCAGTGCAAAAGCTGAGGTCCAAAGAAGGACAAGAGAACTCAAGAACATCTGGTGGACAAAGAAGGCTTAAGAAATCCAACACCTGGCAGATACTAGGCCTGGGTAACAATGGAAAAATTTGTTTCTAAAATCGATTCGTTTTTTTGGGGGGGGGGGGTTGCGTTTCGATATTTAAAAGAATTCCGAAATTTTTCTTTTAAAAAGTTCGATATTTACGAAATTTTGTAAATGTAAAAAAAATTACGAAACATTAACGAAACAAATACGAAACAATAACGAATCGATTCGTTAATGGCGGATGCGACCGCGCAATACGCTAAAAAACCTCCAAATGGGACAGGGGGAACTTCTGAAGCGTCCCTCTCCCTCTGTTGTTGACTGTTGGTGTGATATTATAATTTTTTTCACTAATTAAACAAAAAACAACTATAAAACTTGCCCCAGACATGCGGAAATAATAACGAAACGACCTCAAACCGATAACGAAACGAATACATAACAAATCCGAAGCATTTACGAAACGAATTTAAAAATTCATTTCGTTTTTAAGTTGCTCCAGAATGGTTCGTTATCGCTTCGTTATAAAAAAATAACGAAAACGAATTACGAATTAACGAAACCGCCCAGCCCTAGCAGATACCCATGATGCTCAGGGATTTTTCAAAGCCACAAAGGTCATCTATGGACCAAGAAACCATGGCATACAGCCTCTATGCTCATCAGATGGAACCAAACTTCTGAAGGACAAAAAATCAATTGCACCACATTGGAAAGAACACTACTAAATCCTCCTGAATTGCAGCTCCAATGTGGCCGAAGAGGTTCTCTCACAAATCCTGCAACAACAAAGCAGGGATGAGCTTGCAGCACTGCCTAGTTTGGAAAAAGTCAGCAATGCCATCAGACAACAACAACAAAAAAAACAAAGCCAGCGGACTTGATGGGATCTGCTGAAATCTTTAAAGAGGGAGGACCTCAGCTGACACAACAACTCCACCAGCTCATAGAAAAAGTGTGGGTGACTGAGAAAATCCCAGCAGATTTCAAGGATGCCACCATGTACTCATGAGATTTAACATTTCTTCTGCCATTCGGAAATATGTGTGTGTGTATACATATATATTAATGTGATTGGAGATGGCATTTGATTTCATTGTACAATGACAATAAAGTTATTATATTCTATTTATTGTTTCCCCTCAGTGATTTCTCATTCAAATGAGTGATCAATTCTGTGTCTGTTTAGATTATTTTTAGTTTTATTAACAAACTGAAGACCTCCATCATCACAGCCTGTGAAAAAGCTATTGGATGAAAAACGAAGAAACATCAAGATTGGTTTGACGAAAATGAAAAGTTGTTCAGAAGAGGTTTGTCATTGCCTTTCTCTGAGGTTTAGAAAGTGAGAAATCATAGGTGATTTCATGGTTGAATGGGGATTCAAACCCTGGTCTCCAGAGTCATAGCCTAAGGCTCAAACTACTATACCAACCTAATCTTTCCTTCAATAAAACATTTAGATATATGATGGCATAAGATACAGAGTAAGTACCCACGTTTTGTCCTTATATAGTTATTTGTACACATGAGGACTACCAAAGAAATAAGAGATAAACATTAGTTTGGACTGTCCATTAGCCACTTTTGTTCTGCTGGTTTGAATTTAATTTTGAAGAGCTATGTCTGACCTTCAACTCCTCTATTGACACACAAGGAAATACTGTTTTCAAAGTGGTCTTCTTGAAAAAAAAAACTCTCTTATATTTTACAACTTAACTGCAATCTGAAATATGTTTTTGCTACTTATCACCCAGACGACTTCCTATCTGATCAAGTATGCTGAAAGGGGAAATATGTTCATGGAAGAAAGTAAGATAGTATATCATCACTTGGCCCATTTCAATGGCTTAAGGCACTTAAGGACTATGCCTATAATAATTGTAAACAGAACACAGTAACATATAAAAATGCAAATATTTATGTATTACATGTTCAATGTATGTGCATGTTTAAAAAATGCATGGAACTTGAGATGATTAAACTTTTAATAGAAACAGGACAGAACTTCTACAACCTCTTCTCCAATTCAGAAACAATAAAGGGTGGGAGGTAGGGTGGGGGTAAGGAGCTTAAATGACCCATTAAGACTCTGAATTTTAAAATAGCTATCAAACCAGACAACTTTATGTTCTCTTTTAGAAACATTCCATTCACAAACAATAGTTAAAGGTATTGGATGGAATTACATGATGAGAATTTCCCAAGAAGGGGTAGGAGGTGAAAAGTAAAGTTTAACTTTTTCACCATTCAGTGCTATTCCTGCACTGTATCATTCCTGTCTTCAGGGAAGTGATATCACTTAAAATCAGGAATTTGTAAGCTTTCCACATAGCTTTGCATAACTATTCCTTAGGTTCACATTTTCGGTTGCATACAATCATGAGCTATACACAAATACCACAGTTAAATGTCAGTAGCCGATACACAATCCTCTTGTATGACACAGTTAATCAAGAATGCCAGATGAATTAGATGGCACTGAATGATCTTCTGTAGCTTATATCATGATGCAAATGAAGAGCAAGCCATGTTGCCAACAAAAGCAAAATGGACACAACAAACACCTTTCATGCCGAAAATATATTAACTATAAAGTAAACTCTCTACTTATTTACCTTCTTATTAAGCCAATGGCACAGCTTGGGAGAAGGAAAGTAGAACAGAGAAGAGAAAAGACAAGACAGGGAATGATTATTGAAGAATGTCACTGCAGTACGAGAATGAAACAAAACACACAAAGTTTTTAAAGGAATGAAATAGCAAGATCCCAGACTCAAGAGGTTCGTTGCAGTAGTAAGGGAGTGGTAGAAACAATCAAAACAATTTTCAACCAGGAAAAATGTGGTATATTTAGAAAAACACAGCACTGCTAGCTGATATTCTTAAGCTAAAGTATGCTAACTATTGTTAACCAATTTATGAATGACAACATTACACAAAGATGGCAAACTATGTAAAACATTATTGAGATGCTTAAAGATTCACCCAATTAAAGAGATGGAGAAATTTATCTCCCCACAATTTAATAAGCAATTGGTGTACGAATTAGGGCACCAATAGCAGGAAAACAAGGATGCTTGAAGACTAGCACTGTGTTTTCTGGTAACTTTCACGCTGATGCAATATACGCTGCCGAAGAATACAGATGGGTCCCTACAGGAAGACTATTTGCTACAAAATTAATTATCTAAATAACCTTAATAAGCTATGCTTTGGTATACTCTATGACGATGATTACAATAGTTATAGATGAATCGGTAATTCTGATCTGGTTACTACTAAAATCACAGAAGTCAGTCACCTTAATAAAACAATTAAATTGGAATTAAAGGTGTTTTATGGCAGAGTGTTTACAATGCTTCCTCCTATTGTAATCGGTTAACTCTTCACTCAAGTCTCTCCATACTATCCAGTGGCATTCTGCTATTGCCAGAAAAAGGAAAGAGAAATTCCTTAAATATCATACTTAAGAAAATGCTATGTATGCATAATTACAAAACTCATTTTCTGTGTTTGTGTTGCTGTACTTAACACACTCCCTTGTCCTTTGGGAAAATATTAGTTGGATAGAGCTAATGAGTGACTAACTCTACCAAAGAATTGTTGTACTCAAATTGAAATGGAGCAGGAGAAGAATGCATTTTCATTAATATTTGGTGAAAATAATTTTTCACCAAATTGTTCCTGAGATCAGTCCCCCTGACTGTCTCACAGAGTAATCAGACTTTCCTCAGTCTACTCCCAGGGCAATAAGCTCTCTTGTACTATCTCTATTAATACAAGTTGACAAGTCTTCCTCACTGATCCTCCAAGTACAGTAACACTGAAGCCCTTGTCCCTTTCTTATTCCCTAACTGCTTGGCTCACTCAAAAGCTTCCTTCTCCCTGTCTAAATCCTACTCTGCTAAAATCCTACTTCCCTCTCTGTTCGTTAGAACCCTTCTCCCCTCCTGTCAGAAGTGACAGCCTTTTTCACTCACACCCCACTCCTCCCCTTGGTGCTTAAACCAATCAGGAGTCGGCTGACTCCTCCCCTGCCTCCTTGCCTCTCCCAAGATGTCAGCTCTTCTAAGTTTCCCTATCAAGATGGAGACTCAGCCCACTGACTCTTAGGCTTCGACCTAGCCAGCAAAGGTTAGATCTATTACAGGAGGAAATAGTTTGCTACCCCCAAAATTTTTGGATTTCCAAAAGGAATTTGATTTGGAAGACACATGGAGAATAAGAAATGGGAAATAAAAAACAGGACCATACTTTCCATTCCCATAGACACCAAACATGGTCGAGGATAGACATGGCCTGGATTACAAAAAGGCTAGCTACTAAGATTGTAGAAATGAATATACTCCCAAGAGACCTATCAGACCATTGTCCCCTGGAAACAATAAATCATAGAAATCAATGTAGAAAATGGAGACTAAATGAAAACCTGATTAAAATGGAAGAAGATAAGGAACATTATAATAAAATAATTCAAGAGTACCTGGTAATTAATGACACAAAAGACATGAAACCACAAGTGATATGGGATGCACTTAAAGAGGTTCTTAGGGGATGTCTGATCCAGCATGGGGCCAGGAAATATAAAGAAATAAAGCAATTAAAGATATCATGACTAAAATAGAAAATAAAGAATCTGAATTAAAAAGAAACCCCGAGAATAAAAAACTGATTAAAGAATTAGCGATACTAAAACAAGAGAAATCCCAATTAGAACTTGAATTACAAGCTAGACAGCTGAAGTTTTTAAAACAACAGACATTTGAAAATGCAAATGGATCAGGGAAGTGGTTGGCAAGACAAGTATGGAAAAAAACCCAAGCCAAACAAATAACAAAAATAATTTCTGGAAATAAGGTATTAACGACAGACAAGGATAATTTCTGGAAATAAGGTATTAACGACAGACAAACCTGGCACACAGACCCCCAAGACCCACTCAACATCCTGGTGCAGTTTGAGGGAGGATGGATGATGGGACTTGCAGTACTTTAACTTACTTCCTTAGAGCACTGTGGCCCACACCAATGACGGATCAGGACCAAACTTGGCACACAAAGGACCAATTTGCAACCTGTTCAGGGCAAGATGGGCCATGAATGATGGGATTTGCAGTACCTTGACTTGACTCGATTCACTTCCCACATAACATTGTAGCCCCTACATTCACAGAACAGGCCCAAACTTGCCACACAGAGTACTCATGACCCACTCTACATCCTAATGCAGTTCTAAGGGAGATGGACAATGGATGATCGTATTTCCAGTACCTTCACTCAATTACTGAAACCACTGCGACCCTCATCCAATGACCAATAAAAACCAAACTTAGCACACAGAGCCCGCATGACCCACTCTACATTTGGTGTGGTTTGGAGGAGGGTGGACCATGGATGATGGGACTTGCAATACCTGCACTCCCTTCCTGAGACCATTACAACTGCCAACAATGGTGGATCAGGACCACAATTCACACAGAAGGCCCGCATGACCCACTCTACATCCTGATGTGGTATGGAACAATTTGGAGACACATGACCCCCATGACCACCTTTATATCTTGGTGACATTTGTGGGAGAGTGGACAAAGGACGATGGGATTTGTAGTACTTTCAAAACATTCAATTCCCACAGACCACTGTGGCCCCCAACAAAGACCAATAAAGAACAAATTTGGCACACATAGCCCCCATGACTATGTCCCAAGACAGCTGCAACCCTCACTAATGACTGATAAAGACCAACCTTGATACACAAATCCTTTGTCAAATAACCCGGGCAGTGCTGGGTCCCCAAACTAGTATATAATAAAAGAGACTGTTTGTATGTATGTATCTCCACTCACATCCCGTGACCGCTGCGACCCTCATCAACACTGACAGAAGAAGACCAAACTTGGCACACAGAGCCCCCATGACCCACTCTACATCCTTGTGCAGTTCCGAGGAGGATGGATCACTGAGGATGGGACCGAGTATCTCCACTCACTTCCCGAGGCTGCTGTAACCCTCATCTAATGACCAATCAAGACCAAACTTGGCACACAGAGCCCCCATGAGCCACTCTCCATCCTGGTGTTTGTGTGTGGGAGGAGGACCGGAGGGAGGACGTAGGGCAGATGTAGGGCGGAGGTGTATTTTTATTTATTTATTTATTATTTGAACTTATATACCGCCACTCCCCTGGGGCTCAGAGCAGCTTACAAGAACAGGCTAAAATCGAACACAATTTAAAAACAATTTAAAACAATTTAAAAACAATGAGAGATCGAAGGCCCTCAAAATAGATATCTTACATGCCCTGCGGAAAGCTGATAAATCCCGCAAGGCATGGACTTCTGGTGGCAGAGTATTCCAGAGTGATGGTGCCACTGCTGTGAAGGCTCTGCGTCTGGTTGCTGTTAGATGCCAGGTCTTGACACTGGGAATTTCCAATAGATCTTGGTCCTCAGAACGGAGGGATCTCTGGGGTTGGTAGGGGGTGAGGCAGTCCCTCAGATACATCGGCCCCAGACCATGCAAGGCCTTCAAGATGAGTACCATCACTTTGAAAGTGATCCGGTGCTCAATTGATAACCAATGCAGCTGCAGTAAGATTGGTGTTATGTGGCATCTCATTGGAGTTCCCGCAAGAAGCCGAGCAGCTGCGTTTTGTACCAGCTTGAGCTTCCGGATCACCGACAGAGGAAGGCCAATGTAGAGGGCATTACAGTAGTCCAGTCTTGAGATGACCGTAGCCTGGATCACCATAGCTAGGTCATCCCTGGACAGGTAGGAGGCCAGCCGTCTAACCTGCCGCAGATGAAAAAAGGCAGTTCTGCTAGCGGCAGAAACCTGGGCCTCCATCGTCAGCAGAGGGTCCAAAAGGATTCCCAGACTCTTTATCAATGATGACGGGCGTAGCGCCTCGCCATCCAGGGTAGGCAGCTGGATATCCCCACTGCCTGGTTGACCCAGCCATAGGATCTCCGTCTTTGCTGGATTCACCCTCAACCTGCTGGCACGCAGCCATCCAGTAACGCCCTCGAGGCACTGATGGAAACAATCGGGTACAGAGTCTGCTCGGCCTTCCATCTTCAGCACAAGCTGAGTGTCATCAGCGTACTGGTAACACTCCAGCCCAAAACCTCGAACCAGCTGAGCATATATACACCATATAGATGTTAAACAACAGATAGGAGAGAATGGCCCCCTTAGGAAGCCCACAAGATAGAGGGGACCTCTCAGAGACCAGGCCTCCCCTCTCCACTCGCTGGCCACGGCGGTGAAGAAAGGAGGACAGCCAGTTTAAAGCTGTCCCCCTGACTCCAGCAACAGCAAGGCGGTGGGTCAAAAGATTGTGGTTGACTGTGTAAATTGCTGCTGTGAGATCCAATAACACAAGCAGCACTAACCCGCCCTGGTCAAGCTGGCATCGAAGTTGATCCGTGATGGAAACCAGCACAGTCTCTGTCCCATGCCCTGCACGGAAGCCGGTCTGGAAGGGATCTAGTCCGACTGTGTCATCTAGGAATTGCTGCAACTGCTCCGCTGCTGCTCTCTCATTCACCTTGCCCAGGAACAAGAGATTCGAAACTGGGCGGTAACTGGACGGAACCGAGGGATCTAAATCTGGTTTCTTCAGCAGGGGAGAGACCACCGCCTCTTTAAAACCCTCTGGAAAAACTCCTTGCTCAAGGGAGCTGTTTATGATCTTCAACAGAGGGTCACGTAATCCCTCCAAGCAGGATTTCACCAACCAAGAGGGACATGGATCGAGGGAGCAAGTGGTCAGTCTAGCTGCAGCTATGAGTCTATGGACATCCTCTGTGTCCAGCGGGATAAACCAGTCGAGGACGGGCCCAGCAAGTGTCCATGGAGTCTCAAGTTCTCTCACTGTATCAATTGTGGCGGGGAGGTCCTGGTGAAGTAGCGAGATCTTGTCTGAAAAATAGCTCTGAAAATCATTGGCTGAAGGGGCCTGATCACCACTTTTGGGGACAGTAGGAACCGTCGTTAGAGATCGAATTATTTTGAACAATTTTGCCGGGCGTGAGCTAGCAGACGCTATCAAAGAAGCATAATACACTCGCTTTGCCTCGGTGATAGCAAGCTCATAGGACTCCCTAAATGCCTCATAAGCTGATCTCGATGCTCTGTCACGGAGTTCTCGCCACACGCCCTCTAGCCGTCTTTCCCCCCGCTTCATCAGTCGAAGTTCCTAAGTAAACCAAGGAGACCGATTTTGGTGGGGTCGGAGAGGGCGTCTAAGGGCAATCTCATCGAGTGCATTGGATAGCCTGATGTTCCAGGCTCCAGATCCCTCAGAGTATTCTGGAATCTACTGGGTTCCATAAGTCTCCTAGGGCGAGCCCAAATTGGCTCAGCACCTTTGCTCCAACCAGACTCTCAGAGCACACTGAGCCGACTATGGAACCTCTAGAGGCTTGGGTCACTTGAATTCCTGCGCTGAAAATCAGATCTAGCGTGTGTGCCACCTGATGTGTGGGCCCAGTAACACAGAGCAAGAGTCCTAGTGTCTCCATGGTAGACACTAAGTCCATAGCTGCTGATGAACAAGAGTCGGCATCAGCGTGGACATTGAAATCACCCAAGACAATAAGTCTGGGGAATCTCAAGGACCATTCCGACACAGTCTCCAGCAGCAGGGATAGGCTGTCAGCTGGTGCGGTAGGCGCACGGTACACCAGCACAAAGGCCATATTCTCAGAGGAATCCCACACCAGGCCAACACTTTCAATGCCAGAAATGTTCAGCACAGGAACTGCCCTAAGAGAGAAGCTTTCTCAGGAGAGCATAGCCACCTCGCCCCCCCCCCCCCCCCGCCCCCAGTCCGCATCTGGTGAGTGATTACATAACCTGGAGATGTTATTTCCTGGAGTAGGATCTCATCCCCCTCTTGGATCCAAGTAATACACACTAGGTCAGCTCCCTGATCATTAAGAAAATCCCTGATAGTAGCAGTTTTGTTCCTTATGGACCTAGCATTCACCAACACCAGAGTAGGAGGGGAGGAAACTGGTCGCCTGTCACAGGTGTGCCTGGGGATGGGCCACAGGTCAGAGGGGGGCCGAGTCTCCCACCGACTCAACCTCCCTCTATTGTTTGGCCTGCGCCTACCCTCATACCTCCCCCTCCCAGAGATCATAGGAATCCCCATACACAGACCTACTTCTCTTGGGAGCTCTGCAGCACAAACTAAGTGCCCAGTGTTCGAATGGCCATCTGAAACAAAGATGGGACATGGCCAATTGACAAGTGGTCATAGATGGAGCCCTCAGCGTGGTGAGGAGCAGGTGCAAAGGCCAGAGCACCTGACCAGCATTCTGTGTGGGGGGATGAACTAGAGGACGCCAGGGCCAGACCCTCATGTGCAAGGCCTCCAAGCAGTCGCGGAGCAGGTGTAAATGTTGCTTCACCAAGGCGTCTCACTAGACGCTCCTCAGGAGAATGTGTCATGTCTTTAGTGAGAAATGTCTCAAGGCTCCTACCTTCCCTTGACTGGGGGGGGGGGGGGGGGAGCACTCTCCGACCTGTTCTCCAGAGATAGTCTCCTTTTGGCTTCAGGACTAAGCTTTTTCAGGAGTCTTGATGCCTCAGATTTTGACCGACAGCCAAAACCCACCCCCCAGAAGTTCTGGTCTTAAACCTTCTCCAGTTCCGTTTCTTCCAAAAACCCCCCCCCCCTTTTCCAGCCTTAGTCCTTCGCTCTGCAGCTGTCTCACTTTGCAGGGCCTTTCTGGGGATTCCTTCTCCTGGAGAGGCACTGTCGTCTTTTGGTCGTGTGACATCATCTAGGTCCTCCATGGGAGAGGAACTGACCGAACGCCGCTTCTGCCTCTTATTCCTGTGACAACGGCGCCCGCGCTTGCGTACTAGACCCTCCAAGCTTGGGGAAGACAAGGAAGGAGTTGGCTCCATGGCAGTGTCACCAAGGCCAGCCATGTGGCAGTTTCCTGATTGGCTGCCACGGTGGTACAATTTGTATGTGGCAGCTTCCTGATTGGCTGCCACGGTGGTACAATTTGCATATGGTCTGATTGGCCAGCCTCAACATTACAACATTCTGATTGGTTCCCACTGTGGTATAATTTACCATATGGTATAATTTACGCATATGGTTTCTGATAGGCTATCGTCAACATTCTAACGTTCTGAAGTGGCCGAGAGGGAAAAGGTAAGTGTCTGAGGCTTTCAGGAATGGTGCGTGTTGAAGACTAAAAATGGTAAGCCTCGGTTGGCAAGGCCTGACAAAAAAAGTAGGCCTCGGTTGGCAAGTCCTGACTACAAAAGGTAAGTCTCGGTCGGCATGTCCTGACTATAAAAGTTAGGCCTCGGTTGGCACTCTACATTGCAGACCAGGCCCAAACTTGGCACACAGAGTACTCGTGACCCACTCTACTTCCTGATGCAGTTCTAAGCGGATGGACCATGGATGATGGGATATGCAGTACCTTCACTCACTTACTGAAACCACTGCGACCATCATCCAATTACCAATCAAGACCAAACTTGGCACACATAACCCCCATGACCCCCTTTACATCCTGGTGAAGTTTGGTGGAGGACAGACAATGGATGATGGGATTTGTACTACTTTCAAACCCACTGGTTCCCACAGATCACTGTGGCCCCCAACAAAGACCGATAAAGACCAAATTTGGCACACAGAGTCCCAATGACCCATTCTACATCCTGGTGCAGTTTTGAGGGGGATGGGCCACAGATGATGGGACTTGCAGTACCTAAACACACTTGCTGAGACCACTGAAACCCTCCCCAATGACTGATCTAGACCAAACTTGGCACAGACAGCCACCATGATCCACTCTACATCCTGTTGTGGTTTGAAGGAGGATTCACCATGGATGATGGGACCTCCAGTACCTTCACACACTTCATGAAACCACTGTGACCCTCACCAATGACAGAGCAAGATCGAACTTGGCACACAGAGTCCCCATAACCCACTCTAAATGCTGGTGCAGTATGAAAGACTTTAGACCATGGATGATGGGAGTTACAGTATTGTAACTCATTTCTTCAGACCGTTCCGATCTACACCAGTGACTGAGCAAACTTGAACTTGGCATACAGAGATTCCATTACCCACTCTACATCCTGATGTGGTTTGTAGGACAATGCACCATGGATGATGGGATTTGCAGTACCTTCATTCACTTCCTGAGACCGCTGCGACCCACACCAATGACCAATCAAGAAGAAACTTGAAACATTGAAACACAAAGCCCCAATGACCCACCCACCATCCTGGTGCAGTGTGGAGGAGGATGCACCATGGACGATGGGACATGTATATGAGAGTTGTAGTTCACCTGCACCCACTGATCCACCAGACATTGGATCTAGACTAAAACTACAGAACAGACAAACAAAGCCTATCTCAAATAACCCGGGCAGCGCCGGGTCCCCAAGATAGTCTATATCTATATCTATATCTATATCTATATCTATACATATAATAAAAGTGAATGTATGTATGCGGAGGGCGGACGTAGAGAGGTGTATATGGCAGCTTTCTGATTGGCTGCCACTGTGGTACAATTTGCGTATGGTCTCTGATTGGCCAGCCTCAACATTCCAACATTCTCAAGTGTCTCAGAGGAGAAAGAAAATTTGCATATGGTTTCTGACTGGTCAGCCTTAACATTCTAACATTCCCAAGTGAATGAGGGGAAAGGATAGGCCCTGAGGGATTTGCAGTACCTTCACTCACATTCTGAGACCAGTGTGACACTCATCCAATGACTGATCAAGACCAAACTTGGCACACAGAGCCCCCATGAGCCACACTACATCCCGATGCTGTTTGGAGGACGATGGATGATGGGACTTTCAGTACCTTCACTAACTTCCTGAAACCACAGCAACACTCATCCAAATACCAATAAAGACCTAACGTGGCACAGAGAGCCCCCATGGTCAACATTCTGGTGAGGTTTGGGGGAGAACAGACTATGGATGGTGGGACTTGCAGTACCTTAACTCACTTTCTGAGACCACTGTGACCCTCATCCAATGACTGATCAAGACCAAACTTGGCACACAGAGCCCCCATGACCATCCTGGTGCAGTTTGGAGGAGGATGGACAACAGATTATGGGACTTGCACTACCTTTACTAACTTCCTGAGATCACCGTGAGCCACTGAAATAACTGATAAAGACCAACCTTGGTACACAATGCCTTTCTCAAATAACCCGGGCACCGCCAGTCCCCAAGCTAGCATATAATAAAAGTGAATATTTGTATGTATGTTTTTATGTGGAGGTGTATGTGGCAGCTTTCTGATTGGCTCCCAGTTCCACTGAGACCAACATGAGTGACGGGCTACGATCAAGACCAAACTTGGCACACATAACCCCCATGAACCCCTTTATATTCTGGTGCCGTTTGGGGAAAGACAGATGAAAGATTATGGGATTTGCAGTACTTTCAAACGCTTTGACTACCACAAACCACTGTGGCCCCCACCAATCACAGATCAGGACCAAACATGGTATACAAAGCCCCCATGACTCACTTTACATCCTTGTGCAGTTTTGGGGAGGACAGACCATGGATGATGCGAATTGCAGTACACTTCATTCAATTTTTGAGACCACTGGGACCAGCATGAATGACAGTACTGGACCAAACTTGGAACACAGAGCCCCCATGACACACTCTACATTCTGGTGCAGTTTGAAGGAGGACAAACCATGGATTATGGAACTTGCAGTACCTTCACTCACTTTCAGAGACTACTGCAACCCTCATCCAATGACAGATAAAGACCAAACTTGACACACAGAGCCCCCCATGACCCACTGTACATCCTGGTGCAGTTTGAAGGAGGACAGGCCATGGATGATGGGACTTGCAGTACCTTCACTCACATCCTGAGAGTGTTGTGACCCTCATCCAATGACTGATCAAGATCAAACTTGGCATGAAGAGGCCCCATGACCACTCTACATCCTGGTGCAGTTTGGAGGAGGACAGACCATGGATGATGGGACTTGAAGTACCTTCACTCACTTCCCAAGGCTGCTGCGAATCTCATCAATAACTGATCCAGACTAAACTTGGTACACAGAGCCCCCATGACCCACTCTACATCCTGATGCGGTTTGAAGAAGGATGGACCATGCATGATGGGACTTGCAGTACCTTCACTCACTTCCCAAGGCTGCTGCGACCCTCATCAATAACTGACCCAGACTAAACTTGGTACACATGACCCACTCTATATCCTGGTGCGGTTTGAAGAAGGATGGACCATGCATGATGGGACTTGCAGTATCTTCACTCATTTTTGAGAGCACTGCGAACATCATCCAATGACTCATAAACACCAAAC
Organism: Anolis sagrei; assembly: GCF_037176765.1. Classification (NCBI taxonomy): domain Eukaryota; kingdom Metazoa; phylum Chordata; class Lepidosauria; order Squamata; family Anolidae; genus Anolis; species Anolis sagrei. The sequence goes on from NC_090026.1 coordinate 58,674,932, forward strand.
ATGACACACAGAGCCCCCATGACCACTCTACATCCTGGTGCAGTTTGAAGGAGGATGGACTATGGATCATGGGACCCACAGTACCTTCACTCACTTCCTGAGACCACTGTGACCCTCATCCAATGACCAATAAAGACCAAACTTGGCACACAGAGCCCCTATGACCCACTCTACATCCTGCTACAGTTTGGAGGGGCCATGAACCCATGGACTTGCAGTATTTTCACACACTTCCTGAGACTACTGCGACCCTAACTAATGACATTTCAAGATCGAACTTGGCACACACGGCCTCCATGATCTACTCTATATCCTGGCGGAATTGGAAGGTTTTCTTGAGACTACTGTGGCCCTCATCAATGACGGATCAAGATCAAACTTCGCACACAGAGCCCCCATTACCCACTCTACATCCTGGTGCAGTTAGGAAGACTTTGGACCATCGAAGATGGGAATTGCAGTATCTTCACTCACTTTTTAAGACCATTTCAACTCACACCAATGACTGATCAAGCTTGAACTTGGCATACAGAGCCCCCATGACCCACTCTACATTTTGGTGCAATTTGGAAGATGGGACGATGGGACTTGCATATGGGAGTTGTAATTCACCTGCACCCACTGAACCCAGCTGACACTGGATGTAGACTAAACGTGGAGCACAGACAAACAATCCCTTTCCCAAATAAACCAGGCATCGCCGGGTCCTCAAGCTAGATCTTAATATAACTGGCAGTTGTTTCATATTCTTCAAAAAGAGCAGAGGAAAGTCCACATGAAGGGAGCATCTGATGCACTAATAAAACTAAAAATAATCTAAACAGACACAGAATTGATCACTCATTTGAATGAGAAATCACTGAGGGAAAACAATAAATAGAATAAAATAACTTTATTGTCATTGCACATTGTACAATGAAATCAAATACCATCTCCAATCACATTAATATATATGTATATACACACACATATTTCTGAATGGCAGAAGAAATGTTAAATCTCATGAGTTCTACTCACACAAACTTAGGAGGAAAACTATAATGACTATATTGACTATCATGTCTCTAAAAATGCAAGAAGATAAACATTATTGTTTAGAACCTTGAAGGGACTCTTTCTATGCCATTATGGTCAGACATGTGAATGCAATAAATGAAATGAATAAACATCATTATAAAGAAAAACAGGTATTATTTTTGGAATTTAAAGTTCCTTTAAATACCTTACTGTCTAATTTTAGAATGACTCTTCCAAGCCCTGTGATAGGCCACGGTGCAAGAGCTTCCTGACGCTCTCTTACAAAGTCTTCCATGACATGCCACCAACTGCTGCAGTGGCTCACCAAGAACTGCACAACTCCAAAGTGAATCACGAGTTTTTTGATGATCCAAACTGCAATTAGAAAACACATAGAACTTTTTAAAAAAAGAATTCATGCAGCAACACTGCAGCCTACTAAATTTTCATTCTAGGCTGCACTCTAATAATAAGAAATAAAATCTTTGAATAATATCCCTGTCTTCATCACAATCACAATACTTTCGAGAGTAGTAACTTATACAGTAAGCACTGCACATCTGAGGAGATGGTTGGGCACAAGATCCATACAAAAGTGAAAAACATAACTAAAAATACTAAAACCTTAAATACTTAAAACCTGAGAGAACAGCTCTCCGAGAGTCTTTTAAGTATTCCAGCATGACTCTATGGTCAATTCCCAGGACACTGAAGGATCTTGGGATTCCTAAAGATAACATTTTAATTTTTCACCATAGACTATGCTGGCAAATTTTGATCATATCTGGGGGATTTACAAGTTCCCAGCTTCAAACCAGAGGTAGATATAGATAAACAGTCAATAAGCATTCTTCATTAAGAACTTTAAAGTTCCCTATCTATTTCCTAGCCCAGTTCAAAGTGCCGGTATCAACCTTTAAAGTTCTTCATGGGTCAGGATTACTGTAAACTGACACACATCCTTCTCCCTATATAGTTGTACTTGTACATCTAGAACACACAACTGAATGCTTCCATTTAATGGCAAGCAGCTAGCAGCCAGAGGAAGGGTCTTCTTGGGTGACTGAACCCTGCTCTTGAAACTCCTCCCCTAGGAGACCCACCTCACATCTATCAGATCATTCTTTCACACTAAAGGAAAACACTTTTCATTTTCCACAATTTTTAGACACAATTTCATGACATTTTTATGATTCTCTCTTAGCTTATTATGGTTTTTCAATTTGAATTTAAATAATTATTTTATTCTTTTTGTAACTCATCATGGGAATATGACTGCATAAGTTACTTATTACAAATCTTTAAATAACATACCATCATTTTAAAATGTCTAAGAACAAGGCATTCCATGGGGTTTGCACTTTGGAATTCCAACATCAGGTTTTGGGCAATCTTACAACTGATTATACTGCTGTGCATAAAATATAAACATATCTCTTTCTAGTAGTCTGAAATCCAACATGCTTTATACTAGCTCCCTCAAGTGGTAGTCTTATGTGTTGATGTAAAAAGAAACTAGAAAACTTAGTAACAGATTTCCATTAATAGAATGGCCAATTTAATGGCTTGTATACAGTATATCTGTCAACCTATACAAAGTGATAAGGCAGGATCCCCATGCCATTCCTCCCATCATTAGTAAAAAAAAATGGGAACCAGTGAAGTGCTTCCTATACTGGCCCTATGTAGTCTACAGGGTGCATTCCTGAAACTGTCTAACCATTATTTGTTGCACTAGTTGTAATTCCTAACAATTAAAAGCATCATGGGCAGCTAGCTGCATGCAGAATGCAGAACAGGCAGTCTCCAAGTTACAAACAAGATAGGTTCTGTAAGTTTGTTCTTAAGTTAAATTTATATGTAAGTTGGAACAGGCACATTTTAAAAGTATATCTCCAGCCATATGTATATGTATGGGTATGTGTGTGTATGTGGTTTGGATAGCATAGGGAAGGGCTAACATCCCCCTGTGGTGTTTCTTTTGCTCTCTATGCCAATGTTTAGAAGATTTCACCTTACTTTCTGTCCCTGAGATAATGGATTTTGAAAAAATTGGGTTGTTGAGGAAACAAGGATTTGTGAAAAGGCTTCAGTGGAGACACCTTTTCCCCAAGATAAATCTTTCAGGAGTGAATTTCCCTTCCTAGCAATATATTTCTCTCACTTCCTGTTGTCTCACTCCCATTCTTAACTATGAGTCATTTGTAAGTTTGATGCTTGTAACTCGGGGACTACTTGTAGCTGAAAATGAGCTACAAAGCAATACCATCCATGCAAAGTATTAAAGCAAGGAAGGGAGGGTGGTTGTTGGTTTTTTTTTTTTGTGAAGAAGTCCCGTTCTTAACTATGAGTTGTTTGTAAATCTGGTGTTTGTAACTTGGGGACTGCCTGTACAGTAAAAGGTTGATTACAGTTTTGTTTCTGGTGTTCTTCAACAGCTCTATGGCCTTCACCATAGTGGAGTTTGGAGTGTGACTGTTTTGAGGTAGTGGACAGGTGTCTTTTATACTAATAACAAGTTCAAATAGGTGCCATTACTACAGGTAATGAGTGAAGGACAGAGGAGCCTCTTAAAGAAGAAGTTACAGGTTTGTGAGACCCAGAAATCTTGCTTGTTTGTAGGTGACCAAATACTTATTTTCCACCATAATTTGCAAATAAATTCATTTAAAATCAGACAATGTGATTTTCTGGATGTGTTTTCTCATGTTGTCTCTCATAGTTGAGATCTACCTATGATGTCAATTACAGGCCTCTCTCATCTTTTAAAGTGGGAGAACTTGTACAATTGGTATCTGACTAAATACTCCCCCCCCCCCCCCACTGTACCTGTTAAGGATCCTGCATTGAACAAGGGATTGGACTTGATGGCCCATGAGGCCCCTTCCAGCTCTATGATTCTAGATTACCAAAGTCAGTTGACTAACCCATCCTGAAACTCATCCCCAACAGGTAGTATTTAGGTAACCAACTGACCAATGGTAATTGAGTCTGAGTTTAGTTAAACGCATTTAATCCTTTAAAGCAGTGGTTCTCAACCTGGGGTCCCCAGATGTTTTTCGCCTACAACTCCCAGAAATCCCAGCCAGTTTACCAGCTGTTAGGATTTCTGGGAGTTGAAGGCCAAAAACATCTGGGGACCCCAGATTGAGAACCACTGCTTTAAAGCATTCAGGAAACAATTTTGATATCAAAGATGTTTTCTTCTGTAGAGACAGATCTCTATGGTTATTCAACTAGGTAGAATCACCTGGGAAAGTCCCCTTATTATAATGGGAAAGTCCCCTTATTATACATCACAAACATATCTAACATAGCTTCTCTCTCATCTTTCCACACATGTTTTCAGTTTACTTATGCTAACTTCACATAAGAAATGGGGGGAGGGGGGTTGTTAGTTAACATGGTAGCTCAAATTCTTATATAAGCTATAATTGCCTTTTACTGAAATCATATTGTTGTACTTTACAATATCAGAAAGTATGGAATAACCTGCAAATGGTATTGGCAGCAACTGAATTATCCAAAGATTCAGCCAAAACTGCACTACTACAACAGCCCAGGTGAGCAGAATAAAGTAGATGTCACTGGTCTTCTTCTTTTTAAGAAGAGCTCCAAAGTCAGGTTTCTGTCTGCCACGCACAGTGGATGAAGAAGGTGAAGATGTATGATCACTTTCTGTAGATCCTGAAAGTGGGAAAACATGATCTCTCATATTTCTGTAACGCTAAAGTTTATCTTGTGGGAGAACTGGTCCAATGACAGGAGAAAAGGGGGAGCAAATAAAATAAAATAAAAGCATATCCAATCATAATAAGCATTTCTACTATTGCACTAAGTCTTAAAAGTTCAATTTGCCAGTATCATGTAAGACTCACTCAAATCAATACATTATTAATAACCCCGTGACGTGTATATTGGGTTTTAAGGTATCAAGAACAAAACCAGTTTAAATGCCTTTTTAAAATCATAAAGAAGCCACTCTTTAAAATTAGCATTATTTTCTACTGGATACAATTTCAAGGCTTAAGTATATAATCAACTCAAAATGAAGGTAATTCTGCTACTCAGTATTTTTATAACAGACAATGTACTCTGGCTTTTGAAATCCAAAACAATTTTTTTCATTGGTATTTATAATTAATTCAAAGGTTAAATCGGGGATTACTCAACCATGTTTAAAAACAAGAATTTTTAAAAGTAGTTTTAAATGGGTTTGTCAATCATGTCTGAATTTATACAATTTCACTACAAGTGCGACACTTTCTGAATATGCAAAAAATGAAAACAGGACAGCATTTCTAAATCAGGATATCAATACAAATGCCCCGCAAAAGATTCCAAACATAGGCAAAGAGTGGACAGGTTGCTTACAATTTTCAAAAATCCTTCCAAGAAAACTATCTCTATTCAAAAGGACACCCTGGAATGCCAACTTTCCAGATAAGACACTTTCACCTAATTCATCATTTGGAAAAACCTCACTGTGACTTTTCTAGACGGCTCCCTGGAAAGCTTAAATTCTTGATAATTTCCCATAATGTGGATGCATTGTCCCAAATTAAGTATTTATTTCTGTGAAATCCCTGTTTCTTACATCACTCTGATCTAATCTGCATCTGGTAAATTTCATGGGCATGTTCACTTTAAAATTTTCCCTAAATGCAGACATTTCATAGAATCATAGAATCATAGAATCAAAGAGTTGGAAGAGACCTCATGGGCCATCCAGTCCAACCCCCTGCCAAGAAGCAGGAATATTGCATTCAAATCACCCCTGACAAATGGCCATCCAACCTCTGCTTAAAAGCTTCCAAAGAAGGAGCCTCCACCACACTTCGGGGCAGAGAGTTCCACTGCTGAACGGCTCTCACAGTCAGGAAGTTCTTCCTAATGTTCAGATGGAATCTCCTCTCTTGTAGTTTGAAGCCATTGTTCCGCGTCCTAGTCTCCAAGGAAGCAGAAAACAAGCTTGCTCCCTCCTCCCTGTGGCTTCCTCTCACATATTTATACATGGCTATCATATCTCCTCTCAGCCTTCTCTTCTTCAGGCTAAACATGCCCAGCTCCCCAAGCCGCTCCTCATAGGGCTTGTTCTCCAGACCCTTGATCATTTTAGTCGCCCTCCTCTGGACACATTCCAGTTTGTCAATATCTCTCTTGAATTGTGGTGCCCAGAATTGGACACAATATTCCAGATGTGGTCTAACCAAAGCAGAATAGAGGGGTAGCATTACTTCCTTAGATGCTCCTATTGATGCAGGCCAAAATCCCATTGGCTTTTTTTGCCGCCACATCACATTGTTGGCTCATGTTTAACTTGTTGTCCACGAGGACTCCAAGATCTTTTTCACACGTACTGCTCTCGAGCCAGGCGTCACCCATTCTGTATCTTTGCATTTCATTTTTTCTGCCAAAGTGGAGTATCTTGCATTTGTCACTGTTGAACTTCATTTTGTTAGTTTTGGCCCATCTCTCTAATCTGTCAAGATCGTTTTGAATCCTGCTCCTGTCCTCTGGACTATTGGCTATCCCTCCCAATTTGGTGTCGTCTGCAAACTTGATGATCATGCCTTCTAGCCCTTCATCTAAGTCATTAATAAAGATGTTGAACAGGACCGGGCCCAGGACGGAACCCTGCGGCACTCCACTTGTCACTTCTTTCCAAGATGAAGAGGAAGCATTAGTGAGCACTCTCTGTGTTCGTCCACTTAACCAATTACAGATCCACCTCACCGTAGTTTTGCCTAGCCCACATTGGACTAGTTTCCTTGCCAGAAGGTCATGGGGGACCTTGTCGAAGGCCTTACTGAAATCCAGGTACGCTACATCCACGGCATTCCCCGCATCTACCCAGCTTGTAGCTCTATCGAAGAAAGAGATCAGATTAGTCTGGCATGACTTGTTTTTGATAAATCCATGTTGACTATTAGCGATGACTGCATTTGTTTTATAGAGAATGGTTATGAAAAAGTGGTTGTTATGGAAATTTTGTGACTTCTCACATCATTCTCATCCAGTTTTCTGCAAACAATGAATTTGGTAGAACCTGGCATGAATATTTTTCTCAAAACACATCCCAATTGTTTTGTCAACAATTTATCTCAAAGTAGACCACATGCCTTTTATCCTTTTCCCACAATCTGAGAGCCTTAACTAGCTTGAAAATCTGATTTTTTTTTTCTGGACATCCAATAAAAATGCATATTATGAAGCCACAAGAAACAGGAGATTCCATGGAACCTTAAATATTAATCTTTTAGTAGCCTTTACTCCTCCTTCACTGCAACAATCCCTTAGATTTCTTTGCTGTTTTTGCAAAGAGCTTTGCAAAACAGACTTTCACAAAGCCTTCCTTGAAAAACTAGACTTTTATATACAGTTCTAACACTGACACAGGGAACTGGAAATTGATACAAGAGACAATGACATCTGACTCTGCTACACTAAAACTCTATTCTTACAAATGTTATATATTTGCTTTCTTGTCAAGAAACAAAAGTGTGAAACCTGCATCAGATTAATGGTCCAATCAGGCACTGAGTGATATGCCACAAGACCTGGCCAACCAGGATGCATAACGTCAGCGCAATCACACAAAGATAATTCCAAAGATCAAGCCAAAAAATTAAAATTTTATCAAAATATTTTGAACATTCTTACAATGCATTCAGTCACCTGAGGGTTTTGCTGGACGTTCTTCTTTAGATGATTCATCCCCTGTAAATGATATCGCCATGGCAATTGTGGATGCAGCAATTGAAATCATCTGACAAGGAAGATCTGACCCTTAAAAGACACAAAGGTTTTTTTAAAGTCATGACAGCCTACCAAATTATAAGTACTGATTTTTGCTGCCCATTTTCCTGCTGAAACTGCATTTTATTTCAGCTGGTGGTATTATTATTATTATTATTATTATTATTATATCAGTATAAGCATCCCAATTTCTCCTCAGGATTGAGACCCATAGCGGCTTACACCATAAAAAGCTATACAATTACATAGAATTAAAATAGAATTAAACCTGCAACTATTATTAAAACAATTACATTAGAATACAGTGTTCCCTCACTAATTGCAGGTGTTCCATTCCAGGAACACCTGTGATAAGTGAAAATCCCCAATGTAGGGATGCCTGGCTCCCCCTCCACTCCTTCTCCTCCTCTTCCTAAATCTTCATCAACGTTTTACGGGCTTTGAGGTGAGGACGCTGAGGAAAGGCCCGGCCTTCAGGAAGGGAAAGAGTGCGCTTGCAATAGTGCCGCTGACAATAACTCCCGTGAGCTCTCCCTCCCTCTGCGTCCACCTCCCGGCCTGGCTGCCTGTCATGTTGCCCAGCAAGAAGAACCAGCTCGTCCCTAAAGAGGTGAGCAGGCCCTCGCCCTCCTGACCCTTTTGCCTCCACCTCCAGTGGCTTTGGGCCTCTGGCCTCTTTGGGGACCAGCTGATTCTCCTCTCTGGGCACCATGGCAGGCAGGCAGGCTTAGAGGTGGAGGCAGAAGGAGGGAGAGCTTGCGGGAGTTGTCGACAGCAGCACTATTTCAGGTGTGCTCTTTCCCTTCCTGAGGGCCGGGCCTGGCCTTTCCTGACGACGACAGGCCTCAGCTGGGCAGGCACACTCTTTCCCTTCCTCCCCGCGTGTCCAAGGAGCCGCCGGAGCAGGAAAGAGGCGGCGGTATGCTTCCCTTGTTCTCGGTGGTAGCCTCCTCTCCTCTTTCTCTTTCCCAGACTAAGCCCCCAATAAATTCATTAAAAAAAAAAACACGAAACAGTGAGTCCACGTAAAGTGAACTGTGGAATAGTGATGGAACACTGTACTGTCAAAATAAATAAATAAAAGCTGTTAAAAACAATAAACTAAACCACGTGGCACCTCTTTTTCCATTATTTAAAAGGCCTGCCTGAATAAAATGTTTTTAGCCTGCTGAGGAGGGACGATGGGAAAGAGGCCATTCTAGTATCTCTGGAGAGAGAACTGAATGAATAAATGAATTTTATTACAGTCATAGACCAGGAGTTTAAAACATTAAAACAGAAGTTTTTTTTAAAAAAACAATAAAAGCTGAAGTTGAAAACATTAAAAACAGAAAGTCCAGGATATGTAACCATCAGCTTCATACATGACACCTAATTAAATATGTGGTTATAGATATTAACTGAGTAGGTCAAAAATTAAACAACAAAAATTATCTGCAATCTGCTTCTTTAATTTGATAGCCGCAGCACAAAACTTAGCCACTCTAAAAGTGATCCATGGTTCCCTATCCACTATTATATATTTAAAGTAATATTCATCATTTCTGCCAGGGATCATCTGTACAATAGGAGTAAAAGCAGATGGAATGCGCTTATAGAAGTGACAGTGTAATAGGTTACTTTACTTACTTAGACAATCTCTCGTAGTCCGAGGATAATTGTCCTCCAAGTGATGTGTCTTGGAGGTAGGTACGTAGGTGGCTGTGGAGCCCTATTCTTGACCTGCATGTTCTCCTGCAGCGAGAGCATCGGTTTCCAGGTGGAAGGCAGTTGTGGTCGGGCTTAGCTTGATGCGCCTTACTCTTGGCACGTTTCTCTCTTTCGCCCTCCATTTGTGCCTCTTCAAATTCTACAGCATTGCTGGTCACAGCTGACATCCAGCTAGAGTGCTCAAGGACCAGGGCTTCCCAGTCCTCAGTGTCTATGTCAGAGTTATTAAGGTTGGCTTTGAGCCCATCCTTTAATGTCTTTTCCTGTCCGCCAACATTTCATTTTCCGTTCTTGAGTCTGGAGTAGTGTAGCTTTGGGAGACGGTGATTGGGAATTTGGATAATGTGGCCAGTCCAGCGAAGTTGATGGCGGAGGACATTACTTCAATGCTGGTGGTCTTTGCTTCTTCCAGCACGCTGACGTTTGTCTGCCTGTCCTCCCAAAAGATTTGCAGGATCTTTCAGAGGCAACACTGATAGAATTGTTACAGGACTTGCATGTAATGTCTGTAGATCATGTTTCGCAGGCATATAGCAGGGTTGAGAGGACAATCTATATACCGTATTTTCCAGCGTATAAGATGACTTGGGGTATAAGACAACCCCCAACTTTTCCAGTTAAAATAGAGAGTTTGGGATATACTCACGTATAAGACCACCCCTCTTCCAATGTACACTAGATAAAAAAAATTTTAAATCATATTTGAATTCAATATGGTAATTTTTATTCAAATGCTTATGACATGCAGGTTCCTATGAGAGGAACATTGTACCTTACATTACAGTTGCTATTCCTCCCTTGAATTTCATTTACACTCTGGGTCCTTTACATCATGCTGGTAATAAGTTAAAATAAACAGTTGCATTAAACAATTCTCATTTAAAGTAATTAAAAAACCAGTCAAGGTAAAGTGTCATATCAGTTCCCTTTTGCTTTCTCTCAGGCTCCTCCTATTGATGCAGCCTAAAACAGCATTGGCCTTTTCAGCTGCAGCATCACACTGTTGGTTTGTGGTCAACGAAGATTCCTTTCATAGAATCCTAAAGTTGGGAGGGACCTCTAAAGGCCATTTAGTCCAACCCCCTTCATTCCGTCTTCTTGCAGGGAAAGCACAATCAAAGCACTCTCAACAAATGGCTATCTAGCCTTAATATTAATAAGAGAGTTGGAAGAGAGCTCTAAAGGCCATCTAATCCAACCTCCTTTGATTGTGCAGGGAAAGCACAATCAAATCACTTCTGACAGATGGCGATCCAGCCTGAATAATAATAATAATAATAATAATAATAATAATAATAATAGAGTTGGAAGGGAGCTCTAAAGGCCATCTAGTTAAACCCCCTTCATTCTGCCTTCCTCTAGGGAAAGCACAACCAAAGCACCCCTGACAGATGGCCATCCAGACTTAATACTACTACTACTACTACTACTACTAATAATAATAATAGACTCAGGACCTCTAAAGACCATCTAGTCCAAGGACCTTCTGCCTTCATGCATGTAAAGCACAATCAAAGCACCCCTGACAGATGGCCACCCAGCCTCAATAATAACAATAACAACATCAACAATAATAACATTAATACTAATAAATAGTTGGAAGATATCCCTTAGGCCATTTAGTCCAACCCCCTTCTGCCTTCATGCAGCAAATGCACAATCAAAGCACCCCTGACAGATGGCCACCCAGCCTCAATAATAACAACAACAATAACAACAACATTAATAGTAATAAAGAGTTGGAAGATATCGCTTGGGCCATCTAGTCCAATCCCCTGCTGTCTTCATGCAGCAGGAGCACAATCAAAGTTTCCCTGACATACAGCCACCCATTCTCAATAATAATAAAAACAAGATTCATACTAATAAAGAGATGGAAGAGACCTCAAGGGCCATCTAGTTCAACCTTCTTCTGCCTTTATGTAAAAAATCCACAATCAAAGCACCCCTGATAGACGACCACCCAGCCTCAATAATAATAATAATAATAATAATAATAATACTAATAAAGAGTTGGACGAGACCCCAAGGGCCATCTAGTCCAACCCCCTTCTGTCTTCATGCAGCAGAAGCACAATCAAAGCACCCCTGATAGACGGTCACCCATTCTCAATAATAATAAAAACAATAATAAGATTAATACTATTAAAAAGTTGGAAAAGACCTGAAGAGCCAGGTAGTACAACCCCCTTCTGCCTTTATGTAGAAAATACACAATCAAAGCACCCCTGACAGATGCCCACCCAGGCTCAATAACAACAACAACAATAAAGAGGTTTGAAAGAGACCCCAAGGGCCATCTTTTCCAACTTCCTTCTGTCTTTCCCTGCTCCCCCGTTGTCTTCCTCGGCAGTGGCAGCGATGGCAAAGGAGGAGGGAGCCCCGGCGGCAGGGATTTCCATGGCCTTGCTGTCCTCCTCACTTGGCCCACACATGGGGGCAGTGGTGCGAGGAGGCAGAAAAGCCGCACATGGAGTGAGAGAGGGAAAGGCACGCACCTCTCCCCCTTCTCTCTTGCCCCACACACGCCTTCCTTGGCGGTGGTGGTAGAGGCGCGAACGGGGTAAGAGAGGAGGGAAAGGTGCGCACCTTTCCCTTCTCCCTCACGTACCTTTCCTGCCTCCACCACCGAGGAAGGCATTGGCGAGGGAGGAGGAGGGAAAGGTGCACACCTGCGGAGGCCTGCACTGGCGTAAGCAGTGAGCGGACGACACAGCCGAGGCAGTGGAGGAGAACCTCTGCTCGCAGTGGCCTACCTGCCTGACTTCCAGGGCTGCACAGGCCAGCGCTGGCTGCAGAAGCCTGCACTGACCTCTGCAGCTGGTGAGCGCGCCCACTCCTGCTACTTCCTGCAAGGCTTCCAGCCTCTATCTACATTCTCCAGGAGCAGCATGGTGCGGGCCAGACGCTCCATTGGGCCCCAGCTGGGCCCAGTGAGGAAAGAAGCAGCGTAAGGAAGGAGGCCCGAGGGCAGCCTTCCTCATGCTGCATCCCTCCTTCCTGGGCCCAATTGGGGCCAATGAAGCATCTGGCCCGCGCCGTGCTGCTCCTGAACGCTGTTGGCAGAGGCTGGAAACCTCGCCGGAAGCAGCAGGGGCGGGTGCGCTCACCAGCTGCGAAGGTCAGCGCAGGCCTATGCAGCCAGCACTGGCCTGCACTGCTCTGGAAGTCAGGCAGACAGGCCGCTGCAAGCGGAGGTTCTCCTCCACTGCCTCAGCTGCGTTGGCTCCGCTGCCATTCGTCATCTGGTATATCGACCCCCAAATAAAATGACCCCCAAATTTTCCAAGGGTTTTCAAGGTTTAAAAAGTCGTCTTATAGTCCGGAAAATATGGTATATAAAATACTCTGTTCATTTTGAGTGACATCATAACTCAAAATCCTCTGGGTGAATTGATGCCAAATTTGACCACAAGACACCTACTAACCCAAGGAGTGACTATCACTCAAAAAATTGATTTTGTTATTTGGGAGATGTAGTTGCTGGGATTTATAGTTCACCTACAATCAAAAGCATTCTGAACTCCACCAACGATGGAATTGAACCAAACTTGGCACACAGAACTCCCATGACCCACGGAAAACACTAGAACGGTTTGGTGGGCATTGACCTTGAGTTTTGGAGTTGTAGTTCACCTAAATCCAGAGAGCACTGCGGAATCAAACAACGAAGGATCTAGAACAAACTTGGCACGAATACTCCATATGCCCAAATGTGAACACTGGTGGAGTTTGGGGAAAATAGACCTTGACATTTGGGAGCTGTAGTTGCTGGGATTTATAGTTCACTTACAATCCTTGGAACCCCACCAATGATAGAATTGGGCCAAACATCCCACACAGAAACCCCATGACCAAAAGAAAATACTGTGTTTTCTGGTGGTCTTTAGCAACCCTTTAGATACCCCCTCGCGACCCCCCCCCCGAACCTTAGGTTGAGAAATGCTGTCTTAAGGCCATTCAGTCCAACTCCCTTCACCAGGGCAAGAAAGCATAATCCTGACAAAGGGCCATCCAGCCACTCGCATATATGACAGATGTAGTATCATAGAACTGAAAGGGATCCCTATAGAAAGACAACTACATGTTGCATGTTCCAGAGCAGGCAAGTCAGACAATCTCTACATTAACACAGACAAAGAAACAACAAGAAATACTGTTTACCCACAAGTAAAACGAAATTACATATATTAGAAACCCACTTTATTACTTTATTTTCCAGCTTTATAAACAGGTACCTTGGTATCCCTACAGATGTCCCAGTCCTCAAACACTGGGCTTTATTTGGAAAAATGCTGCACTTGCAGAACTTAGGCGGTGTTGTATTTCAGTGTTGACTTTTGTGGAGGTGGCTGCCAAGGTAGTGGAAATGGTTCACATTTTCTAATGTTACACCATTAAGCTGTACTTCTGGCATTGCAGACGGATTGGCTAATGCCTGCTGAAAGAGCACTTTGATCTTCGCAATGTTCAATGAGAAAACACTGAGCTTCTCATATGCTTCTGCGAAGGTGTTTAGAGTGGCTTGTAGGTCGTCTTCTGGATGCATACAGACGACACTGTCATCAGCATACTGGAGTTCTATAACAGCTGTTGTTGTAACCTTGGTTTTTGGCTTTCAGTCTGCTGAGGTTAAATAGCTTGCCATCTGTCCGATAAATAGTGGGAAGCTTCCCATCAACAAGATGGAGTATCATAGCAATGAAGATGGAAAATAAGGTTGGGGTAATAACACATCCCTGTTTGACACCTGATTCCACCTCAAATGGGTCACTTTGGTAGCCATTGCTATCCAAGACTGTTGTTGTTATTGTTGTTATACTACTACTACTACATTTATACCCCGTCCTTCTCACCCCAATGGGGGACTCAGGGCGGCTTACAGACCATGGCATACAAAGCCACATTACACATATAATAATAAACATGACAAATCAATTTAAACAATTAGCATATCAATTTAAACATACAGTAATATACATGACATATCAATTGAACAATTCAAATATAAATACAATAAAAAGCTTAAAAGTAAACATTTAATCCCAACCAAAGTGGGCTGATAACATATAACTTAAATGATCAATTAAACAATTCAAATATAAATACAATAACACAGCTTAAAAGTAAACATTCAATCCCAAGTGAAGTAGCCTGATGGAATAAGCAACCAGAAGCAGCAGATAACAGGCGAGGCGGGGGAACCCTGAAAACAAGCACCTGCACAGGTGTTCCAATGTCCGGATGATGGGCGGCATGGCTGTTAAAGTAGCCGCGGGGCAAGGCCCTGACATGGAGGTACCCCGTGTAGATGTTCCATCAGCTGGGCGATGGGTGGCGTGGCTGTTAAGGTTGTCGCACTGCGAGGCTGTGGGGGCCATGTTCTCTCCTCGGAGGCTTCTGGATCAGATGGCTGGAATGAGGGTGTGGCTACAAGTCTCCTCGTGGGTAAACCCAGGGCTGAGCAGGCAGCAAAGCTGGATGGCAAATACTCTGCCCCCAGGGTCTCTTCTGCAGCAGGGCTCAACAAAGCTGTTGCCATCATGTCATCATGGAGGAGCTGTAGAATGTTCACAAATTTGTCAGGGCAGCCGATTTTTTTGGAGGATGGTCCAGAGAGCACTGTGATTCACTGTGTCAAATGCTTTTGCAAAGTCAATGAATGCCATGTACAGAGGTTGATTTTGTTCCCTGCATTTTTCTTGAAGCTGTCGTGCAGTGAAGATCATGTTGACTGTTCCTCTGGAGGGCTGGAAGCCATTGTGGGATTCTGGGAGGGTGTCTTCTGAGAGAGGTAGAAGGCGGTTTGCAAGGATACCTGCAATGATTTTCCCAGCGGAGGTTAGAAGGGAGATACCACGATATTTTCCAAGTCTGTTCTTTCCCCTTTTTTGAAAAGGGCAATGATGGTGGGCATCCTTGAAATCTGCTGGGATTTTCTCGGTCACCCACACTTTTAATAGGACATGCCTCTAATAGCACATGCCTGGCAGTTTCCACTTCCTCCAAATTGCATGGGCATGCTCACTCATGGCAAGGAATACCTGTATGGGAAAGGAGTTTGACAGCCCAAGGGTTGTCTAGAGAGGCCTCATTTGCCTCTCTAAAAACAGTGCTTGTAATGGTGGTGAGACTGAGAAAAGACATTCTCCTGATATTCTCAAGACTCTGTACTGGCTCTTATAGGGAAATGGTCTGGCAAATACCGTGAACTTAGGTACCATGTCCAGCTCCATTGAGTTCAATTATACTAAAGGACTGTGTGTACATACACAGTGGTGGAAAGTTTCAAAAAGTAATCATTTTCATGCCTGCAAAATGATTCATTTCTAAATAAACTTGCACAAACAATATTTTGCATGTTAGTTGGGAAAATGTCTAAGCTGGTAAGAACTGTCGGCACAGATATGTGTGCTACATGGCTCTGGCCATGCAACATATCCTAGATGCAGCCCTCCAGGCAAAAATGATATACCCTAATATAAGACATAATTATACTCAATTCTTACCAACATGCCATAAACAGAAGTACCATAAAATTTGCCTGTTTCTTACCTGAAGACTCATTCCCAGTTGGTTGCTCATGCAACATTCCCACAGTCATTAAGATAACAATAACCAAAAACACTGGAATCCTCCAAGAACCGGCTGCAGAAGCTGAAAAATAGTGTTTTCTTTCATAATTGGCACACTGATTTTAGATAAATAATTTGCGTAATGTGATAAGAAATGAAAGTTTAAAAACTCAAAAGGATCAAGTAAACTGTACTCATTGCAAATATACAACATATTATTGTGGACTAAGAAATTTTAAAATGAACATTTTGCAAAACTTCCCTCTTGTTCTAATGGAAATGTGATATACAGAATTGTAGTTTTTCTGAAGTAGAACTGAAAGATTCTGACCCCATAGTCATGCCAAAAGAATAGAGAAGGAGAAAAATTCATAAGGCTTGCCAGGCTAGTGCTCAATGTTATAAACCACGTTTTATCATTGCAGCCAAAAATACAGTGCACAATAAGAATTGTGAATGATCATGGCCTAACACTCAGGTCTCATTCAGACATAATAGTGTAATATGTGGTGGCACCTCTCGTCAAACTCATTTTGACAGGTGCCTCACCCCCTTGAAGCCCTGTCTCAGCCGGAAGTTCCACCCCTCCAGCAGAAGTCCCTCCTAAACCGGAAGGACAGCCTTAATCCAGATGACAGGCATGTCTGGAAATGCTCCCCCCCCCCCCCCCGCACCACTCTTCGTCTTACCCCCCTGAGATGTACAAGAAGGGCAAGCCGGGACATGTTTCAGACAAGCATGGCCTGGAGATGTCTATGGGCAAAAAGGCCCTGCCTAGCCCCATTCCTTGTGCTTGAGGAATGTGCAGCCTGGAGAGCGTATGCTTGCTCTTAGGCTCATACGTGGAGCCTCTGTGGGCCAATAGGCATGGTTTTAGCCCCACGATATGACCTTGTGATTCCCTGGAGCCCATTAAAGGGCTAATCTATATCTCTATCTATCTATCTATCTATCTATATAATAAAAGTGAATGTTTGTATGTAGAGGGAGTTGTATGTGGCAGCGTTCTGATTGGCTGCCACTGTGATATAATTTGCATATAGTTTCTAATTGGCCAGCCTCAACATTCTAACATTCAGATTTGTTCCCACTGTGGTATAATTTGCATATGGTTTCTAATAGGCCAGCTTCAACATTCTAACATTCTGAAGTGACTGAGAGGGAAAAAGTAAGAGTCTGAGGCTTTCAGGAATGGTGGGAGTTGAAGTCCAAAACACCTTGTGGCCCCCAACAATGACAGAACAAGACCAAACTTGGCACACAGACCGCCCCCCCAAGACCCACTCTACATCCTGCTGCAGTTTGGAGGAGAGTGGACCATGGATGATGGGACTTGCAGTACCTTCATTGACTTACTGAAACCACTGCGACCCTCATCCATTGAACAATCAAGACCAAATTTGGCACACAGAGCCCCCATGACCCACTCTACATCCTGGTGCAGTTTGGAGGAGAGTGGATCATGGATGATGGGACTTGCTGTACCTTCACTCAATTACTGAAACCACTGTGACCCTCATCCAATGACTGATCAAGACCAAACTTGGCACACAGAGCCACCATGACCTACTCTACATCCTGCTGCAGTTTGGATGATGGGACATGTAGTACCTTCACTCACTTCCCGATACCACTGCGGCCCTCAACCAATGACTGATGAAGACCAAACTTGGCACACAGAGCCCCCATTCACTACATCCTGGTGCAGTTTGAAGGAGGATGGACCATGGGTGATGGGACTTGCAGAACCTTCATTTGCTTCCTTCACCTGCACCCACTGAACCCACCCAACATTGGATCTAGACTAAACTTGGAGCACAGACAAACAATGCCTTTCTCAAATCACCCAGGCCGCGCCGGATACCCAAGCTAGTTACGAATAAATACGCCGAGCGAGTGAGTTTAGAACTGCCTCTGACTGGTTTCAGAGAAGCAAAATATGGAATAAACAGGTGCCCACTGATGGATTTTCTTTTTCTATTGCTGGCCTTATTCTCCCTGAGTTGTTTTTGGGGGAATGGAGACTACCTGCTTGTAAACTAAAAGGATGAGATGTTTTAAAACATTGATTCCTGGATCACCTACAATCAAAGAGCATTCTAAACCCCATCAACTATAGAATTGGGCCAAACTTCCAACACAGAACCCCCATGATCAACAGAAAATACGGTGTTTTCTGGTGGTCTTTGACAACCCTTCAATATAGTATCATAGATTTGAAAGGGACCCCTAAAGAAGGACAATTATATGCTGCATGTTCCAGAGTATGCAAACGAGACAATCTTTACATCAACACTAAGAAAAAAACAACAAGAAATGCTGTTTACCCACAAGCATAAAGAAATTATACATATTAGAAATCAACACTTTCTCATTACATTATTTTCCAGATCACCAGACTGGGCCACTGCATTGTGTGGCAGGGGATGGCTAGTAACTTTATAATAATGTGGACTCAGGATGGCTTCCAACATAGTAACAGGCAAACATTCAATGCTTATATAAACAAAACTAAAAAAAAACCCATAAAAATTAAATAAAAGATAATACTAAATATTGTACAAGAAGTTAAAGCAAACAGTTGCATTAACTAATTATCATTAAAAGCAATTTAAAAACCAGCTGAGGTAAAGTGTCATATCAGTTTCCTTTCGCCTTCTCTCAGGCTTCTCCTCCTATTGACGCAGCCTAGAATGGCATTGGTCTTTTCAGCTGCAGCACCATACTGTTGGCTCGTGGTTGACTAAGATGCCTTTCATAGAATCTTAGAGTTGGAAGGGACCTTGAAAGGACCATCTAGTCCAGGGGTTCTCAAACCAAGGCCCGGGGGCCGGATACGGCCTTCCAAGGTAATTTGCCTGGCCCTCGCTCAGGGTCAACCTAAGTCTGAAATGACTTGAAAGCACACAACAACAACAACAACAACAACAACAACAACAACATCTCATCAGCCAAAAGCAGCCCACACTTCCCATTGAAATACTAATAAGTTTATATTTGTTAAAATTGTTCTTCATTTTAATTATTGTATATTTTAAGAGTTTTTTGTACTACAAATAAGGTATGTGCAGGGTGCATAGGAATTCATTCATGTTTTTTTCAAATTATAATCCGGCCCTCCAACAGTTTGAGGGACTGCAGACTAAAAGTCAATCCTGCAAAAACTGAGATACTCTGGCCCGGCCAGCCGCCAGAATTAACCCAGTCTCTGCCTGATTTCGATGGGGAAGCTCTGGTTCCGTCTGCCACTGTTAAAAGCCTTGGGGTTGTGTTGGATTCATCGCTGACGATGGAGGCCCAGATCACTGCCATAAGTAAGCAGGCCTTTTCTCATCTTCGCCAGGCAAGGAAATTGGCATCCTACCTTTCGGTAGAAGCATTGGCAATGGTAATCCACGCAACAGTCACCACTAGGTTGGACTATTGCAATGCCTTATAGACCCGTCGCAAACTAGGTTCCTGCGGGAGAAAACCTTGCTAGCACGTCCCTGACGTCATGAGCCTGCGCCTCTCTCCCCGCCCCTTTCTCCGCCCCTTTCTCTTTGCCAGCATGGTTTTTCCTTTGCTAGGGCAGCATTGCCCGCATTTTCTCTCAGTTGAATTCTGCCAACTGAGAGAGTATGCTGGCAATGCTGCCCTAGCAAAGGAAAAACCACTCTCGCAAGGAGAAAGAGGCGGAGAAAGGGGCGGGGCAAGAGGCGGAGTCTCATGACGTCAGGGACATGCTAGCAAGGTTTGCTCCCGCAGGAACAGAGTTTGCGACGGCTCATAGACTGGCCTTCCGAAGACCCAGAAGATTCGGATGGTCCAAAATGCGGCAGCCAGGCTGCTAGCGGGATCATCTATAAGATCCCATATTACACCGATTCTGCAACAACTGCATTGGCTACCAATAGAACATTGGATCTCTTACAAGATACTGATCCTGACATTTAGAGCTCAAAATGGCCAAGGACCTTTATATCTTAGGGACCGCCTCATTCCTTTTCCCCATCAGTGGTCACCTCGATCCACCCAGGAAAATCTCCTATACATACCGGGTCCTAGGGAGGCACATTTGGAAGCTACAAGGCGTAGAGCTTTTTTGATCTATGCCCCAGTTCTGTGGAACTCATTGCCTCCATATATTAGAGCAATGTTGGAGTTGCAACCTTTTGTAAAGGCGCTCAAGACTTGGCTGTTTGGTTGTGCATTTAAGTAACCGGATCAAATTTTGCCATAGTCACTGCTGAATGTTTTTATGTTGAATGTTTTATGTTGAATGTTTTTATGTTGAATGTTTTTATATTGAATGTTTTATATTGTGTATAAGCTACTTTAAATTGTAAGTCGCTCAGAGCACTTTGGTGGAGAGTGACTAATTAAGAAATAAAGTGATGATGATGATTATGATGATGACTGTGACCTGGCCCTCTGTTTAAAAAGTTTGAGGACCCCTGATCTAGTCCAACCCCCTTCATTTTGCCTTCATGCAGGGAAAGCACAGATGGCCATCCAGCCTCAACAATAATAATAATAGTAATAATAATAATAATAATAATAATAATAATAATAAATAGTTGGAAGAGACCCCTTGGGCCATCTATTCCAACTCCCTTCTGCCTTCATGCATGTAAAGCACAATCAAAGCACCCCTGACAGATGGCCACCCATTCTTGATAATAATAATAATAATAATAATAATAATAATAATAATAGCAACAACAACAGAGTTGGAAGGAACCTCTAAAGGCCCTCTAGTCCAACCCCCTTCATTCTGCCTTCATTCAGGGAAGGCATAATCAAAGCATCCCTGACAGATTGTCACCCAACCTCAATAATAATAATAATAATAATAATAATAATAATAATAATAATAAAAACCCTTCTGCCTTCATGCATCGAAAGCACAATCCAAGCACCCCTGACAGATGGCCACCTAGCCATAATAATAATAATAATAATAATAATAAATATAGTTTTCACCTCCTGGCCCAGGAAGTTAAGACAGGCAGGAAGACAGGCAGGTCTCTATGAGCAGAGGTCCTCCTTCACTGCGCCTGCTGCATCCTCTGTGTCCAGTACAGGACAGTGTGAGGAAGGAGGCCAAAGGCGACCTTTGGGAGCAGCGTGGTGTAGGCCAGATGCTCCGTCAGGATCCAGCTAGGCCCAGGAAGGACAGAAGCAGCGTGAGGAACGAGGGTGGAGGCGGCCTCGTGGGAAACGGCAGCGGGCATGCTCACCAGCCGCTTCACTCAGCCAGAGGTGGCTTCGCCAGAAGCGAGGCCGAGTGAAGCTGGCTGAGGAGGCCTCTGCTGGCCTCCACAGCCAGCTTCACTTGGCCTCAGAGGGTGGTGGCAAGCGTGCTCGCCAGCTGCTTCATTCAGACGGAGGTGGCATGCGGTCTCGTCAGAAGCGAAGCTGAGTGAAACCAGCTTCACTGGGTCTTGCTTTTGGCAAAGGCTCCTCTGGCCGAGTGAAGCGGCTGGAGAGCGCGCCCGCTGCCACCGCTGCTTCCCACAAGACTGCCTCCAGCCTCCTTCCTCTTGCTGCTTACTTCCTTCCTGGGCCCAGTTGGAGCCCAATGGAGCGTCTGGCCTACACCACGGCATTCCCAAAAGCTAAAGACAGAGGTGGTTTCGCCAGAAGCGGTGGCAGGGGGCATGCTAGCCAGCTGCTTCCCTCGGCCAGAAGTGGCCTTGATGGAAGGCTGAACATGGAGGCCCAAGGCTCACCTGGGGGCTCCGTGACCACAGCCGCTGTTTGTCCTTCCCCTCCTCTTCCTCCATGGCTAGCAGTCAACTCAAATATAAGCTGAGGGAGGCTTTTTCAGCCAAAAAAGAGCTGAATAACTCTGCTTAATATTTGAGTATATACAGTATTTTAAATTGTGTTTTTATCTTAAGATTGTTTTGCTTTTATGTTTTGTGGACATTTTGGCCCATTTGTAAGCTGTCCCAAGTCCTTCTGAGGAGATGTGGTGGGTATAAGAATAAAGTTATTATTAAAGTTATAATGCCAAACTATGATCAAACCTAGTCCTGTTCAATATCTTTATTAATGACTTAGATAAAGGGTTAGAAGGCATGATCATCAAGTTTCCAGATGACACCAAATTGGGAGGGATAACCAATACTCCAGAGTAGGGGTCCTCAAACTTTTTAAACAGAGGGCCAGGTCATAGTCCCTCAAACTGTTGGAGGGCCAGATTATAATTTGAAAAAAAAAAACCATGAAGGTATTCCTATGCACACTGCACATATCTTAAAACACTTAAAAACAAAGCAATAATTAAAATGAAGAATAATTTTAACAAATATAAACTTATTAGCATTTCAATGGGAAATGTAGGCCTGCTTTTGGCTGAAGAGATAGGATTGTTGTTGTTGTTGTTGTGTGCGTTCAAGTTGTTTCAGACTTAGGTTGACTCTGAGCGAGGGCTGGGTAAATGACCTTGGAGGGCCGTATCCAGCCCTCAGGCCTTAGTTTGAGGACCCCTGCTCCAAAGACAGGAGCAGAATTCAAAATGTTCTTGACAGATTAGAGCAGGGGTCCACAAACTTTTCAAACAGAGGGCCAGGTCACAGTCCCTCAAACTGTTGGAGGGCCGGATTATAATTTTTTTAAAAAAAGAATGAATTCCTATGCACATTGCACATATCTTATTTGTAATGCAAAAAAAAAACAAAAAACAAAACCCCCACTTAAAAACAATACAATAATTAAAATGAATAAGAATTTTGACAAATATAAACTTACTAGCTGTGCCCTGCCACGCGTTGCTGTGGCCTATAGTAAAACTTATCAAAGTTGAGGTAGATATCTGGACTATTATGAAAGAGAGGTACCTACCTATTCCTTCCCCCTTTTCCTCCCCTTTCTCTCCTTTCTTCCTTCTCTACCTCTTTCTTTCTTTTCTTCTTTCACTACTTGGTTTCATCCTTCTCTCTTTCCTTCATTCCCTCCCCCTTCCTTCCTTTGCCTTTCTTCCCTCCCTGTTTGCTTCCTTCTTTCTCTTTTTATTTCCTTTTATTTCACCACCATCGTAACAATAATAATGCAATGCATTGCCTCTGGGACCTGACACCTCTCCCATTCCCCCTAAAAGGGTCTCATAGGAATAATAGCATCATAATAATCATAGAAATAACAACGCGTTGCTGTGGCCAACCTTCCCTCTTTCTCTCCTTCTTTCCCTCCTTCCTTCCTTCCCTCCCATCTTTCCTTCTCCTCTTCCTTCTCTATCTCTTTCCTTCCTTCCCCCTTTTTTTCCCTCTTCTGGTCTCTTTTCTTCCTTCTCTCTTTCCTTCTTTCCTTCCCTCCCTCTTTCTCTACATCTTCCCCCTTCCTTCACTCCCTCTTTCCTTCATTCATTCCCTTTTTTCTTTCCTTCTCTCCTTCCTTCCTTCCCCCTTTTTCTTTCTCTTCTGGTCTCTTTTCTTCCTTCTCTCTTTCCTTCTTTCCTTCCCTCCCTCTTTCTCTACATCTTCCCCCTTCCTTCACTCCCTCTTTCCTTCCTTCATTCCCTTTTTTCTTTCCTTCTCTCCTTCCTTCCTTCCCCCTTTTTCTTTCCCTCCCTCTGTCTCTCATTTCTTCCTTCTCTACCTCTTTCCTTCCTTCCCCCTTTTTCTTTCTCTTCTGCTGTCTCTCTTTTCTTTCCTTCCATCTTTCCTTTTCTTTCCTTTTATTCTTCCTTCTTTCTCTAACTTTCCTTCCTTCCCCCTTTTCTTTATCTCCCTTTCTCTTTCTTCCTTCTTTCCTTCCTTCCTGTCTTTCCTGGATTTTGACAGGGCGGGAAGGGGCGGGGTGGGGTTTGGAGGTGGCGTGAAGTAAAAGGAGGTAAGATTGGGGCAGGCGAGTGATGGAGCGTGAGGTTGTGTGTGTGTGTGCGGCAGCAGGGGGAGTGATGGAGCGTGGGGTTGTGTGTGTGTGTGCGGCAGCGGGGGGAGTTGGGTTGCGCGTGTATGTGTGGCGGTGGGGGGAGTGATGGAGCGTGGGGTTGCGTGTGTGCGGCAGCGGGGGGGGAGTGGGGTTGCGCATGTGTGTGTGGCGGTGGGGGGAGTGATGGAGCGTGGGGTTGCGTGTGTGTGTGCGGCGGGGGGAGTGATGGAGCGTGGGGTTGTGTGTGTGCGTGCGGCAGGGGTGTGTGTGTGCGGGAAGCCGTTTTGTGAGTGTGTTGTTGTGTTGCTTTTCATTTTGAGTAGATATGTTTGTACCTTATGGGTTGTGTTATGGGCATGGGAATTTTGGTTAAGTTTCGTTGGGGTTTGTTGAGTTTTGTTGTTTTGCCGTTTTGTGAGTGTGTTGTTGTGTTGCTTTTCATTTTGAGTAGATATGTTTATACCTTGTGGGTTGTGTTATGGGCATGGCAATTTTGGTTAAGTTTCGTTGGTTTTTTTTTTAGTTTTGTTGTTTTGCTGTTTTGTGAGTGTGTTGTTGTGTTGTTTTTCATTTTGAGTAGATATGTTTGTACCTTGTGGGTTGTGTTATGGGCATGGCAATTTTGGTTAAGTTTCGTTGGGTTTTTTTGAGTTTTGTTGTTTTGCCGTTTTGTGAGTGTGTTGTTGTGTTGTTTTTCATTTTGAGTAGATATGTTTGTACCTTGTGGGTTGTGTTATGGGCATGGCAATTTTGGTTAAGTTTCGTTGTTGTTTTTTTGAGTTTTGTTGTTTTGCCGTTTTGTGAGTGTGTTGTTGTGTTGTTTTTCATTTTGAGTAGATATGTTTGTACCTTGTGGGTTGTGTTATGGGCATAGCAATTTTGGTTAAGTTTCGTTGGGGTTTGTTGAGTTTTGTTGTTTTGCCGTTTTGTGAGTGTGTTGTTGTGTTGTTTTTCATTTTGAGTAGATATGTTTGTACCTTGTGGGTTGTGTTATGGGCATGGCAATTTTGGTTAAGTTTCATTGGGTTTTTTTGAGTTTTGTTGTTTTGCCGTTTTGTGAGTGTGTTGTTGTGTTGTTTTTCATTTTGAGTAGATATGTTTGTACCTTGTGGGTTGTGTTATGGGCATGGCAATTTTGGTTAAGTTTCGTTGGGGTTTTTTGAGTTTTGTTGTTTTGCCGTTTTGTGAGTGTGTTGTGTTGTTTTTCATTTTGAGTAGATAAGTTTGTACCTTGTGGGTTGTGTTATGGGCATGGCAATTTTGGTTAAGTTTCATTGGGGTTTTTTTAGTTTTGTTGTTTTGCCGTTTTGTGAGTGTGTTGTTGTGTTGTTTTTCATTTTGAGTAGATATGTTTGTACCTTGTGGGTTGTGTTATGGGCATGGCAATTTTGGTTAAGTTTCGTTGGGTTTTTTTGAGTTTTGTTGTTTTGCCGTTTTGTGAGTGTGTTGTTGTGTTGTTTTTCATTTTGAGTAGATATGTTTGTACCTTGTGGGTTGTGTTATGGGCATGGCGATTTTGGTACAGTTTCGTTGGGGGGTTGTGGAGTTTTGCTGTCTGGTTGAACCAACCTAACAGATTTATATATATAGATTGGTATTTCAATGGGAAATGTGGGCCTGCTTTTGGCTGATGAGATTGTTGTCGTCGTGTGCTTTCAAATGATTTCAGACTTTGGTTGACCCTGAGTGAGGGCCGGGTAAATGAGCTTGGAGGGCCACATCTGGCTCCCGGGCCTTAGTTTGAGGACCCCTGGATTAGAGAGATTGGCCAAAACTAACAAAATGAAGTTCAACAGTGACAAATGCAAGATACTCCACTTAGGCAGAAAAAATGAAATGCAAAGATACAGAATGGAGGACACGTGGCTCGAGAGCAGTACGTGTGAAAAAGATCTTGGAGTCCTAGTAGACAACAAGTTAAATATGAACCAACAATGTGATGCAGCGGTAAAAAGCCAATGGGGTTATCAATAGGAGTATAGTGTCTAGGTTCAGAGAAGTCATGCTACCCCTCTATTCTGCCTTGGTTAGACCACCAAAATAAAGAGAGATATTCACAAGCTGTAATGTGTCCAGAGGAGGGTGACTAAAATGATCAAGGTTCTGGAGAACAAGCCCTATGAGGAGCAGCTTAAAGAGCTGGGCATGTTTAGCCTGAAGAAGAGAAGGCTGAGAGGAGACATGATAGCCATGTATAAAATATGTGAGGGGAAATCATAGGGAGGAGGGAGCAAGCTTGTTTTCTGCTGCCCTGGAGACTAGGACGCAATGGAACAATGGCTTCAAACTACAAGAAAGAAGATTCCATCTGAACATTAGGAACTTCCTGACTGTAAGAGCCGTGCATCAGTGGAACTCTCTGTGGTGTGGTGGAGGCACCTTCTTTGGAAACTTTTAAAGAGAGGCTGATGGCCATCTGTCAGGGGTGCTTTGAATGCAATTTTCCTGCTTTTTGACAGGGGGTTGGACTGGATGGCCCATGAGGTCTCTTCCAACTCTATGATTCTATTATTCTATACCCTATTTCACCATCTTAAATTTCAGCAACACCAAATTATGGTCTATCAACACAGGGCAGAAATCACAACACACAAAGTGTGCTATCTCAAGACTAACTTGAAGTCCGTTGTTGTGTTTTGCTTCATAATGTTATGCCTGAACTAAGCCCAAATTATTATATTTCAGTTATATTATATTATATTATTATATTTAATAATTTTGAAACAATAAAAAGCAGAGCCCAAACTGAAGTTGAGCTCTTGCATACTTGGAAGTGCTGTCTATTTTTTATAACAAATTGTATCTTTAAAACATTATAGGAAAACAGACCTTTAGATTGGCAACTCCACTATATTCATAATCCAGAACAAACAATCAGTACAGATCTATTCAACAATAGCTTGTTTATCTGTTTTGATGTACAAATCACATACTTCATTACAGTCTTCAAACTTAAGATTGTTATCAAATAGGTTATGGTAATATTCTGTCCTGTGCTTCCTTCAGTTATTTTGAGTATTCCCTGCTGAAACAATGTGGATGTTTTATGTTCAACAGTGACAATATGTGGACTGACTGTGACCAAATTCGACATTTACATTCAGGTTTACATCCTAAATTTCCATGAAAGCTTGACACAATTAGTAAAATATGGTTATTTTCCAGTAATCTGCCTCGGTGGAGCACAATTTAAAGTAAACCTCAAGGATTGTAGGTGCTACTAGTCAAACTGTTGTTTCATCCAAATTACAAGTGAAATCAACAATAGCAGGTAAAATCGTGTGCAAGGTTATCACAACATTCATAAATCTATAGAAATGTTTTATATTTGTAGATAACAATATGCACTCACTCACCCAAATGGAAGAGCAGTATAATCCAGACAGGAACAGAAATTATTCTTAAGTAACGTTCAGTGCTTGGATTCCACTTGAATAACACAATCAATAGATAGCCTACTATCAAGGTCCATATCTTAACAGGGAAAAGAAGGAAAACAACTATCAGAGCTAAATCCTAAAAAACTGAGTTTGATATAATTTTACCAGGGAAGGGGAGACTCAACTGATATACCTGTTGCTTTTATCATCAATTTTGATGCTGTTCCCTAAATACGACAAAAGAATAGCAAGAACCAAGTTTTACTCTTACAGAAGTGAAAAAAATGCTGATTTGTTATTAGTAAATGATTTTTCTAGCTATTTTATATACTATAGGGATCAAAATTTTAAAAAATCAGCCAAAAGGTGGAAACATTTAGGAATCCTGATTGTACTCTATACACTACAGTCTCTGTGTGTACTCCCCTAACAAAATACAGCAATGTGAACCAGACAGCACAAAAATGCCAAGAGAGTTCCTAAAGAGTATTTATTTATTTATTTATTTATTATTTGAACTTATATGCCGCCACTCCCCTGGGGCTCGGAGCGGCTTACAAGAACAGGTTAAAATTGAACACAATTTAAAAACAATTTTAAACAATTTTAAAACGGCAATGAAAAATCAAAGGCCCGTCGAAACAGATAGGTCTTACATGCCTGTGGAAAGCTGATAAGTCCTGCAAGGCACGGACTTCAGGTGGCAGAGTATTCCAGAGTGATGGTGCCACTGCTGTAAAGGCTCTGCGTCTGGTTGCTGTTAGATGCAAGCTTTCGACACTGGGAATTTCCAACAAATCTTGGTCTTCAGAACGAAGGGATCTCTGGGGTTGGTAGGGGGTGAGGTGGTCCCTCAGGTACATCGGCCCCAGACCATTCAAGGCCTGAAAGGTGAGTACCATCACTTTGAAAGTGATCCGGTGCTCAGTTGGTAACCAGTGCAGCTGCAGTAAGATTGGTGTTATGTGGCATCTCATCAGAATTCCCGCAAGAAGCCGAGCAGCTGCATTTTGTACCAACTTGAGCTTCTGGATCACCGGCAGAGGAAGGCCAATGTAGAGGGCGTTACAGTAGTCCAGTCTTGAGATGACCGTAGTCTGGATCACCGTAGCTAGGTCATCCCTGGACAGATAGGGGGCCAGCTGTCTAGCCTGCCGCAGATGAAAAAAGGCGGTTCTGCTAACTGCGACCTGTGCCTCCATTGTCAGCAGAGGGTCCAAAAGGACTCCCAGACTTTTTACCATTGATGATGGGCGTAGCGCCTTGCCATCCAGAGTAGGCAGCAGGATATCCCCACTGCCTGGTTGACCCAGCCATAGGATCTCCGTCTTTGCTGGATTCACCCTCAACCTGCTGGCACGCAGCCATCCAGTAACCGTCTCAAGGCACTGATGGAAACAATCGGGTACAGAGTCCGGTCGGCCTTCCATCTTCAGCACAAGTTGAGTGTCATCAGCGTACTGGTAACACTCAAGCCCAAAATCTCAAACCAGCTGAGCAAGTGGTGGCATAGATGTTAAACAACAGAGGGGAGAGAATGGCCTCTCAGAGACCAGTCCTCCCCTCTCCACTTGCTGTCCATGGTTGTGAAGAAAGGAGGACAGCTAATTTAAAGCTGTCACCCTGACTCCAACAGCAGCAAGGCGGTGGGTCAAAAGATTGTGGTCAACTGTGTCAAATGCTGCTGTGAGATCCAATAACACAAGCAGCACCGACTCGCCCTGGTCAAGCTGGTATCGAAGGCAATCCGTGATGGAGACCAGCACAGTCCCTGTCCTGTGCCCCGCACGGAAGCCAGATTGGAAGGGATCTAGTCCGGCTGTGTCGTCTAGGAATTGTTGCAACTGCTCCGCTGCTGCCCTCTCAATCACCTTGCCCAGGAACGAGAGATTCGAAACTGGGCAGTAACTGGAGGAAACTGAGGGATCTAAATCTGGTTTCTTCAGCAGGGGAGAGACCACCGCCTCTTTTAAACCCTCTGGAACAACTCCTTGCTCAAGGGAGCTGTTTATGATCTTCAACAGAAGGTCATGCAATTCCTCCAAGCAGGATTTCACCAACCATGAGGGACACGGATCGAGGGAGCAAGCGGTCGGTCTAGCTGCAGCTATGAGCCTGTTGACAGCCTCTACGTCCAGCAGGATGAACCGGTCGAGGACGGGCCGAGCAAGTGGCCACGGAGTCTCAAGTTCTCTCACTGTATCAATTGTGGCGGGGAGGTCCCGGCGAAGTAGCGAGATCTTGTCTGCAAAATAGCTCTGAAAATCCTCGGCTGAAGGGGCCTGATCACCACTTTTGGGGACAGTAGGAACCGTCGTTAGAGATCGAATTATTTTGAACAATTTTGCCAGGCATGAGCTAGCAGACGCTATCAAAGAAACATAATATACTCGCTTTGCCTCGGTGATAGCAAGCTCATAGGACTCCCTAAATGCCTTATAAGCTGATCTCGATGCTCTGTCACGGAGTTCTCGCCACACGCCCTCTAGCCGTTTTTCCCCCCGCTTCATCAGTCGAAGTTTCTCGTTAAACCAAGGAGACCGATTTCGGCAGGGTCAGAGACGGCGTCTAGGGGCAATCTCGTCGAGTGCATTGGATAGCCTGATGTTCCATGTGTCCACCTGCACATCGATCAAGTCGCTGGCAGGTTCTAGATCCCTCAGAGCATTCCGGAACCTACTGGGTTCCATAAGTCTCCTAGGGCGAGCCCAAATTGGCTCGGCGCCTTTGCAGGGTGGGTAGGCGTGCTCCAACCGGACTCTCAGAGCACAGTGATCCGACCATGGAACCTCTATAGTAGAGGCTTGGGTCAACTGAATTCCTGCGCTGAAAATCAGATCTAGCGTGTGTCCCGCCTGATGTGTGGGCCCAGTAATACAGAGCGAGAGTCCTAGTGTCTCCATGGTAGACACTAGGTCCATAGCTGCTGATGAACAAGAGTCGGCATCAGCGTGGACATTGAAATCCCTCAAGACCATAATTCTGGGGAATCTTAAGGACCATTCTGAGACAGTCTCCAGCAGCTGGGATAGGCTGTCTGCTGGTACGCTAGGCGCACGGTACACCAGCAGTAAGGCCATATTCTCAGAGGAATCCCACACCAGGCCAACACTTTCAATGCCAGAAATGTTCAGCACAGGAACTGCCCTAAGAGAGAAGCGTTCTCAGGAGAGCATAGCCACCCCGCCTCCCAGTCCGCATCTGGTGAGTGATTACATAACCTGGAGATGTTATTTCCTGGAGTAGGATCTCATCCCCCTCTTGGATCCAAGTTTCTGTGATACACAATAGGTCAGCTCCCTGATCATTAAGAAAATCCCTGATAGTAGCAGTTTTGTTCCTTATGGACCTAGCATTCACCAACACCAGAGTAGAAGGGGAGGAAACTGGTCGCCTGTCACAGGTGTGCCTGGGGTTGTTGTTGGTTTATTTATGCAAACCTCACAGTTACCCAAATCTCTTTCAACACTGTTCTATCTAGTCAGAAGTTCTTTTAATAGCATTCCAATATCAGTTTGCAACAGTATAGCTGAAGCAAACAATACAAAAAGGCCAGAGACGGGAAAATATAGGATTCTACTCTAACTCACATTACTTTATCTGCAGCTGTATGTGCCTCCACAATCTCATACTGTTGTAGTAGAGTCTGCTGGCAACGTTACTACTGCTAGTAGGAGTAGTAGAGGAGGGAAACCAGGTGCCAATGGGTGGTAGAAGAACAACAAAGGAAGAGAATTCGGGGATGTCACCTGCAGACGAAGACTCCTTCGAAGGTTTCTCAGAGAGTGAAATGTGTGAGGAGGAGGGAGATGGGAGTAGAGGTGTCAAACGGATTACTCGAGAGCAGGAATCAGACGAAGGATCCAGGACATACTTTGTGCTCCCACTGAAGATGAGGATTTCATGGGCTTTATTGGAAGTAATGGGTTTGGCTGTAATGAGGATGAAGGGGAACCACTGGATTGGACTCAGGTACAAGAAGTCAGGAATGTGTGAATGCAACCCACATCCAGTGATACGTTTGAGGGTTTTTCTGGGGATTGGCAGTCTGGATATACCAAAAGAAACAACCATTTGTATGGACTGAGGAGGTTTAACATGCTTTTGAACAATTAAAGTCCAGTTTTGTCAATGGAAAGATCTTAGTACATCCTGATATTAACAAGCCATTCGTAGTTGAAGCAGATGCTTCAAACACTGCTTTAGGAGCTGTGTTGTCACAAGCAGATTGTTTTGGGAGGTTAAGACCTTGTGGTTTCTCCTCAAGGCAACTTTCATCTTTTGGACAAAACTATACTATATGGGAGAAAGAGTTACTGGCAATTAAGCTCGTCTTTTAGGTTTGGAGACATTGGTTAAAGGGAGCTAAACATCAAATTATTGTGCATACGGATCATAGGAACTTTGAACGTTTACAGACAATGCGTAAACGTAATCAACGACAGATTTGCGGGGCTTTATTCTTTTCCAAATTCAATTTTAAGGTGGAATTCGTTAAAGGAAAACAGAATGTTAGAGCAGATGCTCTGTCTAGAAAACCGGAATATAAGTCTGCAGCTGATCTGTGTCTGTACAGACACAGACACAGCTGAGAAGAGGATCTTTAGATAGAGGGGTGAATATGGAGAATATTCTAAAGGAGATTAAGAAGCTTTCTGAAAAACAAGATGCCATGAAGAAGGATATGACAGACAAACAAGAAGAATACTACAAAAAACAAGAAGAACATTACAAGAAATTAGATAAGGATCTTAAAGATATGAAAAAAGAAATGAAGGAAGAGTTTGGAGGGTTGAAGAAAGAACTAAACAATCTGGCAGGTGAGGTGGAAGTTTTAAAAGCGGGAAAAATTGAAACAGATGAGACACAGGCAAAAATTATGAAGAAAATTAAGTCACTGGAGAAACAAAAAGAAAGAATGGAATTAGAACATGAAAAATTACTACAAAAACAAATGGATTATCAATTAAGGCTAAGAAATATGCAAGAAGATTCAAAGGAAGACATAAGGTTAACAGTGTTAAATCTCCTGGC
This sequence comes from Anolis sagrei, assembly GCF_037176765.1. NCBI lineage: Eukaryota > Metazoa > Chordata > Lepidosauria > Squamata > Anolidae > Anolis > Anolis sagrei. The sequence continues at coordinate 58,707,267 of NC_090026.1, forward strand.
CAGGGTCTTGGAGGTGGAGGAGGATGAGCTTGAGCAAGAGGTGGATCAACTATATCGAGTCTCCTCATTCTACTCTAGGAAACACAAAACACCAAGAGACGTGATAGTCCAATTCACAAAGAAGAAATTACGGGATGAGATATTGTGGAAGACAAATAAAGATCCATTACAATACAAAGGAGTGAAAATTCCAGTTCTTAAAGAATATCCACAAATGACACTTAATAGAAGGAAGAAATACTACTTTCTAACAGACGAATTGAAGAAGAGAGGAATTAGATATAGATGGGAGAGACACGAGGGTATAATGGTGACATATAAGGAGGAGTGTTACTGGTTAACAACGGAAGAGAAAGCAAAAGTCTTCTACGATAAATTGATGAGAGAAGAGGAGGAAGGAGGCAATGGAGAAAAAAGTGAGAAGGGGGAGAAAGGAGAGAAGAAACAATCGTCACCGAGAAATGGAAATGGAAATAGAAGTAAGAAGGCAAGATATGTTTCACCAGAAGAATATAAATTACTGTCGTCTAGAGAAAGAAAATTTGCGGCAATTAGTGCATCGGAAAGAGATTTAGCTGGAATTGAGGCAACGGCAACAGCGATTTCGGAAATGGATCTTGGCATAGGCGGTTTGGATTTAGATAATAATGAGTAGCATGATGGAGCGGCAAATAAAATGTTTTTCGAACAACATTAATGGTTTGAACTCACCCCAGAAAAGGAAGAAAATCTTTAACAAGTTGAAAAGGCAGAAATATGACATAATAGCTCTCCAGGAAACACATATATGTCATAAGCATATATCCCATCTCGCTGAGAAAAAATTAGGGAAAATGTATCACTCTTCATTTGAAAAGAAAAAACGAGGAGTAGTATTATATATAAAAGATAATTTGGTATCGGAATTACTATTCAAGGATCAAGAAGGTAGATGCCTCGCAGTTAAAATTCTTATTGGAAACACAAAATTATTGATATGTAATATATATGCACCAAATGGACCTAAGTCATCCTTTGTTGAATTTTTGAAAAACAACCTGGAACAGGCTGAGTATGATGAACTTTTATTGCTTGGAGACTTTAATGGAGTGTTGCAACCTCAATTGGATAAGACGAAAGTAAAGAAAAAGGGGGGAGTAGAAACAAGCACTCTACCCCAAAAAATTTTGGACTTAAAAAAAGAGCTGGACTTGGAAGATATTTGGAGGATAAGAAATGAGGTAAAGAAGGATTATACATTTTACTCTCACAGGCATCAGTCTTGGTCGAGAATTGACATGATATGGATTACAAAAAAATTAATGACAAAAGTGCAGGATGCTCTCATCCTCCCTAGAGATCTATCGGACCATTGCCCAATGGAGTTAATTATATTTCAAAGAGAGGGAGTTAGAAGATGGAGACTGAATGAAAACTTGATAAAAACAGAAGTGGATAGATCCAATTACAGAAGAATAATTCAAAATTACTTGGAAATTAATGATACGAAGCTGACAAATGCACAAATAACATGGGATGCAATGAAAGCAGTCCTGAGAGGACATTTTATTCAACATAACTCCAAAAAGAATAGATAAAAGAATAAAGAAATTAAAGACTTAACAAATGATATAATGAATATGGAGAAGGAATTAAAAAAGAAACCTGAGAAGGCACAACTGGAAAAGAAACTGAAGATATTAAAACAAAAGAAGAATCATTTGGAATTGGAATCTCAAGCTAATCAAATTAAAATTTTGAAACAACAAACGTTTGAAAATGCGAATAAACCTGGAAAATGGCTAGCCAGACAAGTGTGAAAAAAACAACAATCTAGACAAATCATGAAGATTAAAGTGGAAAATAAAATCATCTCAACAGATAAAGAAATAATGGAGGAGTTCAGGAAATATTACAAACAATTATACTCAAAAGATTGTATAGATAAAGAAGAAATAATGGCTTATATAAATAAATTTAAGTTTCAGAAAGTGGATGAGGAAACAAGGGATCAATTGAATAAAGAGATATCAGAGGAGGAAATTGAGAAGGCAATTCAAAAGATGGACCCAGACAAAGCTCCGGGTCCAGATGGATATACAGCTGGATTTTATAGAACATTTAAACAAGAATTGATACCTTTATTTAAAAAGGTACTAAATGAAGTGATGACTGAACAGAAAATTCCAGAAACTTGGACGAAGGCAGAAATAGTACTGATTCATAAAGAAGGAACCTGTGAGACGGAGATTAAAAATTACAGACCAATTTCTTTATTAAATACGGATTATAAGATTTTGGCGAACATATTGGCAGAGAGAGTAAAAGATTTCTTAAGAAACTGGATTGAAGAAGACCAAACAGGATTTCTACCAAATAGATTTATGAAGGATAACATAAGGCTAGTATTGGATCTAATAGAATATTATGAACAGAATCATCAAAAAGAATTTGCCATACTAGCCTTGGACGCAGAGAAGGCTTTTGATAACCTAAATTGGGATTTCTTTAAGATATTAATACAAGAACTGGACATGGGAGATAAATTTACTAATGCAATAAAAGCGATATATTATTTACAAAAGGCTAAACTAAGAATAAATGGTCAAACGACAGAAGAGTTTGATATTCTGAAGGGAACTAGACAGGGATGTCCCCTGTCCCCACTTATATTTATAATGGCATTAGAACCATTAATGAATGCAATAAGAGAAGACCAAATGATACAGGGATCCAAAGTTGGTAAATATGAATACAAAATAAGAGCCTTTGCGGACGATGTACTTGGGATAATGGAAGAACCAAGTAAAAATATATTAAGATGGATGCAGAAGATAAAAGAGTTTGGGTCAGTTGCAGGATTTAAAATCAATATGTCAAAAACAAAGTTATTAACGAAAAATGTAGAAAAGAGAAAACAAGATATGATTAAAGAGCAAACAGGTCTGGAAATAGTCAAGAAATTTAAATATTTAGGAGTATGGATCACGACAAAAAATGAACAATTACTAAAGAATAACTATGAAGAAGTCTGGAAAAAAATACAAAAGGACTTACAAAAGTGGATACATCTGAAGTTGTCACTTTTAGGCCGTATATCTTTGATTAAGATGAATGTATTACCGAAATTGATGTTCCTTTTTCAAAACCTCCCGATAATTAGAAGCCAAACACTTTTTATAAAATGGAAAAAATATTGAAATTTATATGGGCCGGAGGAAGACCAAGAATAAAGTATGATAATTTGATTGATAAGAAGAATAGAGGGGGTCTGGGCCTCCCAGATTTTAAAGCATACCATGACGCATGTGTGTTGATATGGATAAAGGATTGGATATTGTTGAACAAAGAAGACTTCTTAAATATAGAAGGAAATGCTTATTTATGGTATGAAAAGGAAAAGAAAGAAAAGAGTTTTGGTAACCACTTTGTGAGAGCATCCCTATTAAGAGTATGGCAAAAATATAAAAGACATCTTTATTCTAAAACACCTTTATGGGTCTCTCCTATGGAGGCAAATCAGCAAAGACTTTTAGGATGGAGAAAATGGCCAACCTACAAAGATTTGTTAAATAAAGATACAAACAATGTTAAGACTTATGAGGAATTAAAACAAAAATTTTCTAATATTACTTGGTTACATTATATGCAAATTAAAGAATATTACAATCAAGATAAAAAAATTGGCTTCTCTTGGGAGGAAACAGCATGGGATAAAATTTTAAAATTAGAAAAGAAAGTGATATCGAATATTTATAACATTTTACTTACCTGGCTGACTGAAAAAGAACAGGTTAAAAACTGTATGATAAAGCGGGCTCAAAATTTAAGAAGACCAATTCAAATGAGGGAGTGGGAACAGATGTGGAACAAAAAATTAAAATATACATACGCAATGGATTTAAAAGAAAACTGGATAAAAATGTTCCACAGATGGTACACCACACCGAAACAATTGGCTAAAATGTATAAAACAGTTTCTGATAAGTGTTGGAAATGCCTGGAACAGGTTGGCTCCTTCTACCATATGTGGTGGACTTGCAAAGAAGCAGTAAAGTTTTGGAGGGTAATTCATGAAGAGACACAAAAGATTTTAAAAAGAACATTTATAAGAAAACCGGAGTATTGTTTGTTAGGTTTTACAGATTTAGATCTACAACTGACGGAACAAGAGGATAAACTTTTTACATATATGATGACTGCTGCTAGAATTGTTTTTGCTAGAGAATGGAAGAAAGACTCAGTACCACCCGTACAGGAATGGGTGGAAAAAATCAGAGAAATAAAGGACATGGATGAATTGACTTTTTTGTTGAAGAAAAATACAGGTATGATACTAAGAAGAACGAATTGGGATAATCTCCATGAATATCTGGACAATTTGGGAAAATAAGAAACAAGAGAGACAATTTCTTTTTGAACTTATTTTATATTTTTGAATAATAAGAAGATATGATCCAAGAAGATGGAATGGAAGTCAGTTTTTTTTCTCTTTTTTTGTGTGTTTCTTGTGTATTTTTGTAGAATTTTTTTTATTTTTTTCCCTTTTTTATTTTTTTTAGGGGTTGTTTGGGATTTTAGTATATTTTTTTTGTTTCTTCTTTTTTTTCCTTTTTTTCTTTATTTCCTCACTTTCCTATATTTTATTGTTCTCACTCTTTCGTTGTAATCTATATAAAAATTAAGAAAATTCTGAAAGTAGGGGAAAAAAAAGAAAAAAAACCCAAGTCTGCAGTGATCCTATTGTTAAGACTATGTTACCACTTGAATCCTTGAATGTCATGGATGATTCAAATGACTTGTTCGAACAAGTCACCAACAGCCGAAAGGGTGATACTTGGTCACAGGAGCAACTAACTCTGCTTTCTAGTGGTAATAAAACTGTGTTGCCTAATTTACAGGAGCATAATGGAACCTTAGTACGCAATGGTCAATTTTATGTGCCAATGGGAAAACTACGGCTGGAAGTCATTCATGCTCATCATGATGAGCCAGCAGCAGGTCATTTTGGGAGATTCAAAACTGTGCAGTTGATCACACGGAATTATTGGTGGCCTAAGATGCGTCAAGACATACTAAAATACTGTGATAGCTGTGCTGTATGTCAACAGTGTAAGACTCCTACTGGGCGACCAAGAGGTTTATTATCACCATTACCCGTACCAGATAGGCCATGGCAAATAATCTCTATGGACTTTATTTCCGACCTTCCTAGAGAAAGAGGATTCACTTGTATCTGGGTTGTGGTAGATTTATTTACCAAAATGGCACATTTTATACCGTGTTCAAGGGTTCCTTTAGCTTCGGCGTTGGCTAGGCTATACATCCGACACATTTTCCGATTGCATGGAGCTCCTGGGGTTATAATTTCAGATAGAGCCCCACAGTTTGTGTCACGGTTCTGGACACAATTCCAGACACAACTAGGAACAAGATTAAACATATCCTCAGCATTCCATCTGCAAACTGATGGACAGTCTGAGAACAATATTTGCAATGTTTTTGTTTGCAGCAGTATGGGGATTGGGCAGAGTGGTTTCCTGTGGCTGAGTTTGCTTATAACAATGCCACTCATAGTGTAAGTTGACAATTCGCCTTTTGAACTGACTTATGGATTGCACCCTCGTTGGAGTCCGGCACCGTCGCAAAATGTAGTCTCCCCTGATACCGTTTATAGAAGTAATGAATTTTTAGCTCTTCATGACGTGGCTAAGAAGATTTTATAAGAAGCAAAGGCTTCTCAAAAGAAGCAGGCCGATAGGTTGTGCCAGGCTGGGGAGGACTTACAGGAAGGTGATTTAGTATGGCTTTCGTCTAAAAACTTAAAACCATCTGGCGATAAATTTGGGGCTCATTTTCTTGGCCGATATCCAATTGAAAGAAAGATCACTCCTGTGGCTTTCCGTTTGTGTTTGCCAACTTCTTTGAAAGTTCATCCTGTATTCCATCGTTCGCTTCTTAAACTTGCTACTTCTGAGAGACGTCCGACTGTAATCTCTGAACTATCCCATTCTGCAGCTTCGCCGGTGGGGGGGGGGCTTTGCGGGGGGGGATAGCGTTGTAGTAGTCTGCTGGCAACGTTACTACTGCTAGTGGGAGTAGTAGAGGGGGGAAATGAGGTGCCAATGGGTGTTAGAAGAACAACAACAAAGGAAGAGAATTCAGGAGATACTTATGTCACCCACAGACGAAGATTCCTTCAAAGGTTTCTCAGAGAGTGAAATGTGTGAGGAGGAGGAGGGAGATGGGAGTAGAGGTGTCAAACGGATTACTCTAGAGCAGGAGTCAGACGAAGGATCCAGGACATACTTAGTGCTCCCACTGAAGATGAGGATTTCACGGGCTTTATTGGAAGTAATGGGTCTAGGAGTAGTGAGGATGAAGGGGAACCACTGGATTGGACTCAAGTACAAGTCAGGAATGTGTGCATGCAACCCACATCCAGTGATACGTTTGAGGGTTTTTCTGGGGATTGGCAGTCTGGAGATACCAGGGATTCATGGGGAGACCTAAGTCTTGACAAGAGGTGGAAGAGCACTCCGCTGTAAAGGGTAAGACAGCTGACAGTGATGAGGAAAGGGTGGAGGGCAACTCATCAACGGATGATGAGTTGTAGGATAAAGGAAGGCACTGGAAGAGTGGAACTTTGCAGTAAGCAAAATGTTGGTTACGTGCCTTGGGTCTTGTCGCTGCCGCTTCTCATTGGGCTTGGGTCCTGGAACTGCAGGTTGCTGTATTCTTTGTGTGCTGACCGGCTTGGATTCTCGTAAGTGTGGATTTCCCCTCTCCTTGACCACGGACTGTTTTTGTGACGACGCTGCCTTTTGGACTTTGATATCTTCAACGGGGACTTCTTCGACTTTGGACTATTTTTGGACGACGGCTTCTCTTCACAGCTTTTTGTTTTGGCTTTATCTTTGAACTGTGTGATTTTGGTGCATTTTGTTAGAACTCTTGTTTAATCTGGATTTTTTTGCCAGTTTAATCCGGTTTATTTGCTAAGTTCGTTTTTCAAGCTGCAAATTGCTGCAAATTTTGAGTTTTGGCCAGAGACACTGAAGGAAGTGTCTCTGAGTCTTGTTTACTTTGACTTAATAAACTGTTGATTTGATTACATTATTGTGTCTGGCTTTTTAAGGCATCTGAGTTTTGACACATACTATGTGCGAACACCAAATTCATGAGATAAAGGGAAAATAAATAAGCCTTCTTTACCAAGTACCCACAAAATATTTAGAAAGAACAGAATCCAAGTTTGGCCATCAAAATTGAAATCACAGGAAGAATGAAAGATAGTGAAAGAAAACTGATCTTTTTGAATGCATTTTGGAAAATAGCTTCAAACCTTTTAAAAGCTTCAAAAGGGTTTGTATATTTATGCTAGGTTATTTGAGGTTACCTTTTTATTTCACATGCACATGCTATTAGGATTTTGGGGGGTGGGGGTAGAATATGTTGAAACATCCTGAAGTGCCAGTTTTCAGTATATTCTTTCCACGTTATTTCTGCTCCTGGTAGCAATTTTTTCTGGGGAAAACCTAATGGCCATCATGTTAAAAAACCAAGTGCTAAAAGAATTCTTTCTTCACAATCAAAACTTTTATTGTTCATGTCATCCTACTCTCAATGTTGTGTCCTCCCCCAATCCCACAACCCTAATGAAAGGACCCAGACCCATATTACAAAACAAACCTCTGTTGCTGAAAATGCATGTAATAAATGAAACATGGGACAAAACTATGCATTCAAGTTCAGGGCAATGTGGCCTGAGTTACTTCATTGCTATGCTCCAATATATGTCATAAGGTTGGTTACCTATTAAGCTTTATTACTTCAGATTAAAAAGTTAAAGAGATTGTTCCTTTTTACAAAAAAAATCCTGAATAGACCGAACCAGCACATTAGAAAAATGTACAATGAACTCCTATTCTACAAAGGTTACTTTATTTTAAAGCATTTTTAACATGCACACTGAACCTCAAATTTTCCACTCATATTGGATAATATGTGCAATGGCTCTCGCATCTGGAAAAACTCAGGGTCCAGAACAACTCCACAAATCAATTTCAGACACTAACCTTATCTATCTATCTATCTATCTATCTATCTATCTATCTATCTATCCATCCATCCATCCATCCATCTATCTAAAACATTTATATTCCGCCCTTCTCACCCTGAAAGAGACACAGGGCGGAGCACAACATATATATGGCAAATTTTCAATGCTGGAACATAAAACAAACTATAAACATACATACACACTAAAATTAGTTATCTTCGCGTTAAAATCAACTGTTTAAAACCATCTCAAATCATCCCTATTGAATCTGGTCAGTAGGGTAAAGTTCTTATTGTTGCCTTATTGCACTGACCCAAAGGCTTCAGATCAATCTGCTAAAAATTGATCAACAGCTATTTGTTGGTGTAAACCAAAATAACAATAATGTTTGTGTGCTTGTATTATGTTACCAAAGGAGCCCCCGGTGGCGCAGTGGGTTAAAGCCTTGTGCCGGCAGGACTGAAGACTAACAGGTTGCAGGTTCGAATCCGGGGAGAGGCGGATGAGCTCCCTCTGTTAGCTCCAGCTCGTCATGCGGAGACATGAGAGAAGCCTCCCACAAGGATGATAAAAAAAAATCAAATCATCCAGGTGTCCCCTGGGCAATGTCCTTGCAGACGGCCAATTCTCTCATACCAGAAGAGACTTGCAGTTTCTCAAGTCACTCCTGACACGATAAAAAATGTTACCAAAACAGTAATTGTAAGCCATTTAAGTATTGGGAACATGAAGTGCATTTTTCACTTAATAGGTAAGAAGTATCTCTAAGCATCATAGAAATAGCTGCCTTCAGACAATGATTAATGATTTTTCTAAAGGGCTTATATGCAGCTCCATGTGGTCCAACGTGGCAATGATAATATACTATCAATAGTGAGTATGAGGAAAGCTTTGCCAGATGAAAACTTCTTCTGATAAGGATAATCCAAAAAACAGGTAACAAAGAGGACGTAAAAGTAGGCTTAACTGTGAAGAAATGTGTAATGATTTAAGACTCCAATCCTATATACACTTACCAGAGATTAAACTGAAACCGTACTCAGTAGGATTTATCTCTAGGTAGGTGATAAACGGTTCTGGCATCTGTCCAAACGTATCTCCCTCTATGAACCATCGCAGAGTTTAAGATGATCTGGGGAGGCCCTGCTCTCAGTTCCGCCTCCCTTGCAGGCGCAATTGGCAGAGAGACAAGGCCTTCTCAGTGGTGGCCCCTCAGCTGTGGAACTCCCTCTCCAGGGATATTAGATCACCCCCCTCCCTCCTGACCTTCTGCAAGAGAGTGAAAACTTGGCTTTGTGACCAAGCCATTAGAGAACTTGTACAATAGATAGACTTGGATATGCAATATGCAATGACCATTGGAACGGCCTGGATTACACTCGTGGATTACATGTTTAACTCTGAATGTATTGTTTTAATTGCTTTTAATGTGCTTTCAAATTCTATTTTAATATTTATTTAAGTGTACATTGTGTTTTAAGGCATCAAATTGTTGCCTGTATGTAAAGCTGCCTTGAGTCTCATCCGGAGCGAGAAAGGCGGGGTAGAAATGTTGTAAATCTATCTATCTATCTATCTATCTATCTATCTATCTATCTATCTATCTATCAAGCTACTGTACATCGTCAGTAGGCTAAAAACAAACTAAGGGACCAAATATCACCAAATTTGGCCTTCAAATGCCTCATACCCCAAGGTATGATCAACAATTAATAAAAATCCTAAAACAGTGAAAACAGATTTAAAATCCTAAAAAATAAATAAATATACGTTACAATGCATGTGCAAAATCTGGCCCCGACCCCTCCTGTGAGAGAGGGGAAACAAACAGCCATCTGCAGCAAAGCAGCTGGCCAGCCCTGCTTCAGGAGCCAGCAGCCCTGCAAACAGCCAGCCGAGAAGCCAGCCAAGGACAGGAGGAGAAAAGCTCCGCAGGAAAAGAACAGCCAGGCAAAGCTGCTCTGAAAAGCAGCCTTTAATTAGAGCCTCAGAGAGAGAGAGAGAGAGAGAGAGAGAGAGAGAGAGAGAGAGAGAAGGAGGGGTTATCCCTGGTTCCTTCCTCACCTCACTTGTGGCTACTTCAAGAAAAGGAATGAATAAACTTTGAGTGAGAAAAGAGAGACTGAGAGAGGAGACGGAGGGACAGAAGAAGCAAAGAAGCAAGCAAGCAAGCAAGCAAGCAAGGAAGGAAGGAAGGAAGGAAGGAAGGAAGGGGAAGCCTTCTGCAGCCACCAAGCAAGGAAAACGAGAGGGAAGGGAGGGAGGAAGGGAGGGAGGAGGAAAGAGACACAGGGTTCAGTAACAAATCTCATATTCCAAGCCTAGGCCTACTTGGGCCCATCAGGCATTTTGGACTTCAACCCCCACAATTCCTAACAGCCATGCTCTTCTGGCTCTTAGGAATTGTGGGAATTGAAGTCCAAAATGTCTGGGGGGCCCAAGTAGGCCCAGGCCTGCACACATATATAAACAACACACACACACACACAAGCACATATACACGCACGCATATACACTCACATACACATACCCATATGTATAAATACATATATGCACACATACACATATATAACACACACATATATACACATATACATCTACACATGCACACACATACACAGATACACATACACACATGTACACATACATACATATACACATATACACAAGCACACACCAATATACACATATACACATGCACACACATATACAGATACAGATACACTGCTCACCTAGATAACTTTTGAAAAGCCTTGCAGCCTAACAACCTGGCTTCTTCCTCCCTACAGAAAACATTTGTGAGGAGGTGTTCCCTAGCCCACATTGTTTCATGTCTGGAATTCCTGTTTTCTGAGGGCCACAGCAAAGCGTGGCCAGGGTACTGCTAGAAGGTGCACTCAGGATTGCACTTGAACACAGATGTTTCGTGACAGTTGAGTTCTACATGGGAACTGGGGTGTTAAAGTTTTCAGAAAAAAGAGAGGTTTTGCACTACAGGTAGTCCCCCAGTCACAAACAAGAGAAGTTATTTTAGTTTGTTCTTAAGTTGAATTTGTTTGTAAGTCAGAACAGGAACAAGTGTAATTCCAGCCACACACAAACACAAACACACACACACACAAACACATGCATGCTTTGGAGCGCATAGAGAAGGGTTAACCCTGTGGTAATGGTTTTGCTGTCTGTGCCCCTTTTCAGTAGATTTCACCTCACGTTCTGTCCCTGCGATAATTGGATTTTGAAAAATGTGGCTTGATGTGGAAACAAGGATTGCTGAGAAAACTTCCCTATGATGACTCCTTCAGGAGTGAATTTCTCTTCCTAGGGATAGATTTCTCTAACTTCCTGTTGTCTCACCCACCGTTCTTAACTATGAGTCATTTGTAAGTCAGATGGTTGTAACTCGGGGACTACCTGTAGTTGAAAATGGGCTGAAAAGAATTACTAACCATGCAAGCTCATAAAGCAAAGAGGGTGGGGTTGTTGTTGTTGTGTGTTGTTGTGTGTGTGTGTTTTGAGGGAGTCAGCCTTGTGATGAAAGATCACAAGACAGGAATAAGAGGAAAGAAATAGAGTATAAAGTCACAGGGACTTTTAATTGTGTTAATTGTGGTCCTGATCCATCATTGCTGGCAGTTGTAATGGTCTTAGGAAGGGAGTGCAGGTATTGCAAGTCCCATCGTCCATGGTGCATCCTCCTCCAAACTGCACCAGGGTGTAGAGTGCGTCATGGAGACTCAGTGTGCCAAGTTTGGTCTTTATCGGTAATTGGATGTGGGTTGCAGTGGTCTCAGGAATTGAGCAAAGGTACTGCAAGTCCCATAATCCATGGTCCATCCCCAGCCAAACCACACCAGGGCGTAAAGTGGGTCATGAGAGGTTTATGTGCCAAGTTTGGTCTAGATCAGTCATTGGATGAGGTTCACAGCGGTCTCAGAATGTGAGTGATGGGACTGGAAGTCCCATCATCCATGGTACATCCTCCTCCAAACTGCAGTAGGCTGTAGAGTCGGTCATGGGGGCTCTGTGTGCCAAGTTTGGTCTTTATTGGTAATTTTCCGACACAGCATCTGGCCTTTTCCTTTCATCTCTTTGTCCTCTTGGAATCTTGGAATTGAGTCCGGCCAGAGACCATATGCAAATTTCCCTCTGTCATGTCTCCGTTTCTCTCATTAACTGTCTTCGCCACCAGGCGGTCCTGTTGAGGTTGGCCAATCAGAGACCATATGCAAATAGCACCACAGTGGCAGCCAATCAGAAAGCTGCCACAAACACGTCCGCCCTACATCCTACCTACCTCTGTCCTACGTCGCATACAAACTTTGACTTTTATTATATGTACAAGCTTGGGGACCCGGCACTGCCCGGGTTATTAGAGAAAGTGGGTTATGGTGGTTCTCTATGCCAAGTTTGGTCTTTATTGGTTATTGGATGATGGTTGCATTGTTTTCAGGAAGTGAGTGAAGGTACTTGATGTGCCATCATCCATGGTCCACCCTTCTCCAAACAGCAGCAGGATATAGAGTGGGTCATGGGGGCTCTGTGTGCCAAGTTTGGTCTTTATCAGCCATTGGATGAGGGTGGTAGTGGTTTCAGTAAGTGAGTGAGGGTAATGCAAGTCCCATCATCCAAAGTCCATCCTCCTTCAAACTGCAGCAGGATGTAGAGTGGGTCATGGGGGCTCTGTGTGCTAAGTTTGGTCTAGATTGGTCTATGGATGAGGGTTGCAGCAATCTTGGGAAGGAAGTGGAGATACTTGAAGTCCCATCATCCATGGTCTGTCCTCCTCCAAACTGCACCAAGATGTAGAGTGGGTCATGGAGACTCTGTGTGCCAAGTTTGGTCTTGATCAGTGATTGGCGAGGGTCTCAGTGGTCCCAGGAAGTGAGTGCAGTGACTGCAAGTCCCATCATGCATTGACAAATTATTCCAAACCGCACCAGGATGTAGAATGGGTCATGCAGGCTCTCTGTGTAAATTGTGGTCCTGACCCATCATTGTTGGCAGTTGTAATGGTCGTAGGAAGGGAGTGCAGGTATTGCAAGCCCCATCGTCCATGGTACATCCTCCTCCAAACTGCACCAGGATGTAGAGTGCATCATGGAGACTCAGTGTGCCAAGTTTGGTCTTTATCGCTAATTGGATGAGGGTTGCAGTGGTCTCAAGAATTGAGCAAAGGTACTGCAAGTCCCATAATCCATGGTCCATCCCCAGCCAAACCACACCAGGACATAAAGTGGGTCATGAGAGGTCTATGTGCCAAGTTTGGTCCCGATCAGTCATTGGATGAGGTTAACAGCGGTCTCAGAATGTGAGTGATGGTACTGCAAGTCCCATCATCCATGGTTCATCCTCCTCCAAACTGCAGTAGGATGTCGAGTGGGTCTTGTGTGCTCTGTTTGCAAAGTGTGGTCTGTATTGGTAATTTTCTGACAGAGCCCCTGGCCTTTCCTTTCCTCTCTTTGTCATCTCGGAATCTTGGAATTGAGGCTGGCCAATCAGAGACCATATGCAAATTTCCTTCTGTCATGTCCCTGTTTCTGTCATGAACCCTTTTCTCCACCAGGGGCTCCTGTTGAAGCAGGCCAATCAGGGATCATATGCAAATAGCACCACAGCAGCAGCCAGTCAGAATCTTGGAACTTTCAGGCTGGCCAATCAGAAAGCCGGCACATACACCGCCACACATCCGCCGCATACAAGTTTTGAGTTTTATTATATACTAGCTTGGGGACCCGGCGTTGCCCGGGTTATTAGAGAAAGTGGGTAATGGCGGTTCTGTATGCCAAGTTTGGTCTTTATTGGTCTTTGGATAACGGCTGCATTATTTTCAGGAAGTGAGTGAAGGTACTTGAAGTCCCATCATCCATGGGCCATCCTCCTACAAACAGCAGCAGGATATAGAGTGGTTCATGAGGGCTCTGTGTGCCAAGTTTGGTCTTTATCAGTCATTAGATGAGGGTGGCAGTGGTGTCAGTAAGTGAGTGAAGGTACTGCAAGTCCCATCATCCAAAGTCCATCCCCTTTCAAACTGCAGCAGGATGTAGAGTGGATCATGAGGGCTCTGTGTGCCAAGTGTGGTCTTCATTGGTCATTAGAAGAGGGTTGCAGCAATCTTCGGAAGGGAGTGGAGGTACTTGAAGTCCCATCATCCATGGTCTGTCCTCCTCCAAACTGCACCAGGATGTAGAGTGGGTCATTGGATCTCCATGTGCCAAGTGTAGTCTTGATTAGTCATTGGCGAGGGTCTCAGTGGTCTCAGGAAGTGAGCAAAGGTACTGCAAGTCCCATCATCCATCTCCAAAGTTTTCCAAACAACACCAGGACGTAACGTGGGTCATGAGAGGTCTATGTGCCAAGTTTGGTCTTGATCCGTCATTGGATGAGGTTTGCAGAGGTCTCAGAATGTGAGTGAAGGTACTGGAAGTTCCATCATCCATGGTCCACCCTTCTCCAAAACTGCAGCAGGATGTAGAGTGGGTCATGGGGGCTCTGTGTGCCAACTTTGGTCTTGATTGGTAATTAGATGAGTTTTGCAGCAGTCTTGGGTAGTGGAGGTACTTGAAGTCCCATCATCCATGGTCTGTCGTCCTCCAAACTGCTCCAGGATGTAGAGTGGGTCATAGAAGCTCCATGTGGCAAGTTTAGTCTTGATGAGTCATTGATGAGCCACCTTGGGTCCCGTTAAGGAGAAAAGCAGGATATAAATAAAGATTTATTATTATTATTATTGAACAATCTATTGCAAGATCAGTCCGATTCCATGTAAAGTTTTTACCAGGTGACAATTTTCCCCAGGTGACCTTGGCTGCTGCCAAGTTTCTCTCTGAGGTAGCCAGGATACGACCATTTCCTGTATTAGACCCAGGTTGAAACTTGCCTTGTATATATTTGCAGTGTTTTTACCATTGTTCATATGGATTTAGTAGGCATGGGCACGTTCCTTCAGAAGTTGTAGAAGTCGAAACTAAAGTTGGAAGTTTCACACTTCTGAACTAAGTTCCAAAGTGCAATGGCGGGTCAGAAGTCCCCAGTAGTTTCGAAGTGGTCCAGGCCACTGATTTCAATGGCTTGGAAGTCGATTTGGAAGTATGAGACAGCCTTTTAGATAAGCCTAAAGTGCTTGCCTCCTAGCAAACCAGAGCTTATGTTTTGAAAAGGGGAGGGCTTATCAGCGTCTGGGAGCCATTGCTACTTAAAAGCCCAAGCACATTGCTTGCTGGCTCACTGCAGGACAGGGAAGGGACAAGGGTGATTGGTTGTTTTCGCTGCTGCTAGCTGGCTGGCTGGAAGGGGAGGCAATAGGCATTGTAACCCAGCCACAGGGGGTTTGGAGAGGAGAAGGGAGAAGGAAGAAAAGTTTTAGGGAGAGAAAGCGGAAGAAAGAAGATTGAAGAGGTTTTGGAGGAAGGGGGAGAGAGAAAAATTAATAAAGTGTGAGAAGAGAGAAAGAGTGCTGGGTTTTTTTCTTGGGGTTCAAACTGCCTGCCTTTTGCCTTGGTTTGTTGCTTGCGTTTTATAACATATCCAATTCGTCTTACTGAACCTCTTTTTTCCTATTACCTTATGTCAAAAATCAAGGAGGTAGCTATTTTGTTTTTTTAATTATTTCCAAAATTCCTTTAAAAATTTCTTTAAAATTGGTGGATCATCTGAACATTTTGAAATTGGGTATGCTAACAGTGGAGGGTGTCATCTGCTACCTGTAGCAAGTTTCATCAGGATAGCTCAAAAAATGAGGGAAAGAGCGGCCTCTGAAGTTTCCCCAGTGTCAGTACTGTTTTTCGGTATCGTGCGTGCTTCCGCCATTAATAAATCGATTTGGAAGATTTGGAAAGTTCTGAAATTTTTTCAAAAAAATTTGGAAGTGACTTTAGAATCAAATCGAATCACCAGCACCCCTTACTTTTGAACACAGTTTGGAAGCATTTTTTTATTGCCCATGCCCAGCATTTAGCATTGCACTCCTGTTTTTAAGAGGTCTTAGCTGTTTTTGAATCTGCTGTGCACTTTCCCTGCTGAGCAAATTGGGTCTTTGGATCATAATAATGATGACTTCAACTCCCACAATTCCTAACAGCCGGCCTTTCTGAATTGTGGGAGGTGAAGTCCAAAACACCCGGAGGGAGCAAGTGTGCCCATGCGTGCACTATGGTGTGGCACCAAGACGAAATGTTTGCGGGCTCTGCTTGAGTGTGATGAGGGGCTGTTTGCTACCCTGCTTCCTGTGGTCTGACGCACCCTTCTCTGGGTAACCAAGCCCACCAGCCGGGGCGTTCCATGTCCGCCCGCCGGCTCGGCCGCTCGCTCACTCGCTCGCTCACTCACTCACTCACTCACCCAGGGGCTGCTGAAGCACTCGAGGCCGCGTCCGATGAGGCGGGAGGCCTGGGCGAGGGCGGCACGGGCGGCGAGGGAGGCGCCGAAGGCGGCGAGGGCGTAGAGGGCGGGCCCGCCGGCGCCCAGCAGCAGCAGGGCCCTCCGCCGGCGCAGCGCCTGCCGGCCCAGGGCCTCGGCGGCGGTATTGAAGCAACTGAGCGGGAGGAGGAGGGCGGCCAGGAGCAGCGGCGGGGCGCCGGCGCGGCGGAGGCGCCGCAGCCACCCGCGGCCCAGGCCCGTCAGCGAGCTCTTGAAGGGGTGCAGGAAGGTGCCGCAGAGCACGGCCCACAGCAGCGGGCGCAGGAAAGCCTCCAGGATGAAGTAGACCAGCACGGCGGCACCGCAGCACAACCCCGCCAGCACCAGCGCCCCCGTGTTGTAGAAGGCCTGCCGCAGCGGCTTCTCCAGGCGGGGCAGCGGCGCCAGAGGCGGGGGACCCGGGCTGGGATGGCCCTCCGGCTCCGAGAGCGGGCTGGCCAAGGGCGATTGGACGCGGCCTTCCCCGCCCGTCGCCATGCCGCCAAGGGGCCCGGGAGACAACCCGCACTACTCTGCCGCCAAAGGCGGAAAGAACTGCCCGGCGACAGGACCCTCCGCCCGCCCTCCGCAGGGTACGCCGGGAGATGTAGTCTCCCCTCCGGGACAGAGTGCTTCTGGGAAACGTAGTCTTTGTATCTTAGGGAATCACTGGGTTTCTGCGAGTTTTCCGGGCTGTGTGGCCATGTTCCAGAAGCATTCTCTTCTGACGTTTTGTCCACCTCTTTGGCAGGCATCCTCGGAGGTGTTGAGGTCTGTTGGAAACTAGGCAAGTGAGGTTTATATATCTGTGGAATGTCCAGGGTGGGAGAAAGATCTCGTCTGCTTGAGGTAAGTGTGAATGTTGCATTTGGCAACCTTGATTCGCACTGAGTAGCCTGGCTGCATCCTGCCAGGGGGATACTTTGTTGGGACATTCCTGGACATTCCACACTTATATAAACCCCACTTGCCTTCAAAGACTATGGGCCCTTCCACACAACTATATAACCCAGAATATCAAGGCAGATAATCCACAATATCTTCTTTGAACTGGATTATCTGAGTCCACACAGTTTTTAATTGAATGCTTATAACTGTTTTAATTGTATTAATTGTAACTTTGTTTTAATGTATTGTTTTTTGGCATCTAATGACTGCCTGCTGTATGCTGTCTCAAGTCCCTCTTCGGAGGTGAGAAGGATGGAATAGAATAGAAATGCCACAAACAAACAATTAAATTAAATTAAATTAAATCTAGTTCAATGTGGCTTTTGTAGAGCTGTATGGCAGGGGCCTAGGTTTCCTTATCCTTCCATATCCGAAATCCTTGGGACCAGAACCCCAGTTACACAGTCCACAGAATGCTGTGTAGGTGGGGGCCTAGTAGTGTTTGGGATTTTGGGTTTTTGTGGGTCATTTTAAACACGTGTATGTTTTAAAATGTTTTATATGGTTTTTGATACTTTTGATAAATACTTTTAAAATCTGCTTTTGATGAAATTAAGATGAAAGTACTAGGGCAAACACCGGGCTTTGCATTTTCTTGTGGCCGTTTCTTTCCTTCATCCATTCCCCTCATACAGCAACTCCCTCTTTTCTTTCCTTCCTTCCTTTGCTTTCCCTCACTTTTCTTTCTTTCTGTTCTCTGCTTTCCTTTCACCTTTTTCCCTTTTACCTCACCCCTTTTCCCTTTATTTCCCCCCTTCCTTCCTCTCATATCATTCTGTTTTCTTTCTTCTCTCCCTCCCCCCATTTCTTCTCTCTTTTTTGTCTCTTTCCTCCCTTCCAACTCTCATATACCTTTCTTACTTTCTCTCCCTTCCCCACCACACTGCCATTTGCCTGGCCTTTTGAAAAGGCCTCCCTGGCCCTCTGAGTGGCTAACTGATAGTGCTCTAGCACTCTGTCATTGTTACCTCTCCCTCTGAGATAGGCTTTTTTATTTGAAAACTGGCAGGTATTTTAAGTTGGATAATAAAGGAAATATGTGTCAAGTTTGTTTCGGATCCATCAAGCCATGTAGGAGCCTTTGGGGTACCAACCAACCTACATGCATGCTTGCATATGTATGTATGTATGTGTGTGTGTGTTTATATGTATGTGTGTGTGTGTGTGTATAATGTTTTTGAAACCGCCTAGGGTCTGTCTGGGAGAAAAGTAGTATATAAATGCAATTGATAAATAAAAGAATGTTTGTGGTTTTGGAATACCTGCATTTGCAGATATGTACATAATGTGATTAATTGGATATGGGACTCAAGACTTAACATGAATTTCATGTACCGTATATTCCGGCATATAAGACGACTGGGCGTATAAGACGACCCCCAACTTTTCCAGTTAAAATATAGAGTTTGGTATATACTTGCCATATAAGACCACCCCAAGACCACCCCTCTTCCATCGCACACCAAGTAAAAAATAATAATAATAACACCAGATTTGATTTCAAATCCAAGACTATCAAAGCAGTATCCAGCTCTTCGGCTTAGAAATGGAGATGAGTGCCAACCCCCAGAGCCGGACACGACTGGACTTAACGTCAGGAGAAAACCTTTAGCTCACCTGTAAACTCCTGTATGTTTATTATTTATTTAACAGTTGTGGGTCCATGGAGCGTAATAAAGTTCTATAAATTTTTACCTTACCTTACCTTACCTAGAGAGACCAGGGCCGGGTCCAATGTCCTTTCCCCAACAACAACAACAATAATGGAAACCTAGAATTGGAAGGGACTCCAATGGCCATCCAGTCTAACCCTGATTCTGCCAGACAGGAACACACGACCAAGCCCTCCCGACAGGTGGCCATCCTGTTCTACTTAATAATAGCAATAATAATAATAATAATAATAATAGAACCCTAGTGTTGGAAGGGACCTCAATGACCATTCAGTCCAACCCCATTCCTGCCAGGCAGGAAGACACAATGCAAGCCTTCCTAACAGGTCTCGGACCTGGCATTGGAGTCCCAACGGCTGCTTGTGCTGGGGGACTTCAATGTCCATGCCGAGGCCACCTTATCAGGAGCGGCTCAGGACTTCATGTCTACCATGGGGCTGTCCCAACAGGTATCTGGCCCCACCCACAGTGCTGGACACACATTGGACTTGGTTTTCTGCCAGGGATGGGAGGAAGGTGGCGGTGTTGAGGAGTTATCCATCTCTCCGTTGCCATGGACCGACCACCACCTGGTCAGCTTTAGACTCACTGCACCCCCTAACCTCCGCAGAGGTGGAGGACCCACTAAATTGGTCCGCCCCAGGAGGCTTATGGATCCGGATGGATTCCTGATGGCTCTTGGGGAATTTCCCGCCGCCTCAGTTGGTGATCCTGTCGATGCCCTGGTCACTCTCTGGAATGGGGAGATGACTAGGGCAATAGACACGATCGCTCCAGAACGTCCCCTCTCAAGTAGCCGAGCTAAACCAGCTCCTTGGTTTACCGAGGAGCTGGCAGCGTTGAAGCGAAAGAAGAGGGAACTAGAGAGCGTGTGGCGTTCGGATCCGAGCGAGCCAAATCGAACACGGTTTGTGTCCTTTTTAAGGGCATATGCCGCGGCAATAAAAGCCGCAAAGAAGGCTTTCTTTGCGGCCACTATTGCGTCTACAAAGAACCGTCCGGCTGAACTGTTCCGAGTTGTCAGAGGCCTGTTAAAACCCACCACTCAGGATGGGTGCCCTGATGACTCGGCAGCTCGCTGTGAAGCCTTTGCTCAGTTCTTTGCAGACAAAGTCGCTTTGATCCGCTCTGGACTGGATACCATATTAACGGCAGTCTCTGAGGATGTAACACGAGCATCTGCTTGTCCGGTTTTGATGGATTCATTTCAATTGGTTCAATCCGAGGATGTGGACAAGGTGCTTGGAGGAATGAGAGCTACCACATGCATCCTAGACCCCTGCCCATCCTGGCTTCTGAAGGAGGCCAGAGGGGGATTGGCCGAGTGGGTGAAGGTGGTGGTTAATGCCTCCCTTCGGGAGGGCAAAATTCCAGCCAGCTTAAAGCAAGCTGTGATAAAACCGCTGTTGAAAAAACCATCACTGGATCCCACTCAATTCGTCAACTATCGGCCTGTTTCCAATCTCCCATTTTTGGGCAAAGTCATGGAACGTGTGGTGGCCTCACAACTCCAGGCATTCTTGGTAGACACGGATTATCTGGACCCGGCACAGTCTGGCTTTAGGCCGGGGCATGGTACCGAGACAGCCTTGGTCGCCTTAGTGGATGATCTGCGCCGGGAGCTTGACAGGGGGAGTGTGTCCCTGTTGGTACTGCTGGACCTCTCAGCGGCCTTCGATACCGTCGACCACAGTATCCTTCTGGGACGCCTCGCAGGGATGGGTCTTGGAGGTACTGTTCTGCAGTGGCTCCGCTCATTCCTCGAGGGCCGGTCTCAGAAGGTGTTACTGGGAGACTCCTGTTCAACCCCACAACCGTTGTGTTGTGGAGTTCCTCAGGGTTCAATACTGTCTCCCATGTTGTTTAACATCTACATGAAGCCGCTGGGTGAGATCATCCGGAGTTTCGGAGTGTGATGTCATCTGTACGCAGGTGATGTCCAACTCCTTCCCACCCGCTACTAAGGAGGCTGTCGAAGTCCTGAACCAGTGCTTGGCCGCTGTGACGGTCTGGATGGGGGCGAACAAATTGAAATTGAATCCAGACAAGACAGAGGTACTCCTGGTTAGTCGCAAGGCCGAACAGGGTATAGGGTTACAGCCTGTGTTAGACGGGGTCGCACTCCCCCTGAAGACGCAGGTTTGCAGTTTGGGTGTGATCCTGGACTCATTGCTGAGCCTGGAACCCCAGGTTTCGGCGGTGACCAGGGGAGCATTCGCACAGTTAAAACTCGTGCGCCAACTGCGACCGTACCTTGGGAAGTCTGACTTGGCCACGGTAGTCCACGCTCTGGTTACATCCCGTCTTGACTACTGCAACGCTCTCTACGTGGGGTTGCCTTTGAAGACGGCTCAGAAGCTCCAATTAGTCCAACGGGCGGCAGCCATGATACTAATGGGAGCGGAGTGCAGGGAGCATACAACTCCTCTGCTGCACCAGCTCCACTGGCTGCCGATTTGCTACCGGGCCCAATTCAAAGTGCTGGCGTTGGCCTTTAAAGCCCTAAACGGTTCTGGCCCAACGTACCTATCCGAACGTATCTCGGCCTATCAGCCCACCAGGACCCTAAGATCTTCTGGGGAGGCTCTGCTCTCTATCCCGCCTGCTTCACAGGTGCAGCTTGCGGGAACGAGAGACAGGGCCTTTTCTGTGGTGGCCCCTCGGCTTTGGAACGCCCTCCCCATAGAGGTAAGATCAGCCCCCTCGCTGATGGTGTTTCGAAAAAGATTGAAGACATGGATGTTCGAACAAGCATTCGGTTAATCCGATGCAATGAGTTTGATGATTAAGGATTGGTAATCATGGACGATGAAATTGGATTGCGATTCTAGTTAAGAGATGCATTGGATTGTATTGGTGGCCCAATATTGTGTATTGTATGTTGTTTTTATGCTTTTTAAACTGAATATTGTTGATTGTTGTAGAGTTGTAAACCGCGTTGAGTCGCCAATTTAGGCTGAGAAACAAGCGCAGTAATAAATAAATAATAATAAATAAATAAACAGGTGGCCATACAACTCTGCTTAACAATATCAACAACAGAACGCTAGAGTTGGGACTCCAATGGCCATCCATTCCAACCCACTCACTCCTGCCAGGCAGGAAGACACAATGCAAACCTCCCCAACAGGTGGCCATCCAGTTCTAGTTACCATATATACTCAAGTATAAGCTGACCTGAATATAAGCTGAGGCACCTAATTTTACCACCAAAAACTGGGAAAATTTATTGACTCGAGTATAAGCCAGGGGAGGGAAATGCAGCAGCTAGTGGTAAGCTGAGGGGACAGAAGTTGTCTTAAAGCCATCTTGTGCAGCTTCCAAAACCCAACACGTGAGAACATTTTGCACTGCAGCCAGATATTTCCAAGGTCACGCCCAAAGGGTTTGATGAATATACCCTTTTTGAGATAGATCTAAATCAGGCATGGGCAAACTGTAGCCCTCCTGGTGTTTTGGACTTCAACTCCTACAATTCCTAACAGTCAGTATTTGAGAACACAGAAATGCTGGACCAGTCTAACAACCACCATGTCAGACTCCACAGAGAAGCCATTGCAATCCACAAGAAGCATGTGGACAATTTCAACGGAAAGGAGGAAACCATGAAAATGAACCAAATCTGGCTACCAGTATTTTAAAAAACTCCTCTAAAATCAGGACAGTAAATAAAAAACAACACTCAAAAGCAGGGGAAATCCAGACAATAAAAAATCAGGACCAGCTAACACCTCCCAACAAAGGATTCCCCCAGGCAGGAAGCAGCCAGGCTTTGAAGCTGCAAGGCCATTCAATGCTAATCAAGGTAGCCAATGGCAACATTCCCACTTGCCTCAAGCAGACAAGAGTTCTTTCTCCCACCCTGGACATTCCACAGATATATAAACCCCACTTGCCAAGTTTCCAACAGACCTCGCAACCTCCAAGGATGCCTGCCATAGATCTGGGCAAAACATCAGGAGAGGACACTTCTGGAACATGGCTATACAGTCTGGAAAACTCACAGCAACCCAGCCAGTAGCTGTTAGGAATTGTGGGAGTTGAAGTCCAAAACAACTGGAGGGTCAAAGCCTGATCTAAATGCAACTTTTAGCATTAAAGGAAAATGTGTTCATGATTTTCCCACTTAATACACACATTGTTGGCATTGCTGGAAATGGGTTAATTTCTCCTGCTATTAAAAAAGCATGTTCTGGATATGTCTCGAAAGCTAAACTATCTTAGAATACTTCTGTTATTTTTCCAGAGGTATATCTGGTGATGGGAGTTTGTGCTCAACAGAACCGAGCCTTTTGTGTTTTTCAACAGTACTATTGATGTACCCTGAAGAAACGTAGGATGCTTCTCTACCAGGCATGGGCAAACTTTGCCTATGCCTGGTGTTAGGAATTGTGAGAGTTGACATTCAAAACAATCTGATAGAAAACTGGGACTTGTAGTTTGGTATGGTACTGGCTTTCTTAAACAGGGAAGGCTAAGGAGCTTGTAAAACTACAACTCCTGTGATTCCATGGCACTGAATCTGTGGCAGTTTTTTGGGGGGGGGGGGGGATTCCCCTTTAAGAGTAGCTCACCCTTGCACTGGGACTTCCCCTTTAAGGCTGCCTCGTTCTTGGCTGCAGAAACAAAACAAAACAGGGGAAAGAGACCTTTTTCTTCCTCCCTCTGCAGGCTATTTAAAATTTTTGTGTTTAAAATAATCTTTATTGATATTTCCATAAAGCAAAACATATAAACATTAAAAAAAAGATATCGGATAGGTGGGATAGGGAAGAGGGTATGGGTGGGGCTAGGGAGGGGTTAGGAAACTTAGAAAGGGATAGAAGAAAGTGTGTTTTCTGGGTATTGACAACGAATATGTATATTTGTATCTATAATGTGCCGAGTGTAGAAAAGGAAGAATTTGGGAAAGAATTGTGAGGAAAAGGGTGGGGGGGGGGATGAGGTATATGAATTCTGTTCTGGTGTTGACTTCCCGGTATCGTTTGGAGGTTCTTCCTGTTCCTTTGTTCTTTCCCTCTTTTTGCTTTCCCTCTTTCGTCTCTTTTCAGCTCTCCCCTTGTTTGTCTTTTCCTTCGAGTTCTTTTATATGAGTATTTCCATATTTTTTTCTTCTGCTAGGTATGTTGTAACATCTTTCCAGTCTGTTTCAGCTGTTGGAGTGCCCCTTCTTTTTGAAAGTATATATGTTAATTTATCCATATTTCTTATGTCGAGAATCTTCGTTAACCATTCCTCTTCTTCTGGAGGATCTTTTCCTTTCCAATGTCTTGCATAGACTATTCTGGCTGCGGTCGTCAATAGAAAAAGTATTTTATCTTTGTTTTTTTCCAATTTTATATTGTGTATCCCTAATAGGAAGGTTTCAGGTTTCCAAGGTATATCAATCTTCAATATTCTTTGTAGTGTTTTTTGTATTTTTTTCCAATACTTTGTTGCTTTTGGGCAGGTCCACCATAGGTGGTAATATGTCCCTTCCTGTTTTCCACATTTCCAGCATTTAGTATTTGTATTTTTATTAAATTTCCCTAATCTATGGGGCGTTATATACCACCTATGTGCTACTTTAAACCAATTTTCTTTTAGTTCCATTGCTTTTGAATATTTTAGCTTCTTGTTCCATACTTCTTCCCATTCTTCTTTCTTTATCTCTCTTCCTATGTTTTCCCTCCACTTCCTCATGTAGGTTTTTTCTTTTCCTACGTCTCCTTCTTCTTCTAACAATTTTTTATATATTTTGGAAATTAATTTGTTTTCTGATTGCATTATTTTATCCCAAAAGCAAGAACTTTCTTCGAATCCTTTTTCTTTATCTCTCTTAAAGTGTTGTTTAATTTGTTCGTATTGGTACCATGAAATTTTACTATTTATGTCTTTTAATTCTTGTTGGGTTTTTATCTTAAATTCTCATCTTTCCTTTCTTATTATGTCCTTGTAATTAGGCCAATTATTCCATCCCAATATTCTGCTTTGTGAGGCCTCTAGTGGTGACAGCCATAGTGGGTTTTTTTTTATAGAATTTGTCTTTATATCTATTCCAGACCTTGATTAAAGATGAACGCACGAAGTGGTTGCTGAAGTTTTTCTCTTTACTAGCTTTGTCGTATCCTAAGTATGCATGCCATCCTGATCTCAGTCCTTCTCCTTCTATGTTTAGGATCTTCTCTTTCTTAAGTCTTGCCCAATCTCTTATCCAGATGAGTGCGCACGCGTCATGATACAGTTTAATGTTTGGGGTAGCTAGGCCTCCTTTGGTTTTCCCTTCCGTCATATTTTTATAATTTATTCTTGGTGTTTTCTTCTGCCAAATAAATCTCATTATATCTTTTTTCCAGTTGTTAATTGTTTTTTTTGGCATCTAATTATTGGCAAATTTTGGAATAGAAATACTAGTTTTGGCAAGATTGACATTTTCACCGCCGCTATTCTTCCTAGTAAAGATAATTTCATGTTTCCCCATTTTTCCAGATCTTTTTTTATTTTTTTCCATTTTTCTGTGTAGTTATTTTCCATTAATTGTAAATTTTTTGCAGTAAGGATTATTCCCAGATATTTTATTTTTTGTGTAATTTGGATATTCCAATCTTTCCCTATTTTTTCCTGTTCTTTCTTTGTAATGTTTTTTGTTATTGCTTTAGTCTTTTCTAAATTGATCTTAAACCCCGAAACTTCACCGTAATCCTTAATTGTCTTTAGCCATTTTTCTAAGTTGTTTTTTGGTTCTTCTATTATTCTGATAATGTCGTCCGCGAACGCTCTTATCTTGTAGTCGTGTCCTTGAATTCGTGCTCCCTTAATTTCTTTGTCTTCCCTTATTCTATCCAGTAAAATTTCCAGTGTCAAAATGAAAATTAGCGGGGATATTGGACAACCTTGTCTCGTTCCTTTTTGTATATGTATTGTTTCCGATTGTTGACCATTTATTATAATTTTCGCTTCCTGATTACTATATATTGCTTCAATTATGTTTCCGAAATAGTGACCCATATCCATCTCTTTTATTACAATTTTGATAAAATCCCAATTTACATTGTCGAAGGCTTTTTCGGCGTCTAATGCTAGGAACATTACCTTCTTTTGTATGTTGTTCCCACAGTGTTCTATGAGATTTATAATTGTTCTAACATTGTCAGCTTGTGATCTCCTAGGTAAAAAGCCTGCTTGTTCTTCTTTAATTCTTTCGCTCAGTATTTTTTTTAGTCTTTCTGCAATAATATTCCCTAATAGTTTATAATCTAAGTTTAATAATGAAATGGGTCTGTAGTTCTTGACTTCTTCTGGGTTTGTATTTTCTTTATGTATTAATGTTATGAGGGCTTGTCTCCATGTTTGTGGCATTTCTTTTTTGTCCAGTAGTAATTTCGTTCATTACTCTCTTGAGCAAGGGAGTTAATTCATCTTGAAATGTTTTGTAATATAGGGCCGTTAGGCCATCTGGGCCCAGGGCTTTGTCTTTTTTCAATTCATTTATTGCCTTTTTAATTTCTTTTTCAGATATTTCGCTGTTCAACACTTCTCTTTGCTCTTCTGTTATGTGTGATATGTTTTTTCCCCCTAAATATTTGTAAATTGCATTCTTGTCTATTTTTTCTTCTTTGTACAGTTTTTGGAAAAAGTTTTCGAATTGTTGTTTTATCTGCTTTCCTTGTGTATATGTCGAGTCTCCTTCTTTTAATCTTGTATGTTGTTTCTCTTCTTTTCCTCAATTTGTTTGATAGCCATCTACCTGGTTTGTTTGAATTTTCGAAGTAATCTTGTCTTAGGAATTTCAATTGTTTCTCCCTTTCCTCTTGTTCTAAAAATTCTCTCTGTTTTTGTAATCGGGTCAGGTTTTTTTACAATTTTCTTATTTTTTGGGTCTTTCTTCAGGTTGGTTTCCTCTTGGGTGATTTTATTCATTATTTCTTTTTCTTTTTTATTTTTAATTTTGTTTTTTATTGCTTTTTGTTGTATAAAATTCCCTCTCATCACCGCTTTGCTCGCCTCCCATACTATAAACGGGTGAGTTTCTTGGATGTCGTTTATCTCAAGATATTCTTTTAGTAGTTTCCTATTCTTTTCCACATCTTCTTCACTTCTCAATAGGTTATCGTCTAATCTCCATCTTCTGTTTTTCTCTTCGAATTTTATTTTGATTTCTATTGGGCAATGATCTGATTCCATTCTTGGTAGGATATTTACTTCTTCAACTTCTGTAACTAGGGATTTTGACATCCAGGCCATATCAATTCTAGACCATGTTTCGTGCCTGGCCGAATAGTATGTGAAGTCTTTCTTTCCTTCATTTTTCCTTCTCCATACATCTTCCAGTTTCAACTCCGTCATCATGCTCGTTATATGAAGGCTATTTAAAAATTTTAAAACTTAAGAGCGGCTGTTCTTTCAGAGGGAGCTGAGCACTGAAAAGAAGCAGGGGAACTGAGGAATGATTTATTGTTGCCACCAATTTGAAAGGAACCAGTATTCTGGAGATTTTACCCCAGTTCCCAATTTTAAAAAGACTTAGCCGATTTGCAATGGAGGTTGCCAATTAGGAACCAAATTTACCATCAAGTTAGAAGGGAGGCTGTTCAATTGCACTTCCTCCTTTATTAAGAAAGTAATAACTTAGTAGTAATTACACTGTATATACTGTAGCGTGACTAGAGAGAAGAATGTAGATTTATTTGGTTACTTTCCCTATGTTTCTGCCACCACGTGAGGTAAGTTGTAATATTGTGAGAAATGGCACTTTGTACACAGAACAGACAGAGCTGAGGCAATCTTCAAATAAAAGTTAACAATTTTATTAAGTACACAGCGTGTGGTTGCAAGATGTAACTTTTCCTTGTTGCACTTGGAATAATACTTCTAACTTTAACAGTTCATTCTTTCTAGTAACACAGTATCTTTCTGACGTAGAGCACTTGTTTCAGACAAAGTTTCCATACAGGGATGTTTCCCTTAGTTGATCCTCCCTAGATCAAATACTAAGTAAACCATTCTTTAGCCTCTCCTTAGACTAAAAGAATACCAGCTATGTTTCACCATTCGGCTGCACTAGCCTGAGAAACTTCCAATAGCCAAACCCAGCTTTTCAAAGCCTCAAAGCTTTGCTTCACAAATCACTCCGCCACCTTTCCTTTCCTTCTCTCCCAACTCCTAACTCCTCACTCCTCTGAACCTAACTCCTGACTGCTCACTCCTCTAAACCTAAACCCTAACTGATTTTTAACTGTCGTTTTTTCAAACTCTCCTCTCTAAGCTCCTCCCACTTCCCTCTCTCCTGCATCAGTTTCCATGGCAACGCACATGGAGGACTCCTCTGACTTAGGCCATTCCAGCATTACTGCAGCCAATCTAAACACAAATACAGTTAAAATCATACAATTTATAATCAACTCCTGTACAAGCACAGAGAAAGAAAAGAAACCCCAAGGAGGGGAGAAAGAAGTTTCTCCAGCAGGACTTTCTCGGAGGTGCCTTTGTTTTGACTCTCCTTGAGTAGCCTGCCTGCCTGCACTGTTTGAGGAAGGAGAGGAGAGGGAGGAAGAGGCCTGAGCTGGCCAGGAATGGGAGGCTTGGGGGCAGCCTCTTCTGCCCCTTTTTCCTTCAGGAGGAGGATGGGGAGGAGGAGGAGCGGCAGTGCTGCCGGGGGTGATGGCCAGCTGGGCTTGTGCAAGGGCAAGAGCAGCAGGCTGCGCTGCTTGGGGATGGCGAGGGGGGAGGAGGAGGATCGGCAGGTCTGCCGGGAGTGGTGGCCAGCTGAGCTGCGATACCAGCAGGCTCCCTTTGGCCTCTGATGGCTGCTCGCGTCCCTCGCTCTCAGCATCCTCAAGTGGTGGAACTTATAGCTGGCACACAAGACGACCCCCCCACTTTTAAGATGACTTTCTTGGTTTAGAAAGTCATCTAGTATGCCGGTTTTTACGGTAGGTTTCACATATACTCTATACACATGGCCTGAAGGTAATTTCATGCATAACATATTAATATTTTTATACATAAAACAAATTTTATATACATTGAACTACCTAAAAGGAAATGTGTCTCTAGCTCGGCGGCCAGATTGTTAATTGGAGTAAGTTACAGGGAGTGGTCAACCCCCCTATTCAAAAAGCTCCACTGGCTACCGCTAAGTCCCAATTCATGGTGCAGGTTATTACCCATAAAGCTCTAAACGATTCAGAACTTGCCTATTCAAACTTTTTAAAATATAGTGTGGACTTTCTTGAATGGAAATGTACTTTATCAGATGCATATGTTATCTCAAAGTACAGTATAGTCTGTGGAAACTCATATTTAAGGCACTGCATAATGTTTTCTGTAGATGACCACGGATGCCCCTTTGAAAACTGCATCTCTTTGCATTCTGCAAAGGCCTGGCTCATTAACAAGAAGTAATTTTAATCAATCAATGTACCTGTTCAATAATATGTTTTCTAATGAAAAAGACTGATTTAATTAAATTGCTGTTTTAACTTGATTAGTTGGAGCCCCCGGTGGCGCAGTGGGTTAAACCCCTGTGCTGGCAGGACTGTGCCGGCAGGACAGGTCGCAGGGTCGAATCCGGGGAGAGGCGGATGAGCTCCCTCTATCAGCTCCAGCTCCTCATGTGGAAACATGGGAGAAGCCTCCCAGAAGAATGATAAAAACATCAAATCATCCAGGTGTCCCCTGGGCAACGTCCTTGCAGACGGCCAATTCTCTCACAACAGAAGCGACTTGCAGTTTCTCAAGTCAGAGCGACTTGTCAGGAGCTGACACGACAAAAAAAAAACTTGATTAGTTTAAGTTGAATTTAAACTTAGCCAATGAAAACTTCTTTCTCTCAGAGTCTTTCTACACTGTCAGGTATTCCAGCCATCTAGCCGTTTGTTTCACAGAAAAGTCTATGTTTCAAATAGTACTTTATTTGTTAATCAGTATTCTCATGACATTCTTTCTGAGAACTGCTTGCATGCAGTTCCGAGAAAGAATTTTGTATTTTGTCTGTTTGTTTGCTTTGTTCTGTTAAAAATGTAATATAATTGACTGGTTGCGGATGACTCGATAAATAAATATTCTCAGAACTGCCTGATCTCTACAGAACCATCC
Source organism: Anolis sagrei (assembly GCF_037176765.1). NCBI lineage: Eukaryota > Metazoa > Chordata > Lepidosauria > Squamata > Anolidae > Anolis > Anolis sagrei. Next base: position 58,737,402 of record NC_090026.1, read on the forward strand.
TTATAAAAGGTTTTGCATGCCCTGCTGCTAATAGCTTCATCACTCATACCCTTAGCCCTTTGTTCTAATGTGAGAAATGTTCAATCTCCAAGTCTCATCTAAACTTAAGCAATAAAGGTAAGCATACCTTTATTGCTTCCCTCTGTTTCCCAGATCTCCTTGATTGTCCCAGCCAAATGTTTAGGCCAAAATGTATAAATCTTCCATATAGTATTTATACAAGAGGTTTTTTTTGTCCCCTGTTATCATTTATGGTATGATGTCAAAGTAGTTATGATATAAACGGACCAAAAATGCAGGTTCAATAGGAACTCCCCAAGCCTCCTCCAAGGCACCCAGAGACTCCTCATTGCCCAGCCACCCCAAACACCGATGAGCAGAGCCCCTAATGGGGACCCTCTTCCCTCATTTAATGGCTACCTCCAACTACTTACCTTACAGTAAGAGGTCCATCACCTTCTATCAGGCCTTGGGGCTTCCTAAGAAGGATGGGAGGGGATAGCCATCCCATGTCTGAGCTGAGCCTTCCCCAGGCTGGCTGTCAGGATCCTTGTCTCATCTTTCATTGAAAAGTATCTATCAGCAATTTCAGTACTGTTTGAATTAATCTCTGATTGGTAATCCTTTCCTTTAAATTTTATTAAATTCATTACATTAATTGAATTAATGTGAGCCTCCCAATTCATTGAATTAAAATCCATTAAATAACGGACTCATTAAAAATGCAATGCCCTGCCTCTTTAGCATGGAGCTCAATCCATTGCTTACTATATTTCATGGCAGAATCAGAAAACCATTAAAATTCTCTTGTACCAATCCATGATGTGACGACATCTGGAACCCTGGGCATGGTCCGACCTTTTCATCTAAAAACAGTATTCTAGACTTGTGAAAGGCTTAGAAAAGTGGGAGCAAAATGATAAACGAACTGGAGTCCATGACTAAGTTGCAATATCTGTGGCCATTTAGCATAAGAAAAAGTGAGTAAAAGGAGACATTATACATTTTTATAAACTTACACATCACTTACAATATTAGAAGTTAGGATCAGCCACAGAAACTGATTATTGGGATACTTAGGGAGGGAAAGAAAAGAAAATGCTTTTTTGCACAATGATATCTAATTTGTGGAAATTCACTGTCATAAAATGTAGTTATAACTGTCAACTGAGACAGCTTTAAATTAGGATTAGGTAAATTCTTGGTGATTAGCATCAACCGTGGATGGTTACTAGGATGGCTATCTCTAGAATCAAGAGGAGGCTGGAGAGTCATTGAAAGTTGGTATGGAGCCCAGGACATGACACTTAAATTTACCAAGAGACATTTATGGTTACTCTCTGGTTTGGTGACATATCAAAGTGTATTTTGTAATGCAAAGTCTAGAGGTCTGGTCGACAGAATTTTGCTTCCCTGCTTTAGTCTTGTGCAAAATAACAAGTTACTGGGGAATATGAGGTGATAGTTGCAAGTTATAATTTCTGTCCTACTGGACAGAAATTGGCAACTGGTTAGCTATCCCAAACTGGTACAAATATAGTGCATGAAACTGAAAAACCGTATAAGCGTGCATATTTATAAATGCATGTTACCTTAAGATACAAAAGGGACTAATGTATGACCCTAAATCAGAATCCATTAATTGACAGTTCATTTGCATGCAGTATGTTCATCACAATGGCCAATAACTGTTCTAGTAAAAACATCTGAATTGTATCATTAAAAAAGCTATCATGGAAAACAACAACAAATGACGGAATTTTCATATATTTATAATAACATTCATTGTATTTTAAAACATGGTTTCTGATCTTTCCCACACTGGGAGAATGCATTTTGACCATGTTGATCTTTGCTTGAACTGCACTGAATTAAATGCACTGAGGTACTTTTGTGATGTTTCTTAAGCAAATAGGACTATAAAGCTCCAAAACAAAATCCAAATCCAGCTCCAAGTTAAATATTATGTTTACTCATCTTCACTCACATTATATACATTAAATCTACCTGATTCAATGCTTTTTACAACTTTTGTATTATGTATAATTTATAGAAATTTCACTAGAATTCATTTTGCTTTTTCACTTACATTACTTTTTTTCACAGTTTTATGGAATAATTATTCCTTTCATTTATTTTCCATTGATTTTTGTTATATCTGCTACTCCTGGAAACATCATAAAGGGATAATGCAAAATAAAACCCCTCCTTTTCCACTGCTTCATATTTGTTCATCTGTATAAAGATATACAAGTGAACTCCAAGATGTCAAAATATATACAAACCCAAACATCCTTTGAAGCTACTTACCTGATATGATACTGTTTTTCCAAGAAATGAGAAAAGTGTGCATATCACACCAGAAAGTTAATATTTAACATGCTCATAGATGTTATATTTCAGCACAAAATTTCCAAAAGCTGTAGTTTTGCCTCTTAAAGTAACTAACGGAAACTTGTGGCAATTTCTTAAGCCAATTTATCACTGACTATTAAAAGTAAATAAGTACATTTTCATTAATTGATCCCATTATCAATTCTATTCGTATTTCCAAGTAGAGCTATATTGACTTGAATATGTAAATTCTAGTGATTTAATGTGGGCTGGTCCATGAGGTCACGAAGAGTCGGAGACGACTGAACGAATGAACAACAACAACAATGTGTCTTCTGCGGTTACAATTACCCACAATATTTAAGACCCTTTCTTTAGACTTGGAAAATATATGATGTCAGCAAATACATCTTATTAACATGATATATATTAAATAAAAAACAATTTACAGTTAGAGAGCAGAATAGCACATTGGAGAAATTATCATGAAGATTCACTCTTGCCAAGGGAAAGGGACAATCCATTAATGGGTTAACTATTGTTGGCACCCAGGCTAGGCAAGATATTGTGTTAATTAAATGGAGCCTCTAGCCATTGTAATATCATGCTTCAGTTCTTTCATAGATCTTCCTGCCAAGGAAAAGGAAACTCTTTACCAAGGAGCCAGCAAAGGAGCCATCTGGTAGTGGGATCTACCCAAGTAGACATGTGCATTAGGGTGGGAGGTGGCAAGAACATGTTTTAATGTTGTATTACTTGTTGCAGAGCCCTTCTACCAAGTGATGCTCTAGGTGAGGAAAACGTGTCTTGTTTTTAATGAGTACTGCACGACAGCTCCAAGAAAAATGCAGGGAACAAAATCAACCTCTGTACATGGCATTAATTGACCTTGCAAAGGCATTCGACACAGTGAATCATAGTGCTCTGGACCATCCTCCAAAAATTGGGTGCCCTGACAAATTTGTGAACATCCTGCGGCTCCTCCACGATGACAAGTGTCTTGGACAGCAATGGCTCCCAAAGTGACCCATTTAAGGTGGAATCAGGCATTAAATAGGGGTGTGTTATTGCCACAACCTTATTTTCCATCTTCATTGCTATGGTACTTCATCTTGTTTATGGTAATGAAATCATCTATTGGACAGATGGCAAGCTCTTTAACCTCAGCAGACTGACAGCCAAAACCAAAAACACAACAACATCTGTTACAGAACTACAATATGCAACGTCATCTGAAGATCTACAAGCCACTCTAAACACCTTTGCAGAAGCATACAAAAAGCTTGCCCTCTCATTGAACATTGAGAAAACCAAAGTGCTCTTTCAGCAGTCACCAGTCAATCCCTCTGCAATACCAGAGATACAGCTTAATGGTGTAACATTAGAAAATGTGGACCATTTTCGCTAACTTGGCAGCCACCTCTCCACAGAAGATACAACATCACCTGAGCTCTGCAAATGCAGAATTTTTCTGAAAGAAGCAGAGAGTATTTTAGGACCAGGACATTTGTAGGGATACCAAGGTGCTCTTTTATAAAGCCACTAGCTGTCCCCTGCCACGTGTTGCTGTGGCCCTGTCTCGTGAGCTGGAAAAGAAAGTAATGGTTTCTAATCTATGTAATTTCTTTATGCTTGTAGGTAAATGATATTTCTTCTTGTTTCTTTGTCAGTGTTGATGTGCAGAGTATCTGGTTTGCCTACTCTGGAATATGCAACATTTCACTGTCCTGCTTTAGGGTTCCTTTTCAAATCTATGATACTATATCTCTCTGTGTGTCAATCATATATATCTATCTATATTTATGGCTGGATGGCTCTTTGTCAGGAGAGCTTTGATTAGATTTTCTTGCCCTGGTGAAGGGAGTTGGACTGGATAGCCTTAAGTATTTTCTGTTGGTCATGGGGGTTCTGTGTGGGAGGTTTGCCCCAATTCTGTCGTTTGTGGGGTTCAGAACGCTCTTTGATTGTAGGTGACCTATAAATCCCAGTAACTACAACTTCCAAATGTCAAGGTCTATTTTCCCCAAACTCCATCTGTGTTCATATTTGGGCATATGGAATCTTCGTGGCAAGTTTGGTCCAGATCCATCATTGTTTGAGGCCAAAGTGCGCTCTGGATGTAGATGAACTACAACTCCCAAACTCAAGGTCAATGCTCACCAAACCCTTCTGGTGTTTTCTGTTGGTCATGGGAGACCTGTTATACCACGTTTGGTTCAATTCCATTGTTGGTGGGGTTCAGAATGCTCTTTGATTGTAGGTGAACTATAAATCCCAGCAACTACAACTCCCAAATGACAAAATCAAAAAATTTTGAGTGAAGGACATACATTGGGTTGTTAGGTGTATGCTGTCCAAATTTGGTGTCAATTGGCCCACTGGTTTTTGAGTTCTGTTAATCCCACAAACAAACATTACATTTTTATTTATATAGATTGTCCTCCCAACCCTGCTATATACCTGCAAAACGTGGACTGTCTATAAATGTCATATGCAACTCCTAGAAAAATTCTATCAGCGCTGCCTTCAAAAAAAAAAATCCTGCAAATCTCTTTGGAAGACAGATAGAAAAATGTTAGCATGTTGGAAGAAGCAAAGACCACCAGCACTGAAGTAATGGCCCTCCACCATCAACTCCGCTGAACTGGCCACGTTGTCTGAATGCCTGATCACTGTCTCCCAAAGAGGTTACTCTACTCCGAACTCAAGAATGGGAAACGGAATGTCGGTGGACAGGAAAAGAGATTTAAATATGGTTTAAAGCCAACATTAAAATCTGTGGCATAGATATCGAGAAATGGGAAGCCCTGGCCCTTGAGTGCTCTAACTGGAGGTCGGCTGTCACCAGCAGTGCAGCAGAATTCGAAGAGGCACGAATGGAGGGCGAAAGGGAGAAACATACTAAGAGGAAGGCGCGTCAAGCCAATCCTGACTGGGACTGCCTTCTAATGACTTGTTATTGCAGCCAGGGATAGAACTGTTACACCCCACAGTCCCCACACTGAAAGGCCCTAGCAAGTACCCTCCCCCCGCCAATCAAATGAGGTGCACTTTGCTTACTAGAACTAGTTGGTGGGGAACCAATAGGGAAATGTCTTGTTGCACTTACCATAGAAGGGAATGCCTGACCACCTGCCAGAGGTATACTCATGTTTGTCTCCCCCCTGGTGATGTACATGTGGAATTATCAGAGTAGTGACATGGTAGAGAAAAGAACCTCAGCCACACTTCAAAGCAAATGCAAAAAAGATCATAAGCCTTGAAGGTGTGTTGGGGTCATGGGATGGGTATATTTTGATCTGACAAAAAAAGAAGAGCTGCCTTTTTGATCTTTTGGATTCTTTCTTCTGTCTGGAGAAGGAGAGATGCATCCCTTTTGGTGTCTATAATGCCTCCAAGGTTCACAAGTTACTGAGATGGAATAAGATTGCTCCCTCTTGTTGATTATGAAGCTGCGTTGTTTTAGCATAGACAGACTGATGGATAATCTTTGTTTGGCTTCATGAAGAGAGGTTGGTTTTAATGGCAAGGATTCTGCATCTTAGTTGATGGAAATATCTTGCTCTGGATATCAGGGAGGCTGTAGTGAAGGCCAGACAAGAGGACTAATGCTTCATGTTTAAAAGCTGCATTTAACTTCTTATCATTTGGATCTTTAATTTATTTATTACTAGCTTGGGGACCCAGCACTGCCCAGGTTATTTGACAAAGGAATTATGTATCAAGGTTGATCTTTATCAGTTATTTATATAGCTCACAGTGGTCTCAGGAAGTTAGTGAAGGTACTGTGAGTCCCATCATCTGTGGTCCATCCTCCTCCAAACTGCTCCAGGATGGAGAGTGGGTCATGGGGGCTGTGTGTGCCAAGTTTGGTCTTTATTGGTATTTGGATGAGTGTCGCTGTGGTTTCAGGAAGTGAGTGGAGGTACTTGAAGTCCCATCATCCATAGTCTGTTCTCCCCCAAACCTCACCAGGATATTGAGTTGGCCATGGGGGCTCTCTGTGCCAAGTTTGGTCTTTATTGGTATTTGGATGAGTGTCGCTGTGGTTTCAGGAAGTGAGTGAAGGTACTGCAAGTTCCATCATCCATTGTCCGTCCTCCTTCAAACAGCACCGGGATGTAGAGTGGGTCATGGGGGCTCTGTGTGCCAAGTTTGGTCTTGATTAGTCATTGGCGAGGGTCTCAGTGGTCTCAGGAAGTGACTGAAGTTACAGCAAGTCCCATCATCCATCTCCAATTTTTCCCCAAACTGCACCAGGATGTAGATATGGGTCATGTGGGCTCTCTGTGTGAATTGTGATCCTGATCCATCATTGTTGGCAGTTGTAATGGTCTCAGGAAGGGAGTGCATGTATTGCAAGTCCCATTGTCCATGGTGCATCTTCCTCCAAACAGCAACAGGATGTAGAGTGCATCATGGAGACTCAGTGTGCGAAGTTTGGTCTTTGTCAGTAATTGGATGAGGGTTGCAGTGGTCTCAGGAATTGAGCGAAGGTACTGCAAGTCCCATAATCCCTGGTCCATCCCCAGCCAAACCACACCAGGGCTTGGGTCATGAGAGGTCTATGTGCCAAGTTTGGTGTAGATCAGTCATTGGATGAAGGTCACAGCAGTCTCAGAAAGTGAGTGATGGTACTGCAAGTCCCATAATCCATGGTCCATCATCCTCCAAACTGCAGTGGGATGTCAAGTGAGTGAAGGTAATGCAAATCCCTCAGGCCCTTTCCTTTCTCTTCTCATCCATTTGAGAATGTTAGAATGTTTTTTTGGTTTTTTGGGGGTTTTTTTGTCATGTCAGGAGCAACTTGAGAAACTTTTCTGGTGTGAGAGAATTGGCCGTTTGCAAGGACGTTACCCAGGGGACGCCAGGATGTTTTGATGTTTTACCATCCTTGTGGGAGGCTTTTCTCATGTCCCCGCTTCTCTCATTAACCCTCTTCGCCACCAGGGGCTGCTGCTGAGGGTGGCCAGTCAGAAACCATATTCAAATTTCCTTCTCTCATGTCCCCGCTTCTCTCATTAACCCTCTTCGCCACAGGTCCTGTTGAGGCTGGCCAATCAGAGATCATATGCAAATAGCACCACAGTGGCAGCCAATCAGAAAGCTGCCACAAACTCCTCCACCCTACGTCCTTCCACAGCATACAAACTTTGACTTTTATTATATGCTAGCTTGGGGACCCGGCGCTGCCCGGGTTATTAGAGAAAGTGGGTAATGGTGGTTCTGTATGCCAAATTTGGTCTTTATTGGTCATTGGATAACGGCTGCTTTGTTTTCAGGAAGTGAGTGAAGGAACTTGAAGTCTCATCATCCATGGTCCACCCTCCTCCAAATAGCAGCAGGATATAAAGTGGGTCATGGGGGCTCTGTGTGCCAAATTTGGTCTTTATCAGTCATTGGATGAGGGCCGCAATGGTTTCAGTAAGTGAGTGAAGGTACTTCAAGTCCCATCATCCATCGCCAAATTTTTCCAAATGACACCAGGACATAAAGTGGGTCATGAGAGGTCTATATGCCAAGTTTGGTCTTGATCAGTCATTGGATGAGGTTCGCAGAGGTCTCAGAATGTGAGTGAAGGTACTGAAAGTCCCATCATCCATGGTCAACCCTCCTCCAAAACTGCAGCAATATGTAGAGTAGGTCATGGGGGCTCTGTGTGCCAAGTTTGGTCTTGATTGGTCATTAGATGAGGGTTGCAGCAGTTTTGGGGAGTGGAGGTACTTGAAGTCCCATCATCCATGGTCTGTCCTCCTCGAAAGTGCACCAGGATGTAGAGTGGGTTATGGGGGCTTTGTGTGCCAGTTTGGCCTTGATTGGTCATTGGATGAGGGTCGCAGTGGTTTCAGTAAGTGAGTAAAGATACTGCAAATCCCATCATCCATGGTCCATCCCCCTTAGAACTGCATCAGGATGTAGAGTGGGCCATGAGTATTCTGTGTGCCAAGTTTGGGCCTGGTCTGTGATTTGTAGGGGCTACAATGTTCTGTGGGAAGTGAATCAGGTGAAGGTACTGCAAATCCCATCATTAGTGGCCTATCCTGCCCTGAACTGCACTGGAAGTCCCATCATCCATCGTCCGTCCTTCTCCAAACAGCATCGGGATGTAGAGTGGGTCAAGGTGGCTCTGTGTGCCAAGTTCGGTCTTGATGGGACATTAGTAAGGGTTGCAGCAGTCTTGGGAAGGGAGTGGAGGTACTTGAATTCCCATCATCCATGGTCTGTCCTCCTCGAAAGTGCACCAGGATGTAGAGTGGGTCATGGGGACTCTGTGTGCCAAGTTTGGTCTTGATCAGTCATTGGCGAGGGTCTCAGTGGTCTCAGGAAGTGAGTGAAGTGACTGCAAGTCCCATCATCCATTGTCAAATTCTTCCAAACTGCACCAGGATGTAGAGTGGGTCATGCGGGCTCTCTGTGTAAATTGTGGTCCTGATCCATCATTGTTGGCAGTTGTAATGGTCTTAGGAAGGGAGTGCAGGTATTGCAAGTCCCATCGTCCATGGTGCATCCCCCTCCAAACTGCACCAGGATGTAGAGTACATCATGGAGACTCAGTGTGCCAAGTTTGGTCTTTATCGGTAATTGGATGAGGGTTGCAGTGGTCTCAAGAATTGAGCAAAGGTACTGCAAGTCCCATAATCCAGACAAGACAGAGGTACTCCTGGTCAGTCGCATGGCCGAACAGGGTATAGGGTTACAGCCTGTGCTGGATGGGGTCGCACTCCCCTTGAAGGCGCAGGTTCGCAGCTTGGGTGTGATCCTGGATTCGTCGCTGAGCCTGGAGCCCCAGGTCTCGGCGGTGACCAGGGGAGCATTCGCACAGCTAAGGCTCGTGCGCCAGCTGCGCCCGTACCTTGGGAAGTCTAACTTGGCCATGGTAGTCCACGCTTTGGTCACATCCTGTTTAGACTACTGCAACGCTCTCTACGTGGGGTTCCTTTGAAGACGGCCCGGAAGCTTCAATTGGTCCAACATGCGGCAGCCATGATACTAACAGGAGCGGGACGCAGGGAGCATACAACCCCCTTGCTGTACCAGCTCCACTGGCTGCCGATTTGCTACCGGGCTCAATTCAAGGTGCTGGCGTTGGCCTTAAACGGTTCCGGCCCAAGATACCTATCCGACCGCATCTCGGCCTATGAGCCCACCAGGACTTTGAGATCTTCCGGGGAGGCCCTGCTCTCGATCCCACCCGCTTCACAAGCACGGCTGGCGGGGACGAGAGATAGGGCCTTCTCGGTGGTGGCTCCTCGGCTGTGGCACACCCTTCCCGTGGACATTAGACTGATGATATTCCGCAGGAAATTAAAGACTTGGTTGTTCAAGAAGGCGTTCGAACAAGAAGTGCAATGATTGGTAATGACTATAGGAATGGAACAACGGAAAATGATACTGGATTGTGATTTGGACGATGAGACGACGCTGGATGGTTTCATAGCAATGATGTTTTTGTATAATGCCGGATTGTTTTTTATACGAATTGTTTTTTATACTGTGTTATACTGTGTTTTGAATTTTGTTCTTTCTATGTTGTACACTGCTGTGAGTCGCCCCCGGGCTGAGAACAGCGGTATATAAGCAAAGTAAATAAATAAATAAATAATCCATGGTCCATCCCCAGCCAAACCACACCAGGACGTAAAGTAGGTCATGAGAGGTCTATGTGCAAAATTTGGTCCTGATCAGTCATTGGATGAGGTTCACAGCGGTCTCAGAATGTGAATGGTGGTACTGCAAGTCCCATCATCCATGGTTGCAGTAGGATGTAGAGTGGGTCTTGCAGGCTCTGTGTGCCAAGTTTGGTCTGTATTGGTAATTTTCTGACTCAGCCCCTAGCCTTTTCCTTTCCTCTCTTTGTCATCTCGGAATCTTGGAATTGAGGCTGGCCAATCAGAGACCATATGCAAATTTCCTTCTCATGTCCCCGTTTCTGTCATGAACTCTTTTCTCCACCAGGGGCTCCTATTGAAGCTGGCCAATCAGAGACCATATGTAAATAGCACCACAGCGGCAGCCAATCAGAACGCTGGCACATACTCCTCCCGTCGCACCGCCACACTTTTGTCCTCTGCATACAAACTTTGACTTTTATTATATGTATAGATAGATAGATATATATAGATATAGATATAGATAGATATAGATATAGATAAAGATATAGATACAGATTTATTTCGTACATTTCTACCCCGCCCTTCTTCCCACAAGGGGCCTCACTTAAGAAAATCACTTTGATTAGATGCCAGAGCACCTGAAATGACAGCAGAAACTTTGCTATCAATAACAGGGAATGTGTGAAATTCAATTGCCTCAGGTTGTATAATTTTGAAGTTATATTTATACCTTTTCTACCTGCATAGGTGAGTCCACCCTGACAATGAGATCTTTGAAATCAGGAGGGCGGGGGCAACATGAGCAGACGGTTTAAGTTTAGGATATAGAGTATTACACCATGGCATATTCCTGGAAGATACAATATCATTAAAACTGAAATGTCCCTCCCTTGTTTGTTTTTTGGTCATTGGTGTCTGACCCTTCTTCCTTTCCTAAATCGAAAGAATATTTTAGGGATGCTTTCTGAAAAGAATGAAGAAGGGAAACAAGAGAGATTTAAATGACAGAAATAAGGGCACATAAAGTGGAATAGACAGACGTAAGACCTCTCCTAGGTAATACAAGAAGAACTGAAGCAGCAAAAGATGAGGACTATTTTAGGTTCATTTTAAGAAGTGCAGTATTTTTGCTGCATTACTTCTAGCTTGTCTGGACTAGGTAGATAGCAACAGGAATTAACCCATTAATGGATGGAGCCTTCTCTGCTGGCTGACAATTGTACACATTCCCAGAATACAGTGGTCCCTTAGTACCCACAGGAGTGTGACTCCAGGACCCCCATAGATACTAAAATTGGTGGATTAAGAACCATTATATACAGTGATACAGTAAAATGATGCCCCTTATATAACACGACAAAATCAAGGTTTGCCTTTTTGATTTTTAAAGAAATGTTTTTCAAGCATGGATAGCAGAATCTGTGGATGTAGAATCCATGACAACGGAGAGCCACCTACATACTAAGATCCTACCCACCGCTTTAAAAAGATCTTGAGAACTAAAATGTGGGGACTGGATTCTGTCCATGACAGGTGTCATTTGGGGACTTGTCCTGCTTCATATCATCATCAGGTCCCAATTTCTTCCTCCTGATGTTCAGCAGGATACCAATTTTTCTCTTCCTCCTCCTCTATGCAGGAAGGAAGGGCAAGGAGTTAAGTTGGTTGCTCTTAATTAAAACAAGTGCTAGATAAACCTGTTTCATCCCAACTCCTTATCCATGGGGTGGTCTTGATTTCAGGCCAAATAGGGAAAATCCATGAGCTGGATTGTACCCATAGGTCAGATGTTTTCTACTACAGTTTTGTATAGTGCTGTCCTGTGCAGATTTACTCTGAATATTCCTGAAACTTTATCCTTAATAAGTGTTTTTAGGAACACAACCTCAATTTTCATAAAACAAGCTATGGTATATCTTTTTTTATAAGTGTTCAGTCCATTACAATTGTTTCAAAATGTCATGATTATTTGGCACATATCTATGGCTCAGTCAAGAGTGAGCTCACAATTTTGTCCTTTAAGGAGCAGAAGCTGTCAATAAATTACAAGGTTTCCAGCAATAAAAATTCTAATACAAAAAGGCTCCCATCCTGAGCAAAACTCACAAATTGTCTCAGTTTACTGCAAGTGCTGTATTTCTCATCATGGAGTTCCCATCAATAAATAAAATGTCAGTGCAACGATAAGCAGCAAGCAGAATGGAGAAGAGAAGGTCTGATAGGCAGCTGATGGCATAAAAATGTCTTCATATTTGTAAATACTGACCACCCTCTCTGAGACTGGAGGAGAATCTATGTCATGCCGAGTTATAGAACCTAAAACAAGTAAAGGAGAAAGATGGGAAGTATTAGTACAGCTGGTTTGACTCTTATTAGATTTTTGGCCAATCACTTTGAAGTAGTCAAACTCCTAGTTTCCTTAAAAGAACCAAAGAAAGCTTATATCCACAACATTACATGTGTAAATCTCCTCTGTTACTAACCTGCTTCTAAAGTTCTCATAGCTATGGGAAGAGGAGATGGGACACCCTTGAAAAGTTTGATTTTGTTTACTTTTGGAAATCCATTTTTCATTAATCTCACATATACCAGCCCAGGATCCCATAGCTCTGGGGAACAAAATTGTTAACTGGGGATAGTTGGGGTAGAAGCAGTTTTTCAGTGGCCCATTTACACTATTGGCTATAAGGGGATGCTGGATCCCATCAGTTACAGGACTGTGTTATACCATCTGATGAATTATTTACTGCCAATGAGCTTCTCCAATAGCAGTAATATTGTCAGTGTACAGCACCAAATGAAGCCTTGTGTAGACCTGGAACTACACTCCGTTGCAAAACAAAATATCCCATTCCTGGATATCTTGAAATTTTGTGGGAATGCCTACTCTGTTTGCAGACAGAAGTCTAATCTACAGAAAAAGTGCATATAAAGAACAGAACCAAGTCATAGAAATGAACGAGGTGAAAAATACAACACAAGGTAAGAAGGTAAAGAAGAGTAAAATGGCATAATGGTAAATAAAATTATTAGTTTAGCACAGTCAGAATACATTTTAAAAGATTTCAGGCATATCTCTTAATAAGAAAACATTGCTCAGTCTCCTACAATTGGGGGGGGGGGGGGGGGCAGATGACCTTTCTCTAGGTATATTTGATTTATTCTGCAGCATTGCATATCCAATGTCTTACTTTCACCACATCACAAATTCATTACCCTCTGGCACTGCAGATATAATTTGGGGAATGTATGTCACCCCACTGTGTAAATAGGTGGTTTGATAATGGGAGACAAGCCTTGTTTTAGACAGTTTGACCATGGCTTCTGATCAAGGGACTACTGACACATTTTTCATGGATTCCTTTCTTGCTTTATTGTAATGTAATTGGAACATAAAAGAAAAGCAACTCACCTTGAATTGCTGGCCCCCAAGCAAATAAATAATACCAGCTCAGATGAAGATCTACAATTGTTTCATCCCTGGGAACCTTCACAGGACGCTTGAATCGACATGTTACACGATTATTTTCAAAAATACCCTCTTCATCCCTTGCAGGATTCCTTTGGATTTCTTTTGCCCATTGACCAACATTGTAGAAGTGATGAATTCTGACTCTTCCATTGTCATCATGAACACAAGCCATGACATCATCTCCACCCTAAATTGAAAAACTAAGTAAGGCTTCCATTATGACATCAGTTCTGCCCAAGAAAAACCAAGTGGTTATTCACAACAACATGTCAGTATTAAACAAATAATTAACACTAATTCTTATTTTTTCAAACTAGTATAAGAAGTGTCCCCTTATTTAAATTTAACATTATTTATTTAAATTTATATTCCTGCCATTTTAGAATTATGTATAGCCTCTTTTTTATTGATTGATATGAGCATAGATTTTCTCTTTAAAGCATCTGATTTCATTTAGAGACTATTCTTATAATGATGAGATTGATGGAGCCAGTCAAAGTGTGCTGCTTCATCTGGTGGAATCTGCCCTCTGCTCACATCACGTGTGACAACTATCTCCTGTTCTCTCTATGGGTAACTCAACAAACATTTAAGATGTTATGGATTTCATGCTTCTCTATGCAATTTATCTCTCAAAATTAAATATCTGGCACCTTTTTACTTTCTTGCTTTGCCACCTCTCAGGTGTATTCACTCACTATGTTTCTGACATCATTCCAGTCTGCTATTTTTATGTGATGTCTCATACACTTCAGTCGCTCTCCTTATTTTTCTCTGCTCCTTTCCCTCTTTTTCTGTTACATTTCTCTCCCCCCCCCCCCCCCCACACTCGCCAGCTCTCACACTTTCTTATTCTGCTATTTCTCACACTCTGTTGCTTCTTGTATTTATTCTTCCTGTGTGTCTGTTTCTCTACTCCACACTTCCGCATTCTCTATACTATCAATCTGGCATGCTAACTATTGGATCTTCAATTATGAAAGTGTGCATGCATACAGTAATTGGAAGCACTAAGTACACTTCTGACCAATGGTCATTCTCTTTCCAGTCTTTCCTCCAGGAAAGAACACGAAGGAGTATTGAGTACTTCCAGAAAGAAGCATTAGGCTTTAGTTAGTCCTCACAGAACCTCTGCTCCCTCCCACCCTCCCTCCCAAAAGTGGTTTAAGAAATGGGCTGGTAAAATTACTCCATGAATGAAGCTACCAAATTCAGCTGCCTATAACTCCCAATCTGTTTGGTGCTATCCATTTCTGAAGAGGAGAATGGTAAAAATCTATCTGAAAGGATATTTTAAGAACTTCCTTCCAAGACTCCAAGGCAGATTTGAAGCTTTGAAATACAGACATTCACAAGTTACTAACAAGTTTGTTCTTAAGTTGAATTTGTATATAAGTAGAAACAGGTACATTTTTAAGTGTAACTCCAGCCAAATATATGTATTTTCCAGCTTAGAATGGCATAGGAAAGGGTTAACACTTCTGTGGTGATTGTTTTGCTGTCTGTGCCCCTGTTTGGAAGATTTCACCTCACTTTCTGTTCCTAGAATAATTAGATTTTGAAAAATTTGGCTTGTGGAAACAAAGATTGGTGAAAAAGCTTCAGTTGAGAAACCTTTTACCTGTAACTCTTTCAAGAAGTGAGAGAGGGTAAACTTCTCTCACTTCCTGTTGTCTCATCAACTGTGAGGCATTTGTAAGTCAGATGTTTGTAACTCGAGGACTGTCTGTAAGCTCACTTCTGCTTCAGACAGAGTCACCATAGATCATAAAAAAGGATATTCAGCTGGGACTAATGACTCATATGAGACAATTACACAGCCCTAGTTTGTATATTCTCTTTGCCTGACTCCCAGTCTAATGACAAACAAATTGACATTGGGCATAGTTGGGAAAGGTTCTGCCTATAATTCTTTTTCTTTCTTTTGGCTAGTGCAAAGTTCTTCCACTGAAGTGGTCACATCTAACACACTGGCTATATTTTTGTTCATTTGTCCAGTCATAATAACAAAGCAATGCTTACTTGAACTGTTAATACGTTCTTACCATTTTCTTATCTGAGGAAAATCCTACGGCCACCCAACCATCTGTCTGAGCACTCAACTCAAACTCTATGTCAGTTCCTATTCTGCGATAACTGAGAAAGTAATCACAAGTCTCTGCGTTACATCCTGGTTTACCATACCTACATGTGACAGAAGAAATAAAGCATAGCTTGCTGTAATTTTGACATATTCAAATATCATTCCTGTTGAAGTTTGACTATACATGAAAAACCTGTTGCTGAGATGAGAAATCAATGAACAGGGATGTAATCCAACAATGAACCATGCTTAAGATACCACTTCTAAGAAGAACTGCTTCTAATAGCTGTGTCTCTGTACATCCCTATGCATCCAGCTAGACAAGGAATGCCAGTCCTTCCTCATCAAAGGAGAGGGAGGAAAAGGCAGTGGTGTAACATCATGTCCACTCACAGCATGTTACTGCTTATGAGAAGCCGAACTGAAGCAGGAGGAACCCTTTGCATGTAAATTCATTGTGGAACGCAGCACAAGTGGTAGACATTGAGGGGTTTTATTGGTAAATTAATAGGGATGTTCTGGGAATGGGTGGGATAGGAAACAACTACAGGACAGACAAAGTGTCATGTAGTGGATAAACACCCAAAAATGTAATTATCCCATTGAAATATTGCTTTACCAGCCTCATGAACTATTGTTTGTTTGGTAGGTGCCTGTTTAGTAAGTATTCTCAAGAACAATATATATCTTCAACTTCATAAAACCTTCGTGCCCCAATATAACAATCTCAAATATTTACTATGCTGACAGAAAATATTTACTGATATAGATATATGAGTCCCTGGTTGTAGGTCAGGTTGTAAATATTTATTAATGCTGTCCCATACCAACCTAAAGCAGCCTTTTGTTTTTCCACAGTCATCCACTCTAATTCTTGCAAATGGATCCACTGGAGGGGCAGTAGGAAAAGGATAGCCTAGAAGAATCAGAATAAATAATTAAATAATGAATGTAATACAAAACACTTTTATTTAATACTATACTAGGAAAGTGATTGCTATGATTCTAACCACTTCTTAGAGTTAATTATCCATCCATTCATGTGGCAGATAACAAGGAAGTGGTCTGGAAAGTGGATGACACAGTTACATAACCAAACTGGATGTAATATAGGAGATGTGTGAGAAATCATGACTAATATTTCCTAAAACTCAATTTTTCAATGCCAATGTTATATAACCTGAGAGGGGAAACACAACAAGGTACTAATATGATGTTTTGAAAAGGGATAGAGCCAAAGTCCTAAGAAAAAAGGCGGCAACCAAGGGTTGAAAAGGCAGCAGTCCCAAGGAAGCAGACAGGCTTAAGAAAGAAGTCCAGAGAAAGCCTTATGAGAAACTGAATTACTTTACAAAGACAGGAAAGCTGTTGACGGCCAAAAGATGCAGAACTGATGCGTCCTATTTTTACATACATACCACATCTACAAATGGTGAAAAGTTACAGGAATGTAGAGTTTTACATGACTTTGGTTTCCTCTGAAAGATGGTCACTAGAAGTTTACCATAACATGGCAGCTCTAAGAAAAATGCAGGGAACAAAATAAATCTTTCAACATGGCATTCATCGACCTTCTAAAGATCTTTGACACTGTGAACAATAATGCTCTCTAGACCATCTTCTTGAAAATCAGATGCCCTGATAAATGTGTGAACATTTTGCAGATCATCCATGATGACATGATGGCAACAGTCTTGGACAGTAATAGCTCCCAATGTGACCCATTTAAACTGGGATCAAGTATCAAACTGGGATGCATTTTTGCTTCAATCTTCTTTTATGTCTTCTCCACTATTATTATACGTCTTGTTGATGGGTAGCTTCCCATCATTGTGGAAATCACATATCCGAGAGATGGCAAGCTCTTTAAACTCAAAAGGCTGAAAGCCAAAAGTAGGGTCACAACAACTTCTGTTACAGAACTCCAATATGCTGATGATAATGTAGTCTGTGCTAATTCAGAGGAACTTTAAACACCTTCATAGCAGCTTATGAAAAGCTTGGCCTCTCACTTGACATCAAGAAAACCAAAGTGCTCTATCAGCAGGCACAGACCCACCTCCCTGCAATGCCAGCAATACAGTTTAATGGTGTAATGCTAGAAAATGTTGACTATTTCTGCTACCTAGTCAGCTACCTCTCCACAAAAGTTGACATCAACGCTGAACTACAACACCGTCTGCGCATTGCAAGTGCAGCAGGGAGTGTTTGAGGATCAGGACATTCGTAGAGATTCTAAAATGTTTGTTTATAAAGCGACTGTCCTTCCAACTCTATTGTACATCTGCAAAACAGGGACTGATTACAAAAAGATAAATATCTATAACATTATGAGTTAAACTTCTGGTTGCAGGTCATTTGTATCTCTAAAATATGCAATTTGGCCAATCTATATTACAAAATCCCAAAAAATAATATTCTTACACACTTAAAAATAAGTAATATTCTTATTCCAAACCACCTCCAAACATTCAAGGCTGCCCACATGTGGATTTTAGAAGAGGCACATGGGGCAGTAGAATCCGCAGCAATGGAAAACTATCACAGCTTTCTTTCTATGTACACTCATAATATGGAAAGAAGCACACAATGTCAGAGATAAAAAAGCATGATGAGATTGTATTGAGTAAGTATTGCTTACCATAATGTCATTTTAAAAATCATCTATGTAAGAAACTGACACACAGTGGATCTTTGGTATCCACTGGACTTTGGTTACAGGATTTCCCCAGCCCTGCATAAAAATTCATGGATGTTCATTTCATATTATATACAATGGCATAGCACAATGTTATCCCTCATATAAAATGGCAAAATCGAGGTTCGGTTTTTGAATTTTTAAAATACATTCCCAAGCTCTGATTGGTTGAATCTGTGGATACAAAATCTTTGAATATAGAGGACTTTATAAGAGGCCTTACTTTGTCTTGAGACAAACAATAATGTTTAACTTTATTTTGATTTTTAATAGGCAATAACTGGATGTACACATTCTAGTCATTTCAGTCATCCTGTTTATACAGTACATTCTCAGTTACCTGGAACTCAAGTAACTGGAACTCTCAAGCATACACTGTTCTGACTTGATATTCATACTAAAATAGAGTAATTAAAAGAAAGTTAAGACAAATACAGTGGAACCTCAACTTAATTCTCCCAACTGAAGAGTGTTTTGAGTTAAGAGCTGTTGCCCAGCCCAGGTTTCACTCTGACATATGCGTAGCATCTTAAGAACTAGTGCCAGAGGGAGCACTAGTGTGTGAGTACAGGGCTTTAGGGCTTCAAGGGAGCAGCTTTCGTGCCTCGTGCTCTTGTCCGCTTTGGGAGATTGCTTTGCTCTTGTCCGCTTTGAGAAACTTTGGGTTAGTTGATTTTGTGCAATTTGTTTGGCTTCATGAAGAGAGAGAGGGGGAAAGAGAGCAAGAGAGGGAGAGAGATTGGAATGAGTACAGTATGAAGAAAATGATGCTTCTGCTTCTTGACTTTGTGCTTCCTTGCCACAACTTTGTGCTTCTACCATTTTAAACTTATCTTTCTTATTGTTCCATGTGACTGTGAATTGATATATTAGTTGTTATTTACAAAGTACATTTTCTTATTTAGAAACACGTAACAAAAATGGGGGGGGGGTGTTTAGGGGGTACAGAACAGATTGATAGGATTTCAATGGGAAATTCACTTTGAGATAAGAGTGATTTAAGTTAAAAGCTTGGTCACAGAATGCATTAAACTCAAAGTATCACTGTAAGGATAAAATAAATATAATGTAAAGTTTTACTTTCTTTTCTCCCCCCCCCCCCCCCTCATTTCTTTCCCCCTTGCCTTTTACTTCCCTCTTTTTTCTTTCCCTCTCCTTCCCTGCCTCCCATCTCCCTTCCTTTTTCTTCCTTTTATCTTTCTTTCCTCCCTTCCCCTCATGCACATGTCACCTAGCAGCAGACAAACCACTCCTTTTCTTTCCCCCTGCTCTGGGGCAAGTATGCCAACTTTGGTCCAGATCCATCCAGCCATGTAGGGACTTTAGTGGCACAAACCAACTAAGCAACCAAACAAGCATACATACTTTGAATTTTATAGAGATAGAGATACCCCCTCGATGGACTGTCACCCTGTCATGGCGAGGGGGCTTGCTTGTTCCAATGAACGTGTGGGCACAACGACCGGAGTTGTGCACTCTCATGAGTGGCCGCGGGGGAGGTTCCAGACCAAGTACAGTCTGGAGACCCAAAGACCTCAATGGCAGAGCAGGTGGAGGATAATATGGTACATGTTACAATGGCTGTGAAGGCGGAAGAATGCTGCAACAGATTGAGAAGCCATGGTCATCTTGGTAAAGTATGCCACCCGAGGAACCTCACTCTGTGAAGACTGTGTGTTGATCAGTGTGCACTGACCTCCACACATTAAAAAAAATCATGCACAGGCATCTTCCAAGGGGGAAAAACCCAACAAAAATCCCATGGCGATCAGTGAATAGCGACAAGGGCAGTGCTGTGAAATCTGGAAGCCCCTAGTCACAGACTGGCACATGGGTGGTGGATACGGACTCAGTCGTTCTACCTCAAGGTCTGAGGCAGTTGAGTAGTTCGGCAGCTGTATCCATGACTGAGCAGCCCTTTTGAGGATGCACTCTGCTCACCCCACATGGGGAAGGGGCTAGAAAAGGTGCCCTAAACATAGCCTGCCTCTCTTATCCCTGACTGGACTGCCACGTCCAGTGGGCTCACCACCCTGCGGCCAAAAAAGAAAAATGAATTTTGGTACACGGAACATATGGACACTGATGGACAACACTGATGGTGAACGCCCCAAACGCAGAACTGCCATTATTGCAAGAGAGATGGGACGCTTTAACATCCACATAGCAGCCCTTCAGGAGACCTGGAGAACAGGAGAGGGACAGCTGAAGGAAGAAAAAGGAGGCTACACCTTTTTCTGGAAGGGACTGCCTAAAGAAGACCGAAGAATGCATGGAGTTGGCTTTGCTATCAGAAATGATCTGGTGAAACGTCTGACCGAAGCACCCACTGGCATCAATGAACGACTCTCAACCCTCCGAATTGAACTTGCCAAAAACCAACAGGCAACCATCATAAGTGCCTATGCACCAACACTAGATGCAGATGAAGACATCAAGAATTTTTTTTTACTGTCAGCTGGATACCGTCCTATCACAGACACCTAAGGAGGACAAAATCATCCTCCTGGGGGATTTTAATGCAAGAGCCGGGCGAGACTTTGACCTGTGGCCAGGGACCATAGGAAAAGACAGGTTTGGAAACAGCAACTCAAATGGCATCCTGCTTCTCACCAAATGTGCGGAAAACAACCTTGTCATCACCAACATGCTCTTCCGCCAGAAAAATAAGTTCAAGACATCATGGAACCACCCCCGGTCAAAGCATTGGCACCTCTTAGACTACGTAATCACACGGGCCAGAAACTGCCGTGACGTGCTTCTCATTAGAGTCATGACAGGTGCTGACGACTGCTGGACAGACCACAGACTAATCCAATCCACGATGGCTATCAAGATCGCCCCCAAGCGCAGGCTCCAATGAAGAAAGACAAGGCACAAAATGAACACCCAAGCCTTTCAGAAGCCCTCCAAACGAGCCTATCTCCAAACAGCACTCAAGGACCATCTACCCATAGAACACCCCAAAAATGCTGAGGAACACTGGAACAAACTGAAGACCTCCATCATCACAGCCTGAGAAGAAACTATTGGATACCAAACCAAGAAACATCAAGACAACGAGATCCAACAGCTAATTGACAAGAAAAGGAAAGCCTTCCAAACATAGCAGAGAGACATCAACTGTGCTGCTAAGAAAAAAAATCTATGCCAGTGCAAAAGCTGAGGTCCAAAAAAGGACAAGAGAACTCAAGAACATCTGGTGGACAAAGAAGGCTGAAGAAATTCAACACCTGGCAGATACCCATGATGCTCAGGGATTTTTCAAAGCCACAAAGGTTATCTATGGACCAAGAAACCATGGCATACAGCCTCTACGCTCATCAGATGGAACCAAACTTCTGAAGGACAAAAAATCAATTGCACTACATTGGAAAGAACACTACCAAAGCCTCCTGAATCGCAGCTCCAATGTGGCCTAAGAGGTTCTCTCACAAATTCCGCAACTACAAACCAGGAATTAGCTTGCAGCACTGTCTAGATTGCAAGAAGTCAGCAATGCCATCAGCCAACAAAAAAATAACAAAGCCAGAGGACCTGATGGGATCCCTGTTGAAATCTTTAAAGAGGCAGGACCTGAGCTGACACACCAACTCCACCAGTTTATTGAAAAAGTGAGGGTGACCGAGAAAATCCCAATTTCATGGATGCCACCATCATCACCCTCTTCAAAAAAGGGGAAAGAACAGACTGTGGAAACGATCGAGGAATCTCCCTTCTAACCTCCGCTGGAAAAATCCTTGCAAGAATCCTTGCAAACCCCTCTCAGAAGACACCCTCCCAGAATCCCAGAACAGCTTACGCCCCTTCAGAGGAACAGTTGACATTCTCTTCACTTCATAACAGCTCCAAGAAAAATGCAGGGAACAAAATCAACCACTGTACATTCATTGACCTTGCAAAGGCATTCGACACAGTGAATCGCAGTGCTCTCTGGACCATCCTCCAAAAAACTGGGTGCCCTAACAAATTTGTGAACATCCTGCGGCTCCTCCATGACATGATGGCAACAGTCTTGGACAGCAGTGGCTCCCAAAGTGACCCATTTAAGGTGGAATCAGTTGGCAAACAGGGATGTGTTATTGCCCCAACCTTATTTTCTTTCTTCATTGCTATAATACATCATCTTGTTGATGGGAAGCTTCTCATCGGAGTGGAAATCATCTATCGGACAGATGGCAAGCTATTTAATCTCAGCAGACTGAAAGCCAAAACCAAGGTTACAAAAACATCTGTTATAGAACTCCAGTATGTTGATGACAACATCGTCTGTGCACATTCGGAAGAAGACCTACAAGTCACTCTAAACACCTTCGCAGAAGCATATGAGAAGCTCGGCCTGTCATTAAACATCAAGAAAACCAAAGTCCTCTTCCAGCAGCCACCGGCCAATCCCTCTCCAATGCCAGAAATACAGTTTAATGATGTAACATTAGAAAATGTTGACCATTTCCACTACCTTGGCAGCCACCTCTCCACAAAAGTCAACATTGACACTGAAAATCAACACCGCCTGAGCTCTGCGAGTGCAACATTTTTCCGAATGAAGCAGAGAGTGTTTGAGGACCGGGACATCCGTAGAGATACCAAGGTGCTTGTTTATAAAGCTATTGTCCTCCCAAACCTGCTATTCGCCTGCGAGACGTGGATAGTCTACAGACGTTACATGCAGCTCCTAGAATGATTCCATCAGTGCTGCCTCTGAAAAATCCTGCTAATCTCTTGGGAAGACAAGCGGACAAATGTCAGCGTGCTGGAAGAAGCAAAGACCACCAGCACTGAAGCGATGGTTCTCCGCCATCAACTCCACTGGACTGGCCATGTTGTCTGGATGCCCGACCACCATCTCCCAAAGCAGTTGCTCTATTCCGAACTCAAGAATGGAAAATGGAATGTTGGAGGACAGGAAAAGACGGACTCAAAGCCAACCTTAAAAACTCTGGCATAGACACTGAGAACTGGGAAGCCCTGGCCCTTGAGCGCTCCAATTGGAGGTCAGCTGTGACCAGCAGTGCTGCAGAATTTGAAGAGGCATGAATGGAGGGGGAAAGGGAGAAACGTGCCAAGAGGAAGGCGCGTCAGGCCAACCCCGACTGGGACCGCCTTCCATCGATGCCCTCACTGTGGGAGAAGATGCAGATTAAGAATATTATTATTATTATTATTATTATTAAACTTTATTTGTACCCCGCTAGCATCTCCCGGAGGATTTGATGCGGCTTACATAGGTCAAGGTCTCAAAACACAAGATAAAAATACAATCTAAGCAAATCAAACAATTAAAACAGAATAAGCAAAAGAACAACAAGCAATAAACAATATACTAAGACAATAAGACTGGGCCGGGCCGGAGTAATGGGTACAAGAATTAAAAGTAATAATGTGACAGGAGGTGTATTATAGGCTTCTAGGGCGAGTGCGATGTGCAGTAATCATTGGTTCTAATAAAGTGCTTCTGGGACTTGGTAGTGGAGATTACCTAATCTGGGAAGGCGCATCGGAAAAGCCAGGTCTTCAAGTTCTTTCTGATGACTGCCAGTGTAGGGGCCTGTCTCAGATCTTTGGGGAGGGTGTTCCAGAGTCGGGGGGCTACCACGGAAAAGGCCCTGTCCCGTGTCCCCACCAAGCGCGCTTGCGACGCAGGTGGGATCACGAGCAGGGCCTCTCCAGATGACCGAAGTGAGCGTGTGGGTTCGTAGATGGAAATGTGGTCACGGAGGTAGGATGGTCCCAAACCGTTCAGGGCTTTGTAGGTAAGCACCTGCACCTTAAACTGGGCTCGGAATATAAACGGCAGCCAGTGGAGCTCCCTAAACAGGAGGGTTGACCTCTCTCTGTAAGGGGCTCCAGTTAGCATCCTGGCTGCTGTTGGTTGGACCAGTTGGAACTTCCGAGCCGTCTTCAAGGGCAGCCTCACGTAGAGCGCATTGCAGTAGTCCAATCTGGAGGTGACCAAGGCAAGGACCACTCCGGCCAGGTCCACCTTCGCGAGGTACGGTCGCAGTTGGCGCACATGTCTCAGTTGTGCGAAAGCCATCCCAGACACCACCGACGCCTGAGCCTCGAGCATAAGCGATGAATCCAAGAGGACTCCCAAACTGCGGACCTGTGGCTTCAGGGGGAGTGTAACCCCGTCCAGCACAGGTTGCCACCCTATACCCCGGTCAGGTTTACGATCGACCAGAAGGACCTCTGTCTTGTCGGGATTGATCTTCAGCTTGTTCCTCCTCATCCAGATAGACACAGCGGCCAGGCACTCGTCCAGCACCCGAGAGGCCTCCTTGGAGTTAGGTGGAAAGGAATAGTAGAGCTGTGTGTCATCTGCATAGAGGTGGCACCTAGCTCCAAAACTCCGGATGACCTCTCCCAGCAGTTTCATGTAGGTGTTAAAAAACATGGGAGACAGAATGGAGCCTTGCGGGACCCCACAGGTCAAAGGCCAGGGGTTCGAGCAGGCATCTCTCAGCTTCACCATCTGGGATCGACCCTCCAGGAAGGATCAGAGCCACGACATAACCGTGCCCCCGAGACCCATCCCAGAGAGTCATCCCAGAAGGATACCATGATCGATTATATCGAAAGCCGCTGAGATGTCCAAGAGAACCAACAAGGTCACACTCCCCCTGTCCAGCTCTCTACAGAGGTCATCCACCAAGGCGACCAAGGCTGTCTCGGTGCCATGACCAGGCCTGAAACCAGACTGTGACTGATCTAGGTAGCTGATGTCATCTAAAAAGCCCTGGAGCTGGGAGGCAACCACCCACTCCAGCACCTTGCCCAAGAAAGGGAGGTTGGAGATTGTCTGAAATTGTTCAGCAGCGTGGAGTCTAGGGAAGCCTTTTTAAGGAGTGGACGAACCACAGCTTGTTTCAGGAGAGATGGGAAAAGCCCCTGCTCCAGTGATGCATTGATGATCAACCCAAGCCAGTCAACCAACCCCTCTCTGGCCGATTTAATTGGCCAAGACGGGCAAGGGTCCAGAGCCGAAGTGGTTGCCCTCACAGCCCCAAGGACCTCCTCCACGGTCTCAGGAGGAACAAGCCTAAAAGAATCCCACAAAATTGGACAAGCAGATGCCTCAATCACCTCCTCTGGCACTGCGATGAAATCGGAGTCGAGCTCAAGGCGCATCTGAGCGACTTTGTCTGCAAAATGGTGTGGGAAATCGCGACACCGAGTTGCCGGGTCGTCAAAAACCTCCTCCACCACAGGTGGCTGAAGGAGCTCCCCAACGACCCGGTACAACTCCAATGATCTATTTGCTGCAGACGCTATACGGGTAGTCATATAGGACTCCTTGGCTACCCGTATAGCCACAGTATACGCCCTAAGAGAGCGGCGGGAGGGAGGGGCGCCCGGCAGCGGGGGCTAGCAGGCCCGATGGAGGCCCGATGGGGTGCCTCACCTTCTCTCCCTCCCCCGGAGCGGCGGGAGGGAGGGCCGCCCGCCGGGGGGGCCTAGCAGGCCCGATGGAGTGCCTCACCTTCTCTCCCTCCCCTGGAGTGGCGGGAGGGAGGGGCGCCCAGCGGCGGGGCCTAGCAGGCTCGATGGAGGCCCGATGGAGTGCTTCACCTTCTCTTTCTCCCCCGGAGCGGCGGGAGGGAGGAGCGCCCGGCAGTGGGGCTTAGCAGGCCCGATGGAGGCCCGATAGAGTGCCTCACCTTCTCTCCCTCCCCCAGAGCGGCGGGAGGGAGGAGCACCCGGTGGCGGGGCCTAGCAGGCCCGATGGAGTGCCAAACCTTCTCTCCCTCCCCCGGAGTGGCAGGAGGGAGGGGCTCCCGGCGGCGGGGCCTAGCAGGCCCGATGGAGGCCCGATGGAGTGCCTCACCTTCTCTCCCTCCCCCGAAACGGCGGGGGGGAGGGGCGCCCGGCGGCGGGGCCTAGCAAGCCCGGAGGAATTGCCGTGGTGAGATGGGGCGACCAGGCCGCGATGGCGTGGCAGCGCTTGTAGCGGCTCCCCGGCGCCTCTGCTGCGCCAGCTGCTTCACGGAGAAGAGTTTCCCGGAGGGATGATTTCAGCGGTGAGGTAGGACGGGGGGCTCTACGGGGGGGGGGGAGGCAATCTCGCCCCTGGAGCTGCGCCGTAGTGGATCCCGTCACAGCGCCATCTTGGGGAAAAGAAAAGAATAGGGCTCCACAGTCATCTACAGACCCACCGCCAAAATACTACACTTGGAGGACCATCGTCCTCGGACTACGCTTTCTGAAGTGGGTGTAGACAGCTTCCCACAAACATCTGCTTTTTTTTTTTTTAAACGCGGATGCTTGTGGGATAAAAGGCTGTCTGGATCCGCCCGGACGCTCCTTCTTTGGAGACCTTTAAACATAGGCTGGCTGGCCATCTGTTAGGGGTGCTTTGAATGCGATTTTCCTGCTTCTTGGCAGGGGGTTGGACTGACCAGAGCTCAATGCTATGCAGTCCTGAGCTTTTTAGTTTGATCAGGCACCAGCATTCTTTTGCAGAGAAGGCTCAAGACCTTGTAAAACCACAGCCTTTCTTAATTCCATAGTATTGAACCAACTGAGGTGTGTATTAGATTCGAGGGTAATAAACGGCCGTTTACGAAGAGGGATATAAAACAGGCAAACCTCTAGGTGTTTTGGACTTCAACTCCCACAATTCGTAACAGGTGGCTTGTTTTGTTTTGAAATCCAAAACACCTGGAAGGCCAAAGTTTGCCCATGGCTGCTCTAGACTCTAGAGACGATGGCACCAGGCCTGCTTTTCACACACGGCTTCGAAGGTCTGGAGAGCGCGTTCTCTGACGTCATGGCTTGCCCACGTGGCAACCGAATCCGTTTCCATGGCAGCCGTTTTGGTCGTTAGGCACCCAGCGGGCACGAGTTCGGCGGGAGGGGCGGCGAGAGGAAAGCGTCGCTCGGGCCGTTTCTCCTTCCTTCCTTCCTTCCTTCCTTTCCTTCCTTCCTCCCTCCCTCCCTCGCCAGCCTCTCGCCGCCCGCGTCCCGTGAAGAGGGGCTGGAGCGCGCGCCAGGGTCTGCCCTCCCCCCCCCCCATCCTGCTGTCTCTAGCATTTTAATCGCCTTCACCTCAGGATGCAAGCGCCCCGCTTCCCGCCAACTAACCTCCCCCACCCCTGAAATGGCATATCCGTCCGTCCCACCGCCCCTCCCTCCCTCCCTCCCTCCTTCCCTCCCTCCCTCACCCTCCTCGGAGAGGAAGCGCATATCGTAAAACTCGCTGGCGAAGGTGCCGTAGGACGAGTCGTGGTGCTGCTGCTCGTCGGCCTGGGCCCCGCCGGGTTCTGCGTCCCGTCCTCCGCCTCCTCCTTCCGCGGCCCTCGCCCCGCCTCCGCCTTCCTCCGCCGGGCTGCCCCACAAGGAGGCCAGGGGGGCGGCAAGGAGCAGCAGCAGCAGCCATGGGCCCCAGCGCAGCCAGGGCGAGGCGGCCATGGCGGCACGACACGGCAGCAACGCCAACCCCCTCTCCCCTACCTTCCCTCCTTCCAGCCGGCTTCGTGCGCCGGCGCCTCCGCCTCTTGAGAGGCTGCAGCCCCCGCCCCGCTTCGGCAAGGCTGCTCCCTCCCTTTGGTTGCGAACCAGGCCCTCGGCGCCGCGGGATTGGGCAGCCGGAGCCTGTGTCAGAGCGGCTCGGCCTGCCTGCTTTCTCCCTTCTCCGGCTCTAAGAAGGTTGACCGCACAGTGTTTCTATGGCAACGCTGTGTCAAGGACAGGCAAGCTCTCTGGCTCCTTCCTTCCACCCTTTCCTTCATCCGTCTTTCTCTCTTTTCCTTCTATCTTCCCTTGCTTACCCTCATACTCCTTCCTTTTCTGCTACCTTTCCCTTTCTTTTTCTTATTTATTTACTATATTTATATACCACCTCTCTCAGCCCAGAGGCGACTCGGAGCGGTTCACAAATTGGCAACAATTCGATGCCTCAACAATTATAACAAGTAAAAACAATGAAGAAATTCTGTTAAAACCAAAAGCATATGATATAAAAATTATAAAACCCCGACAAAGTGTTAAAATATCGCGAGTGTCTCCATGTCAAATCATTATTCCATTGCGTTATCAAGTAGTTCCATAATTCCATTTGACTATGCCGTATTTGGGAAGGCCTGCACAAGAAGCCAGGTTTTCACCTTTTTTCGAAAAGTCAGAACGGATCTTGTATTATTATTATAACTTTATTTGTACCCCGCTAGCATCTCCCAAGGGATTCGATGCGGCTTACAACGGGCCGAGGCCCGCACAATACAACAATACAACAATACAGAACCTAGCAAATAAACAGTTAAGCAAAAACAATAACAAGAGCAGTACAACAAGACATTATTAAAACTGAGCCGGCCAGAGTAGGGATACAGGATTAAAAGTGCTGATGTGTCGGAGGGATATGGGATTATAGTATAAGTGCGGTGTGCGGTGATCTTGGTTCTAACTAGAGTGCTTCTGGGATTTGGTACTGGGGTTCCTAGTCTGAAAAGGCACATTGGAACAGCCAGGTTTTCAAATTCTTCCTGAAGACTGCCAGTGTAGAGACTTGTCTGAGGTCTTTCGGGAGGGCATTCCAGAGGCGGGGGGCCACCACAGAGAAGGCCCTGTCCCGTGTCCCCACCACGCGCACTTGTGACGCGGGAAGGATCACGAGCAGGGTCTCTCCAGATGACCGGAGTGAACGTGTGGGTTCGTAGACAACGATACGGTCACGCAGGTAGGGTGGTCCCAAACCGTTCAGGGCTTTGTAGGTAAGCACCTGCACCTTAAATTGGGCTCGGAAAATAAACGGCAGCCAGTGGAGCTCCTTAAACAGGAGGGTTGACCTCTCTCTGTAGTGGGCCCCAGTTAACATCCTGGCTGCTGCCCGTTGGACCAATTGGAGTTTCCGAGCCGTTTTCAAGGGCAGCCCCACGTAGGCGCATTGCAGTAATCCAGTCTGGAGGTGACTAAGGCGTGGACCACCCCGGCCAGATCAGCCTTAGCGAGGTACGGTCGTAGCTGGCGCACAAGTCTCAGTTCTGCAAAGGCCCTCCCGGCCACCGCCGACGCCTGAGCCTCAAGCGTGAGCGATGAGTCCAGGAGGACTCCCAAGCTACGGACCTGTGACTTCAGGGGGAGTGTAACCCCGTCCAACACAGGTTGCCACCCTATACCCCGATCTGGTTTACGATCGACCAGGAGGACCTCTGTCTTGTCGGGATTGATCTTCAGCTTGTTCGTCCTCATCCAGATAGACACAGCAGCCAGGCACTCGTCTAGCACCCGAGAGGCCTCCTTGGAATTAGGTGGAAAAGAGTAGTAGAGTTGTGTGTCATCTGCGTAGAGATGGCACCCAACTCCAAAACTCCGGATGACCTCTCCCAGCAGTTTCATGTAGATGTTAAAAAGCACGGGAGATAGAATAGAGCCTTGCGGGACCCCACAGGTCAAGGGCCAGGGGTCCGAGCAGGCATCTCCCAGCTTCACCATCTGGGTTCGTCCCTCCAGGAAGGACCGGAGCCACGACAGCACCGAGCCCCCGAGACCTATCCCAGAGAGGCGACCCAGAAGGATACCATGATCGGTGATATCGAAAGCCGCTGAGATGTCCAAGAGAACCAGCAGGGTCACACTCCCCCTGTCCAGTCCTCTACGGAGGTCATCCACCAAGGCGACCAAGGCTGTCTCGGTGCCATGACCAGGCCTGAAACCAGACTGTGCCTGATCTTGGTAATTGATATCATCCAGGAAGCCCTGGAGCTGGAGGGCGACCACCTGCTCCAGCACCTTACCCAAAAAAGGGAGGTTGGAGATCGGCCTGTAATTGTTCAGCACCGTAGAGTCAAGGGAAGACTTTTTAAGGAGTGGACGAACCACAGCCTGTTTTAAGTTAGATGGAAAAATCCCTTGCTCCAACGATGCGTTAATGATCAACACAAACCAATCAACCAACCCCTCCTTGGCAGATTTAATAAGCCAGGATGGGCAAGGGTCTAGGGCCGAAGTGGTCGCCCTCACAGCCCCAAGGACCTCTTCCACGGTCTCAGGAAGAACAAGCCGAAAAGAATCCCACAAAATTTGACAAGCAGAAGCCTCAGTCACCTCCCCTGGCACTGTGATGAAATTGGAGTCGAGCTCAAGACGTATCTGGGCAACTTTGCCTGCAAAATGGTGTGCGAAATCGCAACACCGAGCTGCTGGGTCGTCCGAGATCTCCTCCACCACAGGTGGGTGAAGGAGCTCCCCGACAACCCGAAACAGCTCTGATGACCTATTTGCTGCAGACGCTATACGGGTGGTCGTGAAAGAATCCCTGGCCACCCGTATAGCCACAGAGTATGCCTTAAGAGAGGCTCTAGCCCGTGCTTGATCAGACACGTCCCGAGATCTTCTCCACTTGCGCTCTAGCCTCCTTCTCGTGTGCTTCATCACAGCCAACTCCTTGGTGAATGATGGAGACGGTCTGTCATGACGCAACGAGATGGGGCGTTCGGGAGCGATCGTATTTATCTCTAGGCAGGGCATTCCAAAGTCAAGTGGACACCACTGAGAAGGCCCCGTCTCTCATCCCTGCAAGATGCATCTATGAAGAAGGCGGGAGCGAGAGCAGGGTCTCCTCAGAAGATCTTAACTTCCTAGATGGTTCAAAAGGAGAAATATGTTCGGATAGGCAAGTTGGACTGAAACCGTGTAGGGCTTTATAGGCTAAAGCCAGCACTTTGAATTGTACCCGGAAACAAACAGGCAGCCAGTGGAGCTGGTACAACAGAGGAGTTGTGTGCTCCCTGAGCGCCGCTCCTGTTAGCAACCTGGCTGCTGCTTGTTGGACTATTTGCAGCTTCCGAACAGTTTTCGAAGGCAACCCCACGTAGAGCGCATTGCAATAGTCTATATGGGATGTAACCAGAGCGTGGACTACTGTGGCCAAGTCAGACTTCCCAAGGTACAAGGTTGGATTACTGTAATGCATTCTACATGGGGCTGCCACTGAAGATGGCCCAGAAACTGCAGTTGGTACAAAGTCAGGGGGCAGGTTGTTAACTGAAGCAAAACTACAGTTCCAATGGCTACCAATACGTTTCCGGTCCCAATTCAAGGTGCAGGGTATCTAAACAGTTCGGGACCGGCCTATCTTAGTGACTGCATCTTCCCCCAATGAACCTACATGATCTCGAAGATCTTCTGGGGAGGCTCTTCAATCACTTCCACCGCGTCTCAGGCACGGTTGGTGGGGATGAGAGAATGGGCCTTCTGGGCTATGCCCCCCCCCCCGACTCTGGAACTCCCTCCCCAGGGAGATCAGGCTAGCACCCTCCCTATCCACTTTCCGCAAAGATTTAAAGACGTGGATGTTCTGCTGTGCTTTTGATCAGACAATTCCCTAAATAACCGGCCCCAGTTAGGACCCAAAATCTTTATAAATATAGCAAGAACTGTTTTTCTTATTTTGTTTTTTTATATTGTTGTTTTGCTTTTAATGTGCTATGTTTTAACTGTATTGTCGTCCCCATGTAAGCTGCCCCGAGTCCTTTCAGAGAGATGGAGGTGGGGTATAAAAATAAAGATATTATTATATTATTATATTGTTCATTTTCTTTCCCTCAGCTCTGGATCGAAAAGGGGTGGGCTCTTTATGCTTAAGAAAATATAACAGCATGGGAACGTTGCTTATATCTTAAACTTCTCATTTACACATCTTTCTATTAGTTAGGAGTGTGAGACTGGTGCATCATTTTTCTACAGCAAAGATGAGGATAAACTTCAAGTATCGATTTTCTGATTTAGAGTAGTGTTATTAAAAGTAGGATCTTTATGCTCCACCTCTGACAAATTTAGAATTATACTACAACTCTGATTTTTTTTTTTTTTGCAGTATAAATGACTGGTGTCTATGTAGTGTGCATACCAAATTACATGTTTGTACTTTTTTTTCATTATGGGTTCATAAAGGACTAGAGGGGGTGGCTCAGTAGGAAAGTGGATAGTGTTGAGCAGAGAGCCATGCTTAAGTACTTGCAAAAAAGGGGAATTCACAATGATATCATTGACAACTTTAAATTTTGTTACCAGTCTGTTACCAGGCACAATTCAAAGTGCTGGTTATGACATTTAAAGTCCTAGATGGTTCATGTCCAGGCTATTTGGCCAACTGTATCCCGTTGTATGAATCTGCCCGGACCCTGAAATATTAAGGAGAGGCCCTTCTCTTGGTCCGACCTCCATCCAAGCTCAGTTGGTGGGTATGAGAGAGCAGGCCTTCTCGGTGGCTGCCCTATTACTGCATATACATGTATTTGACTAAGTTTCTGTGGGATAGCCACTTGTGTGCATGTGTTAAAGGAAAAACACCTGGTCAATTACAATTCACAGTTGGGTAATTAGGACAATCAAGGATAACAGGCTTGAACGACTCCCTGAATGGGGTATAACTTGGGGAATGTTTGTAATGTATTTTGGGAGTTGCTGAACCACTTGCTTCAGAACTTACTTGGAGTAAGTTCCTGGCTGAGAGCCTACAGTGCTTGTCTCCTTGCATTATTGAAGGAAGAAGGAATCTCCAAAGAAGATGCATGAATTTAATGCAAATAACTTTATGTGAGTTTGTTGTTCCAGATGGACTGAACTATTTTGAAACTGGAGGTTTTGTGTTTTTTGAAGATGCTTGTTTAATTTTCTCCTTGACTCTGCTACTTAAGAGTAAATTTTGATTTTCCCATTTTCTTGGGTCATATTTGCTCATTGTGGATGCACAAAAGGGCTGGGGAAGTCTGGACAGGACTGCACGCATTTTGTTAGTTTTCACATAACCTGTAACATCCCCAACAACTCTGGAATTCCCTGTCCAGGGAAGCCAGAATGGCCCCCTCCCTGCTGTCCTTCTGGTAACAAGCTAAAACCTTTTTATTCAGGCAGGCTTTTAAAGGAGAAGGTTTTTAGGATAGTCAGAGGCTGCTGTGATTTTATATGTTTTTAATAATGTTCAATACTGTTTTAAAACTTGTATATTTATATATTTAAGTTGTATTACAATGCTTTTAGTTGTGAGCCGCTTTGAGTCTCGATATGGAGAGAAAAGGTGGGATATAAACATAATAATAACTTTAGAGGAATCTGTCATACAAAAAGATAGTGTTGGGAATTTAGATGTGGAAGAATATAGTGTGAAGATAAACATGGCCATTAAAAACTGTAAACACAGAAGAAACTATCAACAGAATTATGCCAGATCGATGAGTGACCATCAGAGATGTAGTACAGGAAACAGGTGTATTATGTCATACAGTACACATTTTGACCAAAGGATTGGACATGAAAAAATCAAATGAAAGGATGAGTACCTCAAATGTTAACAGCCACACAAAAGCGAACAATGGAGATACTTTGTAGGCAACATTGACAGATCTTTTGGATGGACAAACAGAAATTCCTTAAAAGATATGTGATGACGGATGAATCATAGCTTTGCCATGACCCTGAAACCAACAAAAGAAACATCATGGTTCTCCATCCCATAAGAATTTCAAGGTAATGCCATTCTGTTGATTTTGGTGGGGTGCCAGAGGTGTTCTGTTGGTGGATTATTTCGAAGGTGGAACTACAACAACAGGTTCTTACTATGAGAACTTTATAAAATTACATGTTGAAAGGAGAAATGTTGTGGAAAGTTGAGACAGGAAATGCCCCTTCATCAACAATGCACCCACCCTCAGGTCATTCATAAAGAAGGTATCAAATTGCTGGAACATTCCCTGTATTCATTGGATCTGGCCTATAGACTCTTCACAAAACTGAAGGAACCCCTGTGTGGAAGGAGATTTTTATTGAATAACTAGCTGTACCCGGCCACGCGTTGCTGTGGCCCACTGTGGAGAAATGGGAAAGAAAGAAAAGAGGAAGAGCTGGTTTCTATGCTATCAATACACAACTGAAGTGGCGAATTATCAACCTAATATAGGCCCATTTCAGTCTCCTCTAGGCCAAAGGGTTATATGGATGTGTGGAAGGGCTCTGAGTTACCCGAGTCCACACTGCCATATAACCCAGTTCAAATATATTATATAGGTATTATTATTATAGATGTATAGATATTATTATAGTCACAAATATTATTATTAAAGGCATATAGGTATTATTATTATAGGTGTATTCATTTATTTCGTATTAAAAGCATGGTATAAATTAGTATAAATCTGATAATAAAAATAGAAGGAACACAAAGGCTAAATGTCTTTTGAGCAAAAACTGGCAACAGATGTATGGATATTATTATAGCCCTATAGATATTATTATAGGCATCTAGATGTTGTTATTATTATTATTATTATTATTATTATTATTATTATAGACATAGATTTTATTATAACCATATAGGTATTGCTATCATTACAGATGTATCGATATTATTGACATACAGGCATTATTATTATAAATGTATGGATATCATTATTACAGACCTATAGATATTATAGGCATCTAGATGTTGTTGTTGTTGTTGTTGTTGTTATAATTATTGATATGATATAGCTATTATTATTACAGAGGTGGAGCCCCCAGTGGAGCAATGGGTTAAACCCTTGTACCAGCAGGACTGAGGACTGACAGGTCACAGGTTCAAATCAACTCCCCTCGTTCCTTATTTAACTGCAACCAACCATCTCTTTCGTAAGCTCGTTTCAATCCCCCTTCCCACACTATTGCTGTGAGTTTGCTATTTCTTTCTGCCAGTGCTTGAGTCTGTACTGCCAGGCCCTACTGTTGCTCTGAGAAAAATGTTCCCATTGAGTTCCTGGGAATCCCCCCCATGCTGGGGGATCCGGGAGAGTGCATCCGCCAGTACATTATCTTTTCCTTGGAAGAATTTCATCTTGAAATTAAAACGGCTGAAATATTGTGCCCATCTCACTTGCTTCGCTGACAGTTTACGAGGGGACCGGATGTATTGTAAGTTCTTATAGTCTGTCCACACCTCGAAAGGGGACCCGCTCCCTTCCAAAAAGTGTCTCTAGCATTCTAATGCTTTTAAAATAGCTAATGCTTCCCTCTCCCAAATCGGCCAGCGCCTCTCTGTCTCGCTGAATTTCTTTGACAAGAAACTGCATGGTTTAAGGTTTCCCTCTAAGTCCTTCTGAAGTAAAACTGCCCTGTACGCGCAGTCCAATGCATCACAATGCACCACAAATGGTTTGGCCATATCCGGGTGTTGAAGCACGGGTTCCTCAGTGATCCTTTTCTTAAGAGTCTCAAAGCCCCCTTGGCATTCTAATGTCCATGTGAGCTTTGCTCCCGGGGACCTTACTTTGGCTGTCTCCTCTCTCCTCCGGGTTTTTGGCGCTTCCCACCCTTTTATATCTTCCACCTTTGTAGGGTCCATTGCTATGCCCTGGGAAGAAATTCTGTATCCTAAGAAGTCTATTTGGTCCTTGTTGAATTCACATTTGGAGAGTTTTGCATACAGCTTTATCTCAACCTCTGGAGGACTTCCCTGACCAGTTTCACATGTTCTGCCTTATCTCTATTCAGTATTAATATGTCATCTAAATATACATAAACCCCTTTGTACAGCAACGGATGTAGCACCTCGTTGATCAATTGCATGAAGGCCCCCCCCCCCCCCCGCTTAGCCTGAACGGGAGGACGCGATAATTATATAGTCCATATGCACAAGAAAATGCTGTTTTCCACCAATCTTCAGGCTTAATCCTCAGCTTATGATAAGCTTCAATCAAGTCCAGTTTCGTGAATATCTTCCCTTCTGACAAAGGCAAAGGATACTTATTAGTGGTGCGGATGGCATTTAGCCCTCTATAATCTACACACAGTCTTAAAGACCCATCCTTCTTGTGTCGGAACAGAATCTGACGGCTCGATGAAGCCTCGCGCTAGGTTCTTATTGATATACTTCTTTAACTCCTTCTCCTGAGCTGACATCTAGTATAGCTTTGCTTTTGGAAGCTCTGCCCCCTGTACCAATCCAATCCCAAGTTCGACCCTCCTCTTCAGTGGGAATCTATCTGCCTCTTTCTCGTCAAATACGTCAAAATCACGATACTCTGGGGGTAGATCCTTGGCTAATTCCGGCAGTCTGGCAGATTCCTCCTCTCCCCGATTTCCCAGCTCCCTTGAGACTTCCTGGCTTCCTTCCACTTGTGCCCCTTGGAAATGCAGACTCCTTGCCCTCCAGTTGACTTATGGGTTTGTGTCAGGACCCAGTTTCCAGGGCCTTGGTTTCGGTGCCAGGAACCAGGATTCTGACGTAGGACACTGATAAAGCACCTGTGGCGGCTGACCCTGAAAGAAAACGGCCAGTGGTTTGGGCGGGTGAATTATGCGGGAGTTTTGTCTTGGCGGGAGTTACATCTTTGAATGAGGGGGAGGGTATATAAGGAGGTGCTGGCTGGCGCCAGGCAATCTCGGCTTTTTGCATGTCTATGTTTCCAGAAGTAAAGTTCTCTTTGATACCAGAGCGTGGTCCTGTGTTTTCATTGGGAGCAGCCGCTGTGAGCTGACAGGTTTGCCTGTCTCAGCCATGGCATCACCAAGATTACATTGTATGTGGCCATCTGAGATATTACAAACATTACCCCTCCTTCCCAAGGTCCTATTTTGCACTTTACGTTTTTGATGCCATATCTCGCTAAGGATCCTGATGCTACTGACCCATCTAACTGAGAAAAAGCTATTGGGGATTCCAGGGTTAATTTCTCGCATCCTAATTCCTCAGCCAGTTCTGGGGTAATTATATTTCTGGAACATCCACAGTCTATAAACGCCCTGCACGTGGCCCACCTGTCGCTTCCCTCCAGTCTAATTGAAAACACAAGCATTCCCCCGTCGTGACTCACCAACCCCCCTAAAGGGTCCCCCACCGATGTTTCTTCTTCCGCTCGCTTTCCCGCTGCAGCTTTAGCTTTGGGCTGAGTGCCCCCCCTCCTTTCCTCTGCCAGCATTCTGCAGCTCTGTGTCCCAGACGACCGCACACAAAACACTCGCTTCTTCACTCTTTAGCACCTCCCTTTGCCTTCGCTCGTCTACCGGCTGGAGCCTGCTCCGACTTCCTGCCTTCTTCCTTTGGCCGGGCGTGCTGCGGCTGTCCTCCTCGATGCCATCTCACTTGTGCCAACGTTGTTTCTATGTGCCCCAGTTTGACTTACAAAATCTGAATAGTAATGTAATATAGGAAATTCAGGTTGAATGATAATTAGGTTGTGATACAGGTCGTATTTCATGGGCTATATATGTGGTTTTGAGCATGGGTTGTAATGTATTTTTTGTTTTTTGGCCCTTTAAGTCTCTTCTGCTGTGTTTTTCACTGTTTACATGAGTGATGGTCACTCGTTGACCTGATAGGTTTGTTGTGTCCAAATTTGGTGTCAATTCGTCCAGTGGTTTTTGAGCTACGTTAATCCCACAAACGAACATTACATTTTTATTATCTAGATGAGGTGATAGAAACCACAAATGCATGGTTTGCAAAAGCTGGACAGGCCTGCTTCCAGGAAGAGATCAAACTGTTAGAGGATCAAGTGCATTCAACTTCAAGGAGCGTACGTCAAAAATGAGGTGGGAATATTGGTATTTTTTAACTCAGGAAATGGGTCTGGGGTGGGGATATCTAAAGGGAGTGGAAAGTAAATAAAATTAGCAGGCAATGAGTATGAGGCTTGCAGGTTAGTTTTAGCAACTTATTTCACCAATCTAAGATGCACCTTCCGTATTTTAGAGTCTCTAAAAACTGGCTGCGTCTTATAATTGATGGCATCCGAGATTCATGTGGGTTTGGGGCCCCTAAAACAGGAAGAATAGTGCACTTTCTTTGAACAGAGAAAGGTGATGAATAATTCTGACAAGCCCCACTATTTTATGCTCTGCCAGTTCAGATGAGCCAATTCTTGCTTCTTCTGCCTTCCCAATGAGCCCATAGAATTGGGCCCTCATCCATACTGTCCTTATGCCCTGGATCTGATCTCAGATTATCTGTTTATTCCAGATTATATTAAAGTGGAGACTCATAATCCAATTCAAAACAGATAACCTGGGATCAGATCCTGGGACATAAAGACAGTGTAGAAGAGGCCTTAGTGAAAAAGATTCATGCAGATAACATAACTTCAGAGCACGAAGAAACCCGACTGTCATGTTGTCTGTATGAAACTTGTTCACTAAGTCTTTGGGAGTCTCCCCTCACAGTAGCAAGATGAGCACCAAGAACCTTCCCGGTTTAATGGAACTCCATGATGGAGGTGCATAGGCACTGGCTACAGGACCTGAGTTTTGCCACCAAGTACTTCTGCAGCCTGATTGGACAACTGTAACCAGCAGCTGGAAAGGATGACCTCTGTTAGGTTCAAATGAGTCAACTTTAATGGGGAGCCTATGCAAAACAACTGTTGTGAAACTGGCACCAAGAACTTGAACTTTGAGCATGAGCTAGGAGACCCTGATTATTTAAAATTGAAAATAGACAATTTTTCTTTCCCTTCCCATTTGTCTGCAGGGCTCACTGTATTTCGTGCCATTCCCCCACTCTCAGAGGTAGGACTGTTGGGGAGGCAGAATATTCTAATATATTAAGAATGTAAAGAAAATAATTGAAGTTACTAAAGGGTGCTTTGGAATTGAAAAGTCGTTTTTCCCAAAATTTTAGTTCCAAGATTTGGCTGTCTTTTATAACAACAACAACTTTATTTTTCTACCCACCTCCATCTCTCCAAAGGAAGATAAAGCAACAACATTCTAACAAAAATATATAAGCAAACATCAAACCAACAACCAATGAGCTCTGCTATAACCATCAGTTTCTGGGCACGGTTTTACAATTGGTGAAATCCATAGTTTTAGGGCAGTGGTTCCCAACTTGTGGTCCGTGGACCACTAGTGGTCTACAAGAACAAAAATATGGTCCACGGCCTCACTATTACTACACCATTGTCTCAAAACCGTGTGGCAACGAGAGCAACTGGTCTCACGAAACCCTCTTATATGGTCAAGGCAATGGGGATGTCAGGAGGGCAGAGTCTGACTACCCACAAAAGATTACTACTACCACATCAGCTCTAGGTGGTTTTCTGTGGACGAGCAGATGGCGACTACTGATGACATATGTTCTGTATCTGAAACTAGAGCTGATGTCTATCCCATGCAATTTTCTGAATCAGCACCGCAAATAACCAAACCAAATCTAAAATTGACCAAAAACTGATTCCTAACACTTTTGGTACTTATGTTGGAGGGTGGTCCCTGGTCAAAGCGGTCCCTGATAAAAAGAAAGGTTGGAACCACTGTTCTAGGGCGACTAAAACGATTAAAGGTCTGGAGAACATACCCTATGAGGAGCAACTTCAAGAGCTAAGGATGTTTAGCCTGCAGAAGAGAAGGTTGAAAAAAGACATGATCTCAATTTCTAAATATTTGAAAGGATGTCATAAGGAAGAGGGAGCATTCTTGTTTTCTGCTGCTCAGGTGACTACAACTCAAGCAATGAGTTCAAATTGCAGGAAAGGGAAATTTCACCTCGACTTTAGGGAGAACTTCCTGACTGTAAGAGCTGTTCAGCAGTGGAGCTCTCTGCCTTGAAATGAAGTGGAGGCTCCTTCCCTGGAGGCTTTTAAATAGAGGCTGGATGGCCATCTGCCAGGGGTGTTTTGATTGTGCTTTTCCTGCATGGCAGAGGATTGGAATGGATGGCCCATGTGGTCTCCACCAACTCTATTATTCTATATTTCTGTTAGTTGTTGTAGTTTAGTTTTATATATTATAAAAAACTGTTTTTCTGATTATTATCTCTTGTTTTTTTCAGTGTTGCTTTTCTTTATTTCTGAATAAAAAACAACAAAAAACACAGTAGAATAGTTTGCAGGTAGTCCTTCAATTACAAACATCCTGCTTACAAATGACTCATAGTTAAGAATGGGGGGAAGATAACAGGAAGTGAGATAAATCTACCCCTAGGAAAAGGAAATTCACTCCTGAAAGAGTTATCATGGGAGAAAACTGAAGCTTTAGCATGAATCCTTGTTTCCACAAAAACCCATTTTCCCCAAAAATTCCAATTATTACAGGGACAGAAAGTGGGGTGAAATCTTTCGAACAGGGGCACTGACAGCAAAACAAGCACCATTTAACATTCCCAAATAGTAATTCATGGGGTTACTATAAATTGACAATATGACTTGTAGGCACACACATACAAATCCCAACATAGTTCTTGTACTCATTTTATTTATTATTTATTATTTATTTACATCACTTATATCCCGCCCATATCAGCCCGCAGGCGACTCAGGGCGGTCAAGAGGGACAGGTTAAAATTCAATCCAAACATAAAACATATTCCAGTGTAAATTTAATCTTATTTCCCCAGAAATTATGTGGTAGTACTTGCTAGGACTTCTACCATGCTATCACTAATTGCTATCACTAGAGGGCAGTCAAAAACCAGTGTGAAAAGTAAGTATAAGTTTTAAAAAGCCTCTTGTTTTAGTCAATATATTTTTCTTTGGGTGGGAGAGGGAAAAGAATTAGAAACTGTCCAGCACATTTCCCAAAGTTTTTATGACAGGATTTGTAGCCAAAGAGCTAAACTTGATAGTTGTGTCTTGGAAAATTAGTACTTGAAAAGTTTCCACCATGAAACCTAATTATATGACAGTGTAAATGGAGACCTATCCGAGACACTGCAATAATTTGTTGCAGGCGATTCTGAGTGTAGATTTCAAAGGGTCACCATTAGAGAATTCCAGGAAGAATGGTATTGGGTACAACTTATGTGCATATACAGTCTGGTTTTCTAGTTTGCAAAACGTATATAGGAATTGAAATATTGTTGTACTTATGCCGTCGAGCCTGTGGGCTATAACTCTTAGTGAAAGAGACATAGACGTGACATCTTTCCCCCAGGGGATTGCTTCTTGCCTTCCTTTAGAGAACTGGAACTCCCAAAGACCAAAACACTGTAGATAACTCAAAATAGGTTTTATTGTTCACAAAGAGTTATCCCTTTATCCCTTTAAGGCAACAAGCTGGAAGTTTCAAAGGGGGTAAAGGAAATATACATTACAGTCTCTGGTTGTCTTGGGTCCAAGGACATTTCGCAGCTGAGAAGCTGTTCCCTCTTTTCTCAATGGCTGTGAAGGTCGGAACAAACACAACCCCCAGTCCAATGGCCTGTGTTGAAGGCACAGAGTCTTCCTTTTGATGCCAAAGGACCGGTTTGAAGGCGCTTGGGTCTCCTCAACGTTGTCCAGGGCAATCTGGGCATGAAGTATGAGTCCCAAGGGTAAAAACCTTAGAATTGGCGATGAGAGGTAACTTAATCAAGGGCATCAGAACCAAGTCTCTCTCTCACGTCCATCTGATAGAAAGTTTGATGGTGGAATGGAAAAGGGGTCAAACAATTGAGCAGGAGGAGCAATTCAACTGGTGCAAACAACATTAATTGACAGCTATAAATAACCAATCAATCCAGATTTGAAAAACAGATGATGCCCAGTTTGCTAGAATATAGATCTTTAAAGTGCACAATACTCTCTTGGGTCTCTTTAGCTGCTAACAGACAAACTTGGGCTTTTTTATTACTTCACATTCTAATGAAGCTCCAAGACAGTGCAGATGAAAAGTATTTAGACTAGAGCAGGAAAAAATCCCTAAAAATAAAATATGTATAAAACACATAGGGACATGAACATTTCAGCATACATAAATGACTGTGTCAAATGTTTCCTTGTATGTTCTATTTATTTTACCATCTCTATCTACTTTGTGAATATCACCATTGTAGTAGTGGTAGAGTAGAAAAACTGTAGATGACCTAAATACCCTAAGATTTTATACCCTTTAGGTTTATACTTGAATGAGGGATTACCAAATAATACCAAATACAGCTGTAAACCGTATTTCAGAGAAAGGAAATAGCAAACCACTACTCAATATTCCTTATATAAGAAAACCATATAAAAAATACACGAGGTTACAGTGAATTGATAGGCAACTTGAAGACACAGGGACACACAAATAGCAGAATGAGCACAGTACTTCTGTGACAGTATACGATGGTTGAAGAGTTGATTCGGATATATATCACAGAAACCTAATTTGATAGACTATCATGCCAAGATGGTTGTGATGTCATGCTATTAATTACATGCCCTCTACTTTCCTGGGATCACATATGTGACTGAGAAAGAAGACTGAGATAATGAGGAAAAAAAAAGAAATTGAATCAAGCTGCAGCAAAGTGTGTGAACAAAGGCAGCATATTGGATTTTTGAAAAGTGTTCCTATTGCAATTGTCATACAGGAAAAAAGGCTGCAATAGCCCACCTAACTCATAACACCAATGTGAATCATTAGGGCACATGATAGTTTGCTCACATTTAAAGCAATAACTGAAATTTGTAAATACCACAGTTGCACCATTTGGTTACTTCAGTATTTTGAATGGTATCGGTAATGTCTTAATGTTAGCCAGTAAAATGCATTAGTTGTGTTAAGTTCAAAACTGTTTATGGAGGCTTGCCTGCAATAAATCCTATTAATTTCCTTTATATATATGTCCGAACGTATTTATTTATTTCTGGTATTTATATCCCGTCTCTTCTCTACCTCAAAAGGGGGACTCAGGACGGCTTACATAGGCAACAATTCGATGCCATTACATGAACAATTAATACAATAACCATTAAACAAACTATCAAACCATTAAAATACATAAAATACATAAGCCATTAATTAAACAATATAAAAACATTTGTTACCAAATAGAATCGTATCCTCGTGTAAATCACCTTTCCAATCCATTTCCACTAAAGTGCTAATTTATGTCTGCTGACCGAAAGCCTGGTCCCATAGCCACAATTTTACTTTCTTCCTGAAAGCCAGGAGGGATGGGATTGATCGTATCTCGCTCAGAAGCGTTTCACAGGTGGGGGGCCACCACCAAGAAGGCCCTGTCTCTCGTCCCCACCAGCTGCATTTGTGATGTTGGTGGGAGTGAGAGCAGGGCCTCCCGTATCTCTCTTTATGAACCATCTAGGGCCCTAAGATCTTCTGGGGAAGTCCTGCTCTCGGTCTCATCTTCTTCACAGATTCAGTTGAATAGCCCCTCGGCTATGGAACGCCCTCTCTAGGGATATCAGATCGGCCCCCACCCTCCTAACATTTTGCAAAAAGTTAAAATCTAGCTTTTAAAGCAAGCTTTCCCAAATGTAGTGTAGCAGACAAACTCTGATCTTTGGAATAACTGGGCAATGTGTTTGGATAATGATTTTAGTAATGAGACACTGAGGATTTATACTTTTATCAGTTTTATTATTTTATTTAATGTTATTTATGCTAAATATTTTAATTGTTTTTATGTTATTGCAGGCATCGAATTGTGCCGTTTGTAAACCGCCCTGAATCACCCTCGAACTGAGAATGGCAGTATATAAATATGGTAAATAAATAAATAAATGTATTGTTCAGTTGTTTCATTTGGTGATAAATAGAATTAGAGAGCTTTTCATTACAGTTATCCAGGAGCAGAAGCTGAATCATAGCATGTATACAGTGTTCCCCTGCTACTTTGTGGTTCGCTTATTGCGAACCACGAAGTACTGTTTTGAGGGTTTTTCCTCTCCCCCCGAGAACTGGGGGGGGGGGGAGGAGGAAGAGGAAGAGAACAGGAGGGGAGGGGGAGCCGGGCACTGGCAAATGGTGGGGGCGGAGGATGCTGGAGCCCTGGGAGTAAATGGAGCCGCTACTAGGCCGGGAAGAACTAGTCCAATGGGGAGGCCTGTGGCCCAGGCTGGGTGAGAAGAAGAGCGCTCCCAATCACTTGCAGCAGTCAGCGACAATGCAGCAGCAGCAATTCCCTCCTTCTCCACCTCTTCCTCTGAGGAAGAGGAGGAGGAAGAGGCCGGCCTCTTTCTCCTCCTCTTCCTCGAAGGAAGAGGCGGAGGAGGAGGGAGTTGCTACTGCTGTGCTGTCGCCACCTGCTGAAAGTGCTCGAGGGCACTCTTCTTCTCCTCCTTTGCTCTTCTCATCTAGCCTGGGCATCCGGCCTGGGTAGCAACTCCCTCTTCCTCTGCCTCTTCTTCCTCCTCTTCCTTGGAGGCCCCTTGGGAAGCCCAGGCCGGAAGGAGAAGGAGAATA
The DNA here is from genome assembly GCF_037176765.1 of Anolis sagrei. Classification (NCBI taxonomy): domain Eukaryota; kingdom Metazoa; phylum Chordata; class Lepidosauria; order Squamata; family Anolidae; genus Anolis; species Anolis sagrei. Next base: position 58,781,675 of record NC_090026.1, read on the forward strand.
AGAATACCCCTGAGTACTTGCTGCCCTCCTCGAAGGAAGAGGCGGAGGAGGGAGTTGCTGCTGCGGCACTGTTGCAAGTGCTCAGGGGTACTTGTCTTCTCCTTCGCTCTTCTTCTCTGGCTTGGACTTCCCAAGGGGCCTCCGAGAAAGAAGAGAAGGAAGAGGCAGAGGCTGGCCAGGCTGGATGCCCAGTCCGGATGAGAAGAGTGAAGGAGAAGGAGAAGACAAGTGCCCCCGAGCACTTGCAGCAGGCAGTGATAGCGCAGCAGCAACAATTCCCTCCTCCTCCACCTCTTCCTTTGAGGAAGAGGAGAAAGAAAGGCTATTGCATGTCACTATAGAGTATACAGATTAAATTTTCTTATTTCCAGATAATTTTTAGCTGTCTCTTGATAAAGAAATAATAAAATATGCTAAATCTCAAAATAATGATCATTGCTCCATTATTTCCTCAAATGACAAAAAATTGAAACATTTTTGAAGCATTGTTGTTTGTGATTAACTCATTCAGTTCATTGTTAAGGTCTAGCTAAAACAAAAACAAAACAAAAAAAACCGCACAGTTTAGTACCTGAAGTAGTAACAGACTAAAGGAGTTCACTTAGAAGTCCAGAAATATTTTACAGATTGTGCACCACAATCCTAAAGGCAGTTGATTAGAAAAATAGCTGACAGACATCATTTGAAAAAAAATATGAAGAAAAACTTCTGACCAGCCCAATCTAATGAGCCCAATCTGGGAGAGAGAGAGAAAAAAAAACAGGAATAGAAACAAGGAAAGAGTCTGCAAAGTAAAAAAAGATAGGTCAGTGACAAGAAAATATTAGTTTAGAGCAGAATAATGCTGGTTGATGACCCCTGGGACTAGTGGAATGGGGAATTAAACTAAAAATTACTAAAATCAGAGTCAGCTACAACTAGTTTAATAACCAATGTCCTTTCTTGAATGCTTGAGTACAAAACCAGATGAAATGCATCCAAAGGCATTAAAATGTAATTTCAGAACTATTGACAATCATTGTTAAGAATTATTGGATAACAGGAGAAGCTTCATGTAACTGGAAGAAAGCAAATGTTGTCCTCATCTCCAGAAGGAGCAGCAGGGGAGGACCCAAACAATCACCGTCCAGGAGGCCTGACATCAACACCAGGAAAGATTCTGTAATAGACCATTCAACAGACAATCTGTAAGCACTTAGAAAACAATGCCATATCCACCAAAAGTCAACATCATTTTTTCAAAATCAAGTCAAGCCAGATGAAATTTAGCTTTTTTTGTTTACTTGTTTGTTTTGGATATAGTTACAAATGATAAGTGAAGAGAAAGCTGTGGATGTAGCCTATATCAATTTTAGTAAGGCCTTTGATAAGGTATTACATGATAATTTCACCAAAAAAAATCTAGTAAATAGTGGGCTAGACAATGCTATGGGAACTGGTTAACTGGTCAAACCCAAAGGATGCTTACTAATGGCTGCTATTCATCCTTAAGAAAGGGGACTAATGCGGTACTACAGGATTCTGCCCTGGACCCATCTTTACCAATGACTTGGATGATGGAATAGCAGCATGAAAATCAAATTTGCAGATGGCACCAAATTGGGAGTGATAGCTAATATCCCAGAGGTCAGGATCAGAATCCAAACTGACCTTAATAGTTTAGAGGAGGGGTTCTCAAACTTTTTCATACGCAGAGCCCTTTTTGAAGCAAAAGTTTCTTCTGGAGCCTCAAGAAGTGTATGTGTGTGTGTGCATGGGCAAACGTGTAGAACAGGCCGCATTGTGTTTTTCAAATTTGACAGATAGGCTAGGGCAGTGGCAGATGGATGGAACATGTTTGTGTGAACTAGCTGGGGAAAAAAAATCCATATGCACACTACACAGATCTCATTTGTAGCACAAAAGAAAAGAAAAAGAACAATACAATATTTTAAATGAATAAAAATTTTAACGAACATAAACTTAGCAGTATTTCAGTGGAAGACCCAAGGGGCCATTCAGTCCAACCCTCTTCTGCCATGCAGTCAAAGCACAATCAAAACACCCTCAACAGATGGCCATCCAGCCTTTATAACAAAAACAAAAACAATGGTAATAGGAGTAATCCCTGGGGCAATCCAGTCAACCCCCATATGTCATCCAAGAAAAGTACAAAGTGCCCTAGCAGATGGCAATCCAGTCTCTGTAGTAATAGTAATAGGAGCAACCCCAGGGGCCATCTAGTCCAACTCCCTTCTGCCATACAGGAAAAGTGATACCAAAGTTTTCTAATTCCCAAGGGATGCCTAGCAAGCTTGCTAACTGTGGATGGCAAATCAGTAACTGAAGATCTCATCAGGATGTAGGCAAACGACAGATACTTTATTCCAATTGCACAAAAGGGACACTTGTACAGAACAGATGCTTGAAGGGTACAAGTCTAAAAATGTATTGACAAGCAGACATTCACTGGAAATGCCCTCCCTCTTCTTTGGCTAGCCCAGCAAAGCCACTCATAGAATCATAGAATCAAAGAGTTGGAAGAGACCTCATGGGCCATCCAGTCCAACCCCCTGCCAAGAAGCAGGAATATTGCATTCAAATCACCCCTGACAAATGGCCATCCAGCCTCTGCTTAAAAGCTTCCAAAGAAGGAGCCTCCACCACACTCCGGGGCAGAGAGTTCCACTGCTGAACGGCTCTCACAGTCAGGAAGTTCTTCCTAATGTTCAGATGGAATCTCCTCTCTTGTAGTTTGAAGCCATTGTTCCGCGTCCTAGTCTCCAAGGAAGCAGAAAACAAGCTTGCTCCCTCCTCCCTGTGGCTTCCTCTCACATATTTATACATGGCTATCATATCTCCTCTCAGCCTTCTCTTCTTCAGGCTAAACATGCCCAGTTCCCTAAGCCGCTCCTCATAGGGCTTGTTCTCCAGACCCTTGATCATTTTAGTCGCCCTCCTCTGGTGTCCAGCTTGTCAATATCTCTCTTGAATTGTGGTGCCCAGAATTGGACACAATATTCCAGTTGTGGTCTAACCAAAGCAGAATAGAGGGGTAGCATTACTTCCTTAGATCTAGACACTATGCTCCTATTGATGCAGGCCAAAATCCCATTGGCTTTTTTTGCCGCCACATCACATTGTTGGCTCATGTTTAACTTGTTGTCCACGAGGACTCCAAGATCTTTTTCACACGTACTGCTCTCGAGCCAGGCATCACCCATTCTGTATCTTTGCATTTCATTTTTTCTGCCAAAGTGGAGTATCTTACATTTGTCACTGTTGAACTTCATTTTGTTAGTTTTGGCCCATCTCTCTAATCTGTCAAGATCGTTTTGAATTCTGCTCCTGTCCTCTGGACTATTGGCTATCCCTCCCAATTTGGTGTCGTCTGCAAACTTGATGATCATGCCTTCTAGCCCTTCATCTAAGTCGTTAATAAAGATGTTGAACAGGACCGGGCCCAGGACGGAACCCTGCGGCACTCCGCTCGTCACTTCTTTCCAAGACGAAGGGGAAGCATTAGTGAGCACTCTCTGTGTTCGTCCACTTAACCAATGACAGATCCACCTCACCGTAGTTTTGCCTAGCCCACATTGGACTAGTTTCCTTGCCAGAAGGTCATGGGGGACCTTGTCAAAGGCCTTACTGAAATCCAGGTACGCTACATCCATGGCATTCCCCGCATCTACCCAGCTTGTAGCTCTATCGAAGAAAGAGATCAGATTAGTCTGGCATGACTTGTTTTTGATGAAGGAGTCTAATAGTTTTAGTAGACCATAAGCTGAACAAAGTCAACAGCATAATGGGGCAGCTTAAAAAGTCAATACGATTCTATAGGGTGTTTGAAAAAGATGGACCTGATTTTAAATCACTTATGTCTGAACCTACAAACCACCACCCATGAATATGACTCTTACCCCTTGCCTTAGTCATTTGCAAAATATTGAGGGTTTTTTTTTCTTTTGCTGAGTTATTTTTAGATTTATTTTATTTTAGATTTAGATTTCTGGCCAAAAATGGTTAGTAAAACGTGATAAACCAATGCTTTATTAAACCATTTATAACATTTTTTGGTAATTGTCACATGTTGCTAGTGTTAAATATTGTTTTGAAATTGGGGCCATCATTTTTAAATATCTTGTAAGCTGCATCAATAGAAGTATAGTGGGAGAGCTTCAAGGTGTTTCTACACTGACTGTGCAGGTACAACTGTACCCGGAGCTCCAAATTTGTTTGCTTTGCATTGAATGTTTGTTGTAGTCCTAAGTTTCAGGGACTCTGCAGACAGGTGCCTTCTTTTGGCTGCAATCATAGGGCAAGCCACCTGTCAATTATAGTTAGGTTCCCTGGTCCCGCCCCCTTTTTGGGTTTTTGGAGGGAATAGGAGCCTTTTTGGGTCAGTCCACACAGAGAAGCCTTTCATGCATAATACCAAGAGCTCCTGTAGAAAGCTTCGTCTTCCTTGGCTTGGCCATATACAGCCCACAACTTGGCCGGGGTTATACAGCCCTACAGCTCCTTTGCTGAAGGACTTCAGTCAGCCATCACGGAAACCTGAATTCTTTTCCCCCTGGAAGTCTACAAAGCTCTGCTTGGTAAGGGTCACTCGCGGAAGCCAGAAGAAGTTGGTACCGGGTGCAGGGGCTCCATGCCAACAGAGGCAAAGACAGACTGTCCAGATTAGAAGTTAAGGATTTCCCCATTAGTTACAGTTATGTTCCCTGTGGACAAGATTGAGAGAGAACCAATAGACTGTTAAGAAAGCCTTAAAGTACCTTTTGTTTTCATTAATAAAGAACTTTTTGAACCTTTAAGCAATCTAAAGACTCTGTTTTAAGGAAATCCAAAGGCCTTTAATCTGAGGCAGCCCCGGCATCCCGTTGGGCACACAGAATTTATGTCCTGTGTACAGCACACTGACTATATACTGCAGTTCAAAACTGACTGGAGGCCATGGTGAACACAAAATGCACACTGTCAATGACTACTGCAATCCACATTAAGGATGATCCAGCGCTTCAATAAAAATCACTAGAAAGTCCAAGTGCAGCCAAAACATTAACTACAACTGATACTTGTATACCCCAGATCCTTGGTGAAATTGGCTCCAAAAATGTGGAGCTTACTGTAGACACTAGGCCCCATTGAAGCAGTAAATTCCAACTGAGAAGAGTAGGAGGCTGTCAGAAAACATTCCATGGGAATTTCTTGGCAAGAGGGGCTTATGGATAGCCTGGGCAGGATAATGAATACCCTCTGCTCTTAACTGATGCGTATCTCTTCCAAAATGGAGGTGGGGATGTGGTTCTTTTTTAACCTTTCTGGCCTCCAACCATTTCCAGATATGGCAATCTGTTCAACTTGTAGAGAACTTGGTTCCTTCTGAATGGTTTCCAAGATGGATTATGGTATCAGTGCAGAAGCTCCACTCCCCTACATTTCAGGGTCCATATTGAAGCCCATTGTCTTTTCCAGTAAAAGATGTCCATCTGTTAACTTATGATGCCCCAGTGAATGTCATAGGGTTTTCTTAGGGAAGGAATACTTGTTTATTTACCTTATTTATATTCTGCCTTTCTCTACCCCAAGAGGGACTCAAGGCAGCTTACACAGTGCCTTACAATACAGTATAAACTGAAAAATAAATTGGATTAAAATGAATACATATTAAACATAATTAAATACATTCCAATGTTAAAGAAGTGGTTTTCTTAGTTCCTTCCTCTGAAATACAGCCTACAGATTCTGGTACCCTTTGCTAGTCATTGATCCAACTAATAATATTGGTTTAAATGTTTTAAAATGTTTTAATGTACTTATTATCCTATTTTAAATGTATAGAAATAAATAAATAAATAAATATTTTAGCTTTACATTGTTTTTAATGACATTGAATAGTTGCCTGTGTTGTTAAGCCACCTTGAGTCCCCTCTGGGGTTGAGGAAGGCAGGGTAGAAATGCCGCAAATGAATACATAAATAAAAAATAATAACCAGGACTGAAATAGCTTAGCTTCCAAGACCAGACAGGATCTGGTACCCTTACAGTATTTAGAATACCTAAAATATCCTTACTTCAAAATGAATTTCTGTTCATTAATTGTACAGACCTCTGTTTTGTTTGAAGCCTATCTATTCCTTATACAGGTTGCTATTTTTTAAGGTGGTAAGTCTTCTTTTTTTTGAGATGATTAGGAAGATTATTGCATAAGCATTGAGGCATGTGTTAGCAGTTCCCTAACCACAATTGGAAACAATCTTGATCACACAACGTCATCTCAATCTCACTTCAAATAAATTCTCAAGAGATAGTAAGGATGTCCTTCTCTATGTATGGGGCTTCTGTTAATAGCCTACAGGAAACACTTTCTTCCAGTGTTGGCAGCAGTATAATAAGTCAGAAGTGCTGCCACAGTGAGTTTGGGAGAAAATGTCACTTTCCTCTGCTTCTCTTCCCTATATGCAAGCTATGGGAATTAAGCTCCCAGTTAGCAGACAGGGAAGACCTCCAACTGCAAAACAAGGTTTGGCATTGATAAGTATATCTCTCCTTTGCAGAAAACACTAATGGGGAAAGGCTGGGGATTGCAAAATGCATCTTTATTATTATTATTATATATATTTAATCTATTTGGAGTTACAGTGCTTGTGTACTTGGAAAATCTGGAAGTGATTTACTGCACAACTGCAGACTTGCTCAGTGATGAAGCTATGCAATGGTGGACTTTTGTGAGCCTTTTGTTTAAAGTGGGGGACATAGCCAATGAGGAGCAATGTATGGGTTGGGGGGGGGGGGGAGGGTGTTCTACAAGCTGCTGTGCTAAACTGAAAGTGTGACCAACTTTTTGAAATGCTTTTGAAGAAGTTCATGTGACAACAATCTAGGGGTGTCAGGACAGATTTACAACGCAGAACATGGTTTTGGGACATCATACGGTAATGTCCTAAACACTGCTGATGTTCTTAATGTGGAAATGAAACATGATAGGGTCATTCTTCATTTTTCAGATTTTATTGCAGGCATTAATACAGGAACAGGTAAATAGCTCAGCCACAAAAAAAATCCTCTCTTAAGACTTGCTTGTCTTATAAATGCCATTGCATGCTAACTTATCTTCTGTGATCCAGACTTGGTTAATACAGTCCTTGTGTAAGTTAGAAGTTCATGTGACAACAAGAAGTATCCCCCTCCTGAAGTCTTTCCCATCTTCCATCATGTTAACATATCTTTACAACATTAAAAATTATAAAAACATCTGGGCCAATCTTGCATGCAAAAAATCAGATCACTCAGTATATTTATTGCAAACTCCTTGATCATCATGACATCAAAAATATGAAATAGTAATATTCTATTGTAGCAAACTAGTAACCAGAAAAGGAAGTAAGAATTATATGAAAATGATCTTCCAAAAACAGCTTAATCAAAATATATTTGGCTGACATAATTTACTATATGATTTCAATTGACTTTGTGTGAGGAGCATAGATGAAGAAACAGCCTCTCTAACAGAAAAAAATTGAAGGAGTGCCCTAATGTTAGAATAATATCATTATGAGAGATACAAAAACTAGGCAGATGCTCATATAGAGATGTTGCACAAAGTTTATAATGGAAATTGTCAGTTTGAGAAAGTTCTGTCCTGGATTATGGGGGAAAAAAAACGTTGTATGGTTCTTTGATGTCTAGAGGAAACTGTGCCGGAGAATCTTTATTAAATGCATTATATTCTGTTTTTAGAGCAACTTTCAAAAACAAATCAAGAAATTACTCACCAAATTAACACATTTTTAAGGATCCAGTTCATTTCTTCTTAGCCTCCTGTAAGATGTATAACATTGGGAGCATTTACATAAGCACACAAAATCCATCCCAACCTTAGATTCTACAGTAAGAGTGATTGTATAGCCTGAGATTTGAGGAACATAACAATACAACATTGCAACCTGCAAGTATGCTGACTTCAATAGTGGTACTACTGGAAATAGTACAGAGATTGGAAAACAATGTTGTGAAATAAATCAAGCATTTGTGATGCATTTGAAAAATTATTTAATTATCATCTCACAAATATGTGGATGTTCCTAAGGATTTCCATATCAGCATTACAAGCAAGCTAAAGTCTCCCCCAAGAAGATGTAGAAGTACTGATTTTTACAAAGAAGTTACACCTGTATTTACCAGGCTCCCAAGAGTACATTCATACATTCAGCCCAGGTTAAACTGACTAAGCCCAATGGTCCAATGGTAAAAAAAAACAACCTAGGGCTGTTATTATTTGCCCTGGAAGTGCAGTCAGATTTGTTCAAACTGGTACAGAATGATTAAATTTACTTGGCATTTTTGCTACTCCAGGAATGGCTCTGCATTGACAATTCTGATTAATAGAGGTTTGAAACTATGTTTAATCACCCAAAACTTGACCCTTCAAAAGTATCATTTTGTGATAGGCTGTCCCTCACTCATTTAGAGTGTTTAGTGATTGCACAATTTTAAGATGAAACATTCTTACATGTACAAGGAGTATGTGCCAGAAAAGCTGCCCTTAAAGGTAAAGGTAGTCCCCTGACATTAAGTCCAGTCATGTCTGACTCTGGGGTGTGGTGCTCATCTCCATTTCTAAGCTGAAGAACCAGCGTTGTCTGTAGACACCTCCAAGGTCATGTGGCTGGCATGACTGCATGGAGCGCCGTTACCTTCCCGCCGGAGCGGTACCTATTGATCTACTCACATTTGCATGTTTTCGAACTGCTAGGTTGGCAGAAGCTAGGGCTGACAGCAGAAGCTCACGCCGCTCCCCGGAATCGAACCTGTGACCTTTTGATCAACAAGCTCAGCAGCTCAGTGCTTTAACCTTACTGTGGCAAATTATTCAAATCTGATACCTTCCTTGTATTAATAGATCCAGAAGTCATCATCTCTAATTTTGAGCAAGATAATTGAGACTTGATTTTGGATTTGTTAAGAACAAACTGACCAGGCATAAAGATAAGTTGCTTATCTGTAACCATGTTTCTTCGAGTGGTCATCTGTGAAATCCAGACATATGGTAGCAATTCTCGCGCATGCGCAGCAGCTTGGACCCTATAACAAGCTCTCTATACCTTTAAGGCTATGGCCCCACCCGTCCTCTCCTGTGGACGGGTGGGTCCATAGCCTACTATAGGACCTGTGTCCTATAGTACATATAGGACACAGGTGGGGCTGTAGCACCAGTTCTTCCGCCGTGCAACGGCAGATTAATTGGGGCATGACACTCAGTGGGGAGGCAGGGTGAGGATGTGCCGATTTCACAGATGACCATTCGAAGAAACATAGTTACAGGTAAGCAACCTATCTTTCTATCTCGTGGTCTCTGTGAAATCGCACATATGGTAGACTGACAAGCTGGATGGCGGGCGTCATGCCACCACTGAGGACAGCTCTTCCAAAGGAGTCATGCCGCTTGGAGAGGATGTCCAACTTGTAATGGGCGGCAAACGTCATTGGAGTTGCCCAGGTCACCACCCTGCAGTCTTCATCTAGTGGTATACCACTGAGATACTATAATATAGATGGGTTCCTGAATGAAATACATACAACAAAAATACCACTTGTATAACATAAACAATGATATAATTCAACAACAGTATATAAACATGCTGCACTGTTAACCTCACAGCGACAACAAACAATATGGTGCAAATTTTTAGTACAGTCGTATCTTCTTTAAGTAGCTTGTGGATCAGCTGACCACGACCGGTTTCGGCCTACCTTAGGCCTTCCTCTGGTGGACTGAAATTAATGTACAAATCAATGTTTTACTCCAGTAGCATACACATAGAGCATCTGTATCATTAAATATCATAAGTTACAACACACTTAAGTACTTACAAAGTTATACACTTGAACAAATTCTCCTCAGGGGATACAGATATTTTTGAGTCAGTGGTGTCTACATCAAAGAAACGAAATGTGGATATAAGAGCTTGAAAATTACTATGTTGAACATAATTATGTTGTAGAAATACTTAATATTCAAGTATTTTACACATTAAGAAATTAGTAAAGTCTTCACACTTGTTATTGCATCCATATTTGTTGAACATATCCATTAAATACCATGAGTTACAACACATTTGAATACTTACAAAATTATACACTTGAAAGTATGTTCTCCTCGGGAGATACAATTTTTTTTTGTTGGTATCTACATAAAAGGAACGAAATGTGGCTATAAATTTTTGTAAATCACTATGTTAAGAATGGTTATTTTGTAGAAATATACAGTATTTTACACATTAAGAGGGTACTCACATGATACTCCGCTCTAAGTTGAGTTCTGGCTGCGAGTATGGGAAAGATCTTTGGTATCCCTCTATTTAAAGGGAAAAGAACTAAAATTCTCGTACATCCACACCTATCATATGAGTTCAAATTTTCCCATTTTGCGACCTGCACCTCGAAGGGATTAGTTTATTTACTTATTTGTAGTTGTAATCTTTCCTATGTGGGTCAAACTCGCAGAGAGATAAGATCAAGGATAATTGAACACAGGAGTAAAATCAGAAATCATTCCAGGGAGTCTATACTCTACAAACACTTTGATGATTTACACCATAGCCCAGAATCCTTTAAGTTCCATATCCTTGAAGTGGTTACTCAATCCCAACAAATTGATTTCCACAACAAACTTCTACGGAGAGAAGCATACTGGATTTTTAGATTAAGGACAGAATACCCACATGGTTTGAATGAACCAAATTTGTACAATTGTTACACATAATTTCTGGACCTTTATTATACTATGCATCCCTTCTTAAATACATGGAGAGCACCCACAGTGTCATCTGGTGTTTGCTGTTCACAACTCTTGCTCCTATGGCTCCAACTGAGCTTCACCTGAAATAGTTCTTTTCCCTTTAAATAGAGGGATACCAAAGATCTTTCCCATACTCGCAGCCAGAACTCAACTTAGAGCGGAGTATCATGTGAGTACCCTCTTAATGTGTAAAATACTGTATATTTCTACAAAATAACCATGGCCCTTGTGGAATGGGCTTTGATTGTGGCCAGAGTATCTTTCCCGGCCATCTGATACGCCAAGTGCATAGTAGACTTGATCTGAAAGACACTGGGACGAAACAGGAAGGCCTGCAGCGTCTGCCCAGTACTGAAGAAAAGGTCTCTGAGACTTCCTAATGGATTCTGTCCTATGCAAATAGAAAGCAAGAGCCTTCCTGACATTAAGGAGGCGAAGAGATCGTTCCAGACCCGTAGAAGGGTTAGGGAAAAAAGCGGGCAGAATGATGTCTTGAGACACATGAAAAAGCGTAGGCACTTTTAGCAGAAAAGAAATGACGGTATGCAGAACAAATTTGTCTGCTTGGAATCTAATATAAGGCCAGGAATTCCAACAGCAGTGGAGTAGAGGCGGACAAGGGATCCACATTATGCTGTTTGAGAAATTCTGAGAAATGCTTCCACTTGGAGGCATAGGAAGTCTTGGAGGAATCCTGATGGGCCGCATTAAGAATAGTTGCGCCATGCAGTCAGGTGGAGGTGATGGAGATCTGGATGGAGCATCTGTCCGGAGTGGGAGGACAGAAGGTCTGGCCTGTAGCTCAGCCGTGTGTACTCCCTTGCGGACGTGGCGAGGAGAGAGGCGAACCATGGTCGGTGGGGCCACCATGGCGTGACCAGGATGCAGTCTGCGTTGTCTTCATCTATCTTCGCCAGAACTCTCGTCAGGAGGGGAAACGGAGGATACATGTAAAGGAGAGGATCAGGCGTCTCCGAGACAGCTTCGGTGAGAGTCTCGGGGCAGTCTGGCACAATACAGGTCGCCCTTCACATTCTGCGGTGATGCAAAGACATCGATGGTAGGCCAGCCCCACCTGCGGAAGAGAGCGGCAGTCTCGTCAGGATGCAGCGACCAGTCGTGCGTCACTGGCAACTGCCTGCTGAGCCGATCGGCTAGAGTGTTATCCTCTCCCGGCAGATAAATGGCAGTGAGGTGGATGTTCCTGAGAACGCACCAGTCCCATATGGTCAACGTGAGCTGGAGCAGGAACGGGAGTGGGTGCCGCCTTGCTTGTTCACATACCAGCCCATAGTGGTGTTGTCTATGAGGAACTGGACAACTTGTCCTTGCAGAAAAGGCTCGAAGGATTTGAGTGCCTTGAAGATAGCAAGGAGCTCCAAAATGTTTATATGGTTCGTGGCTTCTTGCCGGGACCATCGACCTTGAGCCACAAGGTCTCCCGAATGGGCACCCCAGCCCTGCATAGAGGCATCTGTTGTAAGCTGCACAGTTGGCTGCTGGGAACAGAAAGGCATGCCGCAGCAGACATTGGCATGGCACAGCCACTGTCAGCTCCGGATGCTTACAGGGACAGTGAGGATTCTGCGTGGGCTGTGATGAAGAGGATGAAAGACGTGAAGAAACCAAGACTACAGTGTTCGCAACCGAAGACGTGCCAGTGGGGTCACTGCTGTTGTGGAGGCCATGTGGCTGAGGAGCGACTAGAAATGGCTGGCTGGTACCTTGCATTTATTTATTTATTTATTTATTTACAGTTCTTATATTCCGCCCTTCTCACCCCGCAGGGGACTCAGGGCGGATTACAGTCAACACATATATGGCAAACATTCAATGCCAGTTTGACAAACCACGTTTAACACACAAATACACCAAGGCTATTTAACTTTTTTCTGGCCGCCAGGGGAGCTGCTGCTTTCCATCGTCCATCAACGACACCGATGAAGTTCTTCCGCATTCCACATTCCCCGGAGTCCTCTTTCTTTATGGCCTCATAAATTAGTTAAATTTAGCCTCCCACACAAGGTGGTACCTTATTTTCCTACTTGACAGATGCAACTGTCTTTCGGGTTGCAAAGGTAGACAACAGGCTACACAATGGCTGGACACCCACTCCAGCCCGGGCTGGCTTGAACTCATGACCTTTTGGTCAGAGTGATCTTAATGCAGCTGACACTCAGCCAGCTGCGCCACAATCCCGGTGCAAGTTGTGCAAGTTGTGAAGAATCAGTGACTGAAGAACTTGGTAACAGTCTTCTGGCAGGAAGGCTCATGAGACCGTACAGTCCAGGATGGCACCAATGTAATGGATACACTGAGTCGTCTCCAGATGTGACTTGGCTCGATTGACGACAAGGCCCAGGTCCTGCAAGAGAGATAACGTAGTATCTATGTGCTGGAGATCTTCTCGGGTTTGGGCAACCAAAAGCCAGTCGTCAATACAGGGGAACACTGTGATGCCCTGGAAGCGGAGGTGTACTGCCATCACTGCCATACACTTAGTAAACACCTGCAGCGCAGCTGAAATGCCGAAGGGAAGAACCTGGAAGCAAAAAGCATCCTGGCCTATCATGAAAGCCAGATAGCGATGGTGTTAGGATGCAATGGTGATGTGAAAATAGACATCTTTGAGGTCTATTGTCGTGAACCAGGCTCCCTAAGAGAGAAGAGGGAGAAGTGTGAAAAGTGTGACTATGCGAAAGCGGTGTGCATGGATGTGCCTTTTGAGGGCTCTCTAAAATAGGGCGCTGGCCACCGTCCTTCTTGGAGACAAGAAAGTACCTTGAAAAATATGCCTGAGGGGAAAAAAGATGGAGGGGCACTATGGCCCTCTTTTCCAACACGTTACGCACTTTCTCCAACAAGACCTCAGATATAGGAGTGGCGCAGATGCAGCCCACCTTTGGGTCAGACTTAAACTCAATGGCATAGCCCCTGTGGACTACATCCAGGACCCATGTGTCCATTGTGATGGAGCACCACTTCAGAAGGAACAGTGCCAGTCGTTCCCCCAGGACAAAGAAAGGTTTCCCAAAGACCATGGCACCACGTGGACAGAGGTTGTGCTCAGAGAAGAAGATAACAATGAGCTATCAAAATCAGCGTCTTGGTTTGGCCTGGGACTTCCGTTACCAGTCTGCCGAGACTTCCCTAATTGGGACTGCCTATTTGCTGATGGAGAACATGCTCGCAGAAAGGACTGTTGCCCTGTGTAGGAGCGATGAGTGGTAGCAGGAGGTGGCTGCCATCGCGGCTTCGACTGAGAAGAGGATGTTGTTGTAAAGCCATACTTATTGGCTACTTGCCGCACCTTTTCCTTCTCTTTGAGATTGGTATCTGTATCCAGATTAAACAAAGTATCATCACGCCAAGGCAGTTCCTCTGCTTGAGCCTTGCCTGCATCAGAAAGTGTCGATGATCTCAACCAGGCGTGTCTGCGCATCGCAGTAGCCATCGCAAAAAATCTCACTGCTGTCTCTGCCATATGTTTGGCCATGTCCTTTTGTGCCCTGGTTAAGAGCAGGGCCTCCTGCTGGTATGCTCTAGGCAGGCTTTGCTGATCATGGTGAGGGTTTTCTTTGAATTCTTGCCATGATGTACATCAACCATCACAGAATTCGGGTTAGGTGGTCTCGCCACCCATTGTGCCTGAGCAAAGTCGACACTATACATGGTATAATAACGTCTGGATACAGGAGGCACTGTAGCTGGTGGAAGGCCAACTTAATGAGGTAAGGAAGTGAAGGCAAAGCTGATGCTGGAGGCATGTCCTCATCCTGCTGCTCCAAAGGGAAGAGTGGATCTTCTGTAATAATTCAATGTGCAAATTTGATAAATGTGAATTTAATATGATGTGTGGGAATGAATGGAAGGATGGAAGGATGTGTGGTTGGAGTTAATAATTTTGGAAACACCAGTATCTTGGCATTGTTCTTAGGGAAAGAAGTTTTGGTATTTTGGCGTTTTGAAGTTTTGGTGTTATGGAACTGTGCATTGTCAGGCTGCAGAAAATCAAGGTCTGGCCTAACAGGTGCTTCTCCAAGGAGGGAGAAAAGGATATGGTAACATTTGGATGCATGTACATGTGGTGTACATGTGGTGAGAATGTTGAGTGAAAATGTAATTGCCCTTTCTTAACCAATGTAATTTCTAACCCAATGTAGTTGCATAGAATCTGTATGTCCAATGTCATTCTTTGTCTAAATGTTTTTTGTAATCTGATATACCTTCTCACACTGGAAATTGCAATAAAAAGAACCTATGCTTCAAAGTTATTGAAAAGTCATTAATGACACTTCCACCACATCTGGGACCTTTGGAGTTGGCATATCTAAGGCTCATGTCAATCGAGTCATTAAGGCTGAAAAAGAAGATGTATCTTCTGTCTTAGCTGGTTCTGCATCCTCAGAAATGGTTTGAGGCTTTGGAGTGGCCTGTGAGGAGGTCTGATGAAGCAGCTGTTGCCACCGGGGGTTCACATGGAGGGCCAAAATAGTACACTTTGCCACCAGGAGAATAGTGGATGTATTCAGAAAGTAACGGCTGGATACATCTATAGGCATGATGAAATTGATCATGCACTGGCAGAGCCAACCGGTGATGAGATCGTGGTGAAGGTAAGTATGAAGATGGGCTCTGAGAACAAGGAGAACAGGAAAATGCTCCAGAGGACCTGGATCCCAGCCGAGGCCCTGATGGAAGGGCTGATGGAGGAGGAGAATGGTCCCGTCGCTCCTCCTGGGGCTGTGGAGGCAATGCTGTCACAGAGGCGGGCTCCACGCTTCTGGCCCCATGCTCCTCCACTGCTACCCTCGAGGAGGGCAAGGCAGGGACAGGGAGCATTAGCGCAAGGGGGCTACATTCTCTAGGGGGAGCAAGGCCACCTCTTTGCGCTTGAGTTGTGTGGCTCTCTGGAGCGCGCGCGCCACCTCAGCGGAAGAAGGCCTCCCTTCCGGCACAGGCTCTTGGCTCCACCCATGCTCTTCTGCCCGGGGAGTCAGGACGCCAACAGCAGCCTCAGGAGCCTTCACCCTCTTCTGCTTCCCCTTGGAAGCTTTGCCGGGCAGTGCTGCTTCGGCGTCACCAGGGAAGCAGAGCATGCCAGAGGTGGAGGAGGATGCAGCTGGCGGCGGCGGCTCTGAAGCTGCTCGGCATGGGGAAATGGCAGGGAGAAGCAGCTTCCCATAAAGTAAGGTTTTTAAATTTGCCTGCTGGCTTCTCCTGGTTTGGGGGTTAAAAGTTTGGCAAACAGTACAGGTTTGGGCAACACAAGCTTCCCCCGAGCACAAAAGACACAAGGAGTGCCTGTCAGAAACAGGAAACTTCACCCCACATGCAGTGCGCTTTTTGGAAAGTGTTGCAGACATACTGGCCTGAGAATGGTCAAACACTGTCTTAGGTCGAGGCAGGCAGCAAACAAGGGTGGTCAAACAGTCCAGAAATCCAAGTTGAGGTAAATCCAAAGAGTCGCCAAACAAACCAAGTCAAAAACCAGAATAAATGAATGGAATAGAGAGAGGGTTCCTAATGCTGCTGCTTGCACAGGCGGAAAAAAGAAACTGGTGCTACAGCTCCACCTGTGTCCTATATGTACTATGGAGAGGATGGGTGGGGCCATAGCCTTAAAGGTATAGAGAGCTTGTTATAGGGTTAGAGCTGCTGTGCATGCACAAGAATTGCTACCATATGTGTGATTTCAGAGACCACGAGATAGAAATTACAACAGGTTTCTACAATTCAAATTATCTAGGTAACAAACAAACAAAAAGTCCTGTTCCATTTGCTAGAATTGTATGTTGGAGCAGAATATGGAGTATGTCCACAAAAGAGAGACTAATGGGACAACTAATTTTGAAGAAAAACAAAAAAGGGAAGAGATAGGTGATACAGCTTTATATTCTCTCATCAACAGATGATACACAATTCTGAGATCTGTACATGTAAGCATTAAAGGATTTACTTAGTATGGGCTGGTTTTCCATTTCCATTGGCTGTGGCAGCTGTGATATATTTATAGCAGGATTGGGAGTCACACTAATGTGAGAATTGCACCTCACAGTAATCTTCACATTGGCCATGCCAATTAATTTATTGTTATACAGTGCCGTGTACATTGATGGTGCTAAATGGTAATGACAGTGATCATCAGCAAAGAATGTACAGAAATATATGTCTGAAGAGTTGTGAAAAATACTGAAACAAAAATATTGTACGACTTTAAGATTCAAACTGATAAACAATTAGAATATTATGTGCTAGACATAGTTATGCTTGGGAAAAAGAAAGCTTGAATTATAGATGTGCCAGTGCTAGGGGACAGCAGAACTGAAGAAAAAGAGAAGGAAATGATTATGTATTATTGAGAGCCAAAAATTGAGTTTTGATGCCTCTAGGAAAAGAGTTCCCAATGGGTATAGGTTTTCTGCCAGCAATTCCAAACAGATTGAGAGCATAAGTTAATGAAGCTGTCATCAATAAGATAACAGCACAATTGCGAGAAGTGACATTCATCAAAGTATGAACATATTCTTAGATTCATGAACAGAATCCCAATCATTGATAATCCAAAACTTCAGTCAGTAACATCCAGTAGACTGTGAAACAGATATAATAACTACCACCACTGTGACAATGAAACCAACTCTAAGTCACACTGTTTCCCATTTAAGCTTTGATAGATTTTCCAAGTTTTAGATTTGCCATTTTTGGTGTGTTTTTTTTTTAATTGTCTTACCTCCAAGAGAAGAGATGGCAGTGGAGGAAGGACTCCAACCTGAAATGGTTCTGGTAGCCCTTCTCATTTTGTCCTTAGTCAGACAGCTGAACTAAGTGCTCCTTCCTACCTTCCCTGTCTCCCCAATGGGCCCATAGAATTAGGAATATAGACCCATGCAGACAAGATGACTTCCAGGTTTCTTCATACTCCCTCCTCACCCCAGGGGAAAGACTGCACTACCAAGCCAATTTGAAACAAAAGTGAGGTATTGTGCATGGAGAGGAAATTCTAAAAAATATAAGAATTTCACTCCCAAAATTTAAAGTTAAAAAAGGGGTGCACCTTACATTCTATGACGCCATACATTAGGTGAAATGAAGTAATTGGATGCTGTTTACAGTTTTAGCCACTCAGCAATTTGCTGTTCTGGAACAGCATGAAGACAAGGTTTCAAAAGAAAGTCCCAGTTATTACAATGTGAGATGGGAGTACTCCACAGTCCTCACTTCATTCCTAAAGTGAGAGCTACAAGCTCAGTTGATGGGAATAATTAGGTTCCATTGAAAATGTGGTGAAGCCTAGAACGTCACTCTGCTGTGTCAATTTCTCAACAAAGTTTTTCTTACAAATCTGATGCCATTTGATTATACGAGAAATAATTAAGTATGATACATTTTGAAAAAGGTGCTTTCTATGATTTGGAAACAAGATTATTTTGCTAATTAAGATAAAATTCAAAGTGTAATCAACTGTTTTCTAATGTGTGTTGAAAATATATGGATATAACTATTTTAGCTAGACTACCATATTAGGATTATTGTATGAATTCTGTAGAAATTGTACACTGTTCTTTAAGTCCTCAGAATAAACCAACAATTTCAACATACACATTTTAAACACATGAAAATGAATCTTAAACATGGTTTTCCAGCATTATCATAGTTTTATTTAAAAGTATTCCGACTTCAGGTTTCTTTGGTATGATTATGTGAGGCTAAATGCTGTTAACAGAATTAATTTAGTATCTTAACTGATAATTTGTACATATAATATGAAAATTATAGTGTTCCCCTACCCATCAAAATAATATCTGGATTTGCTATTTTTTCTCCCTGTGCCATAATTTAAGCTAAAAATTATATATGCGTGTGTGTGTGTTTTATTTTCCAAGGGATAAATCCCTTATGTGCAACGGAATACCAACTTTGCCTTCTATTTAAAATGATCTATTAGAAACAAATGTTTTAATATAAAGAAACAGTAGTAGTGTGATGCAGTTATCTACAAAATGCTATCAAAATATACTACACAATGTTCATATTTGTGCAGTTATTAACATATATACAGAAATGTTTTTCTGAATAGAAATCAGCATATATTAATGGATGTTATTTTTATCTTAGCTCACCCCACCCCCAGTCCTTGGCACACTTAGATTCGGCTCCATTATTGGACATATATAAAATTCTAAGTACTTATGAGGGAAAAAGAACAGAAGAAATCCAAATAACTGCTTAGATTCACACAGAAGGCGTGGACTAACCAAGCTGAACTTTTATTTATTTTTTTCTGTCCTCCTTTCTGCAGCAAGTTCACAAACTTCATTAAAATTGTATTTTTTAAAGAAGCAGTTTACCATGTAGAATGGAGCGGAGAGAGGGAACTTAATCTAATTTCCCCTTGAACACACACAACTCATTTCCTGGTTCTTGGATCCTGACCACTGTATCAAATATATAAATAAGGCCCCCAAAGTTTATGTAAAACTTTCCAGACAATTGTGAGTAATCCAGGAGGACAGAATATTTGCCACTGTCACGAAGCATTAGGTTGTATATACAGAAGCAAAGGAATGTAAACAGACAGAAGGCACAGAAAAGGCCCTGATCCATTTTCCAAATGAGACCGAAGTGAGATTTTTCATAATTCTGTCATCAGCAGTCTTTTCATCATCTTTTCTCGGTCAAGTTCATGCCTTAAGGGCTGAGTGCTGTGGAATTGAAGATATAAGCAATTATGGGAACATGTCACATGTTTAGGTTAAAACAACACTTCAGTAATATCTACCAGAGTAAAGAGTTTCTTTTTTACTATTAAATAAAAATGTTAAAAAATCAAAGATAAATCATTCATATTTCATGACCTTATCACAGAGGCCAGACAAGGTGTCCTGCTTTGCCTGGCTTTGCCGCTGGACAGAGAGGGCAGCAGGGTGAATCTGTCACCCCGTGAACCACTCCCTCATGGTGATGCTTACCCCATCACACATGGGAAGCATTGCCCTCCCGGTGAGGACTTGTGTTGATGGCCGGTGTAGGCTCCGTGCCCTAAACAGGGTGAAAGTGTCCTAGGACTCTAAAATTGCACCATCTGATGAGATCCTTAAATAAGTGAAATGATTTAAAAATGATTTGATTTGATAATTAAAGGAAACAACCCACAAACAAAAAATAGTGAAAATCTTGAAAAAGTATTATTTTTGGATTATAATGTAGCTGAAATCCATTATGCATCTTGGGTCCCATATAATGCCGTTTGAAAGTACATTTTATGGTCAGCATAGATATGGTCTTGGTCAAGCCCCTCCCCAGAAGCTAGAGAAGTCAAGGGTTCTCTGCCAATTGCTTAGTTCTACTATCTAATTTTACAATGAGGCCTCATATCTGTTTGCTGTGGAATTACCCAATGGGCTTCTCTTTGTTCCTCTGGTATATAATAATATTGCACCAGATTTTGCATGAATTGAAGTAGATTTTTTCAGTGTGGTGAGGCAGACTTGATTGCCCCCTGGCTTCTCTGATTCTCCTTTCCTGAA
Source organism: Anolis sagrei (assembly GCF_037176765.1). Lineage (NCBI taxonomy): Eukaryota > Metazoa > Chordata > Lepidosauria > Squamata > Anolidae > Anolis > Anolis sagrei. Next base: position 58,801,988 of record NC_090026.1, read on the forward strand.
ATGGCTGGCAGTAGGCATTATTTTTAAAGCAATTTCCAGCAATGGTTTTTTTTTAAAGCCAAATATTACTGAAATTGCTTGGGAAGAGTGATGGGGAGGGAGGGAGTGTACTAGGGCAAATCGATCACACAAGGCAGATGATGGAAACATTGCAAGACTGACTGTTATTGATGGGTTTTGCCCGTCAATAATGTGGGTATGTTTAATCATGGTGACCAGCAATGGAATACATACAGCATCCTGTGATAGGGTGACAATGTTGGTTCAATGCTGGTTTGCCTCACTCATGTAATAAAATCCACAATTTCAAAATCATCTTTGTATGAAGTTCATACCGAGTATCACTTTGAAAACTGAGTTTTGTAAGAACTGACTATTTTAAGTGGATACAGATAATATGATTATACAACATGTATACTATCTTTAAGCCGCCAATGTATTTTTAAATGCTGTATTACAGAGGGTGCAAGGCTTACAGTGCAGAAAATGTCACAAGGAAGAAAATATGGGAAGGGGATAAACAATCCATCTAGGATGTGAATCTTAGCATCTTTAAAAACCAAGTCCAGGGAACCTGGTGGTGACCTCAGGTGTTGATGATCTCTCACTAGTTCCCATGCTCTCTCGCTAGTTTTTCAGCTAGTTTGGGATGATGGGAACCAAAGTCAAACAACTTTTAAAAGGTCACAGATTCACCACCCGTGACCTACAAAAGTAGGCCAACACTCTTCCCTTTCCATGTTCAGTGGTATTGCTTGACTTCTTTGCCCCTCCAAGCATGAATTGCCACAACCGACTGCAGAGATATAGTAATATCTGTTTGGAAGAAGGATATATTACCTGTCTGCCAGATAAACAGGTTTGTGAGGTGAATGGATGGTTTGCGCAGGTGAAGTTGGAATTGTTTCCACAAGAGACCTTCTCCCAGGTGATGGCATAACTGGAGACAGCATCTTTGGAGATGATAACACTACACAACACTGCAGCTTACTGTCTCTAAAGTCTGTCTACAAATAAAAACAATAGAGAGAACAAAAGCTGTTGTTCCTTTCTTTCTTCACATTTTAGCCACAAATTCTTTTACAGCAGTATTCTTTTAAAAATCAAAATGAATGACATTTTTTCCCCATAAAAACTGTATATATTAAATGCCTTTTAGCAAGAAGACCTTTGTGGCAATGACACAATAAATGAAATATGGACTTCTCTGAATTGACTGCTAAAATTCTATGAACTTCAATGCCCTGCAGGAGATACACGCCATACCAATATGAAGAAAAGAGAATGTAGAACAATTAATCAGATTTAAATTTTTAATAGTAGTGTCTATTTAAGGGCACTGGCAGCATGAGCTGTAAGCTCGGGGCATTTGTGGAAACCTGTGTCTCCATAGGATACATTTGCATGGACACCTCAGTTCAAGAAAGAAACCTAAAATCCTATTACAGGATTTTTTCATTTCATTTCCATCCCCATTCCCATAAATAAAATCCCGTGGTAGGATTTTGTGTTAGGATGTTCAGATAAAACAAGACAATTCAAGGTGCTGATTTATCTGAACAGGGTTACTCTTCATATAATTCCAACATTGACAATTTCTAAATGTCAAAGTAGAAGACAATCTATATAGTGATAATGTATACTTCATTCATATGCCTATTATAGTGAAAAATACGATATTTTATGTAGTTTTACAAAAGATTGAACTTATTGTACAATAACTGCAATTTAATAATGCTTTCAGGAAATTCAACAATACATTCTTAATGAATCTAGAATTTAAATAAGTTTCCTCTAAATGGATAACTTTTCATTTACTTTTTATTAATGTCAAGATTATAAAGGTCAAAGAAAGATCCATGAACAATTTTCTACATAAGCAAAAGATGGGGCACTTTAAATAATCAAGCACCGAAAAGACACAATTGTACTGGTACTAAAATTGAAATGTACATGGGCAAGTAGAAAAACACTCAGACTGAGAAGCTGAACTGCAAGTTATGTATCAAAAAGTTTTTTCTAAATACGGGTATATAATTTTAGCAGAACCATTAAATCTAGTATGATGTTCTCAACATAGAACAGAAGTCAATGAATTTGAAAGGGCTTACCATAACATAATCCCTAATACTATGTTTCATGCATATTGTAGTGAGATATTCTTAACTTCTATATAATTATAATAGGCTTACTTTTAAAGGTTTAAAATAATGTGATCTGAACCAGTGGTTGCAAAATTTTCCTGTTTTTTTCACATTGCTTTGTAAAAATGTCACATGGGTTCACAAAATGATTAGGCACTGAAGGAAGAAGCCAGAGTTTTTTAGAGATCAGTGTTTGAATGGGACTTGGGAAAATTAGGTTCAAGTCCCCATTAGGTCATAACCTTGGACAGTCTGGCTGACTGACTTCACAGCTTTCTAGTGAGGATGCAATGGGGAAAGGGGAGCCACCAGTACATTGCCTTTAGCTAACTGGAGGAAATTGAAGGAATACATAGCTATCAAAGTTTGGAATGATAGATTTTAACATTAATTTGACAATCATTAGAAACTGGTGAATTCATTATTAACAACACAAACAGGGACATTATTTTATTCATTATTTTAGCATTAAGCAATTCGTTATTTAGGACTTTTGTTTCCAGAACAGAAGAGTTACAGAAATGGTACAGAAGCTGCCACCATTGATTTGAGGGACACATTTTGTCATGGCACCTTAAAAATGCTGTTTGTAATTTTAAGACTGCCTTCCTCAGTATGATCTTTTTTTCTCCACATGGACTGCTAATCCCATTACATAATTACTGTTTGAGAATGAGGGAAATCCCAACAATACTGGAAACCTTTAGTTTGGAAAAGCCGGCCCTATCTGTTGGATTGTTTTGCCATTTATCTCTACCTTTTTTTTTTTTACTAGTTCCTTCTACTCCTGCAACATGCCAAATTCATTTGCCTTTCTGATGCATTGTTCATGAAAGGCTAATAAGTACGGTAAATCTTAGTAAATAATTAATTTAACTTGTGGGCATTGATCTACTTCAAGTGCAGCAAAAAGAGGTTAGTTACAAAGGTCATGCTTAATGCTGTTTAGAAATGTTTTGTGTGCTTTCGAGTGTAGCCCAGCTGAATCATTGCATGTTGTGTAGTTCCCCATTATCTATAAGAAAGTATCATGTACAACTTACTTACTTTTACTTACGCGATCCCTCATAGCTCGGGGATGATTGTCAGATGTGGTGTCTTGGTGGTGGGTCCGTAAGTGGCTGTGGAGCCCTATTCTTGATCCGCATGTTCTCCCGCAGTGAGGACTGGTTTCCAGGCGGAAGGCGGCCTTCCTCTTGGCACGTTTCTCCCTTTCGCCCTCCATTCGTGCCTCTTCAAATTCTGCAGCTGACCTCCAACTGGAGTGCTCAAGGGCCAGGGCTTCCCAGTTCTCGGTGTCTATGCCACAGTTTTTGAGGTTGGCTTTAAGCCCATCTTTAAATCTCTTTTCCTGTCCACATTCCATTTCCCATTCTTGAGTTTGGAGTAGAGCAAGTGCTTTGGGAGACGGTGATCGGGCATTCGGACAATGTGGCCAGTCCAGCAGAGTTGATGGTGGAGGACCATCGCTTCAGTGCTGGTGGTCTTTGCTTCTTCCAGCACGCTGACATTTGTCTGCCTGTCTTCCCAAGAGATTTGCAGAATTTTTCGGAGGATGGAATCATTACAGGAGTTGCATGTGATGTCTGTAGACAGTCCATGTTCCACAGCAGGGTTGGGAGGACAATGGCTTTATAAACAACTACTTTGGTATCCCTACGGATGTCCCAGTCCTCAAACATTCTCCGCTTCATTCAGAAAAATGCTGAACTCGCAGAGCTCAGGCGGTGTTGTATTTCAGTGTCAATGTTGACTTTTGTGGAGAGGTTGCTGCCAAGGTACCGGGATTGTGGCGCAGCTGGCTGAGTGTCAGCTGCATTAAGATCACTCTGACCAAAAGGTCATGAGTTCGAAGCCAGCCCGGGCTGGAGAGGGTGTCCAGCCATTGTGTAGCCCGTTGTCGACCTTTGCAACCTGAAAGACAGTTGCATCTGCCAAGTAGGAAAATAAGGTACCACCTTGTTTGGGAGGCTAAATTTAACTAATTTATGAGGCCATAAAGAAAAAAGACTCCGGGGAATGTGGAATGCGGAAGAACTTCATCGGTGTCGTTGATGGACGATGAAAAGCAGCAGCTCCCCTGGCGGCCAGAAAAAAGTTAAATAGCCTCGATGTATTTGTCTGTTAAATGTTGTTTGTCAAACTGGCATTGAATGTTTGCCATATATGTGTTTACTGTAATCCGCCCTGAGTCCCCTGCGGGGTGAGAAGGGCGGAATACAAGAACTGTAAATAAATAAATAAATAAATATTCTAATGTTACACAATTAAGCTGTATTTCTGGCACTGGAGAGGGATTGGCTGGTAACTGCTGGAAGAGCACTTTGGTTTTCTCGATGTTCAATGAGAGGGTGAGCTTCTCATATGCTTCTGTGAAAGTGTTGAGAGTGGCTTGTAAGTCTTCTTCTGAATGCACACATATGATGTTGTCATCAGCATATTGGAGTTCTATAACAGATGTTGTTGTGACCTTGGTTTTGGCTTTCAGTGACCTTGGTTTTGGCTTTCAGTCTGCTTGCCAACAGATATGATAGATTATTTCCACTCCGGTGGGAAGCTTCCCATCAACAAGATGAAGTATTATAGTGATGAAGATGGAAAATAAGGTTGGGGCAATAACACATCCCTGTTTGACACCTGATTCCATCTTAAATGGGTCACTTGAGGAGCCATTGCTGTCCAAGACTGTTGCCATCATGTGATCATGGAGGAGCCATAAGATGTTCACAAATTTGTCAGGGCACCCAATTTTTTGGAGGATGGTCCAGAGCACTGTGATTCACTCTGTTGAATGCCTTTGCAAGGTCAATGAATGCCATGTACAGAGGTTAATTTTGTTCCCTGCATTTTCTTGGAGCTGTTGTGCTGTGAAGATCATATCCACTGTTCCTCTGGAGGAGCAGAAGCTGTTCTGGGATTCTGGGAGGGTGTCTTCTTAGATGGGCAGAAGGCGGTTTGCAAGGATTCTTGCGAGGATTTTCCCAGCGGAGATTAGAAGGCAGATACCTCAATATGTAGTTTTCGCAGTCTGTTCTTTCCCCTTTTTTGAAAAGGGTGATGATGGTGGCATCATTGAAGTCTGTTGGAATGTTCTCTGTCACCCACAATTTTCAATGAGCTGGTGGAGTTGTTGTGTCAACTCAGGTCCATCCCCTTAAAGATTTCAGCAGGGATCCACTGACTTTGTTATTTTTTTGTTAGCTGATGGCATTACTGACTTCTTCCAAACTAAGCAGTGCTGCAAGCTCATCCTTGGTTTATTGTTGTGGAATTTTGTCCTCCTTGGGTATCTTCAATAGGACGGTGTCCAGCTGATAGTAAAAAAAATTCTTGATGTCTTCATCAGCATCTAGTGTTGGTGCATAGGCACTTAGGATGGTTGCCTGTTGGGTTTTGGCAAGGTTAATTCTGAGGGTTGAGAGTTGTTTGTTAATGCCAATGGGTACTTCGGTCAGGTGCTTCACCTGGTCATTTCTGATAGCAAAGCCAACTCCATGTATTCTCCAGTCTTCTTCAGGTAGTCCCTTGCAGAAGAAGATGTAGCTGCCTTTTTCTTCCTTCAGCTGTCCCTCTCCTGCTCCTGAAGTGCTGCTATGTTAAAGTGCCCCAGCTCCCTTGTGATGATAGTAGTCCTGCATTTGGGTGTTCACTGTCAGTGTTGTCCAACGGTGTCTTGTACATTCTATGTTTTGAAGTTTATTTTTCTTTTTTGGCCTGACTGGACGCCAGCAGTCCAGTCAGGGATAAGAGAGGCAGATTATGTTTGGGGCACCTTTTCTAGCCCCTTCCCCATGTGGGGTGAGCAGATTGGATCCTAAAAAGTGCTGCTGAGTCATGGATACAGCTGCTGAACTACTCAACTGCCTTGGACAACTGAATCCATATCCAGGTAGAACAACTGAATCCATATCCACCACCCATGTTCCAGTCTGTCACTCAGGGCTGCCCCTGTTGCCACTCGCTGATCGTGGTGGGATTTATGTTAGTTTGTTTTTATTTTTCTGAGAAGATGCCTGTGCATAGGGTTTTTTTAAATGTGTTGAGGTCAGTGCACAGCTCCTCAACACACAGTCTTCACAGATTGAGGTCCCATCCAGCCGCATGGTTAACACGACGACGGTGGCTTCTCCATCTGTTGCCTTCACAGCCATTGTAACATGTAACATGTTATCCTCCACCTGTTCCGCTGTTGAGGTCTTTGAGTCTTCGGATTGTGCTTGGTCTGGAACCTCCTCGTGGCCCCTCCTGATGATGTATGACTCCAGTGGTTGCACCCGCAGGTTCATTGGAACATGCAAGCCCCCTCACCATGACAAGGTGACAATCCATAGTTGTACAACAACTAGTGATAAGGCATATGTTGTGCTCATTTATCGCAGTGGGACTTGTCTCTCAGTAGTATTTTTAAAGAGAGACATAAGCAGAAATGGGAGGGCTTGACTGCAGTTACTGTAGCTTGGAGCAATGAAGGCAGACTCATGTCCATCCTTGCTGATAAACACTGATAAAAGAAGATGTTGTAAATTGTGTGATTGAGGTAATCAACACTTCTTTGAAATAAATTCTAATATCAGTGAAATAAGGAATTATAAGTTCCTGCCAGTTTTTAATCACATCCTTTAAAATAAGGTCTCAGGGAAAATGGTGTCATTTGCTTTGGTAATCCAATCCAAACCGGAAAAACAGCTTTGGGTACTGCTTTCAGTATATTACAAATATAATAATAATAATGATAATAATAAGAATCAGCCGTTATCAGGACCTCAAAATCGAACTGCAAAGGCTCTGGCATAAACCAGTACAGGTGGTCCCAGTGGTCACTGGCACACTGGGTGCAGTGCAAAAAGATCTCAGCTGGCATTTGGAAACAATAAACATTGACAAAATCATGATCTGTCAACTGCAAAAGAGCACCTTACTTGGATCTGCACGCATCATTCGAAAATACATCACACAGTCCTAGACACTTGGGAAGTGTTCGACGTGATTTTGTAATATGAAATCCAGCATATAGATCTCGTTTGCAGTGATATACTGTGGTTTTGTGTCAGAATAATAATAATAATAATAGTAATAATAATAATAATATCTATGTCAAAAACAGGACAGATGCAGAGCACCATGTTGATTTTGAGAGAAATCTTGGTTACATTTGATATCACAGTTCTTGTATCTTTCTAGGTTATCTGACTGATAGGACTTGGCGCACCATTTTGTAGTACTTCTGGTCTTATTTAGCTGCATGTTACCAGAAGGTGGTGCTAGTGGACTGTTACTTGGCCTCATGATGGTTACGTTATGGATTTCTTCAGGATTTAATATTGTTCCTTATGTTTTCTTAATATTTATATGAAGGGTTTTGTTTTTCCTTTGCAGCTGAGAAGGAGAGCGATCAGATGACCAGGGTAAGAAAATGTTACATTTTTCTTTGAAGTAAGAAAGGACAGCTCACAATATCACACACCCCAAAATGCATGGCTAAACCAGAGTTTTCTTACTGCATTTTAAAAGGCATTTTCTAAAGATGATAGAAAGTACATTCAAAAATCAAAACATGGAAAAAACAGAGGGATGGAATAGTTTTCATTTAATACAACTTTGAAATGACTTGAAGCTTGGTTTGTGAAGAAATTAGGACAATGTTGTGCTGTCAAAAGCATTTTCACTCATGTCTAGAGTCACTGCTTGGGAGTGGTTTTGGACCAAACACTGCTCTTGAAAGTCTGGGAGGCTGCTGCAACCAGGAATGCAATGATCTTCTGCAAAATGTGAATCTGGTCAGGATCACCCATGCCTTCTGATTACATTTATGTAATATTTTATATATGCATCTTTCTTTTGAGAAGTGTTTAAAACCTCCAGTTACTATCAGTTACTGCCTAGTTTACTCTAGCATCGACTTTAAAGCCAATTTATCAATGCACTCGTTTGCATTGCTCTGAATTCAATTTGAGATGCTGGTTTTGATCTATAAATCCCTAAATGACTTAAAGCTAAGATACCTGTAAGACTGCCTTATTCTGCATGGACTGATCAGAATTTGAAATCCTGAGTCTCCCAACAGCATCTTGTCTATGGAACTCTCTTGTAAGATAAATTAGCCTGGCTCCATCTTGCTTGAGAGTCCAACAAGCAGTCTAAACTATATAATTATAATTTGTCATTGCTTTGGCTTAGTTTTGTTTTTATACTGTGATATAATTGTGCATCAGTCTGAGGTCCCTAGGCGGCAGAAATGCATCATTACCATAATTGTGTGGAAGTGAACCAGAATCAATGAGAGTTTCCCAATGGAAATAACAGTAATGAGAGATCAAATCCAGGCAGAAACATAATGGAAAAAGGGGAAAAAAATCTCCATGTGGGGTGTGGGCAGATTCACTGAAGGACAAAACGTAACGCCACATAATATTTTTTGCAACTCCTTTAAGTTCCAAATTGGTTTTTATTACCATTTGTTAGACCAAGTGTAATTAACTATATATTTAAAATAATTTAAAGTACTGATAAAATATACAGCTGAAGTATGAAGTAGCCTGACATATTGCTGACTGTATAGAAGAACATTTTTTTCTGACTTGTACCTTTTAATTATTTTTTAAATAATTTAATTTTCATGGTAAAGCATATTTGCTTTGCGGATCATGTTTTGAAATGAAGTGGAATTGCAAGTGTGTTCAATGCAACTGGTTGTTTGCATTTTCTACTTACAGAAAGCTGTGGTAGTGTTGGAAAAGGATCGAAAAAAGGATTAGATGTAGCAGCAGGGAATGCCTTTATCTTTAAGGAAGATAAAGAAAAAATGTTATTTACAACATACAAAGGGGGGAAATGAAGCAAAGCATTGGAAACATTTGGACTGACACACAAGAATGATTTAATAACACACCATTTGGAAGATGCACTTCAACATACATGCTGAAACATTTCATTCGGTCTATGGGGAAATCATTCTCTGGAGTAGATATTGAGCTGACTGTATAGTGTAAATGCCATTGTTGCCAACTTTTATTAGAGGTACATATCTAACTTGGTTTAACCAAAATGTGATAAAGAAACAATATTTTAAAACATTATCAAAATAAAATCTGCTAAACTGATCATACTGCACAATCCTTGTTTTTATAAGGAGGGAAGGTGCAGATTCTTAGGAAAAGATCTGTCTGCCCAACATACCCAATGACCACAAGCACTATGGGAAGCTGCTATTAAAGCTAGCTTGAGCAGACTGGAATTTCTTGAAATAACAGCCTAAGGTTGGCTATTTTATTTACTGCTGTTATACATCTATTGCAGAGGCAGTACAAAGATGGTTGTTAGTCATCAAATTAATTTTGGTAGGGCAGTGAGCATCTTCATGCAGGAAGGAAAATAGCTTTGCTGCTGCTGCTCCTGAAACAGGAAAAAGTCCAGGAATCAGCCCTGGCTGCTACCTCTTTTTGACTGTATCTTGAATGACAATTAAATCACCATGTTGTTGCGAAACAAAGACAACACAGAATAAGGCAGGGGTCTATATCCTGCTGTAAGGAAGCTAGCAAGAAAAAGGCTACTTTGTCTTTCCTTCTTAAAATTACATGTACACATGTATGTATATTTGTGCTAAGCATGTTAACAAAAGAGACAGAAAGCAGAAACAAATGGAAGACAATGTTGTCTGAAGCACCTTTATAATTCTGTGAAGTCTCATCTGAAAACAGATGGTGAATCTGTCAGATGAATGACCTTATTTAACCTAGAGTTTGTTTTGAAAACTTAGAGCATTCATTTAAAATATATTAACATTAATCCCTGAATGGGGATCACTGTAGTTATCTTTGGGAAAGTGTAGATTTACTGGGTGTTGTAGATTTTTCAGGCTATATGGCATGTTCTAGAAGTATTCTCTCCTGACATTTCACCTGCATCTATGGCAAGCATCCTCAGAGGTTGTGAGAAGTAATAATACATTAAAGGTGAAATCCTAAGGAATGGAAAGGGCTGCTGGGATGATAAAAAACAATGAAATGAGGGATGACAGAAAAAAAATGAAAACCCATGACTTCAGAGAAGAATATTGTAGTGTTAAATGAAACTAGCACTCAAAAGTTTTCCCAGCCAGCACTTCAATTTGTTGCCTGAGGGAAGGGTTAGGCATGGTGCTACCCAGTGTCTCATGATGGATGATGCTCAACCTCAGGAGATGAATACAAATGTTCCCCATTTTATTCCACTACTCTTTTTGTATAAATAATTATTAAATGTTCAAATAAACAACACAATTGAGTGAAAGCCAGGGACAAAAACATAGCAGCAAGATCAGCCAAGCACAATTCATCATAATGCAAATCAGTAGTTTGTTCAAATGGAAGTGAGGCCATTTTGAAGAGTGGACAGACAAAAGGATCTTACCATCAACTAGAACAAAATGCCACACCATATCTTAAAACAGTAATAGGTATTGTGCTGCTCTGTCAAAAAGATCATATTGCTCAGCATTGGCTGGGTTTTTGGATCCAATCAATTCATATTCATCTTAGGGCCTGTTCAGACAGGCCCAGAATGTGGGACCTTTTTTGGCTTTTAGCAGAGGCATCCAAATAATGCATCTGGTAAAAGTGACGTAATACAGAATAAATCAAGGTTTCCCTGGTTTATTCCATATTAATTAAATATTTCATTAGATCTGGGCCCAGGTCTAGTGAGGTATTGGACTTGTGGGGACTGACTGACTTCCCAGTTTGTGTCCTCACAGTCATCTCACACCTTAGGGCTCCTCGAGCCTAAAGGTGCGGGAAGGTGCTCCCCCCTCCCCCAAACCCCTGATTTACCTCATAAAACATACTAAAAACGGTTTCCGACAGACATGAAGCCTCTTTCCCCATCCCCTTGGTGTGAGAAAATCAAGTGTGAGCCCTGGCAACCATGAATTGTTTCCTTGCGTCCTCCTCATCCCCCCGATGAGGAGGACACAAGGAGACAATTCATGGTTGCCAGGGACCTTTTTAGTACATTTTAAGGGGTAAATAGAGGTTTTCATGGGTGGCTTCATGCTATCCCTATTTCAATTGGGATAGCATGTGGCCTCCCCCTGGGTGGAGGAGGTGGAATCTAGAACTCATGCTGAAGCAGGTTACTTTAACCCATTTCAGCATGGGTTTTACTGATGTGTTGAAGGGCCCTTAGAGTTTAGTGTGATACCAGTTGTAAATCAAACAAAATCAAATATCCTGTCATATTGAATGAGGTCACACATAGGTTTTCAGAAAATCGGAGTGACAAGGATTCCTCCCCCAATATTGCCAGGTATGGCATGAAAGTTATAATTTGGTATCCAAGAAACCTCCATTGTGTTGTGCATACATTTTAGGATTAGAATTTTGAAAAGCCAGTACCAGAACCAGAATTCTACTCAAATGATGCCTTCATTAACCCCTGTAACCAAAAGAGTAAAACACGCAAATCAATTATTGCGCCATCTAAAATATTACAATTTGCTAGCAATTTTAAGAAATTCTTTTTCAAGATTTAACTTCCAAGGCTGTAAAATGAAGTCATTTACCATAGGGGTGGCTTCTGTGAAATCCATCAGAAGATCTCCAGGTTTCAAGCTAAATGTACTTCCAGTATTTACAGGGCTCTGGAGGGAAGTCAAGAATTCAGTAACTGTTAAAAGATCTATAGTCTATAATAAATAAATACCCCACTTTCATAGTTTCCAACATAACTCATAACCTCTCACAGAAGTTGAGGAAGCAAGAAGCCGTCTTTGCTGCCTTTGCTTCAGGTAAGTCTTGTCTTAGAATGCATTAGAAATCTGAGTGTGTGTTTCAGACTAGCTGCTCTGAGTGTTTGTTTTGTTTGGGAGGTGAGGTTAAATTCTTTAGCCAGCAGTGATTGACAGTTTCAGGGCAGCAATTAGTGACTGATGGTTCCCTGTTCTTTGAAGCTCTCTGGGAGTGAGTGTTCATACACCCTCACTAATCCACAACTTTACCCCTGCATACATGAAACAACATAAAACAAACACACAAAAAGGGAGGTTATTAGCAGTCTGCAGATGAAACAAACACAAAACATTCCTGTCTCATGCACAAGTTTTGGCATGTTCAGCTTCTTCATGCATCAATTAGTCAATTACATCTGTCCCAAGTGTAGACAGATGGCTCACATGGAACAGAGGATCCAACAACTCGAGAACCATATTAAGACCCTTTTAAGGACATTCAGGAACTCAAGCTGTTCTTGGACACCACAGAGCACACTGTCCTAGACACGCACATCACACCAACATCATGGGGAGGTTTATGAGGAGATCGTTTCAGATGTGGACAACTCTCAGGTTTGGAGGAATGTCACCTTTAGAGACATTCCTCTCTAAGGGGAAGCCTCCTCATAATACCTTTGCTCAGCTGCAGTTACACAATAGATTCCAAATTCTCACACAACTCACAGCTGACCAGGAAATGCAACATCTTGGAGAAGACCAGAATGGCTTAGATATTGCTCAGTGGATCGTCCTTGATCAATGGGCGGGGGATAGCCCTGACTGGGACAACACTTGGACGAATCTAAATGGATTGTCCTTGACAAATGCACCGGGGATTTCAAGGAGTAGGACAACACTTTAAACCTACACAATTCACATCAACAGGATCACTTTTCTGGGGACCTACACACTACATTACACAAAAGGGACCTTGTCAATTCCCAAAGGAAACAGGTCTTGATAGTAGATGACTCCCTCCTTAGAGGAATGGAAGCCGTCATTTCCAGACCGGATGGGATGTCTTGAGAAATACGCTGCCTCCGGAGGGGGGGGGGGGAATACGCCACATCACCAGGCTCACCATGCTCTTTAAGTTCCCCCTCATGTTGATTCATGTAGGAACCAATGATACTACTAGGCATACTTTTCAAAAGATCATAAATGACTTTCAAGCTCTCAGAACAAAGCTAAAACAGTGTAATGTACAGGTGGTCTTTTCATCCCTCCTCCCAAAAAACTAGTACAAGTCAATAACTGGCTTAGAAAATGATGTCAGGAGGAATGCTTTGGCTTTCCTGACCATGGATTGCTTTTCTAGGAGGCTAGGGATGGGGTGCATCTCACACAAGTAGGAAAACACCTTTTTGCTCACAGACTCACAAACCTCATTAGGTGCACTTTAAACTAGGTCCACTGGGGGAGGGGGACAACAGCCTTGTGAACAGTTAGGGAACTGCCAGAAGGCTAAATGGAGGGCTGCACAAATGCAGCAAGGACCAAGTACCGAAAGCACTATAATCCCAAATAGGGGAAGATCTCAGGGGCTCACATATCTTTACACTAATGCACAGAGCATGGAAAATAAACAAGACAAACTCCAACTTTTAGCACAACACCACAAATATGATGTAATAGGCATCACTGAAACCTGGTGGGATGACTCCTATCGCTGGAATGTAGACATGGAGCGGTATAACCTCTTTCACATAAACTGAACGAAGGGGATAGGAGGCGGAGTAGCCTTATATGTCAAAAACTGTTACGCTACAGAAGAGATGCAAGACAGCAATCTGGGAAAGCAGCTTGAAATCATCTGGATAAGAATCAAGGGAACTGGGACTCAAAAAGATCTCGTCGTAGGCAAATACCACAGACCTCCAAGCCAGGATGAAGAACTTGATGAAGTCTTCTGCCAACAGTTCCCCAAACAGGCACAAAGAAAAGATATAGTAGTCAAGGGTGATTTCAACTATCCTGATATTTGCTGAAAAACAAACTCGGCCAAAAGTACAAAGTCCAAGAAATTCCTCGCTTGCCTTGCAGACAAATATTTGGTCCAGAAGGTATAAGAGGCAACAAGGGGATCGGTGACTCTTGATCTCATCCTAACAAATGCGGAGGACCTGATCGATGCAGTTGAAGTGTTTGGATCTTTAGGGGCAAGTGAACATGTGTTCCTGCAGTTTAAGGTACAAAGGAAGGCCAAAACTAAGACAAGTCAAACCTGCATTTTGGACTTTAGGATAGCTGATTTCCAAAAAATGAAGGAAACACTGAGCAGAATTCCATGGACACAGATACTAAAAGACAAGGGAGTTATCAATGGATGGGAGTTTTCCAAGAGTGAAATACACAAGGCACAATTGCAAACCGTGCCAACAACTGTGCTAACTGTGCTAAAACACAAAAGAGACATGCACAAGAAGTGGAAAAAGGGAGAAATCACCAAAGAAGAATTCATACAAATAGCCAACTCCTGTAGGCAAAGGTTTCGCAAGGCTAATGTACAAAACGAGGTCAGGCTTGCCAGGGACATTATAAACAATAAAAAAGGCTTCTTTTCTTACGTCAGTAGAAAAAGGAAGAACAAGGAGGCGATAGGGCCTCTTTGAAGAGAGGATGGGGCAATGCGAATAGGGAAAAGGCAGAACTACTTAATGCCTTCTTTGCCTCGGTCTTCTCACAAAGAGAAAGTCATCTTCAACCTCAGCAAGATGGAGTGGATGAGGGATTTGAGGATATCCAACCCCAAATTGGGAAACAAGTCGTCCAGGAATACCTGACCACTCTAAATGAGTTCAAGTCCCCAGGGCCAGTTCAACTGCACCCAAGAGTATTGAAGGAACTAGCAGAAGTCATCTCGGAACCATTGGCAATTATCTTTGAGAGTTCTTGGAGAATGGGAGAAGTTCCAGCAGATTGGAGGAGGGCAAATGTGGTCCAATTTTCAAGAAGAGAAAAAAGGATGACCCAAACAATTGCCGTGAAGTCAGCCTCACATCAATACCAGGCAAGATTCTGGAAAATATTGTCAAGGAAGTGGTCTGCAAACACTTCGAAACAAATGCGGTCGTTGCTAATAGTCAACACGGATTTATCAAAAACAAGTCATGCCAGACTAATCTGATCTCTTTTTTCAATAGAATTACAATCTGGGTAGATGGGGGTAATGCTGTGGATGTAGCATATCTGGATTTCAGTATGGTCCCCCATGACCTTCTGGCAAACAAACTAGTCACATGTGGGCTAGGCAAAACTACTGTTAGGTGGATTTGTAATTGTTAAGCGGACAAACCCAGAGGGTGCTCACCAATGCTTCCTCTTAATCATGGAAAGAAGTGACGAGCAGAGTGCCGCAGGGTTCTGTCCTGGGCCCGGTCCTGTTCAACAACTTTATTAATGACTTAGATGAAAGGTTAGAAGGCATGATCATCAAGTTTGCAGGTGACACCAACTTGGGATCCCTCCCAATATTCCAGAAGACAGGAGCAGAATAAAAACCATCTTAATATATTAGAAAGATGGGCCAAAACTAACAAAATGAAGTTCAACAGTGACATATGCAAGACACTCCACTTTGGCAGAAAAAATGATTTTTTTGGCCTGCATCAATAGGAATGTAGTGTCTAGATCCAGGGAAGTCATGCTATCCCTCTATTCTGCCTTGGTCAGACCACATCTGGAATGCTCTGTCCAATTCTGGGCACCACAACTGAAGAGAGATATTGACAAGCTGGAATGTGTCCAGAGAAGGGTAACTAAAATGATCAAGGGTCTGGAGAACAAGCTCTGTGAGGAGCGGCTTAAAGAGGGCAAGCTTGTTTTCTGCTGCCCTGGAGACTAGGACGCAGAACAATGGCTTCAAACTACAAGAAAGGAGATTCCATCTTGAACATTATGAAGCTTCCTGACTCTGAGAGCTGTTCAGCAGTGGAACTCTCTGCCCGGAGTGTGGTGGAGGCCCCTTCTTTGGAGGCTTTTAAACTGAGGTTGGATGGTCATCTGTCAGGGGTGCTTTGAATGCGATTTCCCTGCTTCTTGGCAGGGGGTTGGACTGGATGGCCCATGAGGTCTCTTCCAACTCTATGATTTTATGATTCTTAGGGTGCCTGCCATAGATGCAGGTGAAAAATCAGGAGACAATGCTTATGGAAAACTCACAGCAACCCAATAAATATTTTCATTTTAATTCCTTTATCCAGTAAATATTTTGTATTTACACAATATTATGAAGCCCCAGCAACAGTTATTAATGATGTGAAAACATTGCCTAAAAGGATTATTGAAATCCCTTTGAAATTCTCCTAGAAAGCATTTTAGTGTCTCTCTTTGAATAATGACATGGCCATATATCAAAAATATGTTACCCATTCAATTCCTGGGAAAGTAACACATTTGTAGACTATTGAACAGGGCGGCTGATTTCATAGTCTAGAATTGTAATTTCTAATTAAGCTATAGCTAGGGTAGTATGTATTAAAGGTAAGGGTGAGTCCTATACATGCTACATGAAATAAATAATGGTGATAAAATTCCAAATCTCTGAAAGCAAGTGTATTATAACAATACTGACCACTGGATCATTAAGTACAGAACCAAAAATTGAGAACTGGACAAGATAGTGACACAAAGGCATTTGCCTTGGTAAGCTCCTGAGAAGGAAGGTATCACTTGCAGAGATTACTCGTCTTGTAGTGTCTTTGGACTCATGGCACTATCCATTAGAATGGGAAATTCAGAGGCTTTCATACAGTATATGCCACTGATGCTCTGCTAAGGCATTTATCTCAGCATTTGCATTGGTGGCACAGAGGTAAAAGAAATCCATCTGAATTACTCCAAAGCTTCTTGATGTAAAGAAGCTTTGGAGTAACTGAGGCAGTTATTCATATTCTTGTGGTACTTTCATCCCTATCCATGTGACATTTGGTACATAAAGAATTCAAAATATCCAAGGTAACTGGAACAGTCTGAAATTGTGCATTTCTATATTTTTCTCTCAAAAATTTGAGGTACAGAAAACCTGTAACAGATTCTGTGAAAGTAGCATATCCTGATTTCAGAAGGGCTTTTAACAAGGTCCCCCATTATATTCTTGTGAGCAAACTTGTGAACTGTGGGAAAGACAGTGCTGCAGTTAGTGTGATCTGTAATTAGTTGATGGACCAAACTCAAGGAGTGCCTCCAAATCTTTCAACCTGGAGAGGTGACTAGTAGGGTGCCTGAGGCTGAATCTACACTGTCATATAATCAAGGCCCCTTCTTCACTGCCATATAATCCAGATTATCAAAGTAGATAATCCACATTATCTGCTTTGAACTGTATTATATGAGTCTACACTGCCATATAATCCAGCTCAGAGGAGATAATCATAGAATCATAGAATCATAGAATCATAGAATCAAAGAGTTGGAAGAGACCTCATGGGCCATCCAGTCCAACCCCCTGCCAAGAAGCAGGAATATTGCATTCAAATCACCCCTGACAGATGGCCATCCAGCCTCTGCTTAAAAGCTTCCAAAGAGGGAGCCTCCACCACACTCTGGGGCAGAGAGTTCCACTGCTGAACGGCTCTCACAGTCAGGAAGCTCCTCCTAATGTTCAGATGGAATCTCCTCTCCTGTAGTCTGAAGCCATTGTTCCGCGTCCTAGTCTCCAAGGAAGCAGAAAACAAGCTTGCTCCCTCCTCCCTGTGGCTTCCTCTCACATATTTATACATGGCTATCATATCTCCTCTCAGCCTTCTCTTCTTCAGGCTAAACATGCCCAGTTCCCCAAGCCGCTCCTCATAGGGCTTGTTCTCCAGACCCTTGATCATTTTAGTCGCCCTCCTCTGGACACATTCCAGCTTGTTAATATCTCTCTTGAACTGTGGTGCCCAGAATTGGACACAATATTCCAGATGTGGTCTAACTAAAACAGAATAGAGGGGTAGCATTACTTCCTTAGATCTAGACACTATGCTCCTATTGATGCAGGCCAAAATCCCATTGGCTTTTTTTGCCGCCACATCACATTGTTGGCTCATGTTTAACTTATTGTCCACGAGGACTCCAAGATCTTTTTCACACGTACTGCTCTCGAGCCAGGCGTCACCCATTCTGTATCTTTGCATTTCATTTTTTCTGCCAAAGTGGAGTATCTTGCATTTGTCACTGTTGAACTTCATTTTGTTAGTTTTGGCCCATCTCTCTAATCTGTCAAGATCGTTTTGAATTCTGCTCCTGTCCTCTGGACTATTGGCTATCCCTCCCAATTTGGTGTCGTCTGCAAACTTGATGATCATGCCTTCTAGCCCTTCATCTAAGTCATTAATAAAGATGTTGAACAGGACCGGGCCCAGGACGGAACCCTGCGGCACTCCACTTGTCACTTCTTTCCAAGATGAGGAGGAAGCATTAGTGAGCACTCTCTGTGTTCGTCCACTTAACCAATTACAGATCCACCTCACCGTAGTTTTGCCTAGCCCACATTGGACTAGTTTCCTTGCCAGAAGGTCATGGGGGACCTTGTCGAAGGCCTTACTGAAATCCAGGTACGCTACATCCACGGCATTCCCCGCATCTACCCAGCTTGTAACTCTATCGAAGAAAGAGATCAGATTAGTCTGGCATGACTTGTTTTTGATAAATCCATGTTGACTATTAGCTATGACTGCATTTGTTTCTAAGTGTTTGCAGACCGCTTCCTTAACAATCTTTTCCAAAATCTTGCCCGGTATCGACGTGAGGCTGACCGGACGGTAGTTGTTTGGGTCATCCTTTTTTCCCTTCTTGAAGATTGGGACCACATTGGTCCTCCTCCAATCTGCTGGAACTTCTCCCGTTCTCCAAGAACTCTCAAAGATGGTTGCCAATGGTTCCGAAATGACTTCCGCTAGTTCCTTCAATACTCTGGGGTGTAGTTGATCTGGCCCTGGGGACTTGAACTCATTAAGAGCGGCCAGGTATTCCTGGACGACTTCTTTCCCAATTTGGGGTTGAATGTCCTCCAATCCCTCATCCACTCCATCTTGCTGAGGTTGAAGACTCTCTTTTTGTGAGAAGACCAAGGCAAAGAAGGCATTAAGTAGTTCTGCCTTTTCCCTATCCCCTGTCAGCATTGCCCCATCTTCTCCGCGAAGAGGTCCTATCGCCTCCTTGTTTTTCCTTTTTCTACTGACATAAGAATAGAAGCCCTTTTTATTGTTTTTAATGTCCCTGGCAAGTCTGAGCTCATTTTGTGCTTTAGCCTTGCGGACCTTTTCCCTACAGGTGTTGGCTAATTGTTTGAATTCTTCTTTGGTGATTTCTCCCTTTTTCCACTTCTTGTGCATGTCTCTTTTGTGTCTTAGCACAGTTAGAAGTTCTTTGGACATCCATTCTGGCTTCTTTGCACTTGTCCTATTTTTTCTCTTTGTTGGCACGGTTTGCAATTGCGTCTTGAGTATTTCACTCTTGAGAAATTCCCATCCATCCGTAACTCCCTTGTCTTTTAGTATCTGTGTCCACGGAATGCTGCTCAGCGTTTCCTTCATTTTTTGGAAATCAGCTCTCCTAAAGTCCAAAATGCGGGTTTGACTTGTCTTAGTTTCGGCCTTCCTTTGTACCTCAAATTGCAGGAGCACATGGTCACTTGCCCCTAAGGATCCTACCACTTCGACCGCATCGATCAGGTCCTCCGCATTTGTTAGGATGAGATCAAGAGTAGCCAATCCCCTTGTTGCCTCTTCTACCTTCTGGACCATGAAATTGTCTGCAAGGCAAGCGAGGAATTTGTTGGACCTTGTACTCTTGGCCGAGTTTGTTTTCCAGCAAATATCGGGATAGTTGAAATCGCCCATGACTACTACATCTCTTTTCTGTGCCTGTTTGGTCAACTGTTGGCAGAAGACTTCATCAAGTTCTTCCTCCTGGCTTGGGGGTCTGTAGTAGACGCCTACAACGACATCTTTTTGAGTCCCAGTTCCCTTGATTCTTATCCAGATGATTTCAAGCTGGTTTCCCAGATTGCTGTCATGAATCTCTTCTGCAGCATAAGAGTTTTTGACATATAAGGCTACTCCGCCTCCTCTCCCCTTTGTTCGGTTTCTGTGAAAGAGGTTATACCCCTCTTTCTAAAATCTAGATTTTATATGGCAATTAGATTTTATATGCCCTCAATTGCTAAATCCAGATTATCTACTTTGAACTGGATTATATAAGGACCTCATCATACTTACCTAAATAAGTATCTGAGGATGCTTCCACACTATCTCCAGGACGGAGCCCCACACAGAGGCTCCACCCACAACTGGTTGGACGCTTCTTCCAGAACACAGGAGGCTTCCAGTGGAGCCAGCATGGAGCCTTTTCATGAGAGAAAGGTTTTCCTCATGTGATGGGGAAAGTGTCGCAAAGACGGAGCTGTATACGAACGACAGATTTGCCCAGCTTCCTCTCTCTGTTGTCACGGAGGCATTTCTGATGAGGCCTCTAGTCTACACTGCCATATACTTCAGTTCAAAGCAGATAATCTGGGATCAGAAACTGGATTAGTTGAAGCCTCAGGCTTCTGCCTTGTGTCTGGTGATGTTGGAAATCTTTATAAATTATTTAGATGGTGGAACAGAAGACACGCTTAACACATTTGCAGATGACACCAACTTGGGAGGGAGGCATAAACCTAACCCAGGAGGCAGGAACCAAATGCAAACCTTGACAGATTAGACAGTTGGGACAAAACGAACAAAATTAATTTCAACAAGAATAAATGTTAGGTACTATAGGCAGGAAAACCGAAATCCTCAAGCATAAGGTTTGAGAGCAATGTTTGAAAAGGAACTGGGGGTTATAGTAGACCACAAGCTTTTTCACCCTTCTCTCTAGTTGTCTGTATGTACCTTTGCATGTAATGAGAAATGTCCGTCTGAAGCCATTTTCTGTGACACAGGAGATGCTGGTGGCAGAGGCGGAGAAGCGGCTACTGCAGCTGCAAGTGCTGGAGGGAGATCATCTTCATCACTGTGTTTGTCAAAAATAGATGGAATTTGAGTTAATGAAGTCGAACATGACCCCCCCCCCCATTAGAGATAGTAACATAGTTTGGCTAAGGGCAAGGACATCAGACTGGATAATAAGGGTTAAGCCTTGGTCAATTTGGTGTGTATCATTTAATCAAGGCTTTATGCCCTATTTTCATATCTTTATAGCAGAAGGTAACCAATTTATTACTGAAAATCATGCCACTAAAGTATTTGACTTTTTCTATCTGAGACACACCTGGGCTCCTGATGGTCCCCCATCTCACAAACAATGGACTCTCTTTCCCCCTCATGGATATATTTCCCTTTATGGATATTCCTGCTTCTTGGCAGGGGGTTGGACTGGAGGTCTCTTCCAACTCTTTGATTCTATGATTTGATTCTATGATTCCTATGAATAATATGAACTATGGACACTGGGGGAGGATAGTTGGGTGTACTCTCTCTGTATTATAATTTCTATATTTTCATATTTTCTCCTGTATTTCTTTATTTCCCTTCATGTATTTGACCTGGCCCTGACCCTTTTCCTCCCTTCCCCTCTCCTTGAGGAAAATAAATAAGGAAGTTGTCCTGCCTTTGCAAAAAGCCATTAGCGATTGTGAAAACCCTTATCTCAGAACCTTTCTTGCATAGAAAATTACAAAGAATTAATTTCTTGACTTCGGAGTCAGGCCATCAAGAAGATAATCATTTGGCCATTAAGAAGATAATCATTTGGCAGACATTATAATGGGGGGAAACAAGGACCTTCTGGAAGTCCTTTTCCCCCAACCCACTTTCTTTCAAGCCCTTTTCATTAAAGACATTCACCAAAGTCTCTCCCTTTTGTGCCCCTATCCAACTGCAAGAGGAAAACTCGGATTAAGTGATCAATGCTTATCTCAGATCAACCATGACACAATAGACAGGTTTCGCTTGAAGGCCATTTAGGACTCGCTGAGCCACATGGACATTTCCTGAGTTCCATAATCCATTCAAGAATGCATTGTATTTCCTTGTCCCACCTCCCTCCCTCCCGATTCGTCGACGCGACAAGGCGGCAGAAGCCCCGTGATTGGCCCAGGCGCTCGAGGGGTAGACAAGCTTCAGTTGTTGAGGCGCCACCCTTCAAGCCAGGCGGGGGCTGGGGCAGGGGGTGGGAGATTCAAACTCCACACTCTGTTTTTTCTATAAAAATGGCATTTATTTCTGTACATGTATGCTTAGCTTGGCGAATGATTGCCGCTTTGCATCCTTTTCAACTGAATCGCTAATAAATCATCTCGGTGGCACTTTCTTCAACTTTGGTGAGATTCTTTTTGGGAACTTAGGGAAAATAACTTGCTTAAAATTAGGCTTCTCTTTGCTCACCAATGTAGTGATCCCTCTTTGGTGGGGCCGCAGGGTCTCTCCTCCTGGGGTAGACCCTTCTAAAGTTCCTATCAACTTCATTACTGCAATCTTTTATCCAATTTTAACTACACATTTTCATGGTTCGCATAACATGGTAAGGTTTGAAAAATGTGTACCACTCCTTTGTGCTCACTCCTTCTCTCCTATTGTATTTCTATCCAGATTTTAAAGCAAATTGTATTTTTAAAGAAATATGATGTAAACCACTTAGTGGGATTTACTTCTGAGTAGATGCACTCAAGCGGTTCTGTAGCCAAAGTGACCTAGCAGTACTGAATCCCCAGGCACGCATTATACTGTGCCGATTCATGTTTTAAGTGTTTGATTTCACCATATACGGAGGAAATTTCTTTTTCCGGGGTCATTGTGGTGGCTGGCACCTCTAGCTTAATGGAGGTGATAAACACACTCTAGGGTTTAGTGCATATTTAAAAGGACCTCTCAAGGAACCCGCTTCCATGATAGGGTTCTAGACTTTTTAAAAGTGTGGGCTAAGATCCAAAGCAGAATCAATGCCCAGTGATTACAGATCCTCAATTTATTGACAATCTGATCTATGTCATAGAGATTCCAGGGTCCTAAATATACAGAATTCAGTTAAGTGAAAATGAATGGTATTTTTTACAGTTTACACAATTTGGAAAACATGTTTGCAGGAGGTTTTATCAAAACTGTACTCACAAGCTGTATTGCCTTGTCAGCTTCCTCATACGCAACACTTTAACTTCTGGCTTGTCAGGTATGCTGCTTGTTTGTGTTGTCTCTGGACTTAAAGGAGATGGACTTCTAAAAACAACAATGTGCACAATAAGTACATTAAATAATTTACAGTAATTTATTACTGAGCTCGAGTTTATAGAATATCACATGAGCCAAGTAAAGTAATATTATAGACATTTGGATTAAACTGAGCAGGACCTAAGTCAATGAGAACCTGCAGACATCATAATATATGTCATAATAATTGGCAATCTAGGTTTCCCAAGTTTCATGATGCTAAAAGATAACTATAGTTTCCAATGTAGCCAGTTCCCAAATTGTTTAAGATTCTACAGCAAGTAAGTATCTGGTTATTTGCTGTAGTGGCCTGCAGGTCTTATGTGCAGCAGCTTCTCTGAAATATTCTATAGTTTAAACTTCTAGACTAGCCTTATAAGAAATTGATCCATTAGGTCTGAACCCAGCCTGGAAAGGGTATGGATATTCAGCATTATGATCATTAAAGCAAGAGTCAAATGGCAATCCATCCTCGTTCCACATACAACAATCTGGAAGCTGATTCCTGATTCAGCACTGAATATGAGCTGTTTTCCAATGATCCCTGACTATGCTTAACAATAGGGTGAGTCTCTCAACTCAGTTCCTTTTTAATCATTTCAACCACAACATCACTTTTCTTGGCGGGGGGTGTTCAGTTTTGCCTTCTTCTTTGACTTTATCCCATGCAAGCCCCTCTCCCCCATTTCTACACATTTCTAAAACATTATATAGTTGAAGTATCACAGAGCCCATCATATGATGCAAACAGACCTCTGCCTGTCTGTGATGTTTTGTGGGTAAATTGTTTTAGGAGTGTGGAGAAATTGAGTGGGTGGGGGGAGGGAATGAAGCAGCAGAGAAATCATCTTCTGAGTTCCTGATGCACAGGGAAATGGGAGAAAATGGTCATTTACTCATGGGATGGGATCTTTCAGATTCAACCATGTTGTATTGTTTCAGTAACATGGAGAACTGGCGTTTCTATGGGTGGTCTCCTACTGAGCATTGACGCTCCACTTCTTTTCCAAAATCCTGCTGCATCTGCCTGGTATGGTAACTTAAAAAAATTAATTTAATCATTAGGAATAGCACATTAAAAAAACCCCACTATTTTACTTTTGCTATATTTTCTCCTTCACAGTAATCTTGGCTTTCAAAATTGTGCTATTGCTAGCCTTTTAACTTTCTTTAAAAATATAGATTTGGTGAATTTTGCAATCGCTTGTGATGGAACAGAACATGGATCATTTCGGAAGAAAGGATAAAAAAATAAGAGCATGTAATGGGATTTGAAAAAATGAAACCATTTCTTTTTAAATGCAATGGGGCAACCCCCCCCCCCCCCCCCGGCACGCTTTTCGCAACTCATGGGATGAGGTTCTAAGAGAGAATAACTTGCCTAGGGTCCACCAGTGAGTTTCCTTGGTTGAGTAGGGGTTCAAACCTGGGTCTCCAGAGCCAATAACCAACCCTCAAAGAGGGGATTGACATGGCGGATTTGAAGAGCCACATCTTGTTGAGTCAGCAGAGAGGCAAACAGGCTAAACAGAGAAGGTTGGGGCCCAGCCCAGCTCGACAGCTCAGCTTGTACTCTCCTGCCCAGTGGAGGAGCCACTTACACCCTGCTGTGGCCTCCTTCTCCTCTGCTATCCTTGTCCTTGTCTTCCTCGCTGTAATTTCAGCGTCAGGAAGCCCTGTTCCACAAAGCTCTACGAGTTCCTTGCACGCACCAGCGGGATTGCCTGTGACCTTCTGCGGCCTTAGTGACCCCATCCAGGCTGGGTTGGATAGGAAGTGGACTACACCCCCCCCATCATCTCTAGCACATGGGGCCGCCAAGCAGAAATTTCACATCAATCCGCTGCTTAATTGTTAGGCAAGTCCCAAACACCGAACCCCGGTAGAGGCCAGGAGACATCATCACAATCAGGAGTGAGATATCAGCGCCCACAGCACCCCATCTCACTGTAGCAGGAAGCCTGTCGGGCCATGCACATCTCAGTCACCAATATTTGTTAGTCAATATGCTCCAACACAGTGAGACTAATATGAACTGATCTAATAGGAATTTGTCCCTACCTCATATTTATGTAATTTAATAGCCCAGACAGTCCAACTTACCTGGTTTGATATCAAGGCCCTAAATAAAAAAGGTGGATTATCTTAAGGCTGTGGTGGAGGGGAGTATCAAGAACTTTGTGTTACCTCAGAAAGAGATAACACGCTGGTGTGCCCAATCATTCAGAAAGTCCTAATATGAAGGCTGCTCTCTGGTGGGAAATTTTACCCTCCAGCAAAGGGTTTACCGGCCACCTACAATCAAAAAGCATTCTGAAGCCCATCAATAATACAATTCGGCCAAACTTCGCACGCAGAACCCTCATAACCAACAGAATATACTGTGTTTTCTGATGGTCTTTGGCGACCTCTCTGACACCCCCTTGTGAGTCCCAACCCCCAGGTTGAGAAACACTGATCTAGGCCTTTGCGGCTTTACCTTTATCTTAAAATTTTCTATTGAGGGTGCAGTTTTGTAACAATTCACTAAAGTAAATCGGCTCTTCTTATTACACAGTAATGTCTTTTGTCATGTCTGTTAAATTCTCATTTATTCATATTCCTCTATCTTGGACCAATCAGTATATTTAAAAAAGTTAGTCTGTCTTTGATCTCTCTCACTTTCTGGATCCATTTGTCTACATCTGGTATCTCTTTTTTGCTTCCAGTGTCTTGCATAGCAAATTCTGGCAGCAGTAGTCAGATAGATAAACGAAATAGCATCGTTAAGATCTAATGGTAGGCCCGAATCAGTTATACCTAATAAATAAAAATCTGGCTTCATGGGGAATCTAATCTTAAAAATATGTTGGCTTGCTGCATGTATTCCCCCCCCCCCCCCAAACTTTTTGCTTCTTTGCAGGTCCACCACATACGGAAGAAACTACCCTCTTGATCCTTGCATTTCCAGCAATATTTTTGTGTGTTCTTATACATTAGGCTTAGTTTCCTCGGTGTGATGTACCAACGATGGAACATCTTGAGCTAATTCTCTTTCAAATCCATAGCATATGTATATTTTAATTTTTTGTTCCAAATTGATTCCCATTCTTTGAGTGTTATTGTTCTTAAATTTTCAGCCCATTTAATCATGCAGGCTTTCCCCATCCGTTGACCAATCTAGCAAGCTATTATAAATTTTGTAATATTTTTTAAATCGTTTTCTAAAATTTTATCCCAGAATTGCTCATTCAAATTGAAACCCATTGTTTTATCTTTGTTATAGAACTCTTTAATTTGTAAATAGAGAAGCCAAGAGATATTGGGAAACTTCTGTTTAATTACCTCGTGGGATTTCAGAGTTGTTGAACCTTTTGTCAGTAGATCCTTATTATAGGTTGGCCATTTGGACCAACCTAATAGTCTTCTTTGATTTGCCTCCATAGTTGATAACCATTAATGGAGTCCTTGAATAAAAGTAATTTTTATATTTTTGGCAAATCCTTAGTAATGAGGAACTTATAAAGTGGTTGCCGAATTTTTTCTCTTTTCTCTCTCTCTCATATCAAATGTACGAGTGCCAGCCCACCTGTAAGTCATGTCCCTCTAAGGATAACAATTTTTCCCTTTTTAAATTCATCCAGTCCTTAATCCAGGCTAGGGTACATGCATCATGATATTTTAGATCTGGGAGGCCAAAGCCTCCTCTACTTTTTTTGTCCGTTAATATCGTAAACGTTATTCTAGGCTTTCCCCCTTCCATACGAATTTCATTAAGTTCTTATTGTCTTAAATTTTGCACTACTACGTATTATTGGTATATTTTGAAATAAAAAGAGTAATCTCGGTAGAACGTTCATTTTTACCAGTGATATCCTGCCCAGAAGGGAAAGATTTAGTGATTTCCATTTATCAATTTCTCTTCTTATTGGGTTCCATACTCTGATGAATTTCCCTACCTTAGACAGGGCTAAATCAGAAATAGGCTGAATAGCTGGCATCCATTTTGTATGGAAGCTGGAGGCAGCCATTTTAGGTAAAACATTTTCAGTAGAGGGGTGGAGCTCGAAGACAGCCCAGGGGAATATGGAGAACCATTTTGATTGGCTGAGGGAAAGTGGGTGGAGCTTGGTCGAGGGGGGGGGGAAGGAGCCAGAGTGGTTTTTTTTTAATTCTGACAGTTGGAAAAAGTCAGTTAGGGAGTTGGGGAGTAGGAGAGTCAAAGGAAGGAAGTGGGAGAGAGGAGTTGGAATTTGTGAAGCTAGAGCTAGTTAGTGAAGTTCAGTAAGCAGTTGTGGAGGAAAAGTAGTTTGATAATAGGTTAGAACAGACCCAGGAATAGGGCTGTTTGAAGATTAGGATCTAGTTAGCAGTAGACTACTAGATTCCTGTGAACTTGGAAAGTTAATTTGTAACCTGAAATTTTAAGCACTGAACTGTACAACATAACCATTAAGCTCCATACATCTCTGCAACATTACAATTTATTGCCTTCACATTCTGGTGGCAGCGGTGGGATGACTAAATAAAGGGTCCCACCTGCCAGAAGATCGTTTGAGTCAGCCCCTAATCAATCAATTAAATTAATAATAATCTTTCACATCTTTCATAATTATTAGTTAAAAGTTGAACATTTTTTGTAGTTAACCATATGCTTAAATATTTTATTTTTGTTGCTTTTTTTTTTACTCAATTCTTCTTGCTAATGATTGCCATATTTTAGTTAGGATCATCGTTTTTCTTCTATTTAATCTAAAACCAGCCAATTTTCCAAATTCATCTATTTTTTGCAAACAATTTTCTAAATTTTGGCATGGATTATACCTATTATACCTATTAATTTTGGCATGGATTATACCTATTATACCTATTAATTTTGGCATGGATTATACCTATTATACCTATTATAATAGGTATAATTATACCTATTATGTCGTTATACCTATTGTGTCGTCTGCATAATTATACCTATAATTATACCTATTATGTCATTATACCTATTATGTCGTCTGCAAAAGGTCTCGTCTTGAACTCTTGTTTAGCGATTCTTATGCCTATTATATTTTTTCCTCTTTTAAACTTTTTAATAGTAGTTCCAACAACATAATAAAAATAAGAGGAAAAAGAGGGCAACCTTGTCAAGTGTCTTTGCTGATCTCAAATAATTCAGAAATTTGTCAATTAATTTGAATCTTAGCATATTGTTTATCATAAATAGCATTAATTGCATTAGTAAATTCCTGCATTAAAATTTTGAAAAAGTCCCAATTCAAATTGTTGAAGGATTTATTTATTTATTATTATTATTATTATTATTATTATTATTAAACTTTATTTGTACCCCGCTAGCATCTCCCATCAAGGGCAGCCCCACGTCGATGCGGCTTACAAAGACCAAGGTCTCAACACACAATACAACAATACAAAACCTAAGGCAAATTAAAAACAATTAAAGCAATATAACAACAAGCAATAAAACAATACACTAAGACACAATAAAACTGGGCCGGGCCAGAGTAATGGGTACAAAAGTAAAAGTGCTGATGTGACGGGTGGTATATAAGGCATTATAGGGCAAGTGCAGTGTGCGGTGTGCAGCAATCTTAGTTCTAGTAAAATGCTCGTGGGACTTGGTATTGGAGATTTCCTAATCTGGGAAGGCACATCGGAACAGCCAGGTCTTCAGGTTCTTTCTGAAGACTGCCAATGTAGGGGCCTGTCTAAGATCTTTGGGGAGGGTGTTCCAGAGTCGGGGGGCCACCACGGAAAAGGCCCTGTCTCGTTTCCCCACCAAACGCGCTTGTGATGCAGGCGGGATCACGAGCAGGGCCTCTCCAGATGACCGAAGTGAACACGTGGGTTCGTAGATGGAGATGCGGTAGGATGGTCCCAAACCGTTCAGGGCTTTGTAGGTAAGCACCTGCACCTTAAATTGGGCTCGGAAAATAAGCGGCATCCAGTGGAGCTCCTTGAAGAGGAGGGTTGACCTCTCTCTGTAAGGGGCCCCAGTTAACATCCTGGCTGCTGCTCGTTGGACCAGTTGGAACTTCCGAGCCATTTTCAAGGGCAGCCCCACATAGAGCACATTGCAGTAATCCAATCTGGAGGTGACCAAGGCATGGACCACCCCGGCCAGATCAGTCTTCGCAAGGTACGGTCGCAGTTGGCGCACAAGTCTCAATTGTGCGAAAGCCCTCCCAGACACTGCCAACGCCTGAGCCTCAAGCGTAAGTGATGAATCCAAGAGGACTCCCAAACTGCGGACCTGTGGCTTCAGGGGGAGTGTAACCCCGTCCAGCACAGGTTGCCACCCTATACCCCGGTCAGGTTTACAATCGACCAGGAGGACCTCTGTCTTGTCGGGATTGATCTTCAGCTTGTTCCTCCTCATCCAGATAGACACAGCGGCCAGGCACTTGTCCAGCACCCGAGAGGCCTCCTTGGAATTGGGTGGAAAAGAGTAGTAGTGTGTCATCTGCAAAGAGGTTGCACCTAACTCCAAAACTCTGGATGACCTCTCCCAGCGGTTTCATGTAGATGTTAGAAAGCATGGGAGATAGAATGGAGCCTTGCGGGACCCCACAGGTCAAAGGCCAGGGGTCCGAGCAGGCGTCTCCCAGCTTCACCATCTGGGATCGACCCTCCAGGAAGGACCGGAGCCACAAGAAAACCATGGCTCCGAGACCCATCCCAGAGAGTCGTCCCAGAAGGATACCATGATTGATGGTATCGAAAGCCGCTGAGATGTCCAAGAGAACCAACAGAGTCACACTCCCCCTGTCCAGCTCTCTACGGAGGTCATCCACCAAGGCGACCAAGGCTTTCTCGGTACCATGACCAGGCCTGAAACCAGACTGTGACTGATCTAGGTAGTTGATGTCATCTAAAAAGCCCTGGAGCTGGGAGGCAACCACCCGCTCCAGCACCTTACCCAAGAAAGGGAGGTTGGAGATTGGTCTGAAATTGTTCAGCCAAGGGAGACCTTTTTAAGGAGTGGCCAAAGCACAGCTTGTTTCAGTTGAGATGGAAAACCCCCTGCTCCAACGATGCATTAATGATCAACACAAACCAATCAACCAACCCCTCCCTGGCCGATTTAATTAGCCAAGATGGGCAAGGGTCCAGAACCAACGTGGTTTCCCTCACAGCCCCAAGGACTTCCTCCACGGTCTCAGGAAGAACAAGCCTAAAAGAATCCCACAAAATCGGACAAGCAGATACCTCAATCACCTCCTCTGGCACTGCAATGAAATTGGAGTCGAGCTCAAGGCGTATCTGAGCGACTTTTATCCGCATCAATTGCGAGAAAGGCTACTTCCTTTTGATGGTTGAGTTCAAAATATTCAGTCAAATCAATTACTGTCCTAATATTGTCTTTTAGGTTCAGTTTTGGTAGAACACCCACCTGTTCTTCTCCAATCCATTCATTTAAAATTTCTTTTAATTTTGCTGCCAGAATATTTGCAAAGATTTTGTTGTCCTTATTAAGAAGCGTTATTGGGTGATAGTTACCTATGTCTGTTTTTCTGTCTATTCTTTGTGTATCACTATTATTTCCCCCCTTTTCCAAGTATCCGAAATACCTTGGTTCTTGAGTATTCCATTCATAACTTTCTTGAGTGGTGGAATAAGTTCTTGTTTTAATGTTTTATAATAACCCGCTGTGAACCCATTCGGACCAGGGGCTTTATTAGCATCCATTTTATTTATTGCACTCACAATCTCCTCATTTGTTATTTCTTTGTTCAACTTCTCCCTCTGATTATCGGATATCTTTCGGAAATTATATTGGCCTATATATTTAAATATCTCATCTTTTGAAATATAATCTTTTGTATAGAGCTGTTTAAAGAACTGTTTAAATTCTTCCAAAATATCTTTGTCTGTATTTATTTCTGTGCAATATGCATCTACTGAATCTCAATCACATCATAGTTTCCTCGCTTCAAACTGTTAAACAATTTTTCCTTTTATTTGGAGAATTTTAACCATTCACATTCAAAGATAAGCATTTTATTTGTTGTGCCATCATCATTTTAAGGATTGTCTGTGTCTAGTCCGGGTTCATCTGTTTCCACTTCAGGGTCATCTCTGGGTCATCCTGGTCGGATTCTAAATTGTCGAGTGAGTTGAATCTGGCCCATTTTCTGGATGTCAGTGATGTTTTCTTTTGTGTCATGGCAGTTCCAGGTGTGGAGTCGGTTTCTTTCTGAAACTTTTTGTAAAACGCTTTGGCTTTTTCTATGGAGGTGAGCCAAATTTTTTTATCGTTATAGGTGGTCATAATTCCTTCATTTCTTTCCCACCTAAATTTTATTTTTATCTTCTTTAGTTCGTCTGTTAGGAAGAAGTACTTCCTTCTCTTCATTAGAGTTGATTAGCACCACGACTTTTGATCCTTTATATTGTATAGGAGTTTTGCTGTTGATGTGAAGCACTTTTTCTTTAGTTCTTTTTCTGACAAATTGCACTATTATGTCTCTTGGGGTTTTCCTTGAATAATTTGTCAAGATATTAAAAATTTGATCGACTTCCTGTTCCATAGTTGCAATTGATAGATTCAGTGATGTGGCTAATAATTCTATCATAGATTGCCGTATATTTTCTTTAGGCTCCTCTTGTACATTTTGCAACCATTGATTGCCCACTAAAAGTTTTTTTATTGGCATTGTGTTGTTGATACCTACCAGGAAATAGTTTATGGTAGAAAATGTTGAGTGCCTGTGTGAGTAGTATGTGGGAGTATCTATTTTATTCTATTACTGGCCTCTATTAAGTTCCACTTACTAAAATTTATCTTGCAATTTGTACCTAAATTTCCTGTTTCACTATTCTTTTTTTATGCAGGTGTAAGTTTAGGTCCCCACTGACGATTATATATCCTGATACATGTTTTTTTTTGAGCAAGTTTTGTTTATAAATTTTACTTGTTTCTGATTTGGGGCGTAATGCTTGCTATTGATATCTGAGTATTGTTTATTTTACCTATTATCATTATAAATCTACCTTCGGTATCTCTAATAACCTTTTCCAGAAAAAAGTTTAAATTATAATTTATAAGTATGGCCACTCCTCTGGCTTTATTTGAGCCCCTCGATTTGTACTGTATATCCCAATTTTTGTTTTTGAGCAATCTGGATTTGTCTCCCATTTTTAAAATGTGATTCCTGTATTAATGTGATATGTACTTGGTTTTCCTTTAACAGTTTGGATAGTTAGTGTCTCTTAACTGGTGTCAAAAGCCCGTTTATGTTAACCAACATAATATTGATACCGTCACCCGTCATGATTGGTTTGTTCTTTTGTCACTCTCCACTAGCTTTTACAAGTCCATATTACTATTCTGTTTTTAACTGTTTCCTCTCTTCCCTTCCTCTCTTCCCTACAGATCTGAATCTGAAGTCTCCCTTGCTCCCTTTACCCCTCTCCCCAATCTGGCTTCTGATTCCCACCCCTGAACCAAGGGAGGAATGGCTGAGTGTAATATCCTCGCCAACAACCAGAGAATCATGAGGGCAGAGTCCCCTGCTGTGACTTCCCCCCTTCTGTGCATTGATCTTTAACCTATGTAATTCCTGCCCATATCTTAGACTCAACTGTTCCATCAAATTCTGACCTCTATACTTCCTGCTTTTGCTCTATTTCCCTCCCCCTCCCTTATCCCATCCATATTAAATGCCCTTTTAAATCCACTTTTAGTTTTTCTGGAAGCAGCTTCCACCTTCCCTTTCCACCTCATTTGAATTATTAACAATATAATTTCTGAATTCTCATAATAATCGCTATTGTAAGAGCACCTTAACATAGGTACATTAACATAAATACCCCTTTACAATGTTTAGATACAAACAGTACTTTTCTACTATGATATTATTCAGTCTTAGATGTCTTACAAAGTTTTGAAAGTTCTAACATTTATAACTGTTGATTTAACATGTATTATATTTTGGAACAAAGACACCTAAAGGGCCAGACTCAGAGTTAGTTCCAAAATAGTGTTTATTAAACAAAGGAAAAAGGCTCAGAGGCACTTAACTCAATGTCTCTGGTCAAAACTCAAAGGTAAAAACCAGTCCTGGTTCAAAAAGGTAACTAAAGTAATAATCTGGATTATCCAGAGAAAAGAACCAGATTAAACAAAACACTCCGAAAGTCACACAAAACAGCACAGCATGCAATTGGTTAACAAAACAAAGAAGCTGCAGGGAAGAAAGCGTAGTCAAGCGAAGTCCAGGGTCGTAGCAAGCAGAATCCGAAGTAGCAAAGTTCCAAAGTCCACGGAAGCAGTGTCATAGTCAAACCGGTCCAAGGTCAAGGAAGGGGGAAATCCACATTCACGAGAATCCAAGCCGAGTCGAAAGCACACACGAACAGAGGCAGCAACCTGCAAATCCAGGACCCAATGCCAACACGAAACAGACAGTGACAAGTACCCAATGCACGAACGTAATCCAACACCTTGCCTTCTGCAAAGATTCATCATTTCTGAACCTACTTTTACCGCGTTGAGTCGCCGGCTAGGCTGAGAAACGGCGGTATACAAGTATAGCAAATAAATAAATAAATCTTACACATCATTACCAGAAGATGTGCTGACCCCATCATTATCCCTTGCAGCTGTTCTTGACTCCACACATGAATTCCTACTCCCATCTCTCTACCTTCTCCATCTTCTGTCAAGACTTAGATCCTCCCAAGACTCAGATGTATTCCCTGATTGCCAGTCTTCATTACCAGAGAACCCTACAAATGTATCACTGGACGTTGGCTCCGCACATACAGCTTGTACCTCTTTCACCTTAGTCCAGTCCAAAATGTCATCCCTGTCTTCATCACTCCTTATCCCATCATTCCCAGAGAAACCCACGAATGATTCCTCATCTGTAGGAGCAGTAAGTATATCCCTGATCCTCTTCCTCTGTTGCTCCTCATCAGACTCCTGCTCCCAAGTAGCCCTTTTCTTTCCCTTAGACCAATCCATGATGTTTCCTTCCTCCTCTTCACTTGTTGACCCATCATCCCCAGAGAAACTCTCGAATGACTCCTCATCTGAGGGTGCCATAAGTATGGGCCTCTGTTGCTCATCCTCAGATTCCTGCTCCCGAGTAACCCTCTTTCCCCTTCTAGTGCCCAAACTATGGTTAGCATCATTACTCGCAGGCTCTACTACAACATAATATCTTTCTGGCGCGACTGAGGGGAATAGAACGGTTCTGCAGTGGTTCCAATCCTTTCTTTTGAATAGCAGCCAAAGGGTGGTTTGGGGGGATTTGGGGGGATTCTTGCTCAATCCCATGGCCATTCCCCAGTGTTACTTAGCATCTACAGTGGTTACTTGGAGAGATCATCCAGAGTTTTGGAGTTCGGTATCACCTGTACACAGATGATGCCCAACTTTTCTACTCCTTTTCACCAGATAATGTCAAGGAAGCTATGCTGCACCTGAACCAGTGCCTGGAGGCAGTAATGGGCTGGATTAGGGTAAACAAATTGAAACTGAATCCAGATAAGATGGAAATACTTCTGGTCTCACATAAGATAGATCCAGGAATAAGGTTACAACCGGAGCTGGACATGCTCAGTTTCGCAGTTTGGGTGTGATCCCGGATTCCTCTCTAAACCTGGAAGCCCAGGTGGCAGAGGTTACTAGGATCACCTTTGCACAACTTAAATTGGTGCACCATCTGCAACCATACCTGGAAAAATCCAATTTGGTCACTGTGGTACATGCCTTGGTTACATCCTGTCTGGACTATTGTAATGTGCTCTACATGGGGCTGCCTTTGAAAATGGTTCAGAAACTTCAATTTTTTCAAAGATCAGCAGCTAGGCTGTTAACAGGAGTGGATAAAAGATAACATACTATCTTGCTCTTGAAACAGCTGCACTGGCCTCCCAATCAGTTTCTGAGCCTGATTAAAAGTACTGGTTTTGACCTTTCAGGGGAGATTAGATCTGCGCCATCTCTGTTGGCTTTCAGGATGAGCCTAAAAACCTTCCTTTTAAAGGAAGCTTTCAGGAGAAACTAATGATAATGATATCAGAAGCTTAAGAAGGTAATTTGACTTCATTAGGTATTTTCAAGTCAGATTCTTAGGAAGAACTCTAAGGAACTTAAGATCACATTTGTTAAATGGCTTCGTAGAGAGTACAACATCAACTTCCTTCGTTTGTTAACTTTTGGAGATGCCGATACACCCAAAGAGCTATATGCATTTAGGCCCCCTCTACAAGGATGGGGAATTAAAGTAAGGAGAGTGTTTCAAAATCTAATTGTGTGTCCCCTCTTGAATAGGTCTCTGGCAATTCCCCAGGAAAATCAAACTTTAAATAGCCAGAGAGAATCTTAGAAGTTGCCCCTCAGACTCAAAATAAGGATTCAGTCCAGAAAATGGTACGCACTACCCCCCAGAGATTAGGTAACGAGTAATATTTTCCCTGCCACTCAAGCCCTAAGGAAAATGCCTCACAACTGACAGCAGAGCCCAACTTCCTCCAACTTAACTCAATGGCCTCTCTAGGTAGATATGAACAAACAACTCCACAGCTCCTGAATCTAAGGGAACAATCATTAGAGTTCCTCTCCAATGGCATTCATGATTCTGTCTTATTATACTTAAGAGAATCATCATAAGAACTTGATGGGAGCCAAGCAATACAAAAAACCTCTATCCCCTACCCCCCAGCGTAAGATCCCCCTATTTCCTATCCCCCAGCCCAATAGTTCCCTCCCCTTTTCCTCCCAATCCAATAGACCCCTATCCCTATTCCTCGGCCCAATAGCCCCAATTCCCCAACCCCTATACAAAAAGCCTCCTGCCCTCCTCCCCCAGCCTGTTAGCCCCCCACCCCTTACCTTCCAGCCTAATGGCCCCTTTTCTCCCTTTTCCCCTTGTCCCTTCCCTCCAGTCTAATAGCTCCTTACGCCTTACCCCCAACCCTATCACCCCCAACTCCTCACACCCCAATCAAATATCTCCCTCCTCCCTCTACCTCAGTTTAACAGCCCTCCTGTTCCTATCCCCTAGGCCAATAGCTTTCTTTCCCCTACCTTACAGCCCAATAGCCCATCTTATCCCCCAGGCTAGTAGCCCTCTACCCTTTATCCTTAATCCAAGAGCCCCCATTTCCTATTCCCCAGCCCAACAGCCTTTGTCCCCCCATCCCTCAGTCCAACAACAACACTGGACCACAGCCTAAGGACAGGAAGAGAGAACAGACAGAGGATGAGGTTGGGGGGCCTCTATAGAAACAATATTGGGGAGAAGGAGATGCAGAAAAAGGAGATCAAATGTGTTAATTCGGCCTAGGGAATGTGAGAGAGAATTGGTAGTTCCAAAACGACTTCTAAAACGGTCTCCTGGCATGATGAATTTAGATAACCAGGATGGCGGTCCGTCTGGGCTAATGTAAGCTGGACATACATTGGACTTGGTGTTCTGTCAGGGATAGGAGGAAGGTGGCGGGGTAGAGGAGCTCTCTTTAGTCCCACTGCCATGGGCAGACCACGACTTGGTCAGGTTTAGACTCAATGCACTCCCTAACTTCCGCTGAGGTGGAGGACCCATTAAGATGGTCCGTCCCAGGAGGCTTATAGATCCAGAAGGATTCCTGATGGCTCTTGGGGAATTTCCCACCACCATGGTAGGCGATTCTGTCGATGCCCTGGTCACTCTCTATAACAGGGAGATGACCAGGGCAATAGAGTAGCCAAGCTAAACCAGCCCCTGGGTTTAATGAGGATCTAGCAGCGATGAAGAGAACGAAGAGGAGTCTAGAGGGCGTGTGGCGATTTTCTCGCAGCAAGTCTCAGATTGAGCACAGGCGTGCGCCTATGCAAGGGCGTACTCTGCGACATTGAAGGATGTGAGTAATTCTCACATTGCGGCCAACATTGCATCCAAAAGGAACCGTCCAGCTGAGCTGTTTCGAATGATCAGAGGATTGTTCAAACCCGCCACTTGTGATGGGGTCCCTGATTCTTCGACAGCTCGCTGTGAGGCATTTGCTTGGTTCTTCGTGGAAAAGTTGCTCTGATTTGCTCCGAATTGGACACCACAGTTACTGCAATCTCTGAAGATGTAGCAAGAGCACCTGCTTGTCCGTTTTTAATGGATGCATTTCAATTTGTGCAACTTGAGGACGTTGACAAGATTCTTGGAGAGGTGTGGGCGACCATATGCATCCTGAACCCCGGCCCATCCTGGCTGATAAAGGAAGAAAGAGGAGGTTTGGCAGAGTAGTTCAAGGTAGTAGTGAATGCCTCCCTTCGGGAGGGCAAAATTCCAGCGACCTTAAAAGGGGCTGTGATAAAACCACTGTTGAAAAAGCTATCACTGCATCTCACTGATTTGAACAACTTTCGGCTAGTTACCAAACTTTTGGGTAAAGTCTTGGAATGTGTGGTGGCTTCGCAGCTCCAGGGCTTCTTGGACGAAACTGACTATCTGAATCCGTCACAGTGCGGTTTCAGACTGGGTCATGGAACTGAGACAGCCTTGGTCACCTCAGTGGATGATCTCCGCAGAGAGCTCGACAGGGGGAGTGTGTCCCTGTTGGTTCTCCTGGACCTCTCATAGACCATGATATCCTTCTGGGTCGCCTCACAGGGATGGGTCTTGGAGGTACTGTTCTGCAGTGGATCCAGTCCTTTCTGGAGGGTAGTACCCAAAAAGTGTTGTTGGGAGACTCCTGCTCGCTCCCACAGCCATTGTCCTGTGGGGTTCCATAGGGCTCAGTATTGTCCCCCATGTTGTTTAACATCTACATGAAGCCGTTGGGTGAGATCATCAGGGGTTTTGAAGTTCAATGCCATCTGTACATTGGACTCCAAATGTACAGATACCACTCATTTCCACCAAATGCTAAGAAGGCTGTCCAAGTCCTGAACTGGTGCCTTGCTGCTATGACGGTCTAGACAAGGGCGAGCAAATTGAAGTTGAATTCAGACAAGACAGAGGTCCTCCTGGTCAGTCGCAAGGGTTACATCCTGTGTTGGACGGGATTACACTCCCCCTGAAGACACAGGTTTGCAGCTTGGGTGTGATCCTGGATTCATCGCTGAGCCTAGAAACCCAGGTCTTGGCGGTGACCAGGGGAGCATTTGCACAGTTAAAACTTGTGCACCAGCTATGCCCGTACCTTGGGAAGTCTGACTTGGCCATGGTAGTCCACGCTCTGGTTACATCCAGTATAGATTACTGCAATGTGCTCTATGTGGGGTTTCCCTTGAAGACTGTCCTGAAGCTTCAAATGGTCCAACGAATGGCAGCCAGATTATTAACAGGAGCTGCGCTCAGGGAGCATACAACTCCGCTGCTGCACCAGCTCCACTGGCTGCCAGGTCAATTCAAAGTGCTGGCTTTAGCCTAGAAACAGTTCTGGCCTTATGAACCAGCTAGGACTTTAAGATCGTCTGGGGAGGCCCTGCTCTTGTTACTGCCTTCGTTGCAAGTACATTTGGCAGAGACAAGAGACAGTGCCTTCTCAGTGGTGGCCCCTCAGCTATGGAACGCCCTTCCTAGGGACACTAGATCGACCCCCTCCCTTTTAATATTCCGGAAAATGGTTAAGACTTGGCTGTTTGAAAATGCAGTGTAACAGACATAGGAATATACAATAATACAATTCTTTATTGATTAGTCAATTTTGACCATATCAAAACATACAAAACATACACATACAGTAAAACCATATATGAATACGAGGCATCATGGCCTACTGGCCTGTCAACCCACTCCTAAATAATTGAGCAACTACGAGATAAAAAGGTTAAAAGATTAAAATTGTTTAATTCCTTAAAATAGGGTTAGAGTGGGGGGCATGGGTAGGTAAAACTAGTGGCGTGTCCATATTAAGTTTTTAAGTTTGAGTTTTGCTGATGGCAGCAAGGTCGCCTCTCTCTGCTTCCATCTTCTCACGGATGGCCAGCGCTTTTTGGATAAAAAGGGTCAATTTTAAAATAGAGTTTTTACATAGGAATATGGAATGCCTAGATGATGAGATTGGGGCAATGTTTTTAACTAACAAGACGCAAATGATTTGTGCTTTATTGATCTTGTTATGGTTTTATATTATATGTTAATGTTTTTAAATGTTTTATAGCATTGAATTGTTGCCTCTGTAAACTGTCCTGAGTCGCCTGCGGGCTGAGAAGGGCAGTATACAAAATATAGTAAAATAAATAAATAAATAAATAAATAAATAAATAAACTTGTGGAGAAACCCCTCAATGAATTTCAGTGAGCTCTAAATCTAAACCACATTGTATGGCAAAATCAGCTCTTTACTATTCATAGGCATTTGTTCTTGTTGAACTGTGGTGACTTCTTTGGGGTCACCACATGTATATCCTGTGTGCTTAAGTCCAACATGGACCAACTCAGGAACAACTGAGGGATGAGAATTAATCTTTAAAAAATCAAATACTTGTCAATAGGATATTATTTTTGTACATTTGTAAACATGGCTTTTGGACTGGAAGCTGTAGGTGTACATTGGGAGAAGTTGATGATTTATTACACCCTGAAAAATGAGATGCTAGTAGTGACTTTTCTTGTTTTACTTTTCCAGGTTCATCATCTCTTTTTCCTTTTGTCTTGTGTATTTTACACTGTAAGCCTGCAGCCAGAGATTGTCTTCATTGTCACTGAGCTTATGTAAGCCCCTTGAAGAGTCACGTCAGCCAAAGAATGAGTGATATAAGTAAATAATAATGAAAGATGATATTGGCTGGATAATAAGAACTGACAACTTTAAGGCAACAGTTGGTTTTGAAATATAAAGAACCCTGTCGACAAATGTTTAAATATTTTGCATCCAAAACTCACCAGACTGTTGATAAAATTAATAGATGTGTTTCTATGAAAGTAGGGGGTCAACAAATGGACCACATGACAGATGATATTAAAAACAATGACAGCAGTAAAAATCAAAATAATGCATCAGACATATGGAACAGCAAATGTTTCCTTTCTTTTCTCTCTCTCTTTGGTGTATAATGCATTTCAGAGGCTGCCTGAAATGCGGAGAAGATTTTAACTGTAAAGTATGGGTTATGATAATAGCTTCAATAAATAATTTCACAATTTGCTATGCTAGCATTTCCATCCATTCTATTAGTGACATCATGTTATTTTTATTATCCCTCCCTTTTTTTGGCCAAGATTAATGCAAAATAAATGGGTCCTCTTTTTATATCATGATCAGAATAGATTATCCAACTCCATTCTCAAAACTACATTATTTGGGTGCATCCACACTATATAACACCTTGATACCACTTTAGCTACCATGGTTCTGTCCTATGGGATTTGTAGTTTGGGGAAGATATTAGAATTCACTTCCTGAGAGCTCTGTACTGTGGTTCAGGGGAAAATGATACAGAATTTGAAATCATTTATCAGATTGTTATAAAACCATGGTAAGCCTCCCCACAAAGATTTGTAGTTCACCAAGGGCTCAAAAATAAATATATGTAATTTGTACTTTGGTGGTACTGGAACTTTTTGGCAGCTAAAGACTGTGTCAAACCACAATTCCCATTTTATGTAGCATTGAGCCATGGCAATTAAAGAGGTGACAAGCTGCATGTGCCATCACACCCAGACCCTATAAAAATAAAACTAAGATGTGCTTCTCTCTTTGTTTGGGTGGACCGCGGGGGTTTTTCTTTAGAAGCTTGAGATTCCCAGCAACTGAGGCTACTACAGGCTTTGAACATCAAAACAGAATATTTATTTCTCAAAGTCCTTGCAGACTTGGCACACAGCTTGTTAAAGTTACAAACAAAACAGTCAATTGGTGAAACCACAGAGATGTTCTTTCTTTTCTTTTTCCTCTAGTCGCTGAGCTGCCTTCATCCAAAAAATCCTGAGATCTTTTTACCAAAACCCTGAGCCACTATCTTTTAGAAAGCGTAAGCCTTCCCAATTCCAGCCCAAGGTTGGTTTTGGAGATGAAGCAAATTTTGCTCAATAACTATTTCTCAATAACTCAATATCTATCTATAACTCAATAGCTCAATTACTCAACTGCTATTCTATCTATATATCTTAATTAGCTTCTTTATCTATATAACTCAATAGTTCTTTCAATGGTTTTTTCAGAGTTACCTGTCTGACCAACAGCACATCTGAAGCTTTCTTTCTCTACTGAAGGAGGCAGGGGATATTCCAAAATGGAGATCTCAACCCAGGAAAAAAGATATACTTTCTGAACCAAAAGGGGCCTGCAGGCTGGCTTTCTAGCCTCTAATGCGGTTAACTTTCAGAGTGCAGCTGAGATTGTAGCAAAACGGAGGGCTGCACAAACACAAGGACCAAGTACCAAAAGCACTATAATCCCAATTAAACAGCTCAGGGGAAGATCTCAGGGGCTCACGTGTCTTTACACTAATGCACAGAGCATGGGAAATAAACAAGATGAACTCCAGCTTTTAGCACAACACCACAAATATGATATCATAGGCATCACTGAAACCTGGTGGGATGACTCCTATCGCTGGAATGTAGACATCGGGGGCTATAACCTCTTTCACAG
Source organism: Anolis sagrei (assembly GCF_037176765.1). Taxonomy (NCBI): domain Eukaryota; kingdom Metazoa; phylum Chordata; class Lepidosauria; order Squamata; family Anolidae; genus Anolis; species Anolis sagrei. Next base: position 58,843,573 of record NC_090026.1, read on the forward strand.
AAACCGAACAAAGGGGAGAGGAGGCGGAGTAGCCTTATATGTCAAAAACCCTTATGCTGCAGAAGAGATGCAAGACAGCAATCCGGGAAACCAGCTTGAAATCATCTGGATAAGAATCAAGGGAACTGGGACTCAAAAAGATCTTGTTGTAGGCATCTACTACAGACCTCCAAGCCAGGAGGAAGAACTAGATGAAGTCTTCTGCCAACAGTTGACCAAACAGGCACAGAGAAGAGATGTAGTAGTCATGGGCGATTTCAACTATCCCGATATTTGCTGGAAAACAAACTCAGCCAAGAGTACAAGGTCCAACAAATTCCTCGCCTGCCTTGCAGACGATTTCATGGTCCAGAAGGTAGAAGAGGCAATAAGGTGGTTGGCTACCCTTGATCTCATCCTAACAAATGCGGAGGACCTGATCGATGCAGTTGAAGTGGTCGGATCCCTAGGGGCAAGTGACCATGTGCTCCTGCAATTTGAGGTACAAAAGAAGGCCAAAATAAGACAAGTCAAACCCGCATTTTGGACTTTAGGAGAGCCGATTTCCAAAAAATGAAGGAAACGCTGAGCAGCATTCTGTGGACATAGATACTAAAAGATAAGGGAGCTACGGATGGATGGGAATTTCTCAAGAGTGAAATACTCAAGGCACAATTGCAAACTGTACCAATAAAGAGAAAATATAGGACAAGTGCAAAGAAGCCAGAATGGATGTCCAAAGAACTTCTAACTGCGCTAAAACACAAAAGAGACATGCACAAGAAGTGGAAAAAGGGAGAAATCACCAAAGAAGAATTCAAACAAATAACCAACACCTGTAGGGAAAAGGTCCACAAGGCTAAAGTACAAAATGAGCTCAGGCTTGCCAGGGACATTAAAAACAATAAAAAGGGCTTATTTTCTTATGTCAGTAGAAAAAGAAAAAACAAGGAGGCAATAGGGCCTCTTCGAGGAGAAGATGGGGCAATGCTGACAGGGGGTAGGGAAAAGGCAGAACTACTTAATGCCTTCTTTGCCTCGGTCTTCTCACAAAGAGAAAGTCATCTTCAACCTCAGCAAGATGGAGTGGATGAGGGATTAGAGGACATTGAACGCCAAATTGGGAAACAAGTCATCCAGGAATATCTGGCCGCTCTAAATGAGTTCAAGTCCCCAGGGCCAGATCAACTGCACCCAAGAGTACTGAAGGAACTAGCAGAAATCATTTCGGAACCATTGACAATCATCTTTGAGAGTTCTTGGAGAACGGGAGAAGTTCCAGCAGATTGGAGGAGGGCCAATGTGGTCCCAATCTTCAAGAAGGGAAAAAAGGATGACCCAAACAACTACCGTCCAGTCAGCCTCACGTCGATACCAGGCAAGATTCTGGAAAAGATTGTTAAGGAAGTGGTCTGCAAACACTTAAAAACAAATGTGGTCATTGCTAATAGTCAACATGGATTTATCAAAAACAAGTCATGCCAGACTAATCTGCTTTTTTCGATAGAGTTACAAGCTGGATAGATGCAGGGAATGCCGTGGATGTGGCGTACCTGGATTTCAGTAAGGCCTTCGACAAGGTCCCCCATGACCTTCTGGCAAGGAAACTAGTCCAATGTGGGCTAGGCAAAACTACGGTGAGGTGGATCTGTAATTGGTTAAATGGACGAACCCAGAGGGTGCTCACCAATGCTGCCTCTTCATCTTGGAAAGAAGTGACAAGTGGAGTGCCGCAGAGTTCCGTCCTAGGCCTGGTCCTGTTCAACATCTTTATTAATGACTTAGATGAAGGGCTAGAAGGCATGATCATCAAGTTTGCAGACGACACCAAATTGGGAGGGATAGCCAATACTCCAGAGGACAGTAGCAGGATTCAAAATGATCTTGACAGATTAGAGAGACGGGCCAAAACTAACAAAATGAAGTTCAACAGTGACAAATGCAAGATACTCCACTTTGGCAGGAAAAACGAAATGCAAAGAAACAAAATGGGGGACGCCTGGCTCGAGAGCAGTACGTGTGAAAAAGATCTTGGAGTCCTCGTGGACAACAAGTTAAACATGAGCCAACAATGTGATGTGGCGGCAAAAAAAGCCAATGGGATTTTGGCCTGCATCAATAGGAGCATAGTGTCTAGATCTAGGGAAGTAATGCTACCCCGCTATTCCGCTTTGGTTAGACCACACCTGGAATATTGTGTCCAATTCTGGGCACCACAATTCAAGAGACATATTGACAAGCTGGAATGTGTCCAGAGGAGGGCAACTAAAATGATCAAGGGTCTGGAGAACAAGCCCTATGAGGAGCGGCTTAGGGAACTGGGCATGTTTAGCCTGAAGAAGAGAAGGCTGAGAGGAGATATGATAGCCATGTATAAATATGTGAGAGGAAGCCACAGGGAGGAGGGAGCAAGCTTGTTTTCTGCTTCCTTGGAGACTAGGACGTGGAACAATAGCTTCAAACTACAAGAGAGGAGATTCCATCTGAACACAAGGAAGAACTTCCTGACTGTGAGAGCTGTTCAGCAGTGGAACTCTCTGCCCCGGAGTGTGGTGGAGGCTCCTTCTTTGGAAGCTTTTAAACAGAGGCTGGATGGCCATCTGTCAGGGGTGATTTGAATGCAATATTCCTGCTTCTTGGCAGGGGGTTGGACTGGATGGCCCATGAGGTATCTTCCAACTCTTTGATTCTATGATTCTAACCCTGAACACTATCCCATGAACACTATCCCATGCAACTAAAAGATAATGCAAATTATGCTCCTGGAAGACGGAACACTGCATTCATTCTACAATGTAGATACCCCCTTAATGCTTACCCTTTGGAGCAAAATCAAAGGTTGCTGATTTCAGTTAGCTATTAAATATTGAATGTACTGCAGGGATCACAACGGAAATGAAACTGGACAAAATTTGTATTAGCTAATGTTGCCTACCATTGGCTTTAATTTTTTCTTCCTTTGGCCATGCTGCTTGCTGGTCAAAATAAGTATCCACTTTGACTGTACGCACACTTTCTATCATTCAGTGATACATATGCTCCATTCAGCCATCTCCTCTTGCTTTTTCCCTTCCACTTCCTCTCTGTTCTCACATTTTTTTAAAAAAATGCCCAATCTTCATCTCCCCAGTTGTCTCCCATCTTTGGGCCAGCCCCCTTTCAGTGCAATTAGGCTTTTTAAAAAGTTGTCATTAAGGACATTATCACACTAGTCGGTAAGCCATGTGGGAAGCTGCCTTGTGATGAATTGCCTACCTTTTAAGCCAGAATAAGCTCAGGAATTAGGCCCAGTTTTTTTGGCAGACATTTTGTGTGGTGCCTGAAGGCAGCAGTTATCTTGGGATGGTCATTTCCTAGTGGAGGCGGAGCTTGGAGGCAGCCTGGGGGAAAATGTGGGCGGAGCTTGGGTGAAGTGCAGAAAAAATAGAGTCTTGAAGTGTGCTTTTTGAAATGAGACAGTTAGTTGGGTTCTGGGTGTTTGAAGGAGAGAGTTAGAAGAAGGATTGTGGAGTTTAGTGAAGTCAAATAAGTTAGTTAGAGTGTTCAGAGTGCTATTAGGGAAGAATAGCTGGTTTAGTGATTAGAAAAGGACTGTTTGAAGTAAAAGGATTCTAGTCAGGAGGAAGTCTGCTAGCTTTCCTGAGGGAGTTAAGAGTTGTTATTGGAAACCAAGTACTGAATTGTTTTAACGTAACCAAATAAGCTTCATCTCATTCTTGCAACCGATACGCTTAAGTGCCTGTGTGTTTTTGAAAACTACAGAAATAAACTTCTTCTTTTTTTGTTAATCAAACAACTGTCTTAGTGTGCCTCTATATAAAGAAGTATTCTTAACAAGATAGGGAAACAGAGTTTCCAGATTGGTGGCAGCAAAGACTTAGAAGGATCTCAATATTAACCACCTCTGTGTTCTTCACCCTGAGTTCGAATTCAGCGCCATCCAGCTTACTTTCAATACGTTGGTTCAACAAGAAATCTAAAAATCCCTTTTGTCTTTGGTGGTAACCTGTTTCCATAGTAAAAACACCTCAGAATATTATTAATTGGTGGCAAAGGCCAGAAGATTTTTGGGTTTGCCCTGAGTGTGTGGGTTTTAAAAATTAACAGCGTGTCTTCACATTTTTCTGGTGGCATTTTTATTTGTCGTGTCAGAGCAACCAGTCCATTATATTACATTCCTAACAGAACAAAGCAAACAAACAGAAAAATACACAACTTGTGAGTTTGGTAGTTGGTTAAATGTCCTTTGACCAGTATCTGGCCACTTGGAGTGCTTCCGGTGTTGCCGCAAGAAGGTCCTCCATTGTGCATGTGGCAGGGCTCAGGTTGCATTGCAGCAGGTGGTCAGTGGTTTGCTCTTCTCCACACTCGCATGTCGAGGATTCCACTTTGTAGCCCCATTTCTGAAGGTTGGCTCTGCATCTCGTGGTGCCAGAGCGCAGTCTGTTCAGTGCCTTCCAAGTCGCCCAGTCTTCTGTGTGCCCAGGAGGGAGTCTCTCATTTGGTATCAGCCATTGGTTGAGGTGCTAGGTTTGAGCCTGCCACTTTTGGACTCTCACTTGCTGAGGTGTTCCAGCGAGTGTCTCTGTAGATCTTAGAAAACTATGTCTAGATTTAAGTCGTTGGCGTGCTGGCTGATACCCAAACGGGATGAGCTGGAGATGTCTCTGCCTTGGTCCTTTCACTATTGGCTGCTACTTCCCGGTGGATGTCAGGTGTAGTTTCTCCAGTGGTGTAGGGTGCAGACACCCCGTGATAATACGGCATGTCTCATTAAGAGCCACATCCACTGTTTTAGTATGGTGAGATGTGTTCCACACTGGGCATGCATACTCAGCAGCAGAGTAGCACAGCGCAAGGGCAGATGTCTTCACTATATCTGGTTGTGATCCCCAGGTTGTGCCAGTCAGCTTTCGTAAGATATTGTTTCTAGCACCCACTTTTTGCTTGATGTTCAGGCAGTGCTTCTTGTAGGTAAGAGCACGGTCCAGAGTGACTCCCAGGTATTTGGGTGCGCTGCAATGCTCCAGTGGGATTCCTTCCCAGGTGATCTTCAGAGCTCGGGATGCTTCTCTGTTCTTGAGATGAAAGGCACATGTCTGTGTTTTAGATGGGTTAGGGATCAGCTGGTTTTCCCTGTAATAGGCAGTAAGAGCACCTAGAGCTTCGGAGGGCTTCTGTTCTACAGTCTCAAAGCTCCCTGCTTGAGCAGTAATGGCACGATCATCAGCATAGATGAAACTCTCTGTCCCTTCTGGCAGTGGCTGGTCATTTGTGTAGATGTTGAACATGGATGGAGCAAGCACGCTCCCCTGAGGCAGGCCATTCTTCTGTTTCCGCCATCTGCTTCTCTGGCCCTGAAACTCAACAAAAAAGCTCCTGTTTTGTAGCAGGTTTCCTATGAGGCGGGTGAGGTGGTAGTCCTTTGTGATATTATACATTTTTCTCAGGAGGAGGCGGTGGTTCACAGTATCATAGGCTGCTGACAGGTCTATGAAGACAGCTCCTGTGATCTGCTGCCTTTCAAAGCCATCTTCTATGTGCTGAGTCAGGTTCAGCACTTGCGATGTGGAGCTTTTGCCCTTCCTGAAGCCAGCTTGCTGTGGAATCAGACATGGGTCTATTTTTTCCATAATTCTATGCAAAATAAGTCTCTCCAGAACTTTGTAGAGGTGGCACAACAGGGAGATTGGTCTGTAGCTTTTTGGGTCATTACGGTCTTTGCCTGGCTTCAAGATGGCGATGGCTCTTGCTTTCCTTGGGGATCTGACAGGATGCCGTGCAGTTGTTCATCAGCTCCAGCAGCCAGCGCCTTGCTTTGGGACCAAAGTTCTTGATTTGTTCCATCCGTAGATCATCCAAGCCAGCTGCTTTGCCATTTTTACATTTATTGAGAGCCATGTCCAATTCAGTAGATGTAAAGGGTTCATGGAGGTTGTTGTTCTCAATCTCTAGTTGTCTGGCTATTGGTTTCTTTCCTACTTTGGTGGCAAAGTTGGGTTTCCCATTCTTCAAGAGTTGGTGTGCTATCTGATCTGCCTTTAGGTTGGCATGGGTATTAGTTTGTGAGGGGTCATTGCTCAACCGTCTCAGCAGCCTCCACGCCTTCTGGCTGCTCCTGCCCATGTCGACCTCTGTGATCAGTTTGATCCACTGTTCTTTCTTGGTTTCAGAGATGGAGGACACAATGCTCTGCGCTGCCTGGATGGTTTGCTCACTAAATGGGTCTTCGTTGTGGAGCCTGTAATAGTTTTCCAACAAGGCAGCTGTTTCAGGGGTAATGCCCTGGAGGTAGTTGGTTCTGCAGCCTCTCGGTATGGAGGCCCGTGAGCAGGTTTTCACGATTTCAATAAAGTGCTCGTATTCCTCAGGGATTGGCGCAGCCGATGTGATCATGTCATCTAACATGTCTGAGAATTTAGTTCAATCTGCCTTTCTGAAGTTGAATCTTCGTTTAAATCGAACTTCCTGAGGCCTTATTGTTGGGAATAGTTGGCATACTATTGGTCGGTGCTGTGTGTTTGGGATTGGTGGTCCCACTGATTTGGTGCATTGCTGTACGATGCTGTCGCTCACAAATAGGAGGTCTGGGTTATAACCTCGGTGCCATTTCCTGCTGTTGTAGGATGGTGGGAGCTTGCTATCATGGATGAGTGATAGTTTGTGCAGTTCAGACCAGGAGAGGACAGCCTCTCCATTTTTATCTTCTTGGGCATAGCCCCATATATGGCTATGGCTGTTAAAGTCACCAATTACTACCGCCCTTTGGTGCCTATCAAAATTCTCGGGGGAGGAGAAACAAAACTCTTCATTTGGGGGTTTGTACACAGAGGTGATGGTGATGTTATTAAGCTCTACTGTTATAACCTCTATATTGTTTTCTTCAGTGTTGTGGGCACTGCTGACTTGGAGGCCTGGTTTGACAAAGACGGCGCTTCCATACTGCGCATGTGGTCTTTCCGCTACTAAGACCATTCCTGGAACTTTGGGTCGTTTCTGTTGTTCATCCCTGTGTGTTTCTTGGACACACAGCACATCGCATTTCTTATCTCGGCACAGTTCATAGAGCAGTTGCTCTTTGGCAGCTGACATGCCTTCGATGTTGATTGACATTATTGTCATGGTTGGTCCTGAAAAGGTCCGTTGGTTGTTTTGCTTGCTTGCTTGCATGCTGGTCGTGCATCCATAGGATGGATGGGGGACATGAGAGAAGCCTCCTCGCAGGATTGCAAGACATCCGGGCATCCCCTGGGCAACGTCTTCGTAGACGGCTGATTCTCTCACCACAGAAGCGACCAGCATTCTGGTGGCAGCGGTGGGATGAATAAAGGCCCCCCTGCCAGAAGATCGTTTGAGTCTGAGATAACCTCTGTTGTTGTTGTTCATTCGTTCAGTCGTCTCCGACTCTTCGTGACCTCATGGACCAGCCTACGCCAGAGCTCCCTGTCGGCCGTTACCACCCCCAGCTCCCTCAAGGTCAGTCCATTAGAGATAACCTCTAATTAATCAATCTAATTAACAACCGTTATTAGTACACACTAATAAAATACTTTTTACTGCACAATGTCATCCTAAGCCTATCTCTAACCAAGTTGCAAGTCATATCAAAGTTGTATTATATGAAAATACCCCCCCCCCCCTTGGGAGTCTCTTGGTTTCTGAATGTTGTATACATCTGGTTCAAATTCCTTGTTTCAAATTCCTATGGATGTTATACATTCTGTAGTGGTTTTTTTTTTTTAGCTTAGAAAGAGCTGTGAAAGTCCTTTGTATACAGAATATCAAAGGCTCTCTTACCAATTTTAACCTGCAATTTATTGGAAAATTTTACGTTGTATTTTACCTGTGTGTATTTGTTATCTTTCAGTTTTAACCATGTTGTATCTTACTCGACTTGTAAGGAGGAGCGGGTAACAAACAAACAAACAAGTAAATATTAGCTTAGCTTTCAGTATTATAGGGACTGGGGAGAATTTCAAGCTTAAGATTAATATTTTTTCAATTTGTCTGAGGTCTTTTAACTTGCTTGATGCATTCCTAGATCATGGTAATAAGGAAAGCATGACCATGATCTAATGTCTATGGTGAGGTGTTAATTTGGGATGTAAAAATAATTATTTTTTTTAAAAAAAATATTATTCCAAAAAACAGCAACAGCTGGCAACATTTGTTATTTGAGGGCATAGTGTAACAAGTAACATTTTCTCATCATTTCTGAAATGCTGCATGAGTGCATAGGTATTTTTAATTCAATTTTTTAAATCAAAAAGTGATCAAGAAGACATGTGTTACAAATGTGCTTTTTTTGTCGTGTCAGGAGCAACTTGAGAAACTGTAAGTCGCTTCTGGTGTGAGAGAATTGGCTGTCTGCAAGGACTTTGCCCAGGGGACATCTGGATGTGTTGATGTTTTTACCATCCTTGTGGGAGGCTTCTCTCATGTCCCCGCATGAGGAGCTGGAGCTGATAGAGGGAGCTCATCCGCGCTCTCCCCAGATTCAAACCTGTGACCTGTCGGTCTTCAGTCCTGCCAGCACAGGGGTTTAACCCACTGCGCCACCAGGGGCTCCTACAAATGTGCTAATATTATAGCAGTCTTTAAACAACAGGCAATGAGTAATGCTAACAAGTTATTTAAAAAAGATTTTGTGCAATGAATCACTTTTAAAGACTATGTTCCAAAATCTGAATTCAACATTTTTGTATATTCCAATATTGGATAATTTGGGCACTTCTCTGTACGATTCACCTGTAGTCCATAGGGATTTTATCTGTTGATTGACAGGAAAGATTGCCACCCAACTGCCTGTTTATGCATGCTGTCCCTGCCAATGTCATGTTTGACTACATTCCTCCAATTGTTGGCAGGGGAGTGTTAACTGCCAAATAAAAATTCAGCACAGGCGTACAGGGCTGATCAGGATTCCTGTTGGATGCTTTCCTCAGCCTTCCTGCACTGAGGAATTTTGATGCTGTCATTATTCTAGTTTGTGTCAGGACATTTGATACAGAAATCACCTACATTACAGAAATCCTAGATCCTTTAGAATTTAGGGTAATTATCTAGAATGGATGGGTTCCACTGTGGATTTCAGAGTAAATTGGTTGTGATGTTGGAGATCAGAACCCTCTGTGGGCTTACATGCCATATCAGACTGGAGCTACTGCCGCCATATAATCCAGTTTCTGAATCCATATTATCTACTTTGAACTGGATTATAGAAGTCCACACCTCCATACAATCTAGCTCAAAGCAGATGATCTGCATTCAGAAACTGGATTATATGGTAGCTTCTTTCATGGCAGTTGTCATTGGGTTACAGTCACTTCAGATTCAAAGCCCCTACTGGTCCATCTTGGACAGGTACAAAACCAGATTAGCATGTGGCTCCTAAAAAGGCACTTCCCAATGTTGTCATTTCCTTGAAGACCATTGCAAACACAATCTGAAAAGTCACATTAAGAAATTATCTGCACATTTATGTGTTCCTGCTGCACCTAGTCTCCAAAAAGTACATGCCCACTTCTTGGGGGATTTTAGCCCAGCAACAACTGAGATGCCATTCTAGAATATACATCTCTTCCTTCAGAAGACTGTACAGAAAGGAGGATAATCAATTGTTAGCTTAATTGCTGGATTTTTGGACTTCCACTACATCATTTTTATCATTTTTACAGTCACAAGTGATTTGAACAAACCCCACTAGAGGGAAGTTGAGTCGGCGGGAGACTCGGCCCCCCCTCTAACCTGCGGCCTATCCCCAGGTACATCTGTGACAGGCAACCAGTTTCCTCCCCTCCTACTCTGATGTTAGTGAATGCTAGGTCCATAAGGAACAAAACTGCTACCATCAGGGATTTTCTTAATGATCAGGGAGCTGACCTAGTGTGTATTACAGAAACTTGGATCCAAGAGGGGGATGAGATCCTACTCCAGGAAATAACATCTCCAGGTTATGCAATCACTCACCAGATGCGGACTGGGAGGCGGGGGGGGGGGGGGGGGGTGGGGGGGTGGCTATGTTCGCCCGAGAAAGTTTTTCTCTTAGGGCAGTTCTTGTGCTGAGCATCTCTGGCATTGAAAGTGTTGGCCTGGTGTGGGATTCCTGTGAGAGCATAGCCTTTCCGCTGGTGTACCGTGCGCCCAGCGCACCAGCGGACAGCCTATCCCAGCTGCTTGAGACTGTGTCGGAGTGGTCCCTGAGGTTCCCCAGACTTATCGTCTTGGGGGATTTCAACGTCCACGCTGATGCAGACTCTTGTTCATCAGCAGCTATGGACCTAGTGTCTACCATGGAGACACTAGGACTCTCCCTCTGTACTACTGGGCCCACGCATCGGGCGGGGCACATGTTAGATTTGATTTTCAGCGCAGGAATTCAAGTGACCCAAGCCTCCACAATAGAGGTTCCATGGTCGGATCACTGCGCCCTGAGAGTCCGGTTGGAGCATGCCTACCCACGCTGCAAGGGCGCCGAGCCAATTTGGGCTCGCCCAAGGAGACTTATGGAACCCAGTAGGTTCCGGAATGCTCTGAGGGATCTGGAGCCTGCCAGCGACTTGATCGATGTGCAGGTGGACACATGGAACATCAGGCTATCCAATGCACTCGACGAGATCACCCCTAGACGCCCTCTCAGACCCCACGGAAATCGGTCTCCTTGGTTCACCGAGGAACTTCAACTGATGAAGCGGGAAAAGCTGGAGGGCGTGTGGCGAGAACTCCGTGATGGAGCATTGAGATCAGCTTATGAGGCATTCAGGGAATCCTATGAGCATGCTATCACTGAGGCAAAGCGAGTATATTATGCTTCTTTGATAGCGTCTGCTAGCTCACGCCCGGCAAAATAGTTCAAAATAATTCAATCTCTAACGACAGTTCCTACTGTCCCAAAAAGTGGTGATCAGGCCCCTCCAGCCGAGGTTTTTCAGAGCTATTTTGCAGACAAGATCTTGCTACTTCGCCGGGGCCTCCCCGCCACAATTGATACAGTGAGAGAACTTGAGACTCTGTGGCCATTTGCTCGGCCCATCCTCGACTGGTTCATCCCGCTGGATGCAGGGGCTGTCGATAGGCTCATAGCTGCAGCTAGACCGACCACTTGCTCCCTCGATCCGTGTCCCTCTTGGTTGGTGAAATCCTGCTTGGAGGGATTACGTGACCTTCTGTTGAAGATCATAAACAGCTCCCTTGAGCAAGGAGTCTTTCCAGAGGGTTTAAAAGAGGCAGTGGTCTCTCATTTGCTGAAGAAACCAGATTTAGATCCCTCGGTTCCCTCCAGTTACTGCCCAGTTTCAAATCTCTCATTCCTGGGCAAGGTGATTGAGAGGGCAGCAGCGGAGCAGTTGCAGCAATTCCTAGACGACACAGCCGGACTAGATCCCTTCCAATCCGGCTTCCGTGCGGGGCACGGGACAGAGACTGTGCTGGTCTCCATCACAGATCACCTTCGATGCCAGCTTGACCAGGGTGGGTCAGCGCTGCTTGTGCTATTGGATCTCACAGCAGCATTTGACACAGTCGACCACAATCTCTTGACCCACTGCCTTGCTGTTGCTGGAATCAGGGGGACAGCTTTAAACTGGCTGTCCTCCTTTCTTCACAACAGCGAGTGGAGAGGGGAGGCCCAGGTCTCTGAGAGGTCCCCTCTATCTTGTGGGGTTCCTCAGGGGGCCATTCTCTCCCCTCTGTTGTTTAACATCTATATGCGACTACTTGCTCAGCTGGTTTGAGGTTTTGGGCTTGAGTGTTATCAGTATGCCGATGACACTCAGCTGGTGCTGAAGATGGAAGGCTGACCGGACTCTGTACCCGATTGTTTCCATCAGTGCCTCGAGGCCGTTACTGGATGCCAGCAGGTTGAGGGTGAATCCAGCAAAGACGGAGATCCTATGGCTGGGTGGACCAGGCAGTGGGGACATTCATCTGCCCACCCTGGATGGCGAGGCGTTACGCCCGTCATCATTGGTAAAGAGTCTGGGAGTCCTTTTGGACCCTCTGCTGACAATGGAGGCCCAGGTCTCCGCCGTGAGCAGAACCGCCTTCTTTCACCTGCGGCAGGCTAGACGGCTGGCCCCCTACCTGTCCAGGGACGACCTAGCTACGGTGATCCAGGCCACGGTCATCTCAAGACTGGACTACTGTAACGCCCTCTACATTGGCCTCCCTCTGTCGGTGATTCGGAAGCTCAAGTTGGTACAAAACGCAGCTGCTTTGCTTCTTGCAGGAATTCCGATGAGATGCCACATAACACCAATCTTACTACAGCTGCATTGGTTACCAATTGAGCACCGGATCACTTTCAAAGTGATGGTACTCACCTTTAAGGCCTTGCATGGTCTGGGGCCAATGTATCTGAGGGATCGTCTCACCCCCTACCAACCCCAGAGATCCCTCCATTCTGAGGACCAAGATCTATTGGAGGTCCCCAGTGTCAAGACCTTGCGTCTAGCAGCAACCAGACGCAGAGCCTTCACAGCAGTGGCGCCATCAGTCTGGAATGCTCTGCCACCTGAGGTTCGTGCCCTGCGGGACTTACCAGCTTTCCGCAGGGCATGCAAGACATACCTGTTCCGACAGGCTTTTAATGTTTGATACTGTTGTTTTTAAATTGTTTTAAATTGCTTTTAAACTTTGTTAGATTTTAGCTATTCTTGTAAGCCGCTCCGAGCCCCAGGGGAGTGGCGGCATATAAGTTTAAATAAATAAATAAATAAATAAATAAATAAGGAATACTGTTTAAAAGCTGAATTTGGAATAGGGAGAACCAAGTTCAATCTCCTCTTACTCATGGAATTTACCATGCATTCTGTCTTGGAATCCATTGCTTCTCACACTCCACCACTTTTACCACTCACACAGCTCACTGTATTTTCCTCCTACGCCTTCCCACACCTCATGCCCTTTAAATGTACTCCACCCTTACTTCCTGTACACTCCTCCTTATGCTGCTCATTTTCCTACCCTCTCACCTTACCTTATGCCCCTGCTTTTCTTTTTACATGCTGCTGCATATATTGGTTCTGTCTCTTACTCCTTTTTCCTCCTACTGTTTTCCTCCCATTATCTTATAGTCTTGCAATGCACACCCTTTGCTTTTCACATCCTGCCACTCATTCCACTCATTCCCCTTCCCTTCCACTGCCTCCCTATCTCACAATTGTGCACCCCTTCTTTGCACCACTGCTTGAACCACTCACTACAAAGGCTAGGGATTTATCTTTTAAAAAGTTAGGGATTTAGACCAGATGATAGTCCAAATATGTACCAGGAATGATACCCAGAATCTTGGAAAACCCTGGCCACATTGGAGACATGACATTCTATGAAAAGGGAACAGAATGCAGCCATAATGTGTTCTCTTATTTGGTATAAAGTGAGAGATTATGGGATGATTTTGTCCTAGGAACAGCATTTTAAAAGAGCTAATATACCATGAGGCATGCTGTGGGGGAAAGAGATTTGTGTGCCATGGCAAGGGGAGGAAGAAGTTGTTTTTTTAAAAAAAGGTAAAAACATTCACATCATTGTTGTTGCCTCTTTTAACTTGCTTCCAACTTATGTTGACTCTAGGATATTCACCATTCTCTACACTGTGATGCATTGATTGAGAACTGACTAGTTAATTGCTTCCGGTGGAGGCGTGATGGCGGCTGCAGCAGCTCTCCGAGGCTCCGCGAGCCTGTAGGACCTGTGCATCCCCCAGAAGGGCAAGGGGTAGAAGAGACCCCACAGGTTGATGGAATAGAGGTAAACCTGCTAGCAAAACCCGTTTGAGGCCCCGCGGGGGTGGGCAAGAACAGTTGCCCCTCAAGGACGACTGCCAAACCCACCTGGCGGGTCCGAGGGTCGGCGCCTGGGGGGAAAGCACTGTTTGGAAGAACCGTAGAGGCCGCCTGCCCCCACTTTCCACTACAAGAAGAAATAGAGAACGGATTAACGAACTTAAGAGAACAAAGAGGCAGCAGGGGAAACAGTGCAACTTCCTGGACTGACCAAAACAAATAAAACAAGAAGAAAAAAAAAAGAAAAAAAAAGAAGAACGCTGAAAGGAACCCTGAGTAAGCCTAGCGTCTGAGGCCGGCCAACCTGCTGAAACACGGTAAGCCTCTGGGAGGAGGGACTGAAAAGAAGGCCGAGAGGGTTTAACCAGGCCCTCTCAATTCAAGCTGCATCCTTTTCCATTTCGTTTAGTCACCATTTTTTCTCCACAACCTTTTCTACTTTATCTATTTCACATTGCATAATCTAAACAAATCAAACCCCCTGCCCCCCTCCTTCCTCCCCAGCTCCCTCACTCCCTGCCCAGCCCATTCACCCCTCCCAGCCCCAACACCTGAAATGGAGTAAAACAAAGCAAACGGATACCCTTAAGAAGGCCCAGCGTGCAAGAACGCGGTGGGCGCCGCTCAGAAAGTAGGAGTGAGCGGTCGGCGCGCTCGGCGCGCGCACCGGAACCATAGAAGAACAAAGGCCTCGCAAGAACAGAGGCCGTGTGAGAGAGAGCAAACCCGGAAGCCCTCTCCCGAAGCTGCAAACACGCTGCAAACAGGCTCCGAGCAGCCGGTCAGCCGCGGCCAGGGAGAGTGGAAGGAGGACGAAGAAGGGAAAGAGGGAAAGAAGAAAGGAAGAAGAAACAAACGGTGGAATACCAAGAAAGGGGTGAGTGGAGAGAGGGGAGAGAGTGGCGCTGACTCAAATACAATATAAATATTAACACAAAACAAATACAAATATAACAGAAATACAAAACAAACCAAATAAAATAACTTAAGTCTAATTGGACATATATAATATATAACTCTCTTTAAAGAAAAGTAGAAGAAGAAAGTGAGGATACAAAGCGGGGAGGAGGAAGGGAGGAAAGGGGGGCCAGAAGAAAAGGAGGGCCAGAAGAAAAGAACGAGGAGGAACTCTTCAGAGACAGCTGGAGCTAATTGAGAGAGAGGACAGACAGACAGAGCTGAGGGAGCGGAGCGAAGCATCCCCCCCCAGGGAAAACAGGAGAAGCAGAAGCAGAAGAGGAGAAGCAAAACACTGAAGAGAATAGAGGAGGAGTGAACGAAACAGGATGGTGGACAACAGGATGGAAAAGCAGAACTCGAAGCAGGGCAAGGCCCTTAATGCGATGATAACAACGACAACAGATCCAACAATGACAGTGACAACGCCTATCCCAGCTAGAAGACTCTCCACGCAGGGAGATATCTCTCTAAAGGATATAATGGCAGAAATGCTTAAGATACAGGAAAAAATAGAAAAGAAAATAGAAGACAACCAGGAGAAAACGCAGAAAAACATCAAAAAGCTCTTCCAAAAAGAAATGGGGAAATTAAGGCAAGAATTGAAAGATGAAATGGAGACCATTAAGAAAGAGGTGGATGAGGCCAAAGAAGAAATAAAAGCCTTAAAGAAGGAAAATGCGAGTATAAAAAAGACACAAGGGAGAACAGAAGCCAAAATGAAGAAAATGGAAGAAGTAAATGAAAGACTGGAGAGACAACACGAAGTGTGGGCCAGTAAAGAAACGGACTCACAACTTAGACTCAGAAATATCGAAGAAAGAGAAGAAGAAAATTTAAGACTGATTGCAAGTGAGATCTTTGCCGGAATTCTGAAAATCCCCACTAACGAAATAAGCAAAGAAATAGACACCATCCACAGGATCAATTCCAACTTTGCAAGGAGGAATAACGCCCTCAGGGACATCGTGGTCAAACTCACAAGGAAGACTGTAAGGGATGAAGTGATAAAAGCCAAGCATAAAGAACTGACCGCTTATTATGGCCAGAAGGTCATAATCCTCAAGAAGTTCTCTACAATCTCGCTGAATAAAAGAAAAAAAATTATTTTTTAACGGACGAGCTGAAGAAACGTAAAATCAAATTCAGATGGGAACGGCTGGAAGGGATCCAAGTCACATATAAAGATTCTAAATATTGGCTGACTTCGGAGGATAAAGCGAAGGAATTCCACAAGAAACTCATAAAAGATCTAGAACCGACGATGCCGCCGGCAGCAAGGGGCACTGACCAGTCAGCCGCAACTAGCGAAAACCCAAGTAAAGAGAAACAGAAAGGAAAAACCTGGAGGAGACAGGAAAAGAAAAGACCCAGACCGGAGTCAACTGAGGATGAAGACACCGAGAAAGGAGTGGGACCTTCAGACCAGAACACACAGAACACAAAAGATGAAGGAGATGAAGATATACTCCAATAATGTGAACGGTATCAATGTTCCCAAAAGAGGAACTTAATTTTTAACCTTTTGAAAAAAGAGGAAATTCGATCTTATTGCCTTGCAAGAAGTCCATATAATTGCAAAGCATAGCAAATACTTAGCACACCACAATTGGGCAAGGAATTTTACTCCTTAGCACCCCAAAAGAAAAGAGGGGTGGTAATTTATGTTAGGGACCCCAGGGAGACGACACTAGCCTTTAAGGATGAGGAGGGCAGAATGGTGGGAATCAAGACCAAAATAAATGACTAAGATACACTTATATGTAACATCTACACCCCCACAGGTCCAAAAACAAAATTTATTAGGACTCTGAGGAGCAAATTGTTACAACAGTCCTTTAGGAACTTAATAATTGTTGGTGACTTTAATGGTGTGATTGACTGTGGGCTGGATAAATCAAAAAGGAATAGGAGAGACATAAACGGTGGCAGGCTCCCAGGCAGCTTTCTTCAGATGAAGAAAGAATTCTTCCTCCAGGACATCTGGAGAGAAAGAAACCCCAGCGGGAAGGACTATACTTCCTACTCAAATAGCACGCCACCTGGTCCAGGATTGATATGGGCAACTAAAGCACTGTCTACGAAGATCAGAAGGATTAAAATACTGCCCAGATCTACTACGGACCATTGCCCTCTGGAAATAGAATTCTTAGGAGAGAGACATCAGAGAACGTGGAAGTTAAACGATTTTCTTCTGAAGGCAGAAAAAGACCTGGACTACAACAAGAAACTACTTCAAGAATTCTTTGAACTAAATGCAAACCGAGAAACCAAACTGGAGGTGGTGTGGGATACAAGTAAAGCCTATATGCGTGGACAGTTTATACAACAAGGGGCAATCAGAAATAGGAGAAGGAATGAAGAGATGACACTCTTACAAAAGAGAATAGATGAAAAAGAAACCTTGCTGAAGAAGAAACCAAGCAATAAGAAAGCTAAACTGGAGTTAGAATTCTTAAAAAAACAGCTAAACTCGTCCCAACTCGAGCTGCTAGCCAAAAATTTAAAAAATATCAAGGCAAGATATTATCTCTTTGCTAACAAACCAGGGAAATTGTTGGCTAGAAAGTTACAGAGAAGAAAGCAAAAACAGCACCTTGCTAAGATCACAAAGGACGGGGTCAGTTACCACACAGAGAAAAAGATCAGAACCCACTTTAAAGAGTTCTACAGAGAGCTGTATAAAAAAGATGACATCCCTATAGAAGAGGTAACCGAATACCTGGGGGCCCACAAATTAGAGAAATTGACGGATGACCAAAGACTAAACCTTAACAAGCCCATCGAGGAGTCAGAGATCGGCAAGGCCATCAGAGACCTCCCCAACAACAAAGCCCCTGGACCGGATGGGATAACGGCCGTTTATTACAAAAGACTCCAAGAAGTGTTGACACCGCAACTAAAGGAAATTTATAACAACATCCTTTTACATGCGAGGATGCCGGAAACCTGGCAGGAGGCGACGATTACTTTAATTCACAAAGAAGATACAGAGGAGGACAATGTCAAAAACTACAGGCCTATCTCCCTCCTAAATAACGACTATAAAATCTTCACGAGGATCATAGCCAACAGAGTCAAAACACTTCTCAATGACACAATCCACGAAGACCAAATAGGGTTTCTCCCCAAAAGGCAAATGTGTGAAAACATCAGAACGGTACTCAATATACTAGAGTACTATGAGGCCAACCCCCAAAAAGAGCTCGGACTGCTGTTCTTAGACACAGAAAAAGCTTTCGACCGGGTCAACTGGGATTTCATGTTACAACTTGTAAGAGAGAAGGATATGGGCTTCCAGTTCATCAACACACTAAAAACGATTTATTCAAAGCAGAACGCAAGGATAAAGATCAATGGTCAGCATACAGAGAAGATCACAATAGAGAAAGGCACCAGACAGGGTTGTCCCCTGTCCCCTTTGTTATTCATTATGACCCTGGAGATTCTCCTCGAAGATATCAGAAGGGACAGAGAACTTAGAGGAACCAAGGTCAGGAAGGATGAATTCAAGATAAAAGCCTATGCCGATGACATAGTGTGCATAATAGAAAATCCAATTGAAACAACCCAAAAATGGATGGATAAGATAGAAACATATGGAAAGGTCTCAGGGCTTAGAGTCAACAGGTCAAAGACAAAAATCCTGACAAAAAACATGGACAAAACCAAGAAGACCAAACTAGAGAACATCTCAAAACTTTGTGTGACCAATAAGATAAGATACCTGGGGATATGTCTTACATCCAGTAACTCACAGCTGATTAAGAACAATTTTGAGCCAACATGGAAAGAAATGTGTAAAAAGATGGAAGGCTGGAGGCAGTTAAATCTAAGCCTCTTGGGCAGAATTGCCCTCATAAAGATGAATCTCCTTCCTAGAATGATTTTCCTTTTTCAGACGATACCGGTAATCAGAACCAACCATCTCTTCGCCCAATGGAAAAAAGATATGATGAAATTCGTCTGTTGCGGGAAAAAGGCAAGAATCAAATATAAAACAATGATAGATGTTCGGGAGAGAGGGGGCTTTGGTCTACCCAGCCTACAATCTTATTATGAGGCCTGCGCCCTATCCTGGGTTAAGGAATGGTCAACTCTAAAAAAGAAAAAACTTCTAAACCTTGAAGGCTTCGACATCAGAAGAGGCTGGCACGGGTATCTGTGGCATGGTAAGGCTAAAATTGAAAAAAAAATTACGAACCATTTTATAAGAGCTGCCCTGTTGAAAGTGTGGGAAAAACACAAGGGGAAACTATACAGCAAAACCCCTCTTTGGCTGTCGCCCATTGAAGCCGCACATAAAAGGGAAATACCTAATGAAAGATGGCACACTTACAAAACATTATTGGAGAAGGCCAATGGAAATTGAAATCTTTAGACTCATTAAGAGATTTGGATGAGAAGATCTCCTGGTTCCAATACATGCAAATAACCGACTGCTTCAAAGAAGACAGAAAACAAGACTTCTCTTCACAAGAGTCACTATGGGACACGATAATGGGAAAGGACAAAAAAGTGGTCAGAGCACTGTACGGGAAGCTGCTGGAGTGGGAAACCGAACTGGAAGTGATAAGGGAAAATATGACCAGCTGGGCAGCTGATTTGGGGCACTCCATCCTCCTAAGCGAGTGGGAGACTATATGGAAGGGAAAATTAAAATTTGCAAAATCCGCCAATATACTGGAAAACTGGCAAAAGGTTTTTCATCGGTGGTACCTAACACCCCAGAAGATGGCAAAATTTCACAAAGGAACTAATACCGACTGCTGGAAGTGTGGCGATCAACTGGGCTCCCATTATCACGCATGGTGGCAGTGCAAAAGAGTCAGGGGCTACTGGCGGGAGATACATAGGGAGGTCCAGAGGATCTTACAGATAAAAATGAAGTTAAAAGCGGAGTATTATCTGTTACATCTGATAGACTTTCAGTTAGATATTAATAAAGACATGCTGTTGTTTCATTTCTCTGCAGCCGCCAGAATAGTGCTCGCCAGCAAGTGGAAGACCAAGGAGATACCAAAAATCGATACCTGGCTATTAAAAATCAGGCATCTAATGGAAATGGACACCTTAGCGACCATGACATACGATACCAGCAAGAGATGCAGGATCGACTGGCAACCATTTAGGCGTTACTTAAGAGAGAGGAAAAGTATAATGTTAGGAGATTAGGGAAGCTGATTAGATGGCACAGAGACACTTAACCCCCTGTTACTGGTACAACCCTGCTGAATCTTAGAGGAAGCCCATCTGTTGACTGTTATTCGTTGATTGATGTCTTTGTAACTATGTGCGTTGTTGTCCTCATAGCTCTATCCCACTGAACACTAACCCCCTGACCCCCCCCGCCCGCCCCCCCTCCCCCCTCCCCCTCTCCCTAACTCCTGGATTGTTCTATGTGTTATGTTGAATGTTCAATGGTATAATTGTATAATTGTATGTCTTAAAAACAAAACCCTGAATAAAGACTATTTATAAAAAAAAGAGAACTGACTAGTTAATTTATCAGTTTTAATTTCAACAGCAAATTACAATATCAATTTGTTTTTTTTTTTTTAATCTGAGGAGTACTGGAGAACAACTGGTAGACCTCACTGCTAGATATTTTGTGTGGTAGTTCATCTTTAGAGCTGTTGTAAACAATCAGGGCTGTAAGTCTTCTTCATCCAATCCTGGCGTCTCATCTTTCTTTAGGATGTTGTGTAATCCATTACACTCCTGTCATTTCTCTCCTTCGGCAAAGACCAGCCCACACTGCTAGAATTGGCATTCTCATTCAAAGCTGTCTCTGCATGCCAGAATATTCAGGGAAGGGTCAGCACCTTGTTTCACTGAGCTCTAGAGGAGTCAGTTTCCTGAATCTCTCTTGCCAGTTCTCTCTTCTCCTCAAAGGTGATGCAAGAGTCAAGTGCTCTCATTATGTGTATTGATTTTCATGCCTGTCTAACTGAAAGATAGTTGCCGTTCTGAGCTGTGTGTGTAAGCTTTGTATGAGGCAGCTAGGGAATGAGTAGTTGCCACTGGCAACTAGATCTATGGGCCCTTGGCAAATATATACTCAATTCATTGAATATTTTGATAACATAATTGCTAGAAATAAGAAACAACAGACCTGACATTAGGTTCATGAAGACTGGAAATCTTGGAAGGATTTGCTGAGGAAGTTTCTTCTTTTTCACTCTGTTAAAAGAATAGCTGTAACTTAGAACAATGTAGAGGAAATTTGAAAGTTGTTATGCTGTTCTCTAGAGGCCATTCTCAAAGGCCATTAAGCAGGGAGCTCTCCTTTTTTCTCTGGAAAGCAAATAAGTAGGAAGCAATCCCCATTTGTATTACTGTCATTGAGATTACTGTCATTGATGAATATGTTTCAGTGGGATTTGCTTCCCAATAAGTGAAGTCACAACTATAGCCTGGATAAACAAAGAATTTGTGGGAAACTGCTGTAATAACGAATGAAATGTTTTCTTGTTTTTAGTATTATTTAGGGGGCAAACATATCTGAAAGGAATAAGTTCTTTTAGCAAGTCTAAATGAAAATTGCATGGGAAATATTGCATTATAATATTGGTAATAGTAAGGATTAATCTGATATAAATTCACCCCTCCACATTTATAGGTTTAACTTTTGTGGGCTTGATTATTTACAGATTTGATTAATATGTTCTATCTAGAAATTTCTAGATCCTCCAGGGCAACTTTATGGCCAACCTCTGCCAGAAGTTGAATACAGAATCACCCTGGAGGACTTAAGAGGTTCTTAGAGAGGTGTTCTCTGAGCTTTTAAAAGCAGGGTTTTTTATTCATGATTTTTCTATTTTTGTGAATATTTTGTATTCTTAAAGGTCTACTATGCTTCACCCTTGATCCAACATTATATATACCTTCCAACAAAACAATCTACTTCTAATCTCAGTTCATATACGCATAAATTAATGTAATATTTGTAAACATATCAGAAGCATGCAGTGGCATCAGATATGAATTTGTATGATGTAGGCATACACAGTACTCTGTTATGGCACAAGACTTTTTTGAGGAGGCAAAGAATGCCGTCTTCAATACCAACAAGCAGATCAGGTTCTCTTGACACTGACAGAGTTTACTTTTTATAACAGTGGTTTCCCAACGTGTGGTCCGTGGACCACCAGTGGTCCACAAGAATGAAAATATGGTAAATGGCCTCACCATTGCTACACCATTACCTTGAAACCACGCAGTAACGAAAACTACTGGTCTCGCAAAACCCACTTATAGTGCTGAGGCAATGGGGATGTTGGGAGGGGAGAGACTGACTACCCACGAAAGATTACTACTACCACATCAACTCTAGATTATTAAATGATGTGGTCTATCCAATGCAATTTTCTGAATCAGCCTCCCAAATAACCAAACCAAATCTAAAGTTGACCAAAAACGGATTCGTAACCCTTTTGGTACTAATGTTGTACCCTGGTCAAAGTGGTTAAAAAAAAAAAGAAGGTTTGGAACCACTGTTTTATAATCATTATCATGATTCCCAAAAGCTAATTTATCCCTGATGCTGTGTTTTCTCTTATGAGATAGATATGCATTGCCCTAGTTATGCCAGCAACCAGCATTGCAGCTCAAGTTTGCTGATAAAGTTCAAATAGTAAATCTGAAAAAAAGAAGAGCTTTTAGTGCAGTGGGGATATTTGTTTGCTGATCATGATTAATGAAATTGGTGCCTTATCTGAGAAAGAGGTACCAGGCTTACACACAAATCTCTAGCAGTTCTACTGAATGCTCTCATTCAGTAGTCCCTAGGTGAAACACATCTTCATATGCTGTGGTGAATACCTGTTATGTTGCTCAGCCAACTACAGTATATTTTTACATTCCCTTTGGCCATTCTGGACAACATGCTCAGCCCATCCTGTTTGTACCATATTCCCATTCTCAGTTAAAACAAAATGAATGAAATTATTATTATAAGCAGTGATGTACTGATTGTAACCATGATGTTGGTGGGAGTTGAAGCCCTCATAATAATGCGTTTGAAATTAATTTACACATGGGGGAGAGGAGTATGCCTCCTGAGGAGCTGAATTTATTGCTCATCCAAAGAGATGATTTATAGCAAAGTTCTGAGCATCACAAAGTACTGTGTACAAAAATGCAATGTCAGAAGGAAAAAGGCCAAAATGTGATTTAACCACAGTCATTATTCTTGTCTGAATCTTGAGACTCCTATGGCAAGAGTATCAAAGTCATTGAGCTGTTTTTGTAATATATGCAGATTAGGACAATGAATCTTTACATTTGCACCTTGCCATAATTTTAGCATGGCATCCCAGAAAATTGTACATGAGTTGAAAGTGTTACAACATGTAATTCTTGCAAAATCCAAAGATTCTGACAGTTTTGATTCTGATTCTATTTCCTTGATTAACTTCCAACAGAATGTAATTATTGCCATGATATCACATATGGGGCCATGATGGAGCAACAGGTTAAACTGCTAAGCTTCAGAACTTGCTGTCTGGAAGGTCAGTGGTTCAAATCCATGGGACGGGGTGAGCTCCCATTGCTAGCCCCAGCTTCTGCCAACCTAGCAGTTCGAAAACATGCAAATGTGAGTAGATCAATAGGTACTACTTTGGTGGGAAGGTAACAGCGCTCCATGCAATCATGCTGGTCACATGACCTTGGCAGCGTTTTCGGCCAACGCCGGCTCTTTGGCTTAGAAATGGAGATGAGTATCACTCCCCAGAGTGATGTCAAGGGTATACCTTTACCTTTATCTAGCACATATCACAAAATGTAAGCCTGGCTCTGACTCTCAAAGCATCAGATTGCTTCCTTTACTCTTACGTAAGCATTCTCTCTTTATGCTTCTTGTTTCAGACAGATTGGCAAATAGTTCAAAGTCATCACTTTTGAACCATGTTTTCAAGAAGGCTTACACTCCATAGTTTTGTCTGCAAACTGTAATTTGCCGGTTCATATGTCATGGCATATTATGGTAGAGAAATGAAGGAAGTGAGAGAGGGATCTGTGAATGAGAAGGCAGCTAAACAAGTTTAGTTAGATTTTTTAAGAGAGGCACTATCTTAGCAAACTATATGAAGTGATTCTGATGGTCTGCTGTTTACTGTGCCAGCTCCACTGGGAATCAGGTGCTACTGGACAGCTTTCCCAACATTTCTGTATTTCATGTCCCTTTTAGAGGTCCACTGAGGATGATTCACTCCAAAATTCTCAATGGTCCAAGCAATCCTGATGTTGGACAATCATTTATTTCTTAAAATTTCTCAAGGATAGAGAATTTTATATTACTTACATTACACACATTTTTAAAATTCTGCATGCTAATGTCACATTTTTTATTATTTTTATTTTATTTTTTGCTTTTATTATTGCATCTGTGCCCAAAAGGCTCATAAAGGCAATAGAGCAAAATGTGTTTTCAAGTCCCTGGACAGTTCTCTTAGAATCACAGAATTATAGAATCATAGAATCATAGAGCTGGAAGAGACCTCATGGGCCATCCAGTCCAACCCTCTACCAAGAAGCAGGAAAATTGCATTCAAAGTACAGATAGCCATCCAGACTCTGCTTAAAGGCCTCCAAAGAAGGAGCCTCTACCACACTCTGGGGCAGAGTGTTCCACTGCTGAGCGGCTCTCACAGTCAGGAAGTTCTTCCTCATGTTCAGATGGAATCTCCTTTCTTGTAGTTTGAAGCCATTGTTCTGCGTTCTAGTCTCCAGGGTAGCAGAAAACAAGCTTGCTCCCTCCTCCCTATGACTTCATCTCACATATTTATACATGGCTAGCATGTCTCCTCTCAGCCTTCTCTTCTGCAGGCTAAACATGCCCAGCTCTTTAAACCGCTCCTCATAGGGCTTGTCCTCCAGACCCCTGATCATTTTAGTCACCTTCCTCTGGACAGTTTCCAGCTTGTCAATATCTCTCTTCAATTGTGGTGCCCAGAATTGGACACAATATTCCAGGTGTGGTCTAACCAAGGGAGAATAGAGGGGTAGCATGACTTCCCTGGATCTAGAAACTATACTCCTATTGATGCAGGCCAAAATCCCATTGGCTTTTTTTTTGCCACCGCATCACATTGTTGGCTCGTGTTTAACTTGTTGTCCACGAGGACTCCAAGATCTTTTTCACACGCACTGCTCTCAAGCCAGGCGTCCCCCATTCTGTATCTTTGCATTTCATTTTTTCAACCTAAATGGAGTATTTTGCATTTATCACTATTGAACTTCATTTTGTTAGTTTTGGCCCATCTCTCTAACTGTTAAGATCGTTTTGAATTCTGCTCCTGTCTTCTGAAGTGTTGGCTATTCCTCCCAATTTGGTGTTGTCTGCAAACTTGATGATCATATCCTTCATCTAAGTCATTAATAAAGATGTTGAACAGGATGGGCCCAGGATGGAACCCTGCGGCACTCTTCTCATCACTTCTTTCCCGGATGAAGAGGAAAAATTGTTAAGCATCCTCTGGGTTTGTCTGCTTAATCAATTACAGATCCACCTAAACGTAGTTTTGCCTAGCCCACATTTGACTAGTTTGTATGCCAGAAGGTCATGGGGGACCTTGTAGAAAGCCTTTCTGAAGTCCAGATACGCTACATCCACGACATTCCCTGCATCTACCCAGCTTGTAACTATCGAAAAAGGCTTTCGAAGGCTTTCATGGCAGGAATCACTGGGATCAAATTAGTCTGGCATGGCTTGTTTTTGATAAAGCCGTGTTGACTATTAGCAATGACTGCAATTTTTTCTAAGTGTTTGCAGACCACTTCCTTAACAATCTTTTCCAGAATCTTGCCTGGTATCGATGTGAGGCTGACTGTTTGGGTCATCCTTTTTCCCCTTCTTGAAGTGTTGTTGATCTGGCCCTGGGGACTTGAAGTCATTTAAAGTGGCAAGGTATTCCTGGAGTTCTGCCTTTTCCCTGTGAGCATTGCCCCATCTCCTTGAAGAGGCCCTTCTTCCTTCTTCCTTTTTCTACTGACATAAGAAAAGAAGCCCTTTTATTGTTTTTAATGTCCCTGGCAACCCTGAGCTCATTTTGTGCTTTAGCCTTGCGAACCATCCCCACAGGATTTGGCTATTTGTTTGAATTCTTCTTTGGTGATTTCTCCCATTTTCCACTTCCTGTGCATGTCTCTTTTGAGTCTTAGCACAGTTAGAAGTTCTTTGGACATCCATTCTGGTTTCTTTGCACTTGTCCTATTTTTTCTCTTTGTTGGCACTGTTTGCAATTGCGCCTTGAGTATTTCACTCTTGAAAAATTCCCGTCCACCCACAACTCCCTTATCTTTTAGTATCTGTGAGCATCTGTGTCCATGGAATAACAGTGTGTCACCTCATAATGCACTATACTAATCCAAGGTGTTCCAGGGTATATTTGCATTATACTAATCCAAGGTGTTCCAGGCTATATTTTTGATCCACAGGATTAGACCATAAGAATGGGATCATGAACACTTAATAGAATCCTTACTCATTTTCTCTCTGTTTAAACCAAAGTTAAGCAGTGTAAGGATTCCACTACAGCAATTAAATTCTACCACTGCATACTAGGTCTTTGTAACTACATAATATGAAAGCATAACCTCCAAATGATGCTGAACTGAAACTCCCAGCAGTCCTACTTGGCATAGTTAATTGTGAGGAATGCTGGGAATTGCAGTCCAGCAACACCTAGTCTGAACTGTCTATAAAACCCAAGATGACTAAACTGAAATTGTTGTTCTTTGGACATATGAGAAGACATGATTGACTAGAAAAGACAACAATGCTTGGTAAGGTTGAAGGCAGTAGAAAAAGTCTGCATTATAGATGGATATACTCAATTGATTGAGTATATTCATCTTAATGGAAGCCATAGCCAAGAATCTGCACAAAGTGAGAAGAACTTGGAAGTTTCTCATTCATAGGATTATTAACAGCAATTAATTGCTATTATTAATTGCTATTATTAACAGCAATTAATCCACAATTGTCTCCATATAAGTGTTACTCTATTATCTTTCTCTTTGCATTTGGCCATTGAAAGCAAGTTAATAGACTCCAGTATGACATTTCTGTTTTGGTGCCTTGATGGATGGACACTGCAGTCATAAAATGATGAACACACCCAGGAGATTAAGACACACAAACCTAAATTTCATTGCCAATTCCAACTAGAATAGATCCATTGATTCATAGTTATATAAACTGCACTGCTACCATGGATTTACTCCAGTTGAGACTAGCAATTATATTAAGGTCATGGCAGACATACCTGAGCATTCCCTCGAAAAGTTGCTTCCACTTGCGCTTTAAGGATGTTGCATTTCAAATGTTCAGGTACAGAGGAGGGTGACGACAACAGATGATGATGAAAGTCCCTCTCTGAGGTTTTCTTATTTTCACTCTGTCATTAAGATAGGAAGCGACACTAGTGAATAGAAACAGTTACTCAGTAATCAAGGAATATTTCTTATAGAGCAAAAACTTTGAAATGCTTCAAATGCATTCTGGAGGAGTCTGGGCCCACATCCGACAGACAGGCTCGTGCCTCCGGCAGCCCGGAAAGCAGTGACAGCCAGGTGTGGGAGGATCCACCATGTGGCCTGGCCTTACATGGAGCCTCTTGCCTGGCTCACATCCCTGCCGGCTGGCAAGTGGCAAGAGCCAGGCGAGGCAGGCTTTGCATGAGGTCAGGCCTCGCGCGGAGGACCCCTCACTGGCTTTGCGGCCTTGCCGGACGGCGAGCATGTGAGGCAGGTGAGGTAGGCGGAGGAGCCCTCACTTGCCTCGTGTCTTTGCCAGATGATGAGAGTGTGAAGCAGGCTTTGTGCGAGGCCAGGCCTTGCACAGAGGACCCCTCGCCTGCCTCGCACCTTTACTGGATGGCAAGAATGCGAGGCAGAATTTGCACGAGGCCAGGCCTCATGCGAAGGAGCCCTTGCCTGGCCCGCGCCCTTGGGGCGGGGCCAACAGAGGTGGCTTCGCGACCCCTCCGAAATGGCCAGGCATCCCTCTGGGGGTCACAACCACCAGGTTGAGAACCGCTGTTCTAGAACATAAGAAGCAACTATATGGGATATATGGAATAATTTCCTCCCCCAAACCCTAGTCAACCATGCACCTCAAAAGAAGCTCAAATACCTATATTTCCTCTTCATTCCCACTCAACATGGCAAGAAGATGCAATGTCAATTCACTTCACTTCAGAAGGGAATTGAGGTATTGGGGGCTCTGGATATAGTGGTAGGTATTTTCGAATGTGTCCATGCTGCTGGGAAGCTTTCAGGATGGTTTTATGGGAAAATATTTGAAAAGTGCACAATTTAACAAATTTTAGTTTGGGGGCCTACAGGCCACACAGTTTAGGACAAGCCATTTCGCTCTTTCTGATTTAAATAATCTCTTTCCATGGGGAAATACACTTGGGATGAGTTGCTGAGATTAAATCCTGACAAGCCTCTGGGTTTGCAGTCTCAGCCCCTGATTTCTGCAGTCAACTGATTTCCATCCCTACAAATACTTTTCAACCTCATCAGAGAGATTTTGCTAAACAAGGCACTCCCAAGCACATATTCCTGTCCCGTACCTTATTGATGCTGATATGCAGAGCTGGCCATGGTCCTACTACTTTCACAGTCTCGACTTCCATCTTTTGGCGAGGAGTTCCTGGATGCCCAAAATGAGGAAAGAAAAACAGCCTGAAAATAAAGTACAAAATCTGCAAAAAGAACAAAATCACTACTTTTGCCACAAAACTGAGTTTTACATTTTGGTTCATTCTCTTTGGAAAAATAGCTGTGTGTATCATTCATAATAATCAAGTATTAAAATATGACATTAGTGGCTGTTAGTTACCCAACAATAGACGCTGTTTCTGTTCCTTGACCTAATGAATATGATCAGAAGGTTCAGCTAGGGCCCTATCTACACTATGATATAATGCAGTTTGAAACTGCATTATAGGGTCAGTGTAAATTCATATAACACAGTTCAACTGCACTGTATATGTCTGTATATGGCTTTCAGCTTAGATTCCTAAGTTAATTATATTAATGTCCTAACAATGATACGCTTATTTTAAAGTTTTAATTCTCTTCACCCTTAACTTTGATATGCTTGTACCAGACTATGTCCCTCTTTTCTCAAATTGGTCACTAACCGTAAAAAAGTGAAATCCTGCAAGGATTTAAGGCAGGACCTTTTGAATTCTCTACCACAGGGATCCTCCCCTTCCCAAACTACATTTCCCAGAATTCTGTGCTCTCTGTCTCTTTCCCAGCTCACTCAGTTTGTCCCGCCCTACTGCTTTCCTCTCTCATGGCTAGAGGCTAATAATTTAAAGAGAAATTGCAGCCTTTTTAACTTCCCTTTGCTTGTGCTGATAATGAAACTGACTTTGCTAGGCTTCTGAGCATTACAGAATTCAAACAAAAAAGTCTTGGGTAAATTCTGATTCTTAACTTTTTGCATGGGCACCCTCCCCCAGCGTTTCTCAATATACGTTTGTATATATAAAAATGTATGAATGAGATATGACTTACTAAATAGAAACCAAATTTGGGACACCCCTAAGATTCAGAAAGGTAAGAGCCAGCAGGGATGGAAAGGATAGATTTTCTGTAGTTTGGGTAGGAGGGAGGAGGATGCAAGGAGGATTGGAGAGCACTGACATCCCACTTTCCTGGCCTGCCTGAACCCAGGGAGTGTGGAATGTCTATCCCTGCTGCCCCAAAATTGGGAAAAGTCTGAATCTTCCTGGGTAATTCAGACTTTTCCCAGTGTTATTTTAATCTGTGGTCAAGATGGATTAATTGCCTACTCTGGGTTCAATCACATTAGCCTGTATGTATCTTGTAGATTGCTACACTGCATTAAAAGGCAGTGTAGATCAGGTCTAAGGTGGGCCTTATCTAGACTTATTCTAGTTCTGGAAGTACAAAAAACATAATGGATTTGGATATTAGTTCCTATGTCTCATTCTGTCCCTGTTTCTATTGTTAATTTGATGTTCTGGTTTTACAAGCATACTGCAATCTTTCCCTGAAACACTGCTCTGAAGACAGTAAAAATGTCAAGCTCTTGTTTTTTAACAATACTATATAATATGTACTTGGAGCAATTAGTAAATAAAATAAGTTAAATGTATAGCCCCCTCATATCTTTTATACCTTTTATATAATATATTACAACCTGTTACTAGTTTATCTTTAAATATATTTCACCATATTAATATTTGATACTTTTTGTTCACACTTCAGATAGTTTAAAAATGTCAGTTGAGTTTCTGGTCTTCAAGCTTTATATACAAATTAAAAAGGAAGTCAAAAAGCTCATATTTATAAAAAAATTGAAGGGAAAAATCATTTTAATAAGCTTACTCTAGACTTAAAAGAAACGTAACCACATCTATTTTTCACCATTTTTGGCTTAGGTGTTAGTCATAGCAACTTAAAACAATTAAAACCATTGAAAAAAAATTCCATAAAATAACAATATAGTAAAACAGATGCAATAAATTATACCAGAATTTATCTACCTATCTCCTTGAGGCAATGTGGTGTAGTGTTGGACTATGACTCTGGAAACTAAGGACCTTATCCGATGGGTGAGGAGAAAGTGGGGGAAAGCAGGGGAAAGTGGAGGGAACTGTCGTACACTGTTCCCTTCCATCTTTCCCTGTCTTCAGAGATGGCCAGCCATCCCACATGTTTACTTGGCCTTTTTCCATCTTCTCCCGCATTCTGCCACTTGGCCTTTGAACTCTGATTCCATGTGCTTAGGGAATACAGCGCTATGGAGCCTACCAGAAGTGCCCTTACATCATGTGATGGGCTCCCTTTCCTAAATGCATGGAAACAGAGCCTGAAGATCGTCTGATGAGGTCCTAAGACTCCAGAGACCAGGATTCGTATCCCTGCTTCACCAGGGAAACCTCTGAAGCCGGGTCACATTATCTCAGATAAAATCAAAGGCAAAACCCTTCTGAACAAATCTTGACAGGAAAATGCTGTGATAGGTTTACCATAGGGTTGCCATAAGTCAGAAATAACTTGAAGGCACATAATTATAACTTATCTATCCAGGGAAATTGTGATGTGTTGAAATATTTAAATGCTTACCCTCCAGACAAACACCATTCCATAATATGGAATTCTGCTCTAAAGGCCCTCTTCCTACAGATGAGGCTGTGCATTGAAGATTATTAAGACATACAAAGGAGGAAGTGACAATACTTTTAAAGTCTAAGAAATCTTTTAAAAGCGGAGGGCAAGGTACAAGATTTAACAGATCCCGTTTTCAAAGTCAAATGTCAAGATCTTGCTTTAAAAGGAAAATAAAAGAAAATCCTAGACAGAGAACTACAAAATTAAAAACTACTACTTCTTCTTCATCTTCTTCTTCTTCAAATCCTCGCAGTATCTTTTAAATTCATTGTACAATATCTATACATAAAAAATTATTGGTGATCATAGAATCAAAGAGTTGGAAGAGACCTCATGGACCATCCAGTCCAACCCCCTGCCAAGAAGCAGGAATATTGCATTCAAATCACCCCTGACAGATGGCCATCCAGCCTCTGCTTAAAAGCTTCCAAAGAAGGAGCCTCCACCACACTCCGGGGCAGAGAGTTCCACTGCTGAATGGCTCTCACAGTCAGGAAGTTCTTCCTCATATTCAGATGGAATCTCCTTTCTTGTAGTTTGAAGCCATTGTTCTCCAAGGAAGCGGAAAATAAGCTTGCGTCCTCCTCCCTGTGGCTTCCTTTCACATATTTATACATCGCTATCATATCTCCTCTCAGCCTTCTCTTCTTCAGGCTAAATATGCCCAGCTCCTTAAGCCGCTCCTCATAGGGCTTGTTCTCCAGACCCTTGATCATTTTAGTCGCCCTCCTCTGGACAACTCCTCTAATCAGGCTATAACAAAATAATTTTTTAAAAGATATTTTTTTCTTTAAAACCAGCTTCATTACATAAAGGTATGAACACAACATCACTTGAGGCTGATTGTCCCTTGCTGCTTGTTAGAAAGAAGTATTCTTGATGATCAAACACTCCCACTTCACATTGTCTTCCAAACAATCTTCAAACATAAAACAGATGACTTAATTTGGTAGACTTACTATTTGGGCTCGGAATGATAGGTACAGAATCCTTGCTATCCGGTGGCACAAGTCCTCCATAATGAAGATGGTGGTGATGGTGGTGGTGATGTCTTGCTGTTATTTTTGTAGTATATGACGTTCCGCCATTTTCTTCAATGTGAAACGGCGGGCCTTCAGTACTGTTTAAAGGGTAACTGTGGAACACAATTGTGGTCCAAATTAGAACATTAAGAAATAACACATTATATTTGAGATGGAACAGTAACAATAATCTAGAAGTTGCCATCAAAGATCTTCATGTTGAAGTATGCTCCTAATGGCTCCTGAGCACCTCTCAGGTCTCATAAATGTTTTACTAGTTCTCAACACAGATGGAGGTGATGAAAAAATAAGACCAACGCAAGCAGAATATTCTAAATAAGTATAACTGGATGGAGGCTAAAGTCCAAGGCTGCCATCACATTGAGGGACCAGAGTTATCTACGGGGATTTTTTTAAGGTGGAGGAAAAAAAGGAAAATACAGACCACTCAGCCTGGTTGAGGACAATCTGTGTGATCTTTGCAGGATTTAATATCTAGTATGCTCCAATGTGGTGTAGTGTAGTTAAGTGCCGAGATGTGGACATGGTCCTTGGTCAGCCACTGATATGTGACTCTCACTTCCTACATTAAGGTGAATACCAACTGAGCTCTAAAGATTGACATGTTTACAATGAAACAACAGCAACAAAATCTTCATTTCAAAAATCCTCCTTGAAGTAGATTTCCATCAAATCTCCAACATCCCATGTGTCTGGCGACATCAGTGTTTGTGAATGAAGTGGCTTGTTTACATTTCATTTCAATTTACCTTCAGTACCAGTCATGAGACAAAGGACTTCTTTCATGATTTTTGTGGAGAAGCTATATTGGCCATTGACTGAGGGATTGTATCGTTGTTGGTATGCTACACCTCTCAGCAACATTTAGTACTATTGGAAACTCCATGGCATCATTTATGCATTCTGTAGTTCCAGTCTGGATTTCAGAGTCTATATTGACACTTTTAAAATGTCCTAGTTTATCTCATCTCCTTCCAGTTTTGCTCTTTGCCTTCTAATTACATCATTGCAAACAAATGGGGAGAGGATGGTGCAGAGTCTTGCCCTCCTGAAGATGCAAATCAAATGTGGATTTATGACAACACCATGAATTTCAGTTTTTCCCACCCCCTCAGGCAATAAGTAGTCAGAGGTGCTTTTGTTCATTCTTTTCTCTGAATTATTGCCTACAGTACATGGTATGTGTTGTCATTTAAGTGCCAACCAGAACTGATCCTGCTTAGCTTTAAAGTTTAGACAGAATCCAATTACTTTAGGGCACATGTATCAAATGCAAGGCCCGTGGGGCAAATTTGACCCACCACATCATTTTATGTGACCCATGAGGCTTTCAATGCCAGGGCAACATAGTTACATTTATACCATTTTATAATTGCAAACAGCCCTTTGAAGGCAACCATAGGGCTGATGTGACACTTAGGAAAAATGAGTTTGACACCCATACTGTAGGGTATTTTAGCCTTCTCAGTAGGCTCAGGCAAAAGAAAAATGCTACATCCTGACTGTTCTCTGAAGTTGCTTGGCTATACACCAATCTGGGTTGTCATCTGTGAGACTTCGATTATATTCCATTATGACCCAATTATAATTTTGCATTTTATCTGGCGTTTACTGCTGTGGTTGAATTTGTCTCACTTTTCCAACACTGTTTTTCCTTATTGTTATTATGTCATTATGTCAAAGAGATATAATGACAGAGGTGAAAGAAGAGGGAAGACTAATTCCAGAGCCATTGCATTTCCATCCCCCCCACCCCCTTAAATTATGGCAGCTCTTTTAGGGCCTCTACTGGTAGCTAAACAGGTTGTAACAAATAAAGTTGAATGTTGTTGCATGCCTTTAACTTTGGCTTGTGCCGATTTTATTCTTGGCCAGATTTCCCCAGGGGAGGATTGCCACTTCCATCCTTGGAGGCTGAGAGAAGTAATGGGCCAGAAGTTGTTTCCATGTCTGAACATAAATCAAATATGGGACTCCTGGAGTCCCAGTCCAGTTTTCACAGTGCTACTACTATTGCTACTACCGTGCAACCTTCTGTTAATATACCTCTGAGTTAATTTCTATTAATAGGGGACTCATTACAGTAGCTTGTGCGATTTCCCCAAGTAGGATGCCAATGTACAAAACCTATACCTGTACAAGGATATTTTTCATAAACACGAAGATCTGAGATGTCTCTCACATACTGTTTTTGCTGTTTCTGTGCTTGTGTGGCAACTACAGTGTTCCTGTTTTCTTTTGCGCTGAGCTGTACTTTGCAACATTTATCCTCTCAAAGAAACAGGAAATACAAGTCAGTATTAGTTTACACACGTGAAGCATCAATGGTTATACTCTATAGTTTAGATTAGCAATGATTAGAGTTTTAAAACTCTCTCATCTAGCAGCTAGAATGCTAGCACATGATGTGACTTCTCTACTGAGATACTATATAATCCCACTTGCTCTGAAGCAAGTTGAGACATATTGATTCACACATTATGTAAATTGAGGCATACCAGTGATCCTGTGTATCCTGTGACAAAGCAGCATACATTTTTTTTTAAAAAAAACCTCTATGTTATTTACTGAACTATGGCCTGTATAGTTCAGTACTTTCCATTTTAAGTCACAGTAGTTCTCCAAGGTATCAGCCGTGCCTTCTACCTAGGATACTGGGGACCTTATGTATGCAAATCATGTGCCTCCAAGGTATGGCTCACTGTCAGTTTCAGGGAAGCATCCAGAGGGAATCATGCATAAGACTTTCCTTGCACAGTCTAGCACAGCACAGGGTTTTTAAAACCACAATAAAGTGTTTTTCTTAAAAGATTTAAAATCACACTTAGTCAAGCATACAGTTATTTTATTGCATCAGACTGGATAGCCTTAATATGACCTTGCATTCTCATCCCAAGCACACTTATCAGAAAGGGCCACATTCAGGATGGGGAATTCTGAAGATGATGAATAATCATATCCATGAACCTATATTTTAAAGTGAAAAATGATTTTGTTAATGAGTTATTTCCTTAGAATGAGGATAAAAAATTAATCAGATTACTGTAATACTTCTAAAAGTTACTGAAGTACAAAATACCCAATATGATGACCATGGTGTCATTTTGGGTTCCTTCCCCTTACTGATTTTAACAGGAATTTGGAGGCTGGCATGTTGCAATACGACACACTGGTCTCTAGCTCTCATTCAAATATGTTCAGTAGCCTTCTTAGTTAGGATATTGTAAACTGTTGATGGGACTTGTGTGTAACCCTGCTACAATTTATTATTTTGTACAGAAATGTATTATTCAAATATTTTATCTAGCCTAGTTGCTAAGAATGATTTGAATCAGGGATTACTTTAAAGAGATACATTTAGGGATGACTGAGCCATGCCAAATGGGGCCTCTGTGTAAAGATATGCACTGAATCAGTGGTTTGGTTGGCACCCTGCTTTGACAAGTTAGATTTTGGAGATGGTTCAAGTGGATTCTCCCATGGAATATAACTGAAAAGCAACAAATAACTGTTTTATCTTTTTTACCGAAACTGGATAAATTCTGCCTCTTATTTGGTAACTACATCACTATTGATATGCATATGTATATCCCTTTTTGGATGAAGTACAGGGGTCTATTCTGATGCTCTGGCATTACAAACTAAAACCTCCCAGGAGTTCTCAATCCCTGGGAGGGCTACCAGTGCTGCTTTGTGGCGATAGCGAAAGAAGGGAAAGAAGAGGGGATTCAGACCATTCACATACAATTGCTTGAGCTATCTGGGAAAGGAAAGGAGGATGCACTCTATCAGAGTGCTTTCTTGTTTTTTCTGCACTTGTATTTCATGGTCAAAATTACCTCCATGGGGATCCCCAAAATTGCCCCCATGGGGATCCCCAAAATTGCCCCCTATCTGGGAGTTTACAGCTGCCAGGGTGGGGGAAAGATATAGAACTATGTCAAACCCGCTATGCTTTAGAGGCATTTTGTGCAAAGCATTTAGTTTGTTTTTGAAATATATACTTACCCTTTCATTGGTGTGAGGAGTGTGTGGTTCCCCAATTGCTGCTGAATTTGGATGTCAAACTATGCTCATTATTGGATAGGGCAGTGATTTCCAAACTGTGTGTCAGGACATGTTAGTATGCTTGCTGCAATGTGTTGGTGAGTTGCGCAAATGTAATGAGAAACCTCTGAGTCTATGTGAAATAAGCAATAAATCATATTTTTTTAAAAAAAATATAAACAAAAGGTTTTCATATTGTGTCCACATACATTTCATTATTACAATTTATGAATGTCCCTGTCCCTTATAAGGGGTTAGGTTTAACCTCTGGTTTGCTAGTAATACTGAATTACTGTTTCACAAACATGAAATGTTTGGAAAGCTCTGGGCTAGGGCTTCGGGCACTGGCTTGCCAACATCTGGAAAACCACGACTCCCACTATCACCTTGTTTTTTTGAACAGTCGTTATCAAAATGACATGCAGCCGAGCTAGGTCTCGAGTTAATAAATGTACAAGATTTCAGAAGGAAAGCATTTAGTGGGGAATCTGTGCTCTTCAGAAACCGTGATATAAAAGCTTGCATTGCATGACTTGAATATCTATGTAAGGATTCATGAGTAATAAACACTTTTTGTATTTTAGGCTGATTCTTTATACATTATTCCTCGTGGATTTTATTTGCAAGATCCATGTGCTGATCTCGCAAATAAACATCTGAACTTTAAGCAAACATTTTTTTTTTCTAAAAACCCAGGACCAAGCAAAAGCTGACCGGCCAGTTTTGCTGCTTTTTCAGTATACTTTATTTATAGTGTTTCTACTCTTGTCAGACAAGTTTCAGAAGGCTGAGGTAGTTCAGTGCAGTTTTCCTCATGCAAACTTCCATTCTGTTCCCCCAACATTTAACATCCATGAGTAAGAGGGGGAAGTTGTTGAAAACTGGCACCAAAGTTCATTTCTCCAATATGCAAAGGACATAAAGGGCAAAGGATGTGCTTTTCTCTCACACACATCTCAACAAGGTAGTCATTAGATGTCTAATGAACAGAAGATGTTTTAAAAGCTGTGTTATTTATAAACTGACCAGAAAAAATATTTAAGGTTTCTGCAGCCAGCGTAGGTCTCCGCAGCCAGAGCAGGCGGACACAGCGAGTGGTGGCCTGGGCTGGCTGCGGAGGCATCCGCAACGAGCATCTCTGCAGTGGAAGAGGACCTCTGTTCACAGCAGCTTGCCTGCCTGACTTCTGGGGGTGCTTTCATCATACTTTTCCTGCATGAAGGCTGCATGCTGACTAGATGGCCCATGGGGCCTCTTCCAACTCTATTGCTGTTATTGTTGTTGTGGTTGGATGGCCATCTGTCAGGGGTGCTTTGATTGTGCTTTTTGCTGCATGAAGGCAGAAGGTCCTTGAATTACAACTCTATTATTAATAATGATAATGATAATGATAATGAGAAGAAGAAGATGACGACGACTGGGTGGCCATCTGTCAGGGATACTTTGATAGTGCTTTCCCTGCATGAAGGCAGAATGAAGAGAGTTGGACAAGATGGCCTTTAGAGGTCCCTTCCAGCTCTAGGATTCTATGAAAGGAGTCTTAGTCGAGCACGATCCAACAGTGTGGTGCTGCAGCTGAAAAGCTGAGAAGACCAATGCCATTCTAGGCTGCATCAATAGGAGAAGCCTGAGAGAAGGTGAAAGGGAACTGATCTGACACTTTACCTTGGCTGGTTTTTTAATTGCTTTTAATGATAATTATTTAATGCAACTGTTTATTTTAACTCATTGGACAATGTTTAACTCATTGGACAATGTCTTTTGTTTTAAAATTTTATGGTTTTTTGTTTATATAGGCATTGAATGTTTTCCTGTTACTATGTCGGTCTGAGTCTCCATGGGGAGATAGGGCAGAGTACAAATTGTTATTATTATTGTTATTATTAATAATAATAATAATAATAATAATAATAATAATAATGTTATTGTTGATACCATATTGTTTTTGTTGACACTCCTTTTCCACTTACAGAGCTAGTTTATTGCTTTACTTTGAAATATGGTAAATATTCAAAAACATTTAGCTTACTGATGCCTCAATTATGTAATTTTATTGGTATTTATTTTTATTTTTGAAATTTACCAGTAGCTGCTGCATTTCCCACCCTCGAGTCAATACCGTTTCCCAGTTTTTTGAGGTAAAATTAGGTGCCTTGACTTATATTCAGATTGGCTTATACTCGAGTCTATACAGTATGCTGAATTAAGTTTTACTACTCTTTCCCCATCAAATGTGCTAATGATGGGGCTAGTTTTATGCTGTGACAGACTCTCTCCCTTCATACAATGTCTTGGAAATTTCTGAGCAATATTTCAAAGCTCAAAACAGAAAACATAAAATGTCAAAGACAATGAAAAATATTCATATTTATTGCATGTAAATATTCATATTATTTAACATGTACAAAAATCAGAACAATGTAAACATACCATAAATAAAATCTTAATTTCTCTGAGAATGATGTAGACTTAAACCTATTTATGAAGTCAAATCATATTTAAAAAAACACTTCAAAATACTTCCAAAATATAGATATTCCTTATTCCACACCTTTCAAAAATATCACAGCATTAAGATCAAATCAATGCATGTGCAAAAGCAGGTACTGTTATTATGTAATCAAGGGAACCAAAGCTTACCTGTTAAGGAAATCTGAGTTATGGAATATATATCCAGCTTCACAGAAGCTGAACTTGTTTATAAACATCTGAGTTTAATATTTTAGAGTCATCTTCTTAAGGACCTGTTCAGACTTTGCATTTCAATATGTGATGAGATCAGGACAGAGGCATACATTCACTGGCTGGCATTCTGTTAATGGTATATGTGGCTATGAGTCAATATTTCCCCTGTGTACATAATTTTTCAGTGGAAGTTGATGTTCCATTCCTTGCACAATCAAAGCCAAATCTTACCAAATCTCCTTCTCCTCATAATCATAATAATAATAATCATCATCATCATTATTTCTACCCCGCCACCATCTCCCCAATGGGGACTCGGTGCGGCTTACAAGCCCGGACAACATAATACAGCAATAAAATCAAAGGATATATATCAGATAACACTATTCTATGCTGGTGTATGTGTGCATATGTGACTGTAGAAGCTTCTGGCAATGTCCTTGTAGCAAAATCTGAAATGACTGCATAATCTGCTGAGACCTCTAGAGCAGGGCTTCTTAAACTGTGGGTCCCAAACTCAAACTGGGTCCCCTTAGTTCAATGATTGAGTCCCATTTTTTTCCCTTGTGGCTGTTTTAGATATTTACAGTGGACTGTGCTGAAGATGTACTTCATAAGAAGGAAAATCAGCCTATTTAGCAAGTCTTGCAAATGCTGATCTGTTCGCAGTAAATGTTTAGTTTTTAATACCTATTTTATTTACCTATATAGCCAGGGTCACATTATTTTATTTTCAGACAGAAAGGTGTGCAGGGTGGAAAAGTTTCAGAAGCTCTGCTCTAGAGGATCCCAGTGGATGATCTATTTATTTTATATCTGGCTATAGGGACAAAGCTAGATGCTTCTTTGATTCCTATACACTCTCTATCAGGCATGGAATGGCTGGAGAAGGGGAGCGTTAGGCACTGCAGCCTTTATACGGTAAACCTAGTGGTTGACGAATGACCATTCTGTCTCTCTGTCCTGTTTGCCCTAGTGTAAAATGGTAATGGCTGAATATAGGAATTCTTGTTTCATTAGCATGATAGCCTAAGCCTTGTGGTGCTGCCAAATGCCTCTAATCCAGCACCAATCTGGCACCAACCAAAAGACAAAATGCATGTATTTTTTCCTCCTTACTGGAAAAAATAATGGAAGGAGTAGGAAATCATACAAGGGATGGAAATGGAAGACAACATTATCTGGATCCCATGTAAAGTTCCACAATAAAGACAGAGTAAAAGCATTAGTGGGAGGCAACCCTGGACCCAAACTCACTAACTGAAAACATTCAAAGACTGTAGGAAACAAATGGCATCTGAACAAGTTTTATCATCAGATGCTTCACCAGTTTCTCTTTCTATTGCAGTTTCGCTTTCTATTGCATTTTACCAATCTACTGAAAGACAACACTGCCCACTTTTAAGGCATGGTTCTTACATCACAACAGTATAAAAGATTACATTACAGCAGCAAATTGTTGATAGAAATGGACTGTAATCAATAAATTTGAAAAATCAGATTCACTACTTTAAAAAAATATAAAACTCTAGTAGCTTCCTCATACTGGTTAACTTGGCACAAAAATCCACTCTTTCAATCTGACATAACATAGTTTTTTTGCATTAAGCATTTGATCCCTTTATAATTTACTATTAAAATATATTTGATATCTATCATCATAATGATCTGAGTAGCACTCAAAGCAAGATATAAATTAAAAAAGGGAAGACATTATCATTGTTGGGTTTGATTCATAATAAATGAATCTATTACGTGTAAATGGCAAGGAATAAATGTAAGAATGCTACGTAAGATCAGAATGTGAAGAATTATGAGCTAGCAGTGACATTCCAGAATTTGGGGCAGCAGAATGCACAAGGCTTCCTAGAACATTCTGGACTGCAGAAACTATGACTTGGTTTACTTATTATTCTCTAATGATTGTTACACCACTTTAACAAATTTTATTTGCAAAAATAAATGTATAATGTACACAGGCATTTTATGAGATGCAATGAGGATATGAGATGATGCATGAAGCTAAAGATTCTTTGTTTTTCACAGGGTAGTCATTAGATTATCCTGATAGAACTGGCAGTGGATCCCAGCTAAGTTCTTCTGATTCTGCTCCTGGATATAACGTAAATTGTTGTCCTCTTCACCTGGGGATGGTTTCCAATAGAGTCTATCATCATGATAGGGTGCCCTAAATCATATACATAATGATGGGTGAATGAAAAGCAGAAAGTAAAATACGGTGATGAATGACAAATTCACTTCTCACATATGTACATGGAAAATACAACAGTGTTGAATTTATGAATTTATGAACAGGGTACAAAGGTGAATTGGTGACTAAATGAGGGGTCCCTTTACACATAGAGCAGAAATGCCTAAACTTCGCCACTCTAAACCCCACTGTCATCAATGGAAACATACACAAACTGTCCTCACATATGACTCCAATTTATTGAAATTGTATTTTGTACAGGAAATCTTCCCAGATGATAGTGTTCTTAGATATTTTTCTTACACAATGCTATGCTACTAAACACAGAATCAGTTGTGACATGCAGCATAAGTATATATTTTACCTAAAGCATGTCATCTGGACAGTACAATTTTCTCTACACCAATTATCTTCATGAATCAAAGATCTTCAGTCTGGAACATCCTAAAAAATTTGCTCAGAAAGGTATTTCATTCATTGTCATGAATGGATTTTAAGGTATACACAAGTTAAAATGCACAATAGGCCCTCCACTTTTTTCAGGAGGTTAAAGGCACAGTATTCTCATGCAAGTGTAAAAACTAATTTTTTTAAAAACGTTTTAAAATCTAAGAGCACACATCTCTAGGAATCTTTGGGTCCTCTAGGGTGACCCTATGGTCAACTTCTGCCCTAAGTTCACAGAGAAGTGCTTCTCTAGGAATATCTAGCTCTTCCAGGGTGACACTGGTGGAAATTGACCATAAAGTCACTATGGAGAACCTAGATTGATAGAGAACATATAGTGATTTGTGAATAATAAAAACCTAAAATGTTGAGGGCCGACTATGCATCTAAAAAAATGCACACACATCTTGGGTGTGCGTGCATGGTTGGTGGGGATTCAAGAGAGGGCCTTCTCGGTGCTGCCCTTAGGCTCTGGAACTCCCTTTCCAGGGGGACTAGAATGTTGTCCTTCTGGTGGCAGACTGAAATCTTTTTTATTCAGATAGCCTTTTAAAGAAGATTTTAAGAATGATCCAGGAGGGTGCTGGTAAGATATTTCATTACAGTAACTGCTTTTAAGAAGTTAAAAGTGTTCAAAATTATTTTAATTGACTTCTATGTTTAATTCCATTTCAATATTTGTATGTTTTGGATTTTAAATTGTATTCTCTTTTAATCCTGTGAACAATTTTGTGTCTCAGTGGGAGACATAAAAGTGAGATATAAATAAATATAAACATAACAACAACAAATGTTAGGAGTTTTAAAAATATACTGAAATACACACTCTCAAGACTCAATGGTTGATTGAAGAGAGCTTAACTATGTTACGAAAAGTGGAAGTGCTCATTATGACCACTTTGGAGATGCTGCAAAATACAGCACTCATATCTTGAGTGTTACTTTTCCCTGTGTGTTATGTCATCATACTAGACATCACCTTCCTTTCCCTGTACAACAAACATGGGCAAAGAAACTTGGTCAGGGTGGTGGAAGCAGTGTTCAGAGTTTGCATTTTTAGTTGCAGTCTTTCCAAAATAAAGTCATGGCTGCTATTTAATATCCCCTTACTTGTAATGCAATTGCTTGAAGGTGCATTCCACTAAGAACATCTAATGCACAAAGGCAATTGAGATGAATATAACTGCAGTCATGTGATCACCAGTATTATAATCACATTTCCATTCCATTCCATAGATCAGGAATTGTTTTTAAAAAAATTTTTTTTGATATTAAATTGTCACCACTTTACCTAGAGTGATTTTGAGTATGCAAACTACTTCAAATATACCTACTCAGTAATCCTTCAAAAATCTGAAAAATATTCAATATTGAAATATTGAAAAACTGTCTTGGTGGGTGATGAAGGGAATGAAAAATATAATAAAAGTCTACAATAACAGAACAGACAAATCACATACCTTAAATTCACAGGAGGGTGGGGGTGCCAGTGTGGTTGGCCAGAAAGTATATTTGGATGACACAGAGGCTGGAAATAAAATGTGAACTTAAGTCACCAAGCTTTCATTATTTCATGACAATTTTTTTAATTTTTAGGAAGGAAATAAGTGTTTTATTCCAAGGACACTGACCTTTAAAGTTTTCTATAAAGCAGTTATTCATATTAGTAATAGGCAAAATGACATTCAGACATTTACTTTCAATTGTGACAATTCATTTAATGTTTGTGGGAAGTTTGCTTCCACATGATAGCTGTACAAATATCTTAGATGACCTTTCTGTCCTTTCTTAGTTTTCTCATCTCCAGGCTACCATTTCCATACCATTTTTTTTCATGAGCAGGATGGGGTAACAGAATACAGCAGACTCTCAGTTAACCAAATGTCAAGCAACCAGCAAAAATGAAGAAATAATCCTTTCTTTAAAAAATAAAAAACTGTTACGTTAAGGGTTGGTCTTTATTTGATTTTAATTGCTGTATTTTAATATCAATACAGTACCTATGGTATGATACAGTATGGGGTGTACTATTAGTTACGCTCATTTTTAATAGTAGTAACTCTCCTGCAACCAAAAACTACATGTATCCAGCATCTAACAATCCCCATGGATTTTAGTTAATTGAGAATCTACTGAACATATGTATACATTTTCAGATCTGTGCATAGTATTTGCATAGTATTTGCTATTGTCCTTTAAAAAAATACAAACAAGCATAAATAACAAGCAAGTTGCAATCTGAGCTAGTACTAGTACAGCCCCCCCCCCCAAACACTATAGAGGGATACAATTCCATTTGGCTGCTTGTATCCTTAGAGGATGGTAGCCTGATTATGTGCTCTATTTTTTTACAATATTTTTATTGTTTTATAGTGTGCACAAGAAACAAAACAGACAACAGAAAAAAGAAAAAAGAAAAAAAGATATACAAAAGAACAAGTAAGCTTACAGAATAGTATACAGTCAGCGCTTCTTAAACATATGAAAAATCAAATTTGACTATAGTTATTATACCTTAACATTTATTGTCCCTCTAACCCCACACCCGTGAACCCAACCCCCATGATCTCTGACACCCATTAATATGGCTCACATAACTAACCCGCAACTACTCACATGTCTTCTATCATTAAATCCCCTTTATGGTGATCTTCAAATCTACTTTTATCTTCTTTTCCAGATACCCAAGTGCCCAAGAATTCATTTTTAAAAATGAATTCTTCATTATTTAATCCTCTGCTGCTATTGGTTAGTTTGGCCATTTGGATAGAATCTACTAATTCATCTCTCCAATTTTTAATAGTTAATTCTTTTTCCCTCTTCCATTATTAGTCTCGCAGCAACCAATCAATATTGACAAATTTCTTAATTTCCTGCCCTAATATACCTTCTAAATATTCCTAATAAGCACATTTCCTGGTTATTCTTGACCTTTTTGTTAATCATATTGCTTGTTTCTTTCACCACTTTTTTCCGGAATTCTTGAACTATATTACAGGTCCACCATATGTGGAAAAAAAATCCCTTCACCTTTTTACATCTTCAGCCATCCTCTCATTCTGTTTTCTCTATTTTAGCCAATATCTCTGGAGGTTCTGTAAAACATTTTAAACATATTT
Organism: Anolis sagrei; assembly: GCF_037176765.1. NCBI lineage: Eukaryota > Metazoa > Chordata > Lepidosauria > Squamata > Anolidae > Anolis > Anolis sagrei. The sequence goes on from NC_090026.1 coordinate 58,888,010, forward strand.
TCTCTATTGATCTGGCCACTGAAAATCTAAACCCCCTTTTCCGAAGATGTTCCTATTCTTCCAAATCAATATTTCTACCTAAATCTTTGGCCCATGTAATCATAACAGTTTTTATTTGGTTGCCTGCTAAGATGTATTCTAAAATATATTTGTAGAGCCTGGAGATTAGGCCTTTATTACCCTTCTCAAAGATACCTTCTAACTCAGAATTTTTAAAGGCAAATCCTACTTTTGTGTCCTTCCTAAATCTGTCACGTAAATTAAAAGAAGCTGAACCAGTCTTTTAACCCAGATTCTTCTTTATCTTTACGTGTCCATTGCCCTTTCTCTTTCACCAAATAATCCTTGTATTTGCCAGAGTCAGAGTGTGTAGCCGGTCTCTTGATTGCTTCCAGTGGGCATGGCTATAAGGGTTTTTTTTGGCCCCAGTCCCTTCTTGTACCTTTTCCACATTGCTAAAAGGCCGGCTCTTATTATATGTCCATTAAATTCTTTATTCACCCTGTCCTTATCATCCCATAGATAGGCATGCCATCCGTCTCTTAAATCATGGCCCCCTAACTCAAGCAACTCCTTATTGTCCAATTTAATCCATTCCTTTACCCAGCTAAAATTTGTGGCTTCATAGATCTGGCAGTGCCAGGCCCCCTCTGCCTTTCCCATCAATAAGGTTCTTGTAAGCAATTCTGGCTTTTTTTACCTTTCCAAATGAATTTGACCAGATATCTTTTCCATTTTCCAAACATCTTTACTCCCTTAATAATTGGTAGATTTGGAAACAAAAACAACATTTTGGGTAATACTATCATTTTGATCACTGCTATCCTCCCTAACCAGGTCGAAGATATTTTACTTTTGGTACTACCTTACAATTAGTTATTTTCTCCAATTTAGCAATATTGCTTTTATATAGGTTCTTAGTTAGAAATACTGATTTTTTCTTATTAATTTTAAAACCTGACACAATGCTAAATTTGTTGATAATTTCCAATAAAGTGTGTGTGCTTCTTAAAGGATCCCTTAAGAAACAGACCAAATCACCTGCATATGCCTTTCCTGTACATTCATACCCTTTTACTTTAACTTCTTTAATTTCGCTAACTTCTCTAATTCTGTTGATTTTCTATTTCTGAGCGAGGGAAGGCCATTCACACTAATGTCTATCATAGATTACAACTTCAGGCACACATCTTCCATGACAGACTGCTGTGTATCCTCCCTCCTCCTACCAGCAATGATGTAGATATGCCACAAATTCCTCAGTTGTACTTGGTGAATGTGCATATATGAATATGTTTCTCTCCACTGTGACCAATGTGGCATCATTATATCCTGATTAAGATGATTATTGTGGAGTTAAGAAGTGAGCGGTCAGAGTGGAAGAGCAAAACATTCTTCCATTGTCATGGTCTGACCATCATCTGATCAGCTTAAGACTCACTGTGACCTTTAACCTCTGAAGGGGGTTTTTAAATAATTTTTTTAAAATAAATTTGGACCAATTAAAATGTTCTGCCCCAGGAGACATATGGATCTGGATGGACTCCTGAGGTCTCTTGGGGTTATTACTGTCATGGAGGCTGACGATCCTGTCAATGCCTTGGCTGATAGCTATAACAGAGAGATGGCTAGGGTGATAGACACAATCGCCCCAAATGTCCCATCTTGTTGGCTAGAGTCACACCAACTCCTTGGAGCTGACTGTGATGAAATGCACGAGGAGACTAATGTGCCTCTGGAGGAAATCTCATGGCGCCTCTGACCAAGCACAGGCTATGGCCTCAATTAGGGCCTACTCTGCAGCTCTGCGGTCAGCCAAGAAGAGATTTTTGGTTGCCTGCATAGCACCTGCTTCTAACAGACCATCAGAATTGTTTCGGGTTGTTGGGGAACCTCAAGTACTCAGCAACTCGGTGCGGCGATTTTGTGCACCATTTTGCAGATAAAGTCGCTCAGCTACATGCCAGCTTAGATGCAATGACAGAGGAGATAACCAAGGCATCTGTCAGTCCAATCTTATGGGATTCATTTCAGCTTGTTCAATCTGATAACATGGATGGAATCCTTGGGGCTGTGAGGGTGACCACTTGTGCTCTGGACCCTTGTCCATCTTGGCTAGTTAAAATGACCAGAGGTGGGCTACTAGATTGGTTTGTGTCAATAATTGATGTCTCATTGGCTCAGGGAAAATTCCCATCCTGCCTTAAGCAGGCAGTAGTAAGACCAATTATGAAGCCCCCTGTGGTGAACAACTACACCAATCTCTAACTTCCCTTTTCTGGACAAGAGGCTGGAGCAGTTGGTCGCCTCCCAGCTCCAGGGATTCCTAGATGACTGATTTTCTAGACTAGTCACAGTCCGGTTTCAGGCCCAGTCATGGTACCGTGGTCACCTTGATGGGTGATCTCCGCAGGGAACTGGATAGAGAGTGTGACCCTGCCAGTTCTCTTGGACATCTCAGCGGCATTCGATACCATTGATCGTGGTATCCTTCTGGGCCGGCTCTCTTGGGGCCAAGGCTTTGCTTGGGTATCGGCAGTGGCCAGGAGAGCCTTCGCACAACTAAAACTTGTGTGCCAGCTGCGACCGTACCTCGTGAAGTCTGATCTGCCCATGGTGGTCAATGCCTTAATTACCTCTAGACTGGACTATTGCAATGCACTCTGCGTGGGGCTGTCCTTGAACCCAGCCCGGAAACTTCAATTGTTCCAGCGTTCCGCTGCCAGACTTCTAACAGGAGTGAATTATTGTTTAAGGAGCTCAATTGGCTGCTGTTTATTTTCTGGTCCCAATTCAAGGTATAGGTTATCACCTACTAAGCCCTGAACGGTTTGGGACCCTTCGTGACCGCATTTCTGTCTATGCGTCTGCATGATCTGTTTGATCATCGGGGGAGGCCCTCCTTTCGCTCCCACCTCCGTCACAAGTGTGACTTGTGGGGACAAGGGAGAGGGCCTTTTCTTTAGAACTCGCTACCCGGTGAGATTAGGCAAGCGCCCACCTTTGCAGCCTTCAAGAAGAGCCTAAAAACTTGGCTGTTCCAGTGTGCCTTCAATGATTGAACAAGTCCCTGACCTTAACCAACTCAGCACATAATGTATTTCAATGCATTTTTTTCACCATTCAGTGAATTAACTCCCATTTTTGTCCCATCTGAACTTCACATCAGATACACTACCCTACTCTTCCATCTCTCCCAGGATTTTAAAATCCTATTTGTTGTATTTGGCCCTGCTCATTTGGTTCAATGTTTTGTTATGTATGCTATACTCTGTGTTAATTTTGTATTATCTTTTTATTTTATTCTATTTTATTTGATGTATTATTTTATGATCTTTTGTTGGGTTTTTTTTTTTTTTTTGCTTTTGTTGGGCTTGGCTTCATGTTAGCCGCCCCGAGTCCCCTTGGGGAGATGGAGGCAGGGTATAAAGTATTATTACTATGCTTTAAAAAAAATTAGGCCCTGTGTTTATATTCATGACACACCTGCATATTTACTTATAACTCAAAAGCCAGGAAATTTGGCTTTGTTGCCTGTAAGGCATAAGATAGAGGTGGTTGTCTTGGTTACAGTTCTTAAGGTAGGGAGGTTTCTAGCTGACAATTTGAAAGTGTCTAGGGGGATAACCTTACCTTGCTTATGCAGGTACCAGCCAGACAAAAATGGATTGGTCAAGGGTCAACAAATTTGAGTGACATAAAGACACTGGTCAGAAGGGTTGTGGTCAGGATTTTAAGAAGAATAAAAGGGACAGTTGGAGGCTTTTGGTGTGCTCCGCTGGAATAGAGCTGGTGGCCAAAATAAGTGGTGCTCTGAAGTAAAATTGGGGTGTGGAGGGGGAGAGCCATTAGCTGAAGGGAGAAGCCAGACTGAGTGTTTGAGGTAAAAGTCCAAGGGGGAAGCAGAACCACTCATCAGGTACCTTGCAGCAGAGGCATGGCCAGTGGGAATGTCAGCAAGAGATCTTAAAAGTGAATCACTGCAGACATTGGGTGCAGCAGTTAACAGTGAGAGATGAAATGAATGATGAAGACTGACTCATCTATAGAAGTATTAAACTGTACGTCCCGATCCCAAGCAGGGTCCCCTTAGCTCAATGCTGGGTTCTGAAAATTTGGCAATAGCAAGTTTTCTGAATGTTATATTGTGGCTGTTTCAGACATCTACATAAATCTGTTGTGCAGTGTTTACCGTGTACTCTGCAGAAGATGCTTCAGCTTTACTTTGAATGTGCTTTGAATTCTGATTGGGGCCACATAACTTTCTGGTTGATACAGCATCAATAGCTAATGTTTTCTTTCTGGGCAGAATTCAGAGTGGAAGTTATGACTTCTAAAGCCCTACACAACTAAATCCAGATTGTGTTGTCAAAGACTTTCATGTCCTGAATCAGTGGGTTGCTGTGAGTTTTCCGGGCTTTATGGCCATATTCCAGCAGCGTTCTCTCCTGACGTTAGAGGGACCTTATCACCTATGCAGGAGTCTACTGTATACCATGCAGCTGTGGACAAGTCTACATAGGGACCACCAAACACAGCGCCCAAACACGAATCAAGAAACATGAACTGCACTGTTGACTAATTCAACTTGAGAAGCCAGCCATAGCAGAGCACCTGATGAACCAACCTGGAAACAGCATATTATTTGAGAACACAGAAATGCTGGACCACTCCAACAGCTATCATGTCAGACTACACAGAGAAGCCACTGAAATCCACAAGCATGTGGACAATTTCAACAAAAAAGAGAAAACCATGAATATGAACAAAATTTGGCAACCAGTATTTTAAAAAACTCTAAAATCAGGACAGCAAATAAAGAAGAAGACTAAAAAAAAGGGAATTCCTGACATAAAACAGACAAGGCCAGCTAACACCTCCCAACAAAAGATTTCCCCAGGCAGGAAGTAGCCATTCAATGCTAATCAAGGTGGCCAATTGCAACATTCACACTTTCCTCAAGCAGATAAGAGTTCTTTGTCCCACACTGAACACTCTACAGATATATAAAGCTCACTTGCCTAGTTTCCAACAGACCTCACAACCTCTGAGGATGCCTGCTATAGATGTAGGTGAAATGTCAGAAGAGAATGCTTCTGGAACATGGCCATACAGCCCAGAAAACTCAAAGCAACCTAGTAAATCCAGATTACCTAAAATCTCTCTCTCTTTCTCTGTGAACCTGCCAGAGTCTTAAGATCCCCATGGAATGATTTTAATTTGGTGGCAACATTATTGCAGTTACTATATTGTTATTTTTTTAATGATTTTGTGCTTTTAAAAATGCAATGATATTTTCATTTAAGAAATATATTAACTTTTTAAATTGTGTTTTTTTATTTTCAAGTTTTAAGCTTTTTCCTGGTTTAGCCTTGAAGAGTTGTCTTTAATCTTCAGGAGAAAGCAGGTATCTATATGAAATTATATAAACTATTCCCTCTTATATGCTAGTCTCTAGTAATCGTATCAAATCCATATGTACATACACTGTATGATCGAGGCTACTGAGAAAAGGTTGTATATCTGAGAAAGCATTATATATTTTATAGTTGAGAAGTATTCTCTAATATGAGATCTTTATTGGAGTATAGAGGGAACCCAAGTCTCCAAGGTAGTCTCCAAATGAAGATAACATAAGGATGCACACACAAATAAAAAGCACCAGTGGTGAGAAGGCAGTCAATCAAGTGAGTTGTTTTGATCATGGCATTATCATGCACTATCAGTAAGGTACAACAGTATTTTGGTATTTTCCTTACCTGATAGTTATGAACTTCTGGGTTATTTTTACCACTAAAACTAAAAAGCAGAAAAAGTGTTATTTTGCCACAGCTCTCAAAAGATGCATCGTAGAACCTTTCCTTGTGAAGGAGCCAAACTACAACCTGGCAATAGGCATCATCCCGTTTCCTTCCATTTCCCTCTGATACTTCAGTAAGAAATATGTATTATATTGTAAAAAGTACAAACTTTCGACAGCTCAAGAGGCTACAGGTCAGAGAGAGTTCCGTTTTTATACATGCATTAGGTCAATTTACCTCTTTGAGTCTTTCAAGACACACTCCCCACCCCATTGGCACTGTTTGCATGCAATACTCATACTCTCTCACAGCTAACCAACATAATATTCCCTCACTCTTCAAACAGCCATCTGTTTATAAATCTTATGTAATCTGTTTTTAAAGCATTCTGAGGCAGCTGGAGCATTCATAAACATCCCATAATGCCTCAGTAACTGACCTAGTGGCTAGAGAGGGCTCACTTTTATCAATTCAAGCCAAAGCTCTTCCCACAAGTAATGGCAGATATTTCAGCAACTGCTATAGCCTCACTTGAATGTCTGAAGACCTCTAGGACTCCTCCCCTCCCCATTTCATTTTAAACTGAAACCATGCGGTTAGAAGAACTTCAAAATCAAGTTATTTTTTCTTCTCTTCCTTTCCCTTGCTGGCCCTGTCTTCTGAAACATCTCCCCTGATGAACAGAATTAGATACAAAAAGTTTTGCCAAATGTTGGCTAGTCTTTTAGCTGATCTGATAAGAATATTACAGTAGTACGGATATGGATTATCCATAACCCCCTCCCCCAAGACAAAAGGTATAGTTATTTATTCTCTTTCTCTCTTCCCAACTCTCAGTACATATTCCTGGGAAGAGAAAGAGGAGGAAGAACTGGGGAAGAATTGATAATAATTATTTTTAATACTCCCAAAAGCCTGGATTGATCCATCTGAGGTGTCATCCCAAACACTAAGGAAGTAAATCTTCCAAAATTTTGTTTTTGCAGGCAAGAACAAACAATTTAACCACCCTTTCTCACTGCAAGAAAGGCACTGAAGAGTGTGGTTTTTGGAGACTGTAGTATGGGAATTATTTTGTACAAAATAACAGTATGATTTTCTTGCACAAAAAAGCATATTCCATGCAAAAAACAATGTTTTTGTGTAAAAGGAGCACTCATGTAATAAAAATGCTGCTTTCTGCACAGAAAATTGCATTTTTGTGCAAAAAGACCTCACTAAAATTTTGCACATAGAATAAGTGCTGAAATGAAGACTATGACTCTGGAGACCAGGGTTTGAATAGTTGTTTAGCCATGGAAACCCACTGGATGTTCCTGAGGAAGTCACACACTCTCATCCTCACAAAACCCCGTAACAGGTTTTATTTGCAATTTCCATAAATCAAATATGACTTGAAGGCACACAACAACAACTAAGATTCTATTCATCAGTGTTTCCTAATAGATAGCAATCTGTTTTTAGATCTTGTTTTTTATATTTTCAAATATTCATCCCATTCTTACTCAGCACCAGCTCTACAACACTTTTCTGTACCTATCTATAGTCACTACCCTTTCTGTGAACCACCACATGCTCACACATTCTAGAGCATGATCCAGAACTTGCTACACATACTCGCTTCTATAGCAGGTTAACTTTCTCAACATTATGGATCACAGGTGCCAAATGAAAGAATACGTGTAATCACTGGGTGACACTTACCAGTGTGGTGATGGTTTGAGAGCATTGTTTGCTTAAGGGAAAACAGAAAAGCAAAGTTAAATAACAGAAAATAAAGTGCAAACTCCATGTACATAATGGTCAATAAATAAAAGACTAGAAGGATGTGGGATTTGAGGTACAAGTAGGGTTTTCATGCATGGGCATTCGAAGCTGGTGGCTTCAATGCTACTGGAAAGTGACCCTACTATGGATTTAATCTATACTTTAAAAGAGGCAATTGGAATGAACAAGCAGAAAGTCCAGCAGAATCAAAGATTGCAGGAAAATTTGGCCTAGGATCAAGAAATGAAGCAGGAGAGTGACAGGTTAAATTTTATAAGAGGTATCAAAGGTACTTGAAAGGTACTTGACAGGGGCTTCCGCTGTCAGTCCTAGCTTCTGCCAACCTAGCAGTTTGAAAACATGCAAATGTGAATAGATCAATAGGTACCGCTCCGGCGGGAAGGTAACAGCGATCCATGCAGTCATGCCGACCACATGACCTTGGAGGTGTCTACGGACAACGCTGGCTCTTCGGCTTAGAAATGGAGATGAGCACCACACTCCAGAGTCAGACATGACTGGACTTAATGTCAGGGGACTACCTTTACCTATCAAAGGTATATTAAGAATATTTTATATGTGTGATAAAGATATATGTTAGGAATATTTTCCCTCAGAATGTAATGCCCCAATGTAATTGTAGCCGTTTCTCCCCCTCCCACTCTGATTTCTTCAACTCATAGGTAGGACACAGGGAAAGATGCTGCATCACAACTGACTGTCCCTCAAATCCCACCTGTGCAAAAAATGAGCACTCAATACAAAAAATAGTTCAATTACTTTAAAATAAAATAAAACCCAATGAGATAATTGTGAAATACTTAAGGTCTACTTATAGAAGACACATGAAGCTTCATTCTTTCTCTACTTTGGTCTACACATGAAAGCTAACATATGGATGTGTTCACATTTTCCAGCCAATTAAGTGTTGCACATGGGGAAAACATTAAACTAAGGCTGTGTTGAAACTATAGAATTAATGCAGTTTAATATCATTTCAATTGGTATTGCTCAGTGCTATGGAATTCTGGATGTTGTAGTCTACCAGAACTCTTGAAAAACTGCAACTCCCAGGATTCTATAGCATTGAACCATGGCAGTTAAAATAGTCTTACACAGTTAAGAAACTATTGGTCTTATAAAATTTAGCATGTCACTCTCCTGCTTCATTTCTTGATCCTAGGCCAAATTTTCCTGCAATTTTTTATTCTGCTGTACTATCTACTTGTTCATTCCAATTTCCTATGATTAACAAGTCCTGTTTTGGTATGTAGCTAATACAGGGGTCTCTTGGTCCTTCGATTTGAAAAGAGAATGCTCAATTTCTTCTGCTTCTGTTTCTGTGGAGCACAAACTTGGATTAGGGTTACACTAATAGATTTTCCCTGAAATCTTACTGATAATTATTTATCAGACTTTGCATTGTATTTTTTACTATATATCTCTTCCCTATTAATGCCACCCCAATTCTTTTTAGATTTTCCTTTTCTGAGTAAAACACTGTATGATTATCTGATAGATTATTGTTTACTTCATTCACCGCTGGTATGGCAAACTTTATATGTTCAGTTTCTTATTATACTATATCTGGCTTCCTCTGATTAATTTGTGCTGCCATGTTTTACAATTGTGCAGCTTCTGCTTTTCCTTTCACCTCTGAGCCTGTCAACAGCTGAACATTCAACTTGAGTCCAGATGCATTATTAACTGCAGCACTCATTGTACCTGCCCTCTGCTGTAGTTCAGTAGTTCACTAAATGTCATTACACCTGGAAGTTGTATCTCCTCGTATTATCCCTCATTTCATTTTGTATTGTTTCATCACAGATTTTTTTCATGGTAAAAAATGTGTAGTACTAACAAGTACTAGCTATCTTGCCACTGCTGTTGTCTTGTCGAGATTGTCTGCCGGTGACAACTTCCATTGCTGCTGCTATCCAGCAGCTGTTTGGCACATTTAACCTGGTCCCTACCAGCAGTCAGCATAGCTTCTTGCCTCAAAGGGGAACATAATTCCACCACTGTAGAAAGGTAGTGCCATTCAAGTAAGATGGCCCATTAAGAAAAACTGGTCAGGCCGGGCCTTGCTCTCAAATGGAGAAAAGGCCCTGGGCTGCTCCACATTCTTCTTGCATAAGTTTCTCCTTGAATTTCCTTGTCCTAGCTTCAAAAACAGCAAATAAACAGGTGAAGTGATATACTATGTATTTTTACCAACCAAGTCGTCCTCCAACTAGGCTCATCTATATCATTGACAGATATCTTTCATATAGCTTGCTTTGTTTACCACATAATTTTGAATTCGTTAACTGGATTTTAAAATGTGTTCAGTTTTCAATACAAATGGAACAATATTTTGCTGAGTTCTAAGAAATCTAGTATTTCTTAATATGTATATGTTTATAAGAACCTGGCAGGAGATCAAAAATGAAAACCCGAAATACAAAAGTAATTCCTATTAGTTTGGAGTCCTCTATGCAATCCAGCATGCATAGATAGTACTCCTTTTCAGAAACTGTGGAGACAAAAGAGGAAGGCTCCAGAACCAAGACTGACTGACACTTACTTTACTTCATTAAACCCTAGAACTCATTTTTCTGAGACAACAGGAAATTAATCAGGTTGTTTTATTTCTTAATTTTTATCATTTTTATGCCCTTTCTTATATGAATACTTTCCCATGCTGGGACAGCTTTGTTACCATTTAAAATGCCTCTTTCTTTCTAGATCTGATTTATTTCCAAACACAGACTACGTTTTTTCATATGATGAAATGGCAAGAAGCAAATCGCTACACACACTGAGGCCTTGACACCATGTTGCATGATAGATACATTTGGCAGAACCTCAGACATATTCCTGGGCCAAATATTCAAGAGTGCTGCCATGTTTTAAAGTTCCTTTCCAGCACAGTACGATGTGTTTAGAAATAATTGGGGAGTAAAGGCCCTTTGTATTAAAATATTTGCTCCATAATGATAAAATAATATATTTTCTTATTTTTAGAACACAACAACAGGACTGGAGGAAAGCAGGAAAAATGTATCCTTCCTCCCAACACACAGGGTTTTTTCTTCTTTCTTGAGGCCCTTTGCAATTCTCTTGAAGCCATGATCCATCGTCATGCTGAAGAAACTCATTACTACCTTCTGGGTTCTTGTGTATTTGAGTTAGCAAAGACGGTATGAAAAAAATGCATATCTGTACTTGGAAACAAAATAAAATGTTTAGAGATATCATCTAGAGGAGAAGCAGAATGAAAGATGTGGAAATAAATGGTAATTTCAGTTAATAATTTGCTTAATACAAATGGCATATAAATTTGGCACATTCAATTATGTATAAAAAGTGGGATAGCTGTGAACTGGAACCTTTGAAAGTTGAATGTCTCCGGGATGGATATCTCTTGCTAGGTCGCCTTTCAAATGTGCTTGTCCTGCGTAATCTGGATCCATGTGTTGCTTGGTACTCTGTTCGGCCACTTAAAAAAAAGAATTACTTAGGTTACTGACGTATGTTGCATACATATCCACTTTGAACTGAGTTTCATTGAGTTCAATGTTCTTTCTGCCCAAGAGAATTGCAGACTAAATTAACTGCAAATGCCCATTCCAGTCCACAGAGATGCAACAGCTATTATAAATATAGGAAGCAGCTTTCCCGCATTTTTATCTTTTGTGACTATGGCTTAATCTAAGTTGATCTCTCCACACGACCAATGTAACTCAAACCTATTACTCAGGGTGAAGAAGTGGTTGATTTACTTTTCTTTAGTAAAAACTGGTCCGTTATATCCAGAATAAGCAATCTGTAACTAGTACAAACTTTCCCACCTGTATCTGCACCAGACTAACAGGTTTTCTTCATGCAAGTCTGCAGTCTTTTAAGCACTGGGCATTAGCATTTTATTCATGAAAGGAATATGATAAACAAAACAAAACTAGCTAATGTCAATGCAAAGTCCTCCAGTTTGCATTTTTGTTATGTTAGACCAGCCCATCCCACTTCCATTCTTCCTCCCAACCCTTCAATAGATAATCAGAGAGTAATAATGAGACTTCAAAATATAAACAATATATGCCCCTGTATAGGAAATGACAGGATTCATGATGTTCTCTATGCAATACAGGAAAGCGAAAAAATATTACAAAACCTCCTCCCAAGCATATAACGTTTTCAGGCAAATTCTTTCAAATACATTTCCACATCTGTTCCCTAAGGTTTAAGTCCTTCAAGCAACTAACCTTCCTGATGCTTCTTAACAGTGTTTCTTAATAGAGCAACAATTTCCCCTCTTTTCCTTCCCCTTTAATTCCAGCCACCCTTATCAACAGTCCATCAGCTTTAATTGACTGAAACCAAGAGGGAGGGAACCTCATTTTTATGTTCTGACACAATTCTAGACATTTACTGTCCACTCATCTGGACATTTACTGAAAGCAAGCAAGCATGCAAGCTTCCAAACTGGAATGCTTTCACAATTGTGATGAAAGCCACCCCCAGCCCCCTGGTCTTTAGTATGATATAAACAAAGCTAATGAAATTTGTGTTAGATAGTTAGCTTTTTATGTGCAGATTTGCAAGATAGTGTATAACATTAAAAGTACCTGAATCGAAATCGGGATCCCAGCCTGATAAAATCTGACCGGCTAGATTTAGTGTTAGCAGGTGTGCGCAAACGGAAAAAGGCATGATGTTCTACCGCACATTTCCAGAGGTGCTTGCATGTTTTGGCATTATCTAATCTGAAGACAAAAGTGTGCTCCTGCTCTCTACCCTAAAAGACAAGAAATAACATATTATTGGAACTCCCTTCCCAGCAACATTATATCAGCTTCCCCCCCACCCGCCCCCAACCCCCCACCCCGTCCTTTAGAAAGAAAGTCAAAACTTGGCTATGGAATCAAGCATTTGGACAGTAGTTACAGTGCGATATGCAGCTAGGCTCCGGCCCAGCATACCTGTCCGAACGTATCTCCTTCTACGTCCCGCCTAGAAATTTAAGATCTGGAGAGGCCCTGCTCTCGGCCCCACCTTTGTCAGAAATGAGACTGGCAGGGATGAGGGACAGAGCCTTCTCGGTGGTGGTCCCCTACCTGTGCAATTCACTCCCCGGGGAAATTAGATTATTGTCATCCCTCCTCTCTTTTAGAAGGAAACTAAAAACATGGATATGGGACCAGGCCTTTGCGTAATCTGGCAGACTGACAAGGACAATGACGACTAGAGCTTTGGAACGGATTATGATAAGCTGAATGGACTCACTAATTACAGAACTCGGTGAAACGTTGGCCACCAGACTGGCTTTTTTCTATTAGTTTTTATTGTATTAACTTAATGTTTTAATTATTTATAATTACCGTTGTTGTATATTTTACTGTGTTGAATTGTAGGCATCCAATATGTGCCGGTTGGAAGCCGTCCTGAGTCCCCCCTAGGGGGTTGAGAAGGTCGGGGTAGAAATGTCCGAAATAAATAAATAAATAAATAAATATGAAGATAATGTAATTGGAACAGATTTTGAACTAGGATTTCGGGACTATGTGTTATGTTTTTAACAAGTGGCACAATGGGTTAAACTCTTGTGCTGGCAGGTCAGCAGTTTGAATCTGGGGAGAGTGGGTTGAGCTCCCTTTGTCAGCTCCAGCTCCCACACGGGGATATGAGAGAAGCCTCCCACAAGGATGGTAGAACACTGAATATCCATGCTTCCCCTGGGCGACGTCCTTGACACAAAAACCCATGCTTATTTAAATGTTTTTATATGTTTCTGTTTTATGATTTTTATTCACAATGTGTTTTTTATGTCTTAATGCAGCATTGAATTATTGCCAATTAGGAAGCCTATTGGAGTCCCCTTTGGGGTTAAAATAGTGGCATAAAAATACAATAAATACACACATAAATAATTACCCAGGTCCCACACATACAATATAATTCATTCTTAGGGGGAAAAAGGTTTGAGGATATGCATAGTCCCACAATATCTGCTAAACTCATGACATTCTGGATGTAACCAGATTAAGCTCAAAGTAACATTAAAAAGTTACCTGTTCATCATCTTCTACGACCACAAGTGTCAGTTTGCTCTTTTTGAAGTCCATTTTAGTGATTTTAGGCCTTGATACAAAGAAAATACAAAATAATAATAATAATAATAATACTTTATTTGTACCCCGCTACCATTTCCCCAAGGGACTCGGTGCAGCTTACATGAGGCAGAGCCCACAATATAACAATAAAAACAATAACAACAGTAATACAAAACAATAAATAAAACTCATAAGCAGAAAATAAGCAATAAATATTAACAATAACACAACAACGTTTAAAAACCTATGGCTGGGCCAAATGTAATAATTAAAATTTTAAAAATAATGCTGAGCATGATAGGTAAAATATAACCAGGATAGAATTTTCGGAGAGGGATTGAATCATAGAATCAAAGAGTTGGAAGAGACCTCATGGGCCATCCAGTCCAACCCCCTGCTAAGAAGCAGGAATATCGCATTCAAATCACGCCTGAAAGATGGCCATCCAGCCTCTGTTTAAAAGCTTCAAAGAAGGAGCCTTCACCACACTCCGGGGCAGAGAGTTCCACTGCTGAACGGCTCTCACAGTCAGGAAGTTCTTCCTCATGTTCAGATGGAATCTCCTCTCTTGTAGTTTGAAGCCATTGTTCCGCGTCCTAGTCTCCAGGGAAGCAGAAAACAAGCTTGCTCCCTCCTCCCTGTGGCTTCCTCTCACACATTTATACATGGCTATCATATCTCCTCTCAGCCTTCTCTTCTTCAGGCTAAACATGCCCAGCTCCTTAAGCCGCTCCTCATAGGGCTTGTTCTCCAGACCCTTGATCATTTTAGTCACCCTCCTCTGGACACATTCCAGCTTGTCAATATCTCTCTTGAATTGTGGTGCCCAGAATTGGACACAATATTCCAGGTGTGGTCTAACCAAAGCAGAATAGAGGGGTAACATTACTTCCCTGGACCTAGACACTATGCTCCTATTGATGCAGGCCAAAATCCCATTGGCTTTTTTTGCCGCCACATCATATTGTTGGCTCATGTTTATCTTGTTGTCCACGAAGACTCCAAGATCTTTTTCACATGTACTGCTCTCAAGCTAGGCATCCCCCATTCTGTATCTTTGCATTTCGTTTTTCCTGCCATAGTGGAGTATCTTGCATTTGTCACTGTTGAACTTCATTTTGTTAGTTTCAGCCCATCTCTCTAATCTGTCAAGATCGTTTTGAATCCTGCTCCTTCCCTCTGGAGTACTGGCTATCCCTCCCAATTTGGTGTCGTCTGCAAACTTGATGATCCTGCCTTCTAACCCTTCATCTTACATGTACAACATCTTACATCAAGGATTCCTACCCCTATTTATTTTTTCCTTAGACTTTTACTTCTTTATCATCTCTGGCCATAAGTCATGCTGGATAGAAATACTGGAAGTTGTATTTCACTACTGAGATTCCAAAATTGGGGACTATTTATTAACGCTTCATGGCAAAATATACTGGCCTACACCTTTCAAGATAATATAGAGAATATAAAGAATGGTAAAAGGTAAAGGTAGTCCCCTGACATTAAGTCCAGTCATGTCTGACTCTGGGGTGTGGTGCTCATCTCCATTTCTAAGCCGAAGAGCCAGCATTGTCCGTAGACACCTCCAAGGTCATGTTGGCCAGCATGACTGCATGGAGCGCCGTTACCTTCCCGCCGGAGCGGTACCTATTGATCTACTCACATTTGCATGTTTTCGAACTGCTAGGTTGGCAGAAGCTAGGGCTGACAGCGGAAGCTCACGCCGCTCCCCGGAATCGAACCTGCGACCTTTCGATCAACAAGCTCAGCAGCTCAGTGCTTTAACCCACTGCGCCACCGGGGGCTCCAATACTTTGTCACATATGCTTCAATTACATCTAGATTTGGTTCCTATAATATAATCCATATAAATACTGCAATTGAAAAATGCTTGGAGATTCTAAAATTCTACACGAAGTGTATAATACTACACATAGTATTACACATTTTCTATCAGCTTCCCTATCTTCTAGTCTTTTCTGAACTCAGTTCAAAGTGCATTTCATGTATTACTGTTTGTTTGCTTCAACTTCTACCACACAGTTTTACGTTTTCATTCTTATATCACAGGTTAAGCTGCCTAGGGAATTTCAAGATGAAACAAAACTGAGATATAAATATTAAACCTAAGTATATTCTGTGTTTTGAACCACTAAGGCACTTTTAAAAAGTGAAATACATTCTTGTTGACATACCATCAAAACACAACTGCTCAGAATTAGAGGGAGGAATTGTATCAAAATGTTAAATAAGTGTAATCAGACATGACTCACCAAAAAAATAATCCTATTTTGTTTGTTCCTTCAAAGATCAAAATACCAGTTGGCGTCAATCCGAGAGCATATTCACACCCATCTCTTCCCTACAAGTAGATGATTGTATATTAAACACATCAGAAAATTTAGAACATGAAATAGGATAAAACATTATTCATTTAGAGATGAACTGTGTTCACCTTTCCCATTTTCTGCAAAACTAAATTGTAGAAATAATACCTTACCTTAACTACATGCATATCTACCCCATACATTTCTAACCACTTTGCTTTGTTCAAGTAGCACATTTCTGCTTGGGCAGGGCTTTTCCCCCTAAAAGAATAAAAGAGGAAAAATCCATCTTAACTTGGAATATTTCTGTTTTCTTTTTCTTAATTCGTAACAATCCAGGTTTGCAAATGTAAACACATTTTTGTTTTCTCTTTTTAAAATGTTGTTGATCATATATGCTAAATTGTCTTGCACCCCCTACATCTCAATCAAGCCATAATTTCATAAAGCTACTATACCTGAACTCTTTCCACTTCTGAAAAATTTCAAATTCCATTGCTTCAGTTTGGTTACGAGAAAATCTGAATTCTGACACAAGTTCTGGATCATGTTCAGGAATTTCACAGTCACCAAGCTCAGCTGCAAAAGTTGGAAATTCCAAATAAAAGATCACTCTACTAGAGTATAAAACTGCTATTCTCATATTTTAAGAATGTCCCGAGCATTTCTAGAATATTTAAGTTTCCAACTTAGACAAATTCAGGGTAAAAGCACACTAAGCAATGGATAAAATCAAGATGCTGAAATACCGCTTTCAAGAAATTTATGATTTACATTTCTAGTCTTCTTCTTCTCTTAGAATACTTCAGGATCAAAGTTTGATTCAATTAACCTAATGGCCTTTTAAACAGAAATTATCTGTGTGTGCCTATATAGTCATAACGAAGTTATTATTTGAAAGTAAAGCCATTCTAAATAGCCATACTCTTTCCTGGAAAATGTAACAGTGTTCATGTCTTCTCGCTATTTGCACATTAATCTGCGGGCCCAGGATCAGTGTCCATGTGACATATGGCACGAAGGGCTCTTTAATGTATATTAAAATGTGTATTTAATGTGTATTGTAGTTTGAGGGCAGGGCATGGCTCCTTTAAATGAGGCAGGACTTGGTTGCTCAACATGAGGCAGGACTTGGTTCCTTGCGGTAGGGCAGGACATGGTTCCTGTACATGTGGCAGGACATGGTTCCTTTACATGAGGCTGGGCTTGGTTCCTTTAAATAATGTTGGGCTTGCTTGGTTCTTTAACAAGGCAGGAGTTGGTTCCTTTACATGAGGTAGGACATGTTCCTTTACATGAGACAGGACATAGTTCCTTTACATGAGGCAGGACTTTGTTCCTTGCGGTGGGACAGGACATGGTTCCTTTAAATGAGGCGGGACCTGGTTCCTTTTAATGAAGCAGAACTAGGTTCCTTCTGATGGGGCAGAGGTTGGTTACTGGAGGGGTGAGGTGGAATGCTAGCATCCACTGGCCAGGTAAGCAATCACTCTTCTGAGGATTTGTCCCTCCTCCTCGTTTTGGAGGGGTGGATCACGGTGGAACACTGGCATCCACTGGGCAGACAAGCAGCCAGTCCTCTGGGGATTTATCCCTCCTCCTGGTATTGGAGGGGGGAGTCGAGGTGAAATGCTGGTGTTCACAGGGCAGGCAAGCTGTCAGTCCTCCAGGGTTTCGTCCCTTCTCCTGGTTTTGGAGGGTTGGGGCGGGGTGGAACGCTGTTGTCCACAGGGCAGGCAAGCAATCACTCCCCGGGGATCCTTCCCTCCTGGTCTTGGAGGGGTGGGGTGTTATGATGGTCAACGGTGGCCAGATAAAACTTGGAGGTGTGGGGTGGGATGCTGCCGTCCACAGGGCAATCAAGCAATCACTCCTCTGGGGATTTCTCCCTCCTGATCTTGGAGGGTGAGACAGGGTTGAACGCTGGCCTGACCTCCGCTTATCTTGGAAACAGGCTAATGAACAGGAGGGTTGACCACTCCCTGTAAGGAGCCCCAGTTAACAACCTGTTGGACCATCTGGAATTTCCCAGCCGTTTTCAAGGGCAGCCTCACGTAGAGTGCATTACAGTAATCCAGTCTAGAGGTGACTAAGGCATGGACCACCTTGGCCAGATCCACCTTCATGAGGTACGGTCGCAGTTGGCGCACAAGTCTTAATTGTGCAAAGGCCCTCCCGGCCACCGCCGATGCCTGAGCCTCAAACGATGGATCCAGCGATGAATCCAGGAGGACACCCAAACTGCGGACCTGTGACTTCAGGGGAAGTGCGACCCCGTCCAGCACAGGTTGCCACCCTATACCCCGATCCGGTTTACGATCGACCAGGAGGACCTCTGTCTTGTCAGGATTAATCTTCAGCCTATTCGTCCTCATCCAGATAGCCACAGCGGACAGGCACTCATCTAGCACTCGAGGGGCTTCCTTGGAGTTAGGTGGAAAAGAGTAGTAGTGTGTCATCTGCATAGAGATGGCACCCAACTCCAAAACTCCGGATGACCTCTCCCAACGGTTTCATGTAGATGTTAAAAAGCATGTAAGACAGAATGGAATCTTGCGGGACCCCACAGGTCAAAGGGCAAGGGTCCGAGCAGGTGTCTCCCAGCGTCACCATCTGGGATCGACCCTCCAGGAAGGACTGGAGCCACGACAAAGCTGTACTTCCAAGGCCCATCCCGGAGAGTCGTCCCAGAAGGATACCATGATCAATGGTATCGAAAGCCGCTGAGATATCCAAGAGAACCAACAGGGTCACACCCCCCCTGTCCAGCTCCCTGTGGAGATCATCCACCAAGGTGACCAAAGCCATCTCGGTGCCATGGCCAGGTCTGAAGCCAGACCTGAACCAGGTAGTTGGTGTCATCCAGGAAGCCCTGGAGCTGGGCAGCGACCACCCGCTCCAACACCTTGCCCAGAAAAGGGAGGTTTGAGATTGGTCTATAGTTATTCAAGACCGTGGAGTCAAGGGAGGTCTTTTTCAGGAGTGGTCTGACCACAGCCTGTTTTAAGCCAGATGGAAAAATTTCTTGCTCCAACGATACATATCAGAAGTATAAATATCAGAAAGTTGGAGATAGGGTTCCCCTATAACCTTTTGACATTTCCATAAAGAATCAAGGAGGCAGCTCTTTTATTTTTCTTGTAATATACCTTATTACTAAAATTACTTTAAAAATTGTCAAAAATCTGTGGATTGTCTGAACATGTTGACATTTGGTGTGCTGACAGAGGAGGATGTTTTCTACTAATGTTGCAAGTTTCATCAGGATTGGCCTAAAAATGAGGGAGAGAGAATCCCCTGAAGTTAGCCCTGTGCCATTTGCTGTTTTTTTTTTGTTTTTTGTTTTTTGCGTATTGCGCGATCGCGTTCACCATTAACGAAGCAATTTGGAAATTTCAGAAAGTTCTGAATTTTTTTCCGGAAAACTTCAGAATTCAATTCCAAATTTTCTTTCGGAAAAAATTGAAATTCAATTTCGAAACCAACCACCTACATCCGAAACGAGTTTTGAACCATGTTTTTTTTATCAATCAAGCCTAGTAGACAGTATACCAAAATGATCCCCTTTTCTACCCCAGGCATACTTTCATACATGACGTCTTGCTGAGAGGGATGGAATCACAATATACTGCCTTAAGTCCCCCCAGGAGTGAGAAAGGTGGCATATAATATACTAAATATATATATAAATATACTAAATAAAAACACTGCAACTTCATCTCACTGCTACACAGGAAACCTCTGGTTTCAGTGATGAAAGGAACTGGTCTCTCCCTAGAAGCATCAGCCAGATCTCTATAATAGAAGTCTGATCTTTGTGCTCATCTACAATCATGTTCTAGCTGGTTATTGCTTTTCACATTCGCCAGCCTTGAAGGGAGACGTCAGTTTTGTGGATAGTGGAGAATCTGTATTTATGAATGCTGGTCCATGTGTAGGCAGCCAGTATGAGAGCAGCTGCTGAATGCACAGATGGGTATGGATACAACGCACTCAGACTTTCTTTGAATCCATGAACAGAACATTTCTGAAATGAATAACTATTTAAGAAAGCATTCAAATAGTCACTTTTCTCTAATAGGGATTTTGTTTTCCTTAATTTTTTTTGATAGAAGTAATGACTTTTCTTCCCAACAGGAATTGCAAAAATTTTGCTGCTTTTTCCTATATTGTTCTAAGCTGGAGAAAACAAATATTCTACACTTTTTTAGTAAAGAGATTATAAATACTTTTTTCTTAAGGAAACATAAAGTGTAAGCAATCTTCAGAGTTGAGACAACACATTTTAGGTAAGCATGATAATACTTTCATTGAATCAATTAGTTAGGATCAGCACATTTGGTACATTTGTTTCATTGTCAATAACATGAGTCTCAACCAACATCTAATGTTACAAGACAAAAAATAAGTCTGTGTTTTTCTATCTCACTCTAAGCAACCAATATGTAAAGCAGGTTGAATGGAAATGTTTCTCTTGACATCAGACTCTGACCAGACACTGTCAGGAATAGGTCAAATCAGAAAAAAGGCAACAACTTCTTGACTTCTCTAGCTTTTCCTATTAAGACCAGTTCTTTGGTTCAAAAGAGCCATGACTGCTGGCACCATCCCACTTAATGTACAGGATATAAACCTAATGTGCTATGTACATTAGTAGTATGAGATTACAACAATTCAAGTGATTTTGAAAACTCTGAATCTTGTCTCATGTCAACATTTTGAACAGACTAAACTAGTTTTAGACATACCTTGGAGGCACAAAGCTGCAAGTTCTACAGCTGTTTCATAAGGGCATTTCAATCTTTAAAGAAAAAGAGTTTTTTCGTCAGTAGAAATAGTATTTCGCAGTATTCATCTTCATTGAATGAATGTTACATTTTACTCATTCATTACATAATTCATAATCATAACTATTGGTAATTAAAAATACAGGGAGTAGAGTTGAGAAGCATAGTTACTCCATTAGCTTTGCTGAAACCTAGATCTATCAGATCTCCCTCTGGCACCAGCTATTCCATTATGTCATAATGAAGGGAGAGACTGGAAGAAGGACCATTCCATCTGCTGAAATTCCACTTGGCTCTGAACTGTTCAAATTCCAACTAGTCAATATGAGGACTATGTATGATTAGGACTTGATCCCCAGGTTTTTTATTCCCTGTCTCCCTTCATAATCCCTTTCTCCCACATTTGATTCAGGGCAAATTGAGTGCTGCCACCTATAGTGAGCTTTCAGTGGGCAGGTAAAATGGAGGTGTTTTACATGGCCTTTGATCCTTGAAATTGCTATCTCTGTTTTACCCTTGGGTTCTAAAATATTTTTAAGAAGTACTTTTACATTTGTTCTAAACATTTAAAAGTAAAGAGACAGATACTTATTTTTACTGATTATATGTAATCCACTGCAGAAAACTTTTCAGAAGAGGAGCAGACTACACATTTTTTAAATATGCAAATAACTTTTCTTAGCCAAAAAAGGATTTGGAAAAAGTGGAGGAAGAAATCGGGAATATATTTTTAAAGCGTTTATGAGAAAAGAAACTAGGGAAATTAGAAACCCAATGTTGAGCAATATATTGGAAGTATGAAACAAATATATGATTGCTCTATATGATGACTCCTCAGTTAAAGTGAGATTAGATAACAGTGGGGCAGTCTCCAATGGAATACCTACAACTAGGGGTGTGAGACAGGGATGTTTGTTGGCTCCGTTCTGTTTTAATTTTTATATTAATGATATTGTGGAATATTTGAATATGAAAGAATGTCACAGTCCAAAGATTATGGATAGGGAGACAAATATCTTGATAAATGCAGATGACATAGTATTGTTATCCACCACCCCATTCGGGTTAAGGAGGTCCCTGCAAAAACTTAGCCAATATTGTACTGAAAATGCCCTCACTATAAGTAAAGAAAAATCCAAAATAATGGTTTTTGGTAAGAAAGCTAAGGCTTCCAACTGGCACCTTGACGGGCACAAAGTGGAGCAAGTGAGGACATTTAAATACTTAGGTCTTCATTTTGCGGCATCAGGGGCATGGACCCAACATCTAAAACTAAGTATTGCAAAAGCTGATAATGCTGCACAGGCAATTCATAAATTATGCAACCACAATTACCCGGGCTCTCTGCGCCCCTTTCTGAAGGTTCTTAAGGCAAAGGTGTTCCCCATCGCTTTGTATGGAGCTGAAATATGGGGTGAGCAAGACCCTTTACTGGTAGAGAGATTCCAACTGCGCCACCTGAAAATTGGCTTAGGTGTGGAGAGATCATCCCTGTCAGCTGCAGTGAGAGCAGAGACGGGAGTACCCCCAATCTCCACCACAATTCTGAAGAGGCAGATCAATTGGTGGTACAAAATAAGACAAATGCAACCACACAGACTCCCAGCCCTATGCCTTCTAGAACAAGAAAACCACAAAGAGTGGTCATCTTGGCTTAGCAGATTTGGCCACACAGTTAGTAGGTTAGGTTTTGCCCCTCACGAGTTAACAAATTTTGGGGCAAAGGTATGCTCAATTGTATACCAAAGAGCTCTCGACATTGCTGCACAAAATGATCTAATGAACATAGCGCAAGCTAGAGCCACTCCATACCTGGCCAAATTTAAATGTAATGTGGGCATGGAACCTTACCTCTCTTTTATACTTCCACTCTATCTTAGAAAAGTTTTTACCCGGGCTAGATTTGAGCAGCTCGACATTAAGTCCAAGTTGGGACGACATCAGAATATCCCCTACACGAGGAGAACCTGTGGGTGCCGTGAGGTAGATGCAGAAGTGGAGGACTCAGAACATTTTTTCTTAAAATGTCCCTACTACAACAGGATCCGGTCTTACTATCTAGAGCCTCTGCTGGAGAACCATACTTATTCAGAGAATAAGGAGAAATTGCACATCCTTCTTCAGGGTTCAGATAAAAACTCTATTTTAAAATTGACCCTTTTTATCCAAAAAGCGCTGGCCATCCGTGAGAAGATGGAAGCAGAGAGAGGCGACCTTGCTGCCATCAGCAAAACTCAAACTTAAAAACTTAATATGGACATGCCACTAGTTTTACCTACCCATGCCCCCCACTCTAACCCTATTTTAAGGAATTAAACAATTTTAATCTTTTAACCTTTTTATCTCGTAGTTGCTCAATTATTTAGGAGTGGGTTGACAGGCCAGTAGGCCATGATGCCTCGTATTCATATATGGTTTTACTGTATGTGTATGTTTTGTATGTTTTGATATGGTCAAAATTGACTAATCAATAAAGAATTGTATTGTATTACTGTGTTCCATTCACTACAGAATATAAGTGGTGCTCTCCCTTGTCTTCTTCAGTACTTAAAGAAACATCATAGGCTGGGATTAAAAAACAAAACAGCATCACCTCTGTGTGTTCCAAAAAGCTACTTTGAAATCCTGAAATGTGAAGTGTTTGTTTTGTCTTCATTTAATTTAAAATGCATGAAAAAATAAAGTCAGCTTCTAAATATAGGAGAATGTTAATAGCGGATGGTTCAATAATAACCCCAATTATAATAGAAAAGAAATTTCCAAAAAAATTTAAAAAAGTAATGGATAAAAAGTTAAGGGAAAAAACTTAGACAAAATAGGGGATTGGATAAAGGTTGGAATGAAGAAGCAAATGATTATGGAAGAATTTAGAGAAATAAAATTGACATGGTTCCATTGTATACAATTAGAACAATAGTTTCCAAACTGGGTAAAAAATAATAAAAATGGAAGTAAGCTTAACCAATTTGAACAAATAATGCAAAATGGAAGGACTATAGAGGAGCATGAAAATTTGAAAGGAATAACTAGTAAAGTATATAAGATAATAATTGAAACAAAGGAAGGAAAAACAAAAAACAACATCCTCAGGGAGGTCTGGGAAGAAGATTTAGGGATAAAAATAAATGAAACAGAGTGGCAACAATTATGGAGAAAAAGACATTAAAAAATTATCAATACGGGTTAAAGAAAATTACTATAACCCTTTCCCATTACTATCATACCTTTAGACCTGTTTTGGAAAGACAGCATCATGGGCAAAGCACCATGTCACCAAATTATCTACAAGCACCAGCCCAATAATTTCATGGACTGATCTTTTACATTTTCTTTACTGCATGTTTTCCCCTGTTCCTGGCTCTGCATTGTCATCTGACATAGCTAGGTTAAGTGATAAAGAATACCTTTGCTCCCCCCACCCCCTTGAGATAGTTGCTGCTGCTCTGTATTGTGGTTTTTATTGAGTACTTCATGAGAATAACACAATAACTCGTATGTAATAAGAAGGAACACTGCTACCTTTGGGTGTAAAAATTAATACCAACTGCCTGTCAAAGTTATTTAAAGAGCATTTTAGGATCATTTCCCCACATTCTAAGCTACCGCCTCTTAAACAATCCACAGTATTTGGGAGGTGAGTCAACAGCATTGCTGTGGGTAAATGGAGGTGGAATGACAAAAAACGATGCAGCAGATCAGAGGCAAAAATGCTATTGAATATTAAATGGCAAATTTTAGGTCTGGATACCACCATTTTGCATTTCCCAGATATACTGGACTACAAATCACACCACCTCCAGTCTTCATTCAGATTGCTAAATTTGATTATATCTGGAAAGTGCCAGATTAAGAAAGTCAACTTCAATTCTCAAAAGAGCAGTAGCCAATGGTGTCAACTGAAATATTATGTATATGCCATGTTTTCTAATATTTTATTTGCTGTTGCATGTTTCTTGTAGATTTGCATATTGAGTCTCTGTAAAAGCTCGCAATACTATATCTAGGTCATGTATTTGGCAATAACTAGACTGTTAAGTGTTAATTCTCTTTTCCTCTCTTCAGTGTGTTTATCTCAAAACAAACTGATAGCTAATTTAAGAAATTTAGTTCAATTCACTAATCCATTTGTGCATTTGTGGATCTGCAAATGGCATAGAAAGGGCAAACTGAGATTAAAATAAATTATTTATTATTACATAACTGATACTATATACCATTAAGATTCATACAAATAAAAGTTCTCGCCTATGAGTGTACACAGAGTGTACACTCAAATGCTACTATATATTAGTAGTGTAATCTAAGGGAAGGAAGAAATGTAGGAAGATAATGGTTTGCTGTAGTACTGAAGACTATCATGGCTAGACTCACTGGGTTTTTGTAAGTTTTCCGGGTTGTATCGCCATGTGCCATTATCTTTTGACGTTTTGCCTGGATCTTTGGCAGGCATCCTCAGAGGTTGTGAGGTCTGTTGGAAACTGGTTTGCTGTCTAAATTTTTCATTAATTGAAATTATGACTCCCTTTAACCCTAATGAATGCCACTATATATTGCTTTAAAAGCTGATTGCAGAACTTCCACCAATGTTATTGCTGTATCTTAGAACTGCTTTGTAACCTTGTTTAACATTTGTTTTTCACCATGTTCTGCTTTTGTCCTTTGATGACTGTTCTTTGATCACAATAAAGTTGATTAATTGACTGAACTGAAATTAACTGTCTTGTTTGCATGAAAAGATGTGATTACTAAAGTTTATTCTACATAATACTAGGAATTGATTTTAAAATCTTGTTGGCCATGTTTTTAATAGATGTACTTTGAGCAGCAGGGGACCCTGCTCTCATGATATTCTGGCTGATGGCGAGGATATTACACTCAGCCATTCCTCCCTTGGTTCAGGGGTGGGAATCAGAAGCCAGATGGGAGAGGGGGGTAAAGGGAGCAAGGGAGGGTAGGGATACAGGGAAGGGAAAAGAGGGAACAATTAAAAACAGAATAGTAATATGGACTTATAAAAGTTTGTGGAAAGTGACAAAAGAACAAACCAATCATGATGGATGATGGTATCAATATTATGTTGGTAAACATAAATGGGCTTTTGACACCAGTTAAGAGACACAAACTATCCAAACTGTTAAAGGAAAACCAAGTACATATCGCATTAATTCAGGAATCACACAAAAAAATGAGAGACAAATCCAAATTTCTCAACAACAAAAATTGAGATATACAGTACAAATTGAGGGGCTCAAATAAAGCCAGAGGGGTGGCCATACTTATAAAGGATAATCTCAACTTTGTGCTGGAAAAGGTAATTAAAAATACCGAAGGTAGATTTATAATGATAGTAGGTAAAATTAACAATAGTCAGGTGTCAATAGCAAGTGTCTATGCCCCAAATCAGAAACAAGTAAAATTCATAAACAAAACTTTCTCAAAAATAGAAAAACATGCATCAGGAGATATAATAGTTGGTGGGGACCTAAATATACAACTGTACAAAAAAAAATGAAGAGTAATGGAACTGGAAATTTAAGATAAATTTTAGTAAGTGGAACTTAATAGAGGCCAATAATAGAATAGGGGAAAGAACAGATACTCCACACACCACTCACACAGGCATTCAACATTTTCTACCATAGATTATTTCCTGGTAGGTATCGACAATGCAATGCCAATAAAAGAACTTTTGGTGAGCAATCATTGGCCAGGAGATCACACACCTCTCTATTAAAATTAGGAAATTATACCATAAACAAAGTGAAAAAAATGGAGATTTCACCCAAAAGTTGCTTATAAAGAGGAAAGAACAAATTATCCAACATTTTAACTAAAATAGAACCCCTGGAATGAAAGAAAGCATCGTTTAGGATGCGTTCAAGGCAGTAATTAGAGGAAAATGTATAACAAATGTATAAATAAAAGGGAAAATGAAAGATTAAGGAAATTGAGGTCAGAAGAAGAAGAAGCATTCCAATAATTTCAAAAAGACCAAACGGTGGGGAAAAAAGAGAAATGGAAAGAGTAAAAAAAACAACAACTAGAAAACCTGGAGTACAAAGAAATATATCTGGATCAAGAACGACTTTCAGACAGACTCCATAAATAACACAAAGAAATTAGCAAATCTCCTAAAAAAGAAACAAAGGAAAACAAAAATCTTTAAATTGAAAGATGAGATGGGCCAAATAAAAACAAGCGAGGAAGACCTAAAGGAGATAATGGCCAATTATTATGAAAAGCTTTAGCAACACTGGACAGGAACATAATTAGCGATGAAATAGAGGAAATAATAAAAAACTTAAAAATTAATTCCTCACCAGGCTTCGACGGGCTTACTACAAATTTCTATAATTTTTTTCAAAAGGAAGTCACCCCTAACTTACTAATACTATATAATAAAATCATGGAAAATAAATTAATTCCAGACACATGGAAAAAATTCAAAATTATAACATTTTTAAAACCAAACAATGAGGGGACTGACCCTAACTCCTATAGACCTATTACTTCATGCAACGTGGACTATAAAATATTCACAAAAATAATAGCAAATAGGTTGAAAGAGTTAATACCCATTCTAATTGGGGAAGATCAATATGGCTTTATTAAAAAAAGAAAGATAGCAGACCCAATTAGAAACATTGTAAATGTAATTGACCTTGCAACTAGAGAGAAAACAAAATTACTTTTAATAAAATTAGATGTTTACAAAGCATTTGATACAATAAATCATAATTATTTAGCCAACCTATGTGAGGAGAGTAACTTAGGAAAAAATTATGGAGTAATTAATGAACTGTATAAAGATAATCAAGCTGTAGTAATAGTAAATGGATCCAATTCTAGAACTATTGAAATCAAAAGCAGAACCAAACAAGGTTGTCCTCTTTCCCCTATACTCTTTGCCTTAGTGATAGAACCTTTTGCCAATCTAATCAGATCAAACAAAAACATAAAAGGATATAAGATAGATAGAGAAGAAATAAAAATAAATTTATATGCGGACAACGCAGTAGTCCTTATAGGGTAAACGGAGAATTCTTTAAACGAAGTAACAAAAGAAATTAAAAAAATTGAAAAGATTTCAGGCTTAACAATTAATATTGAAAAATCAGAAATTCTACATAAAAACATGAACTGGAAGGAGGTAAAAGAGGTCCAATCCATTCTAGGGGTCAAACTGGGGGAAAAGAAGTTAAAATACCTAGGGGTGTATATACCTAAAAATTTAAATAATATAATTCAGATAAATTATAACCAACTATGGAAGAAAATAAGCAAACAAATCAACAATTGGAAAAAATTGGGATATAACAACAAGGGTGAAGGCATATAAAATGATGATACTGCCCACATTTTTGTACTTATTTCAATGCCTCCCATGTAGCATTCCACCTAAAATAATAAATAAATGGGTTAACTCAATTAAAACATGGGCAGTAGGTTCTTGTAAAACCAGAATTGCAAATTCAATATTTTTTACTCCGCAAGAAAAGGGAGGCTGAGGAGCACCTTGTCTCCAGAATTACTATGAAGCCTGTCAACTGGCTAGATTACTAGAATTAGATATTGGAGAGCCCAAAAGATGGGTTAGGATAGAGAAATTAACAAACGGGTGAGAATATGGATCTTGCATTATGGGGAAAATTGGGGGGAAAGACCAAAAAAACATAAAAGAAGGCCCTTTGTTATCAACAATGACCTGTTGGGGAAAATGGAAAAACAAACTTCCCCTAAATAAAATAGACAAGCTCCCAATAGGTTCCACAGACAACAGAAAACCCCAGCCGTATCGCAATTATGCTAAAGAAACTGGAACAGAATGGAATAACAAAGATTGAGGACTTACTAAACCCAGATGGAACTGTAATTCAATGGGAGGAAATAAAAGATAAATGCGGGCTTGGAAATTGGTTACAATGGGGAGGGCTGTCTAAAAAGTTAACAGAATTGAAGACTAAGGAAACCTCAGAAACAAATCTTGACAAAATAATAAAATGGAAAGTTGAGAAGGATAAAGGAATAATGGGATTTATATATAAAATAATCACCGAAATACAATATAACACAAAACCTACCCTAATAGAAGTCTGGAAGGAGAAATTAAGTTACAGTGAGAGAGAAATAAACAATTGGATGAATTTAATCAATAAAATAAAACATCTAAAGATTAAAGAAATGCAATGGAAAATACTGACAAAATGGTACAGAACTCCCATGCAATTGGCGCATATTATGAAAACGTGCCCAAAATTATGTTGGCATAACTGCGGAAAAATAGGAACATACACCCACATGTGATGGGAATGCAAAAAATCAAAAAGTTCCATGAAATAATCCGGAAGGAAATGGAGGAGCTATTAGGAATAAATATAGAATGGAACAAGACTCAATTTTTCACACAGAAATTGGAAAGTAAAGGGGTATATAAAGAAAGTGAGAAATTAATAAAACACATGATAGAGGCAATCAAAGCCTCAGTGGCCCTGGGCTGGAAGGACCACAAGAAATGGGATATAGAAACTTGATATAAATATCTAGCTGATTACCTTCTCCAAGATTATATTAGCAAAAGGAAAGGTTACTATACGACGAGTCAAAGCAGAAGGACATGGGAAGCAAAATATTGGGGAAAATACTGGTGTTTTGAATGTTAATTTCAAAGATTGTATGTTTCTATGTATTATACATTTTTTTTAAAAAAAAATGCTATAAAAACACACCAAAAAACTTTGAGCATCTTATGACAGAAAATGTGATTCTAGTATAATAATTATAAAAATGATTATGAACTTACTTTCCTGAAAGAATATCTTGTCTCAGCTGTAAAACAAACAGGTACCTAGCAAATATATAAGAAAAAAATTAGTTCTAACTGTTCCACAATGTCTTGAACTCAGATCAGCACTTTCTAAAGAGTTTCCAGAAAACATTATAAGTCACTTCTAAGAAGCATTTTGGTAATTTTTAGTCTTGATATCACTACACATAATAGCTTCATATCTTCTTAGAAAGAATGCGCAGAATTAGAATGTACTCCTACCATTTGAGGTTTCTTGCAGATATGTTTGTTAAATAAATTAAATATACAATATTTTGACAAGAAGTTAAACATTCCTTTTCTAGGTGAACCGATAGAAGTAGAAACATAAGAAAATAGTTGCCAATATGGTAGTTTTCACCTTTTCTCTTCTTGCACCCAGCATAGCCTGTTGTAATAATCTGGCAGATAAATTCCTCCCACTAGTCAAATTTTATATCTGTATGGATACAATAATGTTGTTGTGTGCTTTCAAGCCACTCCAAAATATGGAGACCTCAATGCAAACACGTTGTGGAGATTTCTTGCTAAGTTTTGTTCGGGGGGGGGGGGGGTGTGCCTTTGTTTTCCTCTGAGGCTGAGACTTGACTAAGGTGATCCAGTGGGTATCCATGGCTGAGTCTCAGTATCCAGAGTCACAGTCTAAAGCTCAAACCACCATATTACACTGGCATCTGAAAATGATGTACGCCTGTGACTTTTTAGCAGAGAACATTCATAACCAAAAAAATTGCTCTTAGGAGGTCTTCTGGAGTGAGTGGGTCATGCAAATACTACTGCAACATTATGATGAAAATAAAAGGGCTAACTCTCTGCCAGAAGTGAAATACTTCAACATCACTTTAATTTTTTATAAAGTTGTAAAGTTTCGATACCATGGATGTGCAATTTACCTCACTTTAAAATAGCTTGACTAGTAAAATGCCCATCAGTATGACAGAATGGGTTCACACAAAGAGAAGAACTGTGCATCGCAAGTCCCTTTTCTCAGGTGATTCCTGGGTAAAGTGAAGTTGCAGGGTGCTTACTTCATCCCACAGATCTCAATGGCAGGAGTTAGGAACTGAAACCTCTTATCAGGATAAGCCTATAGTGGGATTCTGCTATTTGCTTCGGGTTCTAGTATAAAGTTGGGAGCTGTTTTTTCAACATATACATCCACAACAAACAATTGCTGTATACTGCTTGACCCTAATGGGAATCTTACTATTTAAGATTACAGCAAGTGTGGAATGGGAACTACACAGCAATGTTTTGGTTTCATGTAGCACTTGGGTGGCTTATGTGGTGAAGTAATTTGGGAGAGGGAGACTACAATGGGCAGTGTAAAGTCATTTAATCCAGTTCAAAGCAGTTAATCTGGGAACAGATACTGGATTACATGGCAGTGTAGATCCAGCCTCAGTTACTGAATTCTGATTTGGTGTCTGGCTTCCTCAAGAATGTAGAAAGTACTAATTTATCTCTTACCAGCTGCATTTTGCTTCAAAGCTGATAGACATGGGGCTACGAACATGGGTACTGGAAGGAACAAATGGGGACCAGCAATCAGTGAATTCTCCAGCTCTCATTTAACCTGGAATAGCAACTTCCTTAACACTCTGTGAATCAGGGGAAATGCAGGCAATTCCTGAGTTATAAACATCAAACATACATGTCCTTTCTGCATAAGGATGCAGCGGGCCTTACAGGAAAAAGGACAGGAAAAATGAGGAGGGCCTGAGATAAGTGCCCAGGGGGCATTATCTGGCCCCGGGCCTTAGTTTGCCTACGCTTGCTCTGCAGCAAGGATGGAAATCTTGCAGAAGGTTAGTACATGTGATCCTGAGTCCCTTTTGTGGTACACCTCAAATCCCGATTTAAATAGACCATTTGCTGCCAATATTCTAGAAACAATTTAAGAAAGGAGCCCAATTTGAAAGGTAATGTACAGTTATTAAAAATGAATAAAGTATTCATTTGTTTATTGCATCACAGCAATTCTGTAAAAAGCCGGAATATCAGCTGCTTTACATATTAGCTGTATAACTTTTCTAGCTATGCAAAAGATATAGGAATCCAAGAACTGGCATCATATTACTGCCGAGTGTAAGGTCGCTCTGAGTCCCCTTCGGGGTGAGGAGGGTGGGATATAAATACAGCAAATAAATAAATACATAAAAAACTGTCCTCTTTAGCTGTTGCTTGTGGTCAGTTCTCAGTTTTCCAATATCTTTAGGTAGTTTGTGAAGTTTAGTGTCACATTTAATCTAGAGAAGTGGGATTTGAGTACAAGATGCTCTGACAGGTTCTTTCAACCATTACTGGACAACAGTCAGCCCTGATGTTTTGAAAGCAAAGTCACTAATCAAAGGACAATTGCATAAGTCTGTAAAGTTTTCCTAAACAGGGTCCAGCAGAGTCTTAATTACAGGCACCAATCTTGCTAAGAATGAAGATTTCCAAAAACATCAGCAACAAATTGGCAACAGCTGATGTAACCCTTATTTAAGCAAATATTGCATACAATTCTTATAAAGTAATGACAGAATAGCAAAACCCAACATTTAGCTTCAGTGGCATCTCTATTTCAGATATTAGGGTTGCAATTCAAAATTACTTTCTACCTTGTGAATTCCTCATGTAGGTTGTTTGGCTCTGATGAATAGTATTTGATTCGAAATTGAAACAGATTTGGTGGCTCACCTATATAAATAAATATGTTTTAAAAGTTAAAATGAGAAGTCATGTAATAATCAACAAAAAATACTCATTTCAATGTGCAAAGGCAAGGTTAAAGTTTCTAGTATGATCAGAGGAGTGAGTGACATCAAATAGAGACTGAACAAAAGAGGAGAGAAGGCAAACAAAATGGGTTCATCACATATCTGCCAAGCTCATATCTAAAGAATACATATCATTTTAATACCAACAGAAACACTTGGATAAGGTAAGCTGAACTTTCATCCAGTCCTCCCTCCGCCAACCAATAACCCTAACTCTTTCTCCTCTTTGACATTATAACTGTACAGTAGGGCTTCATAATTCAATGACCAAATACAACATCCCAAGATTGCCTTGCCAGCTTCTGCAAGGTTCCCTGTTGCCCTTATCAATTCCTACCCCCAATCCTCCTTTTCTATTATTTTTTTGGGAGAGAGGGGCTACAGCCTGTTGCTTCCTCCCTCAAGCAACTCAAAAGTTGCCTTGATTGTTAGTTCTGGATCATATTGTATATTCCTAACCACATTCCTAATCATTGCATGAAATGTTATCAGTAGATGAATTAGGATGCTTAAAGCTTCATTACACACACACACACACACACACCTACTTGGCTCTTAATACCACAAATTTAGTAACATAACAACTAGAGCATAATTTGATTTTCTACTTCGGAAACATTCAGATTCAAAATTCAGATTCATCATACTTACTTTTTATTTGCTTCTTAATGGGTTTTGAAAGGTCCAACCAGTGCTACAAAAAGAAAACACTTGTCTTAAAAACATTGCTGGATTTCATTAGCTTTTTATGGAAGGGATGGGTAACTTGTTATACTCCAGAAGTGTTTGGATTAAACCTCCCATCTGTTTTTAGCCAATAGAGGCAGTCCCCAAGTTTCAAACATCCAACCTATAAATGACTCATAGTTAAGAAAGAGTGTGAGACAACAGAAAGTGAGAGAAAGCTACCCTTCGGAAAAGAAATTCAATGCTGAAAGAATTATCAAAGCAAAGCTTATTGATTAGTCCACTGACCGTATCAACATTAAAAACAAAAACAGAAACGTACACAAATAGACAATAATCACTATCCTAGGACTCCCATAATAGTGAACTAACATACATTCAAACTTGATTCAGTTAAAAGATAATTAAAAGTATCATTAAAATGCCAAGGTAAAATTTCAAACCACAAAAATTAAAAATGAAAGTTAAAACAAAGATTAAAATAGACCAACTATTACACAATCCCAAGCCACTTCAGATATCTGCGTCACCCGTACAGTTTACCCCAATCTCCTCCAGATACGCAGTTCTCAGCTGTGTTGCTTTATGAAGGAAAAGGGCTGTTTGGCGTGTTATCTTAGCATTCTAGCCAGCCATTAAGAATGTAGTTTTGATATGAGGATCCCAGCGAGTTTCTGTATAATGAATGGTCCAAGGTATTGGACCCCTCTATTCCGCTTTGGTTAGACCACACCTGGAATATTGTGTCCAATTCTGGGCACCACAATTCAAGAGAGATATTGACAAGCTGGAATGTGTCCAGAGGAGGGCAACTAAAATGATCAAGGGTCTGGAGAACAAGCACTATGAGGAGCGGCTTAAGGAGCTGGGCATGTTTAGCCTGAAGAAGAGAAGGCTGAGAGGAGATATGATAGCCATGTATAAATATGTGAGAGGAAGCCACAGGGAGGAGGGAGCAAGCTTGTTTTCTGCTTCCTTGGAGACTAGGATGCGTAACAACGGCTTCAAACTACAAGATGGAGAGGAGATTCCATCTGAACATCACAGTCCATCCTGACTGTGAGAGCCGTTCAGCAGTGGAACTCTCTGCCCCGAAGTGTGGTGGAGGCTCCTTCTTTGGAAGCTTTTAAACAGAAGCTGGATGGCCATCTGTCAGGGGTGATTTGAATGCAATATTCCTGCTTCTTGGCAGGGAGTTGGACTGGATGGCCCATGAGGTCTCTTCCAACTCTTTGATTCTATGATTCTCTCTTTGTTGTACAAAATACAACTAAACAGTACATGTGTAATATCCTCTACCTCTGTCGCCCCACAGATACAGAAATGTTCATTATATGGAACTTGGTTAAACCTTCCATGTTTAACCATCGTATCTGTCTGTTCAAATCTGGTTCTAGTGAATACCCTCCTTAGATGTTTAGGCATTTCTGTCTTTAGGTATTCGGCTGTTTGAAAAGTATGTTTGAAGCGACTTAACCATTGTAGTGAGCCGGCTTTACTAAGGGTGGCGATGTCTTTCTGAGCTTCTATACCCTGTATTCGTTGTGCCACTGTTTTTGGATCTAGTTCTTTTAGGAGATTTGGATATAGAATTGGAAGTCCACAACTCCTGATGTATTTTGTCAGTTGCACTAGCCAAGAGGACTGATGTTGGTTTTTGGTCTGCTCTAAGAGGCACAATTTTGGTAGCCTATCATGAAAGAGTTATCGTGGGGAAAGGTGTCTCAACTGAACCTTTCTGACCACTCCTTGTTTCCACATCAAGTCATTTTT
The DNA here is from genome assembly GCF_037176765.1 of Anolis sagrei. Classification (NCBI taxonomy): domain Eukaryota; kingdom Metazoa; phylum Chordata; class Lepidosauria; order Squamata; family Anolidae; genus Anolis; species Anolis sagrei. Next base: position 58,922,830 of record NC_090026.1, read on the forward strand.
TTCAAAAACCAATTACCACAGGGACAGAAAGTGAGGTGAAATCTTCTGGATGGGGCACAAACAGCAAAACAAACACCACAGCCTTCCTTATGCTATCCAAAGCTACCCTCCCCCTCTCTGTGTGTGTATATATACTGGAGTTACACTTTAAAATGTACATGTTCCAATTTACATACAAATTCACCTCAATAACAAACTTGCAGTACCTATCTTGTTCATAACTTTGGCACTACTTCTATATCCAAGTGTGAAGGAGGGTAAAATTACTGCCACCTAATCTGTGAGGAAAGCCAGGCAATGATCAATATCAGCTTATGAGCTGGTTTATAAAGGGACAGAAGTATTGAAGTATTATTTACAGAAGTATTGATAGCGTAGCGTTTTCTGTCCCTGGTTTGGTTTTGCTTCTTATGCAGGCTGTTTGACTTAAGAGAAACTGTATCAGGCAAGGCTTGAGGAGAACAGTAACAATTTTATTGGAACAAGCAAGGTATAACATTTTTTATTGTTTCTTCACAAGAGGCACGAATCTTGACTGGTTACATTAGTAAGGTTTCATGAGTAACCTCAGGCACAGACTTCAAGAGGTTTCTATAAGCAGATGTATCTCTCCTGGACAACTGTCCTAATAAAACAAATAAGCTGAAAGGCTTATTTAATAGAATTGGCTCCCGGCCAAACCTTGATTCTTAACCCAGAATCAATAACCCCCTGTAGTTTTATCACTACTGGGTCCTTTCCTGTAACCCTTTTGGTCACAAATTAATTCCCTGAATCTCCACCCAGAGATTCAGTCTTCCCTGTAGCTCACTGTCTTACAGACTGCCACTTTCAACCAGCTGCCCCATGAAGAGGCAGTTGGCTCCGCCCCCGTTGCTATGGCAACTCAGCTCAAGCCACCAGCCACCATCTCTAACAAAATATAATCCTTCATATTTACCATTTATTAACTACTGTTTAAACAACACATAACCATAAGAATAAAAGTTACACATTGTCACACCAAGTATGAGAGAAGATAGTTGAGAGACCCTTACGTCGCAGACCTATCTATAGTTTACAGTTTGCCTTCAATCAGTGCTCAATAAGCATTTGACTATTTTCTTTGCTTGCTCCATCACTACCATATTTTTTTCACAAACCTTTGAAAGCTGTTACAGAACACAACTGTGAACTTATTTTTATTATTTACTAGCTCGGGGACCCGGTGGTGCCCGGATTATTTGCGAAAGCCATTGTGTGCCAAGGCTGGTCTTTATCAGTTATTTATGTGGCTCGCAGTGCTCTAAGGAAGTTAGTGAAGGTACTGCGAGTCGGGGCCGTAGCCAAAATTTTTTGGGGGGAGGGTTGAAAATTTTGTGGGGGGGGGAGTTTTGAAAATTTCAGAGGGGTTTTTGAAAATTTCGGGGGGGGGGGAGTTGAAACCTGCCTCTTAGCTCATGCTGAAGCAAAGAGCACAGCAGGGGCAGAGCAGCCTTCAATAGCTTGTAGCTCCGCCCATCAACCACCTCCACCAAGTCTGGCCTCCTCATTGAGAGCATTCAACACTCCCCCTCCCCCCAACTTGGTTGCTTTGCTACATCGGCTATTGCTGCAAGTAATGACAGTGTGAATAAATTGTTAATATTTGCTTGAGATAGTGTTTGCAGGGAGGGACTCTTAATTTTTTGTGTCTCATAGACTTAGCATGGGGATTTGGTTAACCAGTTAATCAAATTCATGAGTAAACCAGTTAAAATTCAACCAGGTTTATTTTTTTTAACCTAAAAAATGTTGGGGGGGGGGGGGTTGAACCCCTAACCCCCACCCCTCGCTACAGGCCTGCTGCGAGTCACATCATCCATGGTCCATCCTCCTCCAAACAGCACCAGGATGTAGAGTGGGCCATGGGGGCTCTGTGTGCTAAGTTGGGTCTTGATCAGTCATTGTATAAGGGTTGCAGTGGTCTCGGGAAGTGAGTTAAGCTACTTCAAGTCCCATCTTCCATGGTCCATCCTCCTTGAAACTGCACCAGGATGTAGAGTGAGTCATGTGTGCCAAGTTTGGTCTTGATCAGTCATTGAATGAGGGTCGCAGCGGTCTCGAGAAGTGAGTGGAGGTACTTCAAGTCTCATCATCCATGGTCCACCCTCCTCCAAACCACAGCAGGATATATATTGGGTCATGGGGGCTCTGTGTGCCAAGTTTGGTCTTTATCAGTCTTTGTTGGGGGCCTGTGGGAGCCACAGTGGTCTGTGGGAGCCGAAGGGTTTGAAAGTACTACAAATCCCATAATCCCTTGTCCGTCCTCCCCCATACCTCACCAGGACGTACAGGGGGTTATGGGGGTTATGTGTGCCAAGTTTGGTGTAATAAGAAATTCAATGTGCAGATTTGAGAAATGTGAATTTAATATGATCTGTGGGAATGAAGGGAAGAATGGAAGGATGCATGGATGGAATTAATAATTCTGGAGACATCAGTATAATATTAAGGCCTGCAATGACCTGCTTGCTGGAGTTGCTAATGAGAAACTCTGATAAGAACAGGTAGTGATAAAGGAAATATTTGCAACCTTTGTTCTGTCATGCGCTGGGCCAGTAACAATTGTCTTTTATATAGGACGTATACTTTCGCCCAGCGGGAAGCTGGGGTACCTCAAAGAAAGGTTCTCAGGGATTTTTCTGAAGTGATGGTCTTTAGAGTCTTTAATGATTTAATGTTATAACAAAGTCTTTATTATGGAACAAACAACAAATCTTCAATGGTTCAAACAACACTTCAAGACTTTCTTAATCTAGTACTCGAGAAATAGGTACCTGACTTTGATTAACTGTACTTTCTCTATAAGAAAAAACCCTGTTTAACCTCTCCCAGGGTGTCTACTATCTATGCCTCGTTAGTGTGGGTACTACTACCGATTCCAAACACATCTGGGCATCGAGTAGACCTACCAGCTGAGGCTTGTAGATATTTCAGCTGGAGTTCCGTGGATCTGTAATGCTGTCCTCTCTCTGAGAATTCTTTGGAAACTTTAGGGCTGTTTTCCCTCTGATGCTGTGAGGCTGTGAGCTCTCAGCCAGAGCTTAGGGACCTTTTTTCCTGGAATTTCTGTTTCCCCGAACGTCAGTGCTGTTAGAGTTGATCTTGTGCAGCCTGACATTGGCCCTTTTCAACAAAGATTGGACATCCTTTACTGTATTAACTGCAGACTGAATAGAATCAAACGACACGAGCAAGTCATCCACATAAAGGTTCTGGTTAATAACTTGGGCGACCCGAGGATCAAAGGAATGTCCAAATCTTTCAGCAGTCTTCCGTAGACAATAATTGGCCACAGCAGGGGATGGAGTATTTCCAAACACATGCACCCCCATCTGGAAGGCTTTCACATCCGCCAGAGCCTGGTGTCTTGAAACCACAAAAACTTTAATAACTTTCTATGCAGGAACGCATAAAACATTTTGAAGATGCCAGCGATGACAGCATACTTGAATTCCCTGAACCTGAGTATGACTCCGATAAGGCTGTTCAGAAGATCTGGTCCCTTCAGGAGCACATCATTCAGCGAGATGTCTTTGCATTTGGCGCTGGCGTCAAACACAATGCGCACCTTTTCTGGCTTCTGAGGGTGAGTGACCTTATGGAAGGGAAGAAACCAAGACTCTTCTTTATCCGAGCCAGGGCTGGATGGCTCAGCATATTTTGCTGAAAACATGTCATCCATGAATTGAACGATTTGCTGCTTAGTCTTGGGATCACGCTGCATCTTGCGTCTGAAAGACTGCAGTCTCTTCTCTGCCACCTGTCTTTTGGAAGGTAGCATAGGCCGGTCTGCTTTGAAGTGCAAAGGGGCGATCCAATTCCCTTCCTCACTAAGAGTGACCTCGGAGTTCATGATATTCAGGAACGCTTGCTCATCTCAGGAGAGCACTATGTTTTCATCATCCCGGGATACGTCGTAGTTGGATGAGAACTCGGGTGAAACTCCTTGGCAGCAGACAGAAATGTGGCTGAGGCAACTCTGCATGAGGGTGACTCTGCCACAGCTGAGAGTGTTTGGCTGATCTGGACACAGGGAAGATGGAGGACGCATTCTGTCGACACATACAGGTCCCTGTATGGTCCATCCTAAAGGAGTCTTCTGTGCCAATGGTGCACCAGGAGGACCTCTCTTTTCAGCCCGGACGCTCATCAGACTGGGGCAGTTGGATCCGATGAGCAGGACTATATTGATGCCTGGCTCAAAGGGTGGGATGAGGTCCTGTAGTCCTTTTAGGTGAGGATGTGCCTGCATCATCTCTTTGGTTGCAATCTGGTCCTTATTTCGTGGGATGGACGCACACTCGATAAGATCAGGTAACTCAAAACCAATATCTTTGCCACATGGCGAAATGATAAATCCAGATGCAACACAGCCCTGCCTTCTTTGTTTGCCCGTACAAGTAGAAATACCGTAGTCAATAGTCTTTGCCTGCCCCTTAAAGATTCTGAAGAAGTCAGGGGTGGCCAGTGAACCATCGCTTTGGTTGTCAAGGGCCACGTACATTTTCTTCTTCATCCATGGCTTGCTGGCAGGATAAACCTCTGCCAAACAGATGGGGTGACAAATCCTAGTCTTCTTTGGGCTGCCGCACAGTTGTGTGCAGGCCACAGAGGGTGCCTTAGTGCCCGATGAAGGTCCGGCTGAATCTTCTGGATGCACTTCTGGGGAGCGTTGACTGGTGGCTCCGCTCTTGACCTTGGAGGGCACGAAATCCTTGTTGTGCATAGCTGAGCAATGTCTGTCGGATTGGCACACCTCGCACTTTACCCTTTCTTTGCACGACTTTGACTGGTGGGGAGTTGCACCGCAGCACCTGAAGCAGATTTTAGCCCTCTTGAGAGCTTGTCTGCGTGAGGTTTCTTGGCAAACTCTCTGCAGTTGGCCAAACTGTGGGGCTTTGCATGCAGTGGGCACAAAACATCCTTAGGCGTCATCTTGTCATCATTCTGCAGCACTGCAAGGAGAATGGCAGCTTCTGTGTGATGGCAGTTTGGGACAAGTGTTGGTCCAGGCAGGCAAACACTGGAAGCTGTGGGTTTCCCTTGGCTGACTGGAGCTCAACCAATAAGTCTAACAGGTCTCAAAGCTGTTTAAAGTCCTTAGGTTTGAGCACTGGGAACTTATGAAGTCTGTCCATCAGTGAGGCTTCAATTTGGGTGCTGGACCCATAGCGCTGGTCAAGCCTCGTCCATGCAGTGTCCAGTGCTCTATCTGGTTGGTCGATGAGAGCTGAGAAAATCCTTCTCACCTGGTGAGCTGATGCTGGACCAAGCCAGGCGACCAGAAGAGTCAGTTCTTCCTCAGAGGTGAGTCTTAAATTCTGTATGGCATGTTGAAAGGTCTTCTTCCAAAGTAGGAAATCTACTTTTTCCACACCTTTGTCCCTCAAATCCTTCTTTGGGTTCCTAAAAAAAGACTCCAGCTGAGATTGAGGAGTTTGAAGAAACGGAAGGGGTGTTTGATCAGGGGTAAAGGTGAAGTTCTTCTGAAACCTAGAAGATCCTTTCCAGGGAACACCTGTGGCTTCAGGTATGGGCGAAACCCTGATTTCCATGCTGGGCCTCACTGCCTGAGTTGGTGGTTGTGGGCTCCTGGCCCTGGTTTCTTTATCTTGCCTGGGTGGCACAATACCGCTGTCCACATGCACCAGTTTGCTGTCTTGGAAGCTAACGTGGGCTGGCAGAAGAGGCGTAATAGGTGGTGTTGGTAAACGGTTGACGTTTTCCTGAGACAGCTCTCCTTGCAGCGCCTTCACCAGGATATTGGCATGGACCCTTTTTTGAGCTGCCTCCTTTTGGATGCACGTCAACTTCAACTTCGTCTCTACTTCCATTTGAGCCCGCTCTGCTGCTGCCTCTTGCTGAACGCGCGTCAACTTTAACGATGCTTGTTCGGCCTGGAGCTCAATCTGGGCCTGCTCGCTCAGGCCTAGATCTGCAGCCGCTGCCTCAGCTTGGGCATCGAGGATTTTCTCCTGTAACTCCATGCACCGGGCTTCCTTGTTGTAAAAGACCGCCATCAATGAGGAGCTGCTTCTGGAGGCAGAAGATCCAGGCACTGAGTCATGTCTGCTACTATGCTTCCTGCCAGCGTGGCTGTGTCTGCTGTGGGCAGAAGCACCTCCCTGGCTGCTCTTTGCACTTAAGGCCTTTGGGGCATGCTTAAGGAGCTCAGAGATCACACTATGAGTGGGAGAGGCTTGACCATCCCTTTCCCTTCTGGGGGAGGGACTTAAGTTGGCTACATGAAACAAATGTGCATAACCAGCTTCCCTATGCTTTACACTGTTTAAAAACTGAACTGCCCTAAGATTTGCTTCCTGGCTGTTTATTTTGCTAAGCACTTGGGCGATGTCATCTACTAAGCCTCTCCACTTATTAATTAAAGCCTTAAGGTCTGTCCTGATGTCCTGAGACTTCTTTAAATCCTCAGAACACTGTAACTGGCTATCAAGGTCAACAATGGAAAACCAGATGCTTTCAACCTTATCTGTAAGCCGAGTTTCTTCCTGTAAAAGCACATCTAAGGCTTTCTGGGATGGGCGCCTGGAACTCTGGGACCGGAGGCTATAGGCTTTGCCCTCAGACTTTTGGGAACTTGAGGTGTGAGCCATGACAACAAATTGCCCAAAGAATTTAGCGATGCAGGTAAAATAACAAGTAAAGCCATCAGTATATCAATGCAGCTATAATAACAGATAGAGCAAGCAATATATCAGTGCAATTACAAGCACACTCAAAAACTTATAACTTTAAGGCAGAAAATATGCACAGCAGACACAACAAATCAAATGCACATTAAACTCTTGCTGAAAGGCTGCAAAGCACCTGAAAGGCAAAGCAGCAAAGCTGTGCTGAGCAGGGCTTTCTTCAAAAGGGCGGGAAAACCTTGCTTCTGCGGCTGGCACAAGATGTAGCAACTTGATGTGACAGCTGGCTTCTGGCTGAAGACTTTGCAAAGTAGAAAACTGTGCAGGTCTCCCAAAAAGAGCAGGAAGAGGACTACTGCAAACTTGCAGGCTCCATCTTGCAAGGAAGGTGGAGCTTGGAGCAAAGGAGGGAGGCACCGGCCCCTCCCTTCTGATCACATGGGCTGTGTTCCAAGATGGCCGAAAATACAGGAGCACGTTCAGATGGGCTAACCCTCCAAGATGGCCGAAACTCCTAAGGCACATTCACGTGGATGCAGGTATGAAGTTTTGAAATGATCCTATGCTGGATCCCTTATGAACTGTCCTTTAGCCTTTTAAAGTCCTTTTCTTTACACCCGGGCTGCCAAAGCAACCAGCATCCTTTCTCAATGTTCTGTCATGCACTGGGCCTGTAACAATTGTCTTTTATATAGGACGTATACTTTCACCCTGCGGGAAGCTGGGGTGCCCCAAAGAAAGGTTCTCAGGGATTTTTCTGAAGTGATGGTCTTTAGAGACTTTAATGATATAACAAACAACAAATCTTCAATGGTTCAAACAACACTTCAAGGCTTTCTTGGTCTAGTCCTCAAGGAACTGGTACCTGACTTTGATTAACTGTACTTTCTCTATAAGAAAAAAACCTGTTTAACCTTTCCCAGGCTGTCTACTATCTATGCCTCGTTAGTGTGGGTACTACTACCAATTCCAAATGCGTCTGGGCCTCGAGTAGACCTACCAGCCGAGGGCTTGTTGCCCTTCTTTGATTACAGACGATTTGATTTGATCGCACACTCAAATCTTTGGTTTTTGTGGTCCTCTGTTAGGAGTTTCGGGACCCAACAGGAGCACAGCTTCCTAAACTTTAGATGTTCAGAAACAATGTTGTAAAGCACTGATCTCGACACATCAGGAAATTCATTTGAGAGACCTGTTATTGTGAAGCGCCTGTTCTCACGAATCCTCGCTTCAACTGAAGCCACCAAATCATCTGTAATCAAAGAAGGGCGACTGGAGCAGTCCTCATCATGGACATTGTCACCGCCATCTTTGAACTGTCGTACCCACTTACGCACTTTGCTTTCACTCATAACAGTATCACCGTACACTTCACAAATCTGTCGATGAATTTCTGCAGCAGGTAGGTTCCTTGCTGACAAAAACCATATCACTGAGCGAACCTCACATGCGGAGGGTGAGTTGATAGTCTTAAACATTTTTAAAGCACAGAACAGAACCGTACGGGTTAGAATCCCGAGGCATGATGCACGCGCTCGTTGCGGTATGCGCGGGAACTACTAGTGTCTACAACAAAATGGACCTTACTTAAAAAATACCCCTCGTATGTTATTTCTTAAAGCTTGTGGGTCAACAATATTTCTTGTTCTTCCTTTGTCAGTGCTGTTGTAGAGATTGTGTGGTTTTCCTACTCTGTAACAGGCAACATATAACTGTCCATATGGAAAGCATTCAGTGTCTAGATCTATGCCACATATAGAGTGATGCATTTGTCATCAAGTAAGACTAAGCAGAGGCAGCAACCTGTAGTATTGAGACTAATAGTAATATGTTGTAAAGGCATTACTGGACAATTATGAAGCAGAGGTTCCTACCTATTAGATGTTGATGATGATATTATGACTACTATGAAGCAGAGGCTGCGACTATTACATTATGATAATGAATGAAACTTGTGTTGATGTTGTTACTATTGTAAGGCAGAGAACATGTGTGTGTGTGTGTGTGGCCATGTGTGTGCGCTTGTATTCTGGAGCAAGCATGGCCAGCAAGTCTGGCAGGGATGGTTGCATTGTATCCTCTTCCAGCAGCGTTATGATTATAAAGCAGAGAGTCCTCCCTATGTGATGGTGAGGACTGTTATTTTGAAGTAGAGGTAGTAGTAATAGTAATATTTTGGAGTAGAGGCAGGTATCTGGACAATTATGAAGCAGAGGTACCTACCTATTAGATGTGGATGATGATATTATTACCACAACTATGAAGCAGAGGCATTGGCTATAACATTATGGTAACGAAGCAGAGATATCAAGTGTTTGGATATGTTATGAAGCAGAGGCTAAAATCTGTGTTGATGATCCTGCTATTTTGAGGCAGAGAACGTGTGTGTGTGTGTGTGTTGCCATGTGTGTGCACTTGGAAGCATGTGTATTAGGGAAGGTTTGTTTTCCTCTTATAGGAGCTGCTGGTACATTTATGATTATAAAGGTGAGGACTGTTATTTTGAAGCAGAGGCTGCAACCAGTGTTGTTGTGGTTTGATTGACACTGAGAACATCTCCCCCCCCCCCCCCCCCCCCACAAACACACACACCAATTTGCACAAAAACAAAGGCAAAGCAGTGCTTTTAATCTATCTGGGTTCCCTTTGCTCTACTGCCTCTGTTCATTGATTGCTGAAGGGAGGAAGCCTTACAACTTTTGCAAAGGCAACGGGAGTAGCAGCAGAGAGAAAAGAGCAGAGGCTGCTTCTCTCTGTCTTGCTGTTTCTCCCGGCTGGCTGTCGAAGGCAGGTACCCTCTCTCCCATGCTTCATTCTCTCTTTCCTCTCTTTCCTCCGTTGTGAGGAGGAAGAGGAGGAAAGGGAAGAGGAAGGGGTCAGGGCCTTTTAAGTGATGAGTACAAGAGAAAGGATGGAGGGAGGGAGGTAATGGTTGAGAAGGAAAGGGAGCTGCTAGGAGGAAGGAGGAGGAGAAGGATGGGCCCGTTGGAGGGAAGAACTGATGCACTTTCACAGACATTAATGAACTAATTATTTAGAAAGAAGGTAGAGGTCCTTGCCTGAGGGAAGCTGGTCTCCTCTCGGTTGCGTGTGTGTGTGGCTGTGAGCACGGGCTAGGCTCCAAAGTGGAAGGAAGCTCAGCTTGGCTGTGGCAGTTATGTGTGTGAGCGCATGCCTGGTTCCCCATGTTTTAACGGCCAGCTGTTTCCCCGTAGGGAGGAGGAGGGAGGCCGAGGGTGACTTGTTCTAGACATGCGCAGTTTCTCCCTATAGGAATTTTTGACATAGAAGTCCTTTTTACTTTTTTTCAGGGATTTTTTGAGTGGAGGACATAGCTTGCTTGAGATAGTGTCTAGTGTCCAAATTTGATGGCAATTCCCCCAGTGGTTTTTAAGTTCTGTTAATATCACAAACGAACATTACATTTTTATTTATATAGACTAGCTTGGGTACCCGGCGCTGCCCAGGTTATTTGAGACAGGCATTGTTTATCTCTTTTGTAGTTTTAGTCTAGATCCAATGTCTGGTGGTTCAGTGGGTACGGGTGAACTACAACTCTCATATATTAGTCCCATCATCCATGGTCCATCCTCCTCCACACTGCACCAGGATGGTGGGTGGGTCATTGGGGCTTTGTGTGTCAAGTTTCTTCTTGATCAGTCATTGGTGTGGATCGTAGTGGTCTCAGGAAGTGAATGAAGATACAGCAGATTCCATCATCCATGGTGCATCATCCCACAAACCACACCAGGATGTAGAGTGGGTAATGGAATCTCTGTATGCCAAGTTTGATTTTGCTCTGTCATTGGTGTAGATTGGAACGGTCTGAAGAAGTGAGTGATGATACTGTAATTCCCATCATCCATGGTCTAAAGTCTTTCACCCTGCACCAGGATTTAGAGTGGGTTATGGGGACTCTGTGTGCCAAGTTTTGATCTTGCTCTGTCATTCGTGAGGGTCACAGTGGTTTCATGAAGTGTGTGAAGGTACTGCAGGCCCCATCATCCATGGTGAATCCTCCTTCAAACCACAACAGGATGTAGAGTGGATCATGGTGGCTCTCTGTGCCAAGTTTGGTCTAGATCAGACATTGGTGAGGGTTGCAATGGTCTTAGCAAGTGTGTTTAGGAACTGCAAGTCCCATCATCCGTGGTCCATCCCCCTCCAAATTGTACTAGGATGTAGAGTGGGTCATGGGGGCTCTGTGTGCCAAGTTTGGTCTTTATCGGTCTTTGTTGGGGCCACAGTGGTCTGTGGGAAACAAAGGGATTGAAAGTAGTACAAATCCCATCATCCATTGTTCATCCTCCCCCAAACCTCACCAGGATGTAAAGGGTGTCATGGGGTTATGTATGCCAAGTTTGGTTTTGATCAGTCAATGGATGAGGGTCGCAGTAGTTTCAGAAAGTGAGTGAAGGTACTGCAAGTCCCATCATCCATGGTCCACCCTTCTCCAAACTGCAGCAGGATGTAGAGTGGGTCATGGAGATTCAGTGTGCCAAGTTTGGTCTTTATCGGTAATAGGATGAGGGTTGCAGTGGTCTCAGGAATTGAGTGAAGGTACTGCAAGCCCCATAATCCATGGTCCATCGCAGACAAACCACACCAAGGCGTAAAGTGGGTCATGAGAGGTGTATGTGCCAAGTTTGGTCTTGATCAGTCATTGGATGAAAGTCACACGGTCACAGAAAGTGAGTGATGAATGTTGCTGTGATCTCAGGAATTGAGCGAAGGTACTGCAAGCTCCATCATCCATGGTCTGTCCCCCTCCAAACATCACGAGGATGTAGAGTGAGTCATGAGGGCTCTGTGTGCCAAGTTTAGTCTTGATCAGTCATTGGCTGAGGGTCACAGCAGTCTCAGAAAGTGGGTGATGGTACTGCAAGTCCCATCATCCATGGTCCATCCTCCTCCAAACTGCAGTAGGATGTAGAGTGGGTCTTGTGGGCTCTGTGTGCCAAGTTTGGTCTGTACTGATAATTTTCTGACACAGCCTCAGGCCTTTTCCTCTCCTCTGTCACCTCGGAATGTTGGAGCTGGCCAATCAGAGACCATATGCAAATTGTACCACAGTGGGAGTCAATCACCTCCCTACCTACGTCCGCCCTCCATATAGAAACACCGACTTTTATTATATACATAGATAGATAGATATAGACTAGCTTGGGGACCCAGCGCTGCCCAGGTTATTTGAGAAAGGAATTGTGTATCAAGGTTGGTCTTTATCAGTTATTTATATGGCTCGCAGTGGTATCAGGAAGTTAGTAAAAACAGTCCGAGTCCCATCATCTGTGGTCCATCCCCCTCCAAACTGCACCATGATGGAGAGTGGGGTCATGGGGGCTCTGTGTGCCAAGTTTGGTCTTGATCGGTCATTAATGAGGGTCGCAGCAGTCTTGAGAAATGAGTGGAGGTACTTGAAGTCCCATCATCCATAGTCAGTTCTCCCCCAAACCTCACCAGAATGTTGAGTTGGTCATGAGGGCTCTCTGTGCCAAGTTTGGTCTTTTGGATGAGTGCTGCTGTGGTTTCAGGAAGTGAGCGAAGGTACTGCAAATCCCATCAGCCATCGTCCGTCACTGGGATGTAGAGTGGCTCATGGAGGCTCTGTGTGCCAACTTTAGTCTTGATCTGTCATTGGATGAGGGTTGCAGCAATCTTGGGAAGGGAGTGGAGGTCCTTGAAGTCTCATCATCCATGGTCTGTCCTCCTCGAAAGTGCACCAGGATATAGAGTGAGTCATGGGGCTCTGTGTGCCAAGTTTGATCATTTATTAGATGAGGGTTACAGTGGTCTCAGAAAGTGAGTGATGGTACTGCAAGTCCCATCATCTTTACTTACTTTACTTAGGCGATCCCTCGCTTTCCGAGGATGATTGTCTTCCAATATTCTTGTGGGTCCGTATGTGGCTGTGGAGCCCTATTCTTGCTCTGCATCTTCTTCCGCAGTGAGGGCATTGGTTTCCAGGTGGAAGGCGGTCTCGGCCGGGGTTGGCTTGACGTGCCTTCCTCTTGGCACGTTTCTCTTTTTCACCCTCCACTCGTGCCTCCTCAAATTCTGCAGCACTGCTGGTCACAGCTGACCTCCACCTGGAGTGGTCAAGGGCCAGGGCTTCCCAGTTCTCAGTGTCTATGCCAGAGTTTTTAAGGTTGGCTTTGAGCCCATCTTTAAATCTCTTTTCCTGTCCTCCAACATTCCGTTTTCCGTTCTTGAGTTCGGAGTAGAGCAGCTGCTTTGGGAGACGGTGGTCGGGCATCCGGACAACATGGCCGGTCCAGCGGAGTTGGTGGCGGAGGACCATCGCTTCAATGCTGGTGGTCTTTGCTTCTTCCAGCACGCTGACATTTGTCCGCTTCTCTTCCCAAGAGATTTGCAGGATTTTCCGGAGGCAGCGCTGATGGAATCGTTCCAGGAGTTGCATGTGACGTCTGTAGACAGTCCATGTCTCACAGGCATAGAGCAGGGTTGGGAGGACAATAGCTTTATAAACAAGCACCTTGGTATCCCTACGGATGTCCCGGTCCTCAAACACTCTCTGCTTCATTCAGAAAAATGCTGCGCTTGCAGAGCTCAGGCGGTGTTGTATTTCGGCGTCGATGTTGACTTTGGTGGAGAGGTGGCTGCCAAGGTAGCGGAAATGATCAACATTTTCTAATGTTACACCATTAAGCTGTATCACTGGCATTGAAGAGGGGATGGCTGCTGACTGCTGGAAAAGCACCTTAGTTTTTTCAATGTTCAATGACAAGCCGAGCTTCTCGTATGCTTCTGCAAAGGTGTTTAGAGTGGCTTGTAGATCTTCTTCTGAATGCGCACAGACGACGTTGTCATCAGCATACTGGAGTTCTATAACAGATGTTGTTGTGACCTTGGTTTTGGCTTTCAGTCTGCTGAGGTTGAATAGCTTGCCATCTGTCCGATAGATGATTTCCACTCCGGTGGGAAGCTTCCCATCAACAAGGTGAAGTATCATAGCAATGAAGATGGAGAATAAAGTTGGGGCAATAACACATCCCTGTTTGACACCTGATTCCACCTTAAATGGGTCACTTTGGAAGCCACTGCTGTCCAAGACTGTTGCAATCATGTCATCATGGAGGAGCCGCAGAATGTTCACAAATTTGCTTGGGCACCCGATTTTTTGGAGGATGGTCCAGAGAGCGCTGCGGTTCACTGTGTCAAATGCCTTTGCAAGGTCGATGAATGCCATGTACAGAGGTTGATTTTGCTCTCTGCATTTTTCTTGGACTGTCGTGCAGTGAAGATCATGTCCACGGTTCCTCTGGAGGGGCGGAAGCCGTTCTGGGATTCTGGGAGGGTGTCTTCTGAGAGGGGCAGAAGGCGGCTTGCAAGGATTCTTGCGAGGATTTTCCCAGCGGAGGTTAGAAGGGAGATACCTCGATAGTTTCCGCAGTCTGTTCTTTCCCCTTTTTTGAAGAGGGTGATGATGGTGGCATCCTTGAAGTCTGCTGGGATTTTCTCAGTCACCCACACTTTTTCTATGAGCTGGTGGAGTTGGTGTGTCAGCTCGGGTCCTCCCTCTTTAAAGATTTCAGCAGGGATCCCATCCGGTCCGCTGGCTTTGTTATTCTTTTGTTGGCTGATGGAATTGCTGACTTCTTCCAGATTAGGCAGTGCTGCAAGCTCATCCCTGGTTTGTTGTTGCGGGATTTGTGAGAGGACCTCTTCGGCCACATTGGAGCTGCGGTTCAGGAGGCTTTGGTAGTTTTCTTTCCAACGTAGTGCAATTGACTTTTGGTCCTTCAGGAGTTTGGTTCCATCTGATGAGCGTAGAGGCTGTATGCCATGGTTTCTTGGTCCATAGATGACCTTTGTGGCTTTGAAGAATCCCTGAGCATCATGAGTATCTGCCAGGTGTTGGATTTCTTCAGCCTTCTTTGTCCACCAGATGTTCTTGAGTTCTCTTGTCCTTCTTTGGACTTCAGCTTTTGCACTGGCGTAGATCTTTTTCTTAGCAGCACAGTTGATGTCTCTCTGCCATGTTTGGAAGGCTTTCCTTTTCTTGTCAATTAGTTGTTGGATCTCGATGTCATTTTCGTCAAACCAATCTTGATGTTTCTTGGTTTGATATCCAATAGTTTCTTCTCAGGCTGTGATGATGGAGGTCTTCAGTTTGTTCCAATGTTCCTCAACATTTTCGGGGTGTTCTGTGGGTAGATGGTTCTTGAGTGCTGTTTGGAGATGGGCTCGCCTGGAGGGCTCCTGAAGGGCTTGGGTGTTCATTTTGCGCCTTGTCTTTCTTCCTTGGAGCCTGCGCTTGGGGGCAATCTTGAGAGCCATCGTTGATCGGATTAGCCTGTGGTCAGTCCAGCAGTCGTCAGCACCTGTCATGGCTCTTGTGAGGAGCACTTCACAGCGGTCTCTGGCACGTGTGATTACATAGTCTAAGAGGTGCCGATGCTTTGACCGGGGGTGCTTCCATGATGTCTTGAACTTGTTTTTCTGGCGGAAGAGCGGGTTGGGTGATGACAAGGTTGTGTTCCGCACATTTGGTGAGAAGCAGGATGCCGTTTGAGTTACTGTTTCCAACCCCGTCTTTTCCGATGGTCCCTGGCCACAGGTTGAAGTCTCGCCCGACTCTTGCATTGAAGTCCCCCAGGAGGATGATTTTGTCCTCCTTAGGTATCCCCGATAGGACGGTGTCCAGCTGACAGTAGAAATTCTCCTTGATGTCTTCATCAGCATCTAGTGTTGGTGCATAGGCACTTATGCCCATCATCCAGAGACCATATGCAAATTGTACCACAGTGGCAGCCAATCAGAAAGCTGCCACATACACCTCCCTACCTATGTCCGCCCTCCACATACATACATTGACTTTTATTATATACTAGCTTGGGGACCCAGCGCTGCCCGGGTTATTTGCAATGGTCTTAGTCCTATCATCCATGGTCCATCCTCCTCCAAACTGAAGTAGGATGTAGAGTGGGTCTTGCAGGCTCTGTGTGCCAAGTTTGGTCTGTATTGGTAATTTTCTGACACAGTCTCAGGCCTTTATCTCCTCTTTTTGTCACCTCAGTGTCTTGGAATTTTGAGGCTGGCCAATCAGAGACCATATGCAAATTGTACCACAGTTGCAGCCAATCAAAAAGCTACGTCCTCCACATACAAACACTCTCTTTTATTATATATATATGTGTGTGTGTGTGTGTGTGTGTGTGTGATGTAGATAGATTTGCTTCACTTATAGCCCACCTTTCTCACTCCCGTAGGGGGACTCACTGGCTTACAACTCTAGCAAGATTCAATGCCATTTAAAGCATAACCATAAAACATATCCCGTGAACTAAAACAATGGAAACAGTCAAGCAAATAAAACACACAGAATAATGAAAGATTAAAAACATATAAAGTGCATGGTACCATTCATACATAATCCTTGCTCAAAATCCTTATTTAAACTGTGTCAAAACCGTAATAGCTTGTTCTTCAAACGCTTGATTACAGTCATGTATTTGACTTTTTTCTGAAAACCAGAATGGATGGAGCCTGCCTGATGTCACCGGGGAAGGAATTTCACAGCTAGGAGTCCACCACTGAGAAGGCCTATCTCTTGTCCCCACCAATCGTGTTTGTGAAGGGGGTGGGACTGAGAGCAGGACGTTCCCAGCTGATCTTATTTATTTATTTATTTATTTATTTATTTATTTATTTGCTCTATTTATAAACCACTTTTCTCAGCCCTCGGGCCACTCAAAGCGATTTAAAGATCTTGTTGGTGCATAGGAGATGCATTCAGACAGGTAAGCTGGACCAGAACCGTTTAGGGCTTTATTGGTCAAGACCAGCACTTTGAATTGGGCTCGGTAGTGAACTGGCAGCCAGTGGAGTTGATGTAACAAAGGAGTTGTATGCTCCCTGAATGCTACCCCAGTTAGAAATCCAGCTGCTGCCTGTTGGACTAATTGAAGCTTCCAGGCCATCTTCAAAGGCAACCCCACATAAAGCATGCTGCAGTAGTCTATACGGGATGTAACAATAGCATGGACCACCAGGACCAAGTCTGACTTCCCTAGGTATGGGCGCAACTGGCAAAAGCTCCCCTGGCCACTGTTGAAACCTGGGACTCCAGGCTCAACGATTATCATTCCCTAACTGCGAACCTATGTCTTCAGAGGGAGTGCAACTCTATCCAACAAAGGCTGTAACCCTTCCGACTGACCAGGAGTACCTCCGTCCTGTCTAGATTCAATTTCGATTTGTTCATCCTTATCCAGACCATCACTGCTGTCCAGCACCTGAACAGTCTCCTTAGCATTAGGTGGAAAGGAGTGATAGAGTTAGACGTCATCTGCATACAGATGGAATCAAACTCCAAAACTCCGGATGATCCCCCCTAGTGGTTTCATGTAGATGTTAAACAACATGGGAGACAATACCGAGCCGTGCAGGACCCCGCACATCAATGGTTGTGGGATCAAGCAGGTGTCCCCCAACACCTTCTGAGAATGGGCCACCAAAAAGGACTGGAGTTGCTGCAAAACAATATCCCCAAGCCCCATTCCCACGAGGTGTCTCAAGAAGGATACCATGGTCTACTTTATAAAAAGCCACTGAGAGGTCTAAGAGAACCAACAGGGGTACACTCTCCCCACCAAATTCATCCATTAAGGAGCCCAAGGCTGTTTCAGTCCTATATCCCAGCCTAAAGTCAGACTTCAACGAGTCTAGAAAATCAGTTTCTTCCATTAACACCTGGAGTTGCGAGGTAACCATACATTCTAAGACTTTGCCCAATTAGGTGAGATTGGAGACTGGCCGAAAGTTGTTCAATTGAGTGGGGTCCACTGATGGTTTTTGCAACAGCGGTTTGATGACAGCCTCCTTTAAGGCTGCTGGAATCTGGCCTTCTCGTAAGGAGGCATTAACCCCCACCTTCACCCACTCCACCAAACCCCCTCTGGCTTCCTTTATCAGCCAAGATGAGCAAGGGCCCAGGATGCATGTGGTCACCCTCACCTCTCCAAGGTTCTTGACCACGACCTCGAACTGAACGAATTGAAATGAATCCATTTAAACTGGACAATCAAGTGTTCGTGTTATATCAGTACAAACACAAAACAATCTATGCGTAATGTCAAAGTGTATTATCAAGAAAACCTATAATATTCTATTTACCAAAATCCCCAGTACATAGCTCAATTCAGTGGTACACTGAAATCAAAAGGAGCAACCGCTCTCAAACGTAACAGTTCTGGGTTTGGATAGGGATTCCACTGTATATAGGCTTCAGGGATACATTCAATGAGAAAAGTCATATAAACAAAGTAAGCACTGAGTCATGAGGCTATATGTAAACTGAAGATCTTTGGTGTGGCAATGGGCAGTCCATTGGCCCCCTCTGTGGCCAATTTATTTATGGCAAATTTAGAGAAGACTGTATTATTAAATCCATCTTTAAATATGTATCACACCAATAATATATATTACGGACAATTCATTGACGACATATTCATGGTATTTAAATCAACCGAGGCCGCAGTAGGATTCTCTAATTGGATTAACACCATACATACGTCTATTAAGTTCACCAGCCATCTCAACCTGTCACATATTAATTTTCTGGATGTTACAGTCTATAAAGATCACAATAAACTTTTGGTCAAGAACTTTAGAAAACCCACAGATAAAAATTCTTATCTTCATTACAACAGCTTCCACCACTTTAGTTTAAAAACCAATCTTCCATTTTCACAGCTCCTCAGACTTAAACAGAACTCAAGCACCAAGGAACAGTTTATTCAGGAAAGTGTCACTTTAAGCCATGAGTTCAGAAATAGAGGCTACCCCAAACATGCAAAACCGCATTGAGTCGCCTGTTAAGGGCTGAAAAATGCGGTATAGAAATAAAGCAAATAAATAATAAGAAAAGCATTAACCAAAGCTGATAAAATAGATAGGGCTACCTTACTGAAAGAATGCCCCAAACCCACAAAAAATCAAATTATTTGGACACAAGAACTATCGCACTATTCCCAACAGATTACCCGAATCATCAAAAAGCACTGGTATCTTCTTCAAGATATTCCAGGTTGCCAAAAACCACCCATTTTAGGTAATAGGCGTACTAAAAATATAAGAGACTTGTTAATTCATACAGATTTAACCACGTCTACTACTACACCTAAAAGCACTTTGAGAGGCCATTACCCCTGTGGACGCTGTAAATGTTGTCCGCAATCATGGAAAACTAAGGAGGTACACAACTATAGGAACAAAGTGGGCACCACGCTCCAACATTTTTCCAATTGTAACAGCAGTAATCTTATCTACCTTCTAACATGTGACTGTGGTTTGTGATATATTGGAAAAACAACAAGACCTCTGAGAATTAGAATTTCTGAACATAAATCTAGAATAAAATGTTTATCTATGGAGTCCCTCCTATATTCACACTTTACACAATACAAACATTCATCCAATTCTCTCAAATTTTGTGCTCTGGAATGCATCACACCAAAACCCCATATGAATTTGGAAGAACTATTATCCCAAAGGGAAATGTTCTGGATCTTTAAGTTGAAAACCCTTTCCCCTCAAGGACTTAACGAGTCACATAATTTTAGCTGTTTCCTTTAAGTTTCTGATTACTCTTTATAAACCTGTGGATGACCCTTCAGAATTACTCGCAGTGTGAATTTACTTCAAGCAGAGTCACTTTTTGTATAAGCTACCTGGCATGATGTGAGTATATGTTATATGTTTGATGTATCCATTATCTTTACTACTGTAATTGTGCTGGAAAATACTTGTTACTCTATGTGATGTTATGTTTTGTTATAGATAAGAGTCTAGAGTTGCTGAATTTATCAACTCCTGAGGAAGAGGATTGCTTTCCCCGAAACAGGGTACAAAAATACCCGGGCACCCCTATTGAATGCCATTGGGACTTTTCTTTGAAGACTTATTTTGAGAAGCAGTGCTCCATTTTTCACTGGACTTGAGTTGGATCTTTTCCATGAAGATTGTTTTGAGAGTGGCGCTTCATCCTCATTATTGTCTTCAGTTTACATATAGCCTCATGACTCAATGCTTACTTTGTTTATATGACTTTTCTCATTGAATGTATCCCTGAAGCCTATATACAGTGGAATCCCTATCCAAACCCAGAACTGTTACGTTTGAGAGCGGTTGCTCCTTTTGATTTCTGTGTACCACTGAATTGAGCTATGTACTGGGGATTTTGGTAAATAGAATATTATAGGTTTTCTTGATAATACACTTTGACATTACGCATAGATTGTTTTGTGTTTGTACTGATATCTTACAAGTACTCTGGGATATTGTGTAGTTCGTATTATATCATCAGATCTTGACTGGTGCTGCAGAGTAGCCTGTTGGGCAGAGCTGGGTGAGATTAATTCCCCTCCTACCCAAGCCTCATCCAACCAGGTTTCCATTATGCACACCAGATCTGCATGCTCATCCAGGATAAGATCCTGGATGATTGCTGTTTTTCTATTTACAGACTTGGTGTTCAAAGGACCTAACTGGAGGAACCACCATCCTGGGTACCCAAATTTACTATGTCATGAAACCGTTTTAGAGCTACAAGTACTCTCTTTCCCTAGGCCACATTAACCGAGGTCTCCCTTTCCCGTATCTCCCCCTCCCCTGAATTACTCCTATAGGGGTCCCCCGGTTGAAGGTAGTCTAAAGTTTTGGGGGATTTTGCTTGCTCTTTATGCCTGCCGTACAGGTTAGAAACAACTTAAGAGGCTGGGATCCAGCATTAGGAGATGAACTATAATATTCCACCAAGACAGAACTCCTATAAAAGATAGCAGCAAGGGTAGAAGTGAAATTAAAATTGGATTTATCAGACTGGGAAATATAGAGAAATAATTCCTCCGTTGCTTCTTCAAATTATAACGATGACACCTCCACTACAGAACTAGCTCACCAAAATATGGAGGGAGTATAGCCGCTGATTCACTATATATTTAAAAGTTATGAACTGGGAATCACTGGAACTGAGACACTTAAAATGATTCTTCAAAAGATTTCCAAGCCACCATATTAAGAATAAACAGGCTGAGGTATTATTGAAAGCTTGTTAAGTAACACACCCTGTGTCACTATAGTTTTCTTAAAGGCTGCTGAAAGCTGACTTGAGTAATTTGCTTTGACCACAAAGGTATTCACACAGAGGCTGGTATAAGTTGATAAAAACAACAAGAATGTTTATTGAACAGGCTTGAAATATTCAGGTACAAATGCTTAATGGTTTCAGCAAGATACTGGCATAAAAAGCTTGTGGGTGCATTTGAGTAAAGATCTTAAAAACTTCTGGGTTACAAGTCTTAAAAGTTCCAAGCCAGACTTTTTTTCAATGCTCCCATTCCAAAAATGTCCATTAGTAGGGTTGCATGAGGAAGGTACTGAATTCCTCTCTCCTCAATGAAAAAACTCCTTCAGTCCGTCACTAACAGGATGCTTACTAGCAGTATTCTGCAAAGCACACACACAAAAAAGCTGACTTCTGCACACCGAGGCTCCATCTGCACTGATCAGTTGATGCAGCTTCAAGCAGACGTTAAACTGTGACAGCTACGAAGCACACACTGTCCATTTGTACTTGACACAAACAAAGGCCAGCAATCCGCATTAAACAAAATTGTGGGAAAGTCCAAGTTATAACGCTCAATGTGAGCCCCAAATGTAACCCACATCCTAAGGTGAAATAAGCCTCTGCTGAAGGGCTTTATAGAATTTATACGGGGGCTGTTGAAAAATGCCCCAAGGATATGATTGCCTAGCAGGGGACTAACCAATGGCTTGGGAGGGGTAACTGATTACCTCTACTCTTAACTATCACTTTAAAAATGTATATGCATATGCCTCTAGAGCAGAGTTTCTCAAACTCTGCTCCTCCAGATGTTTTGGACTTCAGCTCCCACAATTCCTAACAGCTGGTAAGCTGGCTGTGATTTCTGGAAGATGAAGTCCAGAACACCTAGAGGAGCAGTTTGAGAAACACTGTTCTAGAGTGCTAGTATGAATCTCTTCTAGGACTGAAAACCTGATTAAAGAAAAAAATATTCCATGATCTTTGACTGAACAACAATTTCACTGACACTAGAAGAGTTCCCTTTCATCACTGAGATCATCCTCTAACTAGTCTGTATAGTTCAATATATGCATTCTGAATAGTAGCTGAATTCATAGAACTACTAGCTTTTCTTTATAATAACACAATACCTGGTATTCAGACCCAAGGTAAAAAACATATAAACTACAGGTACTGTGTCTGTCCATAACATCCAAATGAATACATGCTATATTACAAAGGCAAAAGAGTACACTGTAATGTCTCATATACTTCAGTTACATATCTGGAACAAACCAATAATTATATATTATAAACCACACAACATTAAAGAAAATGGAAATGGATATTTCATTACTGTGCCTATTTATTTGTACAAGAATCTTGTTTATACTATGGTTTGTTAGAAAGTTTTGCATTTTCAAATTTGACACTGAAAAATTAGGAAAATATTGTTTCAACCATCCTGGTGATAGCAAAAAAGCTTAAGCATCCAATCACATAGGAGCAGAATCCCAAACATTTCACCTTTTAAAATATAATATATAAATCTTGTAATCTTGCATGTCACCAATTTTCAGCATGGCTCATAGAATATAAAAACAACACATTATATAATCTGGGAGCAACACAAGAAAAAATTCTCTCCCATATGCCTGTCAAGTAAGCTTTTGATGGCAACAAAAATATAACAAGGATAACGTTTATTAACATGTGGATAACACATATTGTAAAAATAGATTCTAAAAAAACACTGGATGCTCTACATGACAAAGAGTTTTAAGGCTACACATCACAACAGTGTAGAAACTGAGAAACTGGAACTAGTGAAGACACAACACTCATGGTTATATATCAACCAGGTGTCCTTCAATTAGTGTAAATCACCATTCTCATTACCTACCACCAGGGCCGTAGCCAGAAAAATTTTTTGGGAGGGGTTGAAATTGGGGGGGGGGGTTGAAAATTTCATGGGGGGGGGGGGTTGAAACCTGCCTCCTAGCTCACGCTGAAGCAAAGAGCACAGCAGGGAGCAGAGCAGCCTTCAATAGCCTGCAGTCCGCCCCTGTCAACCACCTCCACCAAGTCTGGCCTCCTTAATGAGAGCATTCAACACACACACACACAACTTGGTTGCTTCACTACATCGGCTATTGCTGCAAGTAATGACAGTGTGAATAAATTGTCACTATTTGCCTGAGATAGTGCTTGCAGTTCTGGAGGGACTCTTAATTTTTTGCATCTCATAGACTGAGCATGGGGATTTGGTTAACCAGTTAAAATTCATGAGTAAACCAGGTTTTTAAAAAAAAAAATGAAACATTTCAGGGGGGGGTTGAACCCCTAAACACCCCTCCCCCTCGCTACAGGCCTGCCTACCATATATTTTGTGCAATAAAACCAGAACAACCGATGGTGGAGTTAAGTTCAGAATTTGTGAAGCAAAGGGAGCAAACACATTTTAGTAGCAGCTGGTTTTTTTCTAGGATGAAGTAAAGAATATTTGAAAAATGGCTGAAAGATATGTTTTTCAAATGTTGAGAAACTACAATGAGAATAATAAGCTTTTAACTTTATTTTGGCTGGCTGAGACAGGAGTTGGGAAGGAGCCTTAAAGGCTTCTGCTCATAGGAAGTGGTTTGGGAAAGGGGAAGGGGGGTTGAAAGACAAGAGGAATAGTTAGGACTGAAGAGTGGAACAGGGTACATAAAGGAAAGATAGGATTTTCTGGGGTAGAATTATTAGTTCGAATCCAGTGAGTTATCTGGTTATCAGAATGATGGTTGAGGGTTAAAGTATGTCAGTGAGATGAAGGAGGAGAAAGGAGTGAAAGAAAATAGGGGTGAGAGTGGTAGAGAGGCTGGGAGTGGAGTTAAGAAGGTTGGAAGGAAGTCGGTTTAGTAGGAACAAGGAGTAGAAGGTTTTAGTAAATTAGGAAGGTAAGAAAAGGTAGTAAGAGTGGTAGATTAGAGAACGAAGTCAATAGGAACGAAGGAATATGGATACTCATAGGAATTCAGACTTATCTCACTTGTGTGAACTGTTGGGGAAATCAATTATTCTCATTTTCCAACAGTTGGAGACTTTTAATAAGAAACTGGATCATCTGTTCACTGGGATTTCCTAATTATAAAAACCCATCTCCAAACTTTTGCACATGGAACACAGAGGATTGTGTGACTCCCATTTCAGTAGAGGACAAATGGTTTCTGGACAGAAAAGGGGAGGAAAGGGGGTCAGAGGGCGGTCAAAGGGAGGGAGTTTCTGAACTGACATGGGAGGAAAAGGGAGGTGGAAGAAAGCTGATCAAAGGCTGATCGAAGGGAATCTACAAAGCAGGGAGGATATGATAAACTTTAAGGACTGCCTACAAGTGGAACCTAGACGTAACAGTATAATTTTGGACACTCAACAATCTGTTCATTCAAATCAGCAACAGCAGATTTTACAACACAAGTTGGCGTTTGTTATTTCAGATTCCTCATTGAACAGGGGCAGATGGTGCTCTCAGAGAGCAGTTGAGACGTCTCTGGGCCAGATCCTAGGAAAGCTCTCTACAGAAGTCACAATAGCTTCTATTGATTGGCTCCGTAGAGAATACCAATGCCATGATTGCTCTTTATGTCTCTTAATCACTTCTATAGACAATGCAACATCTGAAGAGGTCCTGGTGCAGAAATATTGTCTAGACTAGTGGGCCATCCACATAAAGAGGGTCCTTCAAGATTTGATTGTTCAACCCCTTATTGTGGGATTTACAGCTGATCCCCAAATTAAAGAAAGCCCAAATTGCTCTCAAAGCCCCTTAAGATTTCCCTCAAAGTCTATGTGCAGGAACCAGACCAGGGGCTCTCAAATTTTTAAAGTGGAGGGCCGGTTCACCATCCCTCAGACTGTTGTGGAACCGGACTATATTTTGAGAAAAAACATGGACAAATTCCTATGCACACTGCAGATATATTATTTACTAGCCGTCCCCTGCCACACGTTGCCGTGGCCCCATGGGGATTCTGTGTGGGAGGCTTGGCCCAATTCTATAACTGGTGGGGTTCAGAATGCTTTTCAATTGTAGGTGAACTATAAATCCCCGCAACTACAACCCCCAAATGTCAAGATTCTATTTCCCCCAAACCCCACCAGTGTTCACATTTGGGCATAATGAGTATTCTTGTAGAGTTTGGTCCAGATCCATCATTGTTTGAGTCCACAGTGATCTCTGGATGTACGTGAACTACAACTCCAAAACCAAGGGACACTGCCCACCAAACCCTTCCAGGATTTTCTGTTGGTCATGGGAGAACTGTGTGCCAAGTTTGGTTCAATTCCATCGTTGGTGGGGTTCAGAGTGCTCTTTGATTGTAGATTGTAGACACCTAACAACCCAATGTATGTCCTTCACTGAAAAAAACTGATTTTGTCATTTGGGAGTTGTAGTTGCTGGGATTTATAGTTCATCTAAAATCAAAGAGCAAACCCCTCTATTCCGCTTTGGTTAGACCACACCTGGAATATTGTGCCCAATTCTGGGCACCACAATTGAAGAGAGATGTCGACAAGCTGGAATGTGTCCAGAGGAGGGAGACTAAAATGATCAAGGGTCTGGAGAACAAGGCCTATGAGGAGTGGCTTAAGGAGCTGGGCATGTTTAGCCTGAAGAAGAGAAGGCTGAGAGGAGATATGATAGCCATGTATAAATATGTGAGAGGAAGTCACAGGGAGGAGGGAACAAGCTTGTTTTCTGCTTCCCTAGAGACTAGGATGCAGAACAATGCTTCAAACTACAAGAAAGGAGATTACATCTGAACATGAGGAAGAACTTCCTGACTGTGAGAACCGTTCAGCAGTGGAACACTCTGCCCTGGAATGTGGTGGAGGCTCTTCTTTGGAGGTTTTTAAACAGAGGCTAGATGACCACCTGTCAGGGGTGCTTTGAATGCAATATTCCTGCTTCTTGGCAGAATGAGGTTGGACTGGATGGCCCATGAGGTCTCTTCCAACTCTATGATTCTAACCCCTGAACCAGACACTCCAACACTGGCCCTAACTCCTGCACAAAAACAATGTCACTTCCAACCACAGACTCTGCCCCTATATAATCCTGCCTCTAGTTCATTAGATGATTCCCTACTCTCATTGCTTTGGGATTTCTCCCCCTCCACAAACCTGTTTCTCTGCTCTCCTATACTGGAGAGCTGATTGGCCTCTTCAAAACCTGCCTTGCCTGCCCCTGGAGTGGGGGGGGGGGGGGGTCCCGGACTGACGGGGCCACAATTGAGGTCATCTGGGGGAGGAGAAGAGGCGATCAATATTATCAACCCAGGGAGATGAGCACAAGAGTTCTTGTGACCCTGAAGAAAGATGGGCCGGATAGCCGACAAGACAGACCCCCTCGGGCCGAAAATCCTGCTATTAAATGCCATATCTGTAAAATGGTAAAATAATGGCCATTCCTGGATGAAAAAGCAGATCTGGTGTGCATTACTGAAACTTGGTTGGTGGGGTGTGTAGTGAAATCTACCTTTAAGGCGACCAGGCCGAAGCCTGAGTATCAGCAGCTGTCATCTTGAAAGACAGGCAGAAGCAGGAGGAGGAGTCAAGCCGACTCCTGATTGGTCAGAGCAATTAGGGGAGGAGTCGGTTGAGAGAGGGAAAGAGGCTGTCAGCTTTTGACAGGAGAGAAGTGTCTTGACATCAGACTCAGAAGGAAGGGATTTTTAGGAGAGGAAGCTAGATAGAGTTCTGACAGGGAAAGAAAGCTTTAAAGTGAGCCTTAAGGATAGGGAATAAGGTTGAGACAAGGGCTAGGGTTTTACTGTGTTGAGAGGGTCAGTAAAAGAAAGACTTGTCTTCTTATACTAAGGGAAAGTATAAGAGAGCTTATTGCCCTGTGTGTGAGACAGATAGGGGTCTGTTCTCCAAGTGATACTGTTTCTAAGGATAGAGCAGTGTGTTTAAGGCAACTCACAGTTTTAAAAGGCTTTATTGTCAGAAGAGCTAACTGTTTAACCCAACTAAGTCTCTACAACTGAATCAAGTCTCTGTACCGCTCATTCTATGAGTAGATATTTGCTTAAAGTTCAATAAACCTTTTCTAGTTCATTTTTAACTGGTGTCAGCTTCAGTCTGTCAATCTCCTCAGAACTAAGTCAAGTCAATAATAGAAATCTCTTTAAAGTCCAGTCAGCCAGCGAGGAAGCAATAGAAGAACTAAGGGCAAACACACCTTACCTACAACACATTCACACTTTTGGTTCCTCAGACCAATAAAGCTGAGGTGGTGGCAGTCATATCTACCAGAATCATCGGTCCTTGATATATTTAACCTATGGTCAGCTGCTAATTTTGTTATACTGGTGGCAGCGGTGGGATTCTTTGTTTCCCCCCTGCCTCAGACATTCCTTTGATATTCCTTACAGTGGTGGCAGCGGTGGGATTGAAAAATCTTCCCCCCTGCCAAAGTCAGAAAGGTCAACGCACGCTTGCTAATTGTCGTTACAGGGTGAATCTCACTCAGCTTTTTCCTCTGGGCTTTGGGGTACATCAGCAGGCTAGGCCTGGGGGGAGGGTGGTTGTAGTGGTTTATCGAGATTCCAACTCCCTGATCAGGTGCCCTATCCCACAATCTTCTGGGTTTGAATGTGTCCACACAGCAGTCATGCTAACTGACCTTGCTGCAATGGTCTTAGGCTTGGTGCTGGAGTCTCAGTGCCTGGTGGTGCTGGATGACTCCTCAGTTTTGAATAAATACCGGCCAATTTCTAATCTCCCCTTTTTGGGCAAGGTTCTGGAGTAGGTGGTTGTTACTCAGCTCCAAGGATTCTTGGACGATACCGATTATCTGGATCCATCTCAGTCAGGCATTAGGCCTGGTCATGGTACGGAGGGCCGTTCCCAGTCGGTGAAGCTGGGGGATACCTGCTTGGACCCCTGACTTTTGACCTGTGAGGTCCTTCAAGGTTCTATTCTTTTCTCTATGCTTTTAAACATCTAAATGAAACCACTGGGTGAGGTCATCCAGAGCTTTGACGTTCGGTACCATTTCTATGAAGATGACTCACAATTCTACTACTCTTTTCCACCAGATTCCAAGGAAGCCCCCCGGATCCTTGACCACTGTCTGGCTGCTGTGATGGGCTGGATGAAGGCTAACAAACTGAAGTTTATTCTTGACAAAATGGAGGTCCTCCAGGTCAGTCGTGTGGCTGGAGTATAGGGTGGCAATCTGTACTCAACGGGGTCACACTCCTGAGGACACAGGTCCGCAGTTTGGGAGTTCTTCTGGACTCCGCTTTGACACTTGATGCCTAGGTGTCGGTGGTGGCCAGGAGGGCCTTGCACAATTAAAGCTTGTGTGTCAACTGCGCCTATTACCATAACACACTCTACATGGGGCTGCCTTTAAAGACAGCTTGGAAACTGCAGTTGGTTCAAAGATCAGCATCCAGATTACTAACTGGAGCTAGTTACAGGGAGTGGTCAAGCACAGTTGGTGGGGTGAGGGAGAGGGCCTTCTCGGTGGTGGCTCCCCCGGCTCTGGAACTTTCTTTTTAGGGAGATCAGACTGGCACATACTCTGTTCATTTTCTACAAGGACTTAAAAGCTTGGATGTTCCGCTGTTCCATTGATTAGGCAGTTCACCAGAGAATTGGTCCGACCTTACCTAAGCTCCTGCTCTTTAGTTTGGCCCTCTTTCATGTAATCCTGACACTTTTATGGCTAAGGACATTACACTCCCAGTCCGGCCTTATTGAATTTTGCACCTTCCCTCGGCTCTATTTAGGAACCACTATACTGATTGTGAGCCCTCCAAACTCAGCATTTATTATTGTTCAGCCATATTATTGTTTTTATGATGTTTGCTTTGTGTTTGTGATGTTTTTACCTCATGTGCTGCTGTTTATTTTATTTTGTTTTAATCTGTATTAAAACAATACAGATTACTTCTCCCTTAATATTTTCTCTCATTTTCCTTGGGTAGGACATCTAGGAACATGGTGAGTTGTGCCTGCTACTTCCTCCTGTCCTGGGCCTTCTTACAGGCTTGTCCACTTCTCCAAGGATAAATCCAGCAACCCTTCCACAGACATCTGCTTCCAACACCTTCTTCTCCCTGGCTACGCTGCTGCTTTTTATAGTGGGCTTGTTTCACTCCCTTGTCTACTGTCTTTCAGGTGCTTATCAACTGCTTTTCAGTGATAACTGTCTGCCTTCACTTGCCTCTGTAGCGGAGAGCTTCCTTGGTGTGTGTGGGGGGGGGGGGGGGAGAGGGGGGCAGAAGAGGATGAGGTGCACCTAATGATATCAGAGTGTGTGACCATGCCTCTAACATCAAACAATTTATGAAATGTTTGCATGGAGGAAAAGATGAAGGAGAATAATCAGTCCACGCTGCATTCTTTTGGGTTATGGTAAATGCCACTCAGTAAAAACTGGTCTTATGTCTACTTTTGTTATTTCAGCTTCATCAGTCTGAAGAAATATTTAAAGTAGTAACCCTCAAAACACGAAAATCTTTGCTTATATTCAGCACTGAGGTCTTGCTATCTATTCTCCCAGAATGAAGATGAAGCACTTGATCTTTCGAATGTTACAACATTGAATGTTTGCTGCTGTAGGTTGTGAACTGCCCTGAGTCCCCACTGAGGAGATAGGAAGGGATAAAAATAAACTTTTATATTTTATTATATAACAATGGAACTGTGGATAAGGAACATTCCCCAAGGAAGATCTGCCTTGACCAGGTACTGCTGGGCTGGAAAGTATTAAAAGGGTGGAGGGAGAGGTATTGATACTTTTCTATCCAATGTACTTACTGTAAAGCTACTGCTATTGTCTTCTTTATTTTGAGACTGGATTACTTTTAAGTTTTTTGCTACACAGTCTTCCATAACCTGTAAACTGTCTGGTGAGTTCTTTAAAATGGAAGCTCAGAATTAACATAGATACGTCTTGCTACTTTTTTTGTTCAAAAACTGTTCACATTTGCACTTCAGTTTGAAGGCAGCTTACAATTACAATTCTGTCCTGCAGTCTATTTTTTTAAAAAACGGTGAAATGCAGTCAATATCCATTTTTCTTTATACAACCATAAGAAATCTGCAAGAAAAAGCTACCTAATATCTGAAACTGAACAGCCTAAAATACTACAAGATAATATTTTCCAAAATGTTGACTTACGGAAGTTAAGATTCATGAACTCTGTCAAGGGCAATGACATGAAGTATGAAATATGAAATACATGGAACACAAAAACATTAGTAAGACAGAAGACTGGACTATGCCAAAATCCCACAGGAAAATCTGTTTATTTCATTAAAATGATTGTGTAAAATGTTGCAAATGCTTTGGAAATGTCATAACTAGTATGGCAAAATGCTCTTCAGGTTTCAGAGTGACTTTGAAATTATAGTTTAATAGATGAAGTAATTTGTGAGGGATTGCATTTTTAAATTGAAAAATACCATCAAAGTTTACATGTTTCATACCCTGCTACTTTTTTTCCAGCAAAGCAAAGATATCTACAATCATTAAGTTTTTACATTTTTAAATTATACTAATAAACCTGCATGCACAAAGACGTCGATTGTAAAACACCGAAACAAAGTTCACAAAAAATACTAACCATTTCAATGAATACCGTTACAAAATTTGAAGCAAGAATGAAAGCAAGAAATGTATTAATATTTGTTCTCTAGTCTTAACATTTCAAATAAAACACACACACATCTCTAATGAATAAAATCTCTCATCTGTTTTCCTTCTAATAGTTTCATAATGTTGTATTTCAGTGGGAAATACCTGAAGTCAAAAGTTACACTTTAGAATCAGGTAGCAGTAAAATCCAGAGACACTGGCATGTTGACAGATAGGGATTACTTTTTCCAGAAGTAAATTCTTTAAGCAGAGTAGTCAATGGGATCAATAGTCATACATTCTAATTATTCTTTTAAATGCCAAAAATAATCAACATTACTCCATGTGTGATAGTCTTAATGTGCACATTTATTTTGACAGCAGTGATATAACACTAGAATCATAGAATCATAGAATCAAAGAGTTGGAAGAGACCTCATGGGCCATCCAGTCCAACCCCCTGCCAAGAAGCAGGAATATTGCATTCAAATCACCCCTGACAAATGGCCATCCAGCCTCTGCTTAAAAGCTTCCAAAGAAGGAGCCTCCACCACACTCCGGGGCAGAGAGTTCCACTGCTGAACGGCTCTCACAGTCAGGAAGTTCTTCCTAATGTTCAGATGGAATCTCCTCTCTTGTAGTTTGAAGCCATTGTTCCGCGTCCTAGTCTCCAAGGAAGCAGAAAACAAGCTTGCTCCCTAATGTCAAAATAAATGTGTACATAAAGTCTATTTTGTACATAAAGTGTACAAAAGTCCCATGGTGATCAGTGAGTGGTGACGGGGGCAGGACTGTGAAATCTGGAAGCCCCTAGTCACAGACTGGCACATGGGTGGTGGATACAGACTTGGTCGTTACACCTCAAGGTATGAGGCAGTTGAGTAGTTCAGCAGCTGTATCCAAAACTGAGCAGCCCTTTTTAGAATCCACTCTGCTCACCCCACACAGGGAAGGGGTTAGAAAAGGTGCCCTAAACATAGTCTGCCTCTTATCCCTGACTGGACTGCCGCATCCAGTGGAGTCATCACCCTGTGGCCAAAAAAGAAAAATGAACTTCTGAACATGGAATGTACGGACACTGATGGACAACTGTCAGGATGTGCCTTCATGTTTGAGATTCCACGAAGCCTTCTTCCTGACACTAGAGGGAGTAGTCATGATGGATGAGTTTATGACGGGACATCTGGGCATAGGTTTGGCTTTGAAGCTGTGGGAAAAGGGATTTTAGACTAAACTGTGATAAGGGAAGGGGGAGAAGGAGGAGGCGAAGTCAGGAGGGGAGATCTGGGACCTTTGGGCGGGAAACTTCAGTTCTCGCTTTGCTTTGCTCTGTATGGACCGAAATAAACTCCAAATCCGAGTACCAACTTGTGAGTGCGAGTTTCCTTTCTAAGATCCAGCGGATCCTGACATAAAGCGAGAACTCACAACTTCCTGCTCTCACCGTGAGGTCCACAGCCATCCGGGAGAGGAGTATGTACCAAGAAGAGGAAATCCCGATGGGAGCTGGAGAGAGCATCGGCCTTTCCCCCTCCCCGGGGCTGGAAGACGAGGAGTTCGGGGACGAGGGAGTTCCCCAAGCCGGAGACCTGGAAGAGGGAGGAGGGATCCCCGCGGCGGCGTCTGGGACCTGGGGAGCCCCCCTGACATCCACACAGAGGCCTCCGCAAAAGGATATAACTGTGCGGCGCAAGTTGCCCATGTTGGGGCCGAGGGAGCCCCACACAGAACCCTCGCCCCTCGGCGGCGCCCAGGGCCCTCCCGCGCAGCACCTTGGGGAAAAGGTGGACGCGATGGAGAGGATGTTACAGACTTTCTCATTCCAACTGGAGGAAATGAGAAGAGAGGTGGCAGCATCTTGGAGAGCCACGCTGGAGGAGAGAGAGACGCGACGCTCCCTCTCGCAAGGTATGGGACGGGGATACCGGCCCTCGGGGAGAGTGGCGTTTGCCACGGAAGGGGAACCCTCGCACCCCCCGCCCGGGACCTCCACATTCACATCAGGATGGGGAGGGAGAAGCCATCTCCAAGGGGGCCCTGGAAGAGGAGAGCTACGTGTGAAGTTCAACGGGGACCCCAAGCAGCTCTCCTATTTCATCACCAACGTGAGACATTATATGGAAGACTACGGGGATTCCTTCCCCTCAGAGGGGGCCATGATCCACGCAGTGGGGGCCAACTTGAAGGAAGCAGCGGCCGATTGGCTCATGCAAATGTACGACACCCGGGCGCCGGAGTTGAGGAGGTTGGACGACTTCCTGAGGGCGCTGCGGGAGAGATTCCAGGACCCTTTGGCAGAAGAGAAGGCAAAGGGTCAGCTCAAGAGGATAACTCAGGGTAATAAGACTGTTTCTGAATATGCCCTGGAATTCAAAGCCATCGCGGGCCGGATTAGAGACTGGTCGGATGCCACCAAGCTCGAATACTTCCGAGCGGGGTTGCGCCCCGATGTGTTAGAGTGGTCTTTACACCGGAGTAACCCGCCCACGCTCGAAGAATGGATTGTGTTGGCCGGGAGGGTCGAGTGCGACCAGGAGCAGATGCCGCGTAGGGCGAGAGAGAGAGGCCGAACTCGACACCCCGCAGCAGGCCCGCAGGGGGGGCCGCGACGCCCCTCGCCCAGAGGAAGGTCGGCTAGCTGAGAGAGGAGAGGGAGGAGGGGCCCCTGCTTCGCGTGCGGCCAAGAAGGGCATAGAGCAGCAGAATGCCCGAGAGGGCGCACTCCTTCCAACGCTCCCAGGCCGGACAAGACGCCCCCTCCCCCGAAGCCAGCACTAGGGCCCAAACCAGCAAAGGGCAAAGCCTCCACGGCTGTGGAGACCGCGCTGGCCCCGTATCAACTCCCCGCAGAGGATGAGACGGAGCCGGAAGGTGCAGACCGAGACTTCTACTCGGCGGGAAACGGACAAGATCTTCCTTGAGAACCGCCGGCAGGAAGATCGTGGAGGCGACAGGCGGTGAGTTGAAAAAGTTGAATTATGATGTGCTTAAAATGACTGTGACCCTGACCAACCCCGACACGGGACTGAAGATAGAAACTGTGGCAATGCTGGACTGCGGGTGCACCAGGTGCCTAATCACCCCCTCCCTGGCCGCCAAACTGGGAGTCAAACCCCTGGCACTAAAGACCCCCGTGGTTTTTTCCCAACTGGATGGGACAGCAGCTCATGGGGGTCCCGTAAGGGAAAAAACTGGCTACCTTCATTTAGAAATGGGAACTCACAAAGAGACTTTGCAATTTGTAATATCCCCCATGGCCCACCAGCCAGTCATTTTGGGGATCCCATGGCTGAGATGGCAAAACCCTCAGATTAACTGGGCGGAGGGGGTGCTTTCCTTCGCAGATGGGGAGTACAAGCCAGAGGGACACAGCCAGCCACAAGGCCCCCCTCTCCCCAGTCAGTTACAGGGAGCACAGGCAGAGGCGACTCCGGAGGGCTCAGAAGTCGACATCCCAGAGGTTTATCGGGAGTGGGCAGACGTCTTTAGCGAAACCGAATGTGACCAGTTGCCCCCGCATAGAAGGACGGACTGTGCATTAGAATTTGAGCCGAACGTTAAGCTGCCCAGCCCCAAGCTTTATGCTATGTCGGAGCCAGAGAGAAAAGCCTTGAGAGAATTCTTGGACAAGAACCTGGAGAGGGGGTTCATAGTACCTTCCACGTCACCGGTGGCAGCCCCAGTACTCTTTAGGCCTAAAGCTGACGGGTCGCTGAGGCTGTGCGTAGACTATAGGGGCCTAAATGCCATATGCACCACCAATCAGTACCCCCTCCCACTCATGTCAGAGATTTTGGGCCAATTGGGCAAGGCCAAGATCTTCACAAAATTGGACATTAGAGAAGCTTTTTACCGCCTGAGGGTGAGGGAAGAGGACTGCTGGAAAACGGCGTTCAACACCTGTTATGGGCAGTACCAATGGGCCGTAATGCCTTTTGGCCTAAAGGGAGCTCCAAAGGTGTTCCAACAATTCATAAACGACATCTTCCGAGAGATGTTATATGACGGCCTTATGGTCTATCTTGATGACCTGTTGATATATTCAGACACAATAGACCAACATATAAAAACCACACAGAAGGTGCTCCAAATCCTGAGAGAGAACCAGCTTTATGCTAAGCTTTCGAAGTGTGAGTTCCATAGCACCGAACTCACTTATTTGGGGTTCCGAATATCCACAGAGGGGCTGGCCATGGACCCAGCTAAGGTACAGGATGTGTTAGCCTGGGAACCTCCCCGTACCCGGAAACAGCTACAGGGGTTTCTGGGGTTTGCAAACTTTTACCGCCAATTCATCAAAGACTTTGCCGAGGTGGCGCTGCCCCTCACTGAGTTATTGAAGACAAAGGGGAAGGGAGAAACTAAAAAGGCAAGGACCCCAGGGGCAAGGCTGGAATGGACCCCTGAGTGCCAAAGGGCTTTTGAGGTCCTAAAAGCTAAGTTCACAAGCCAGCCCGTTTTAACGCATGTCCAGCCCTCCAAGCCATTTGTGGTGCAATGTGACGCTTCAGAGGCAGCCTACGGGGCAGTGCTGTTACAAGCCGACGAGACAGGCCAGCTCAAGCCATGCGCTTATTTGTCAAAAAAATTCTCTGAAACTGAAAAACGTTGGCATGTCTGGGAAAAAGAGTCTTTTGCAGTGCGGGCGGCCCTGGCTCACTGGAGACACTTCCTTGAGGGCACCCAGACCCCTTTTGAGGTGTGGACGGACCACAAAAACTTGCAGGCCCTGCAGACCCCACAGAGACTTAACGCCAAACATCTCCGATGGGTCCAGTTCTTCCAACGGTTCAATTTTCGCCTTAAGTTCGTCCCAGGAAGGACAAATCAAGTCGCGGACGCACTCTCACGTATGCCTGAGGCGGACTACTCATCCCCCACTGAGTCAGGGACGCTCTTTGACAAACAACAGTTGGGACTGATAGTACAGACACGGGCCAGTCTCCGGGACAAGCCCTCGCCTCTCGGCCAGCCAGCAGCGGTGCTACAGGGGTTAAAAGAGGCAGCCGAAAAGGATGAGTGGCTGCAAAACCACAAAGAAGAGCTGGCCCAGGAGGGGGGGCTGTGGACTTATGGGTCCAAATATTACGTACCGGCCTCCATGCGAAAGGACATAATGAAAAGGGGCCATGATTCGCTGCTGGCAGGTCATTTCGGGTTCACTAAGACTCTCAAGCTCTTAGCCCGCCAATTCTGGTGGCCCAATATGCGCAGAGATATAAAAGATTATACCCAAGAATGCCCAACATGCGCCAGAAACAAGCAAAAAATAGGAAAGCCCACGGGGTTGTTACAACCAGTAGCCAACCCCTCACAACCCTGGTCGGAGATTGCCATGGACTTTGTAGTGGAACTGCCTGATAGCCAGGGTTACAATACCATATGGACTGTGATTGACTTGTTTTCTAAGCAAGCCCACTTTGTGGCCTTAAAACGACTCCCTTCAGCCCCTGAATTGGCTAAGCTGTTCCTCCATCATGTGTTCCGGCTGCACGGCTGCCCCAGCAGGATTATAAGTGACAGAGGCACACAATTCACCTCCAAATTCTGGAAGTCCTTTCTGTCTATGTTGGGGACTGAGCGGGCACTCAGCACGGCCTTCCACCCTGAGACCGATGGAGCCACCGAGAGGGTCCAAAAGACATTGCAACAGTTCCTAAGGTGTTATTCCACCTATCAGCAGGACAATTGGGCTACCCTTTTAGACTTTGCTGAGTATAGCTATAACAATAGCGAACATGCATCCACAGGTGCTTCACCCTTCAAAGTCGTAGGGGGTAGAGACTTTCCTCCCTTTCCTGGCTTAACGCCCCCCGACCCGGGAGAGACCCCCAATAAGTGGGGAGAATCCATCGCAGCGGCCTGGCCAATGATCAAAGAGACTCTAGACAGGGCAAAAATGGATTACAAAAAGTTCGCCGACAAGAAGAGGTCCCCTCAGCCCCAGTTTAAAGTAGGTGACCTGGTCTACTTGTCCACCAGATATCTGAGATCCACTCAGCCTTCACGTAAATTGTCAGCTCTGTTCATCGGGCCCTTCCCTGTACAGGCCGTGGTTAACCCTGTCGCGGTCCGGTTGGAATTGCCCCACACGTGGAAGAGGGTCCACCCGGTGTTCCACGTGAGCTTGCTCAAGGCTGCAACTGCCTCCCCTAAATGGTCTGAAGCCGACTCCCAACCGGTCCCCATCATGGTGGGGGCCCACACTCACTTTGAGATCAAAGACATTTTGGACTCAAAAAAGACTCGGGGAAAACTTTATTATTTAGTCCAGTGGTCCTCTAAGGCCATCCATCCCGAATGGGTGTTACAGGAACACGTCAAGGCCCCCCGCCTCGTGAAACGGTTCCACTCTGCTTTTCCTCTAAAACCCAAGCCTTAAAATTGCTGTCTCATTCTATGTTTTTCTTTCTTTTTCAGATGGGGCCCATCTTCCGAGGGGGGGAGATATGTCAGGATGTGCCTTCATGTTTGAGATTCCACGAAGCCTTCTTCCTGACACTAGAGGGAGTAGTCATGATGGATGAGTTTATGACGGGACATCTGGGCATAGGTTTGGCTTTGAAGCTGTGGGAAAAGGGATTTTAGACTAAACTGTGATAAGGGAAGGGGGAGAAGGAGGAGGCGAAGTCAGGAGGGGAGATCTGGGACCTTTGGGCGGGAAACTTCAGTTCTCGCTTTGCTTTGCTCTGTATGGACCGAAATAAACTCCAAATCCGAGTACCAACTTGTGAGTGCGAGTTTCCTTTCTAAGATCCAGCGGATCCTGACACAACACTGTCAGTGAATGCCCTGAACGAAGAACTGCCATCATTGCAAGGGAGCTGGGACGATTTAACATCTACATAGCAGTACTTCAGGAGACCCGGAGAGCAGGAGAGAGACAACTGAAGGTACTGCCTGAAGACCGAAGAATGCACAGAGTTGGCTTTGCTTTGCTTTGATCAGGTGAAGCACCTGACCGAAGCACTTGCCAAAAACCAACAGGCAACCATCATAAGTGTCTATGCACCAACACCAGATGCTGGTGAAGACATCAAGGAAAAAATTTACTGTCAGCTGGACACCAACCTAATGGAGATACCTAAGGAGGACAAGATCATTCTCCTGGGGGACTTTAATGCAAGAGTTGGATGAGACTTTGACCTGTGGCCAGGGACCAAAGGAAAAGACGGGGTTGGAAACAGCAACTCAAATGGCATCCTACTTCTCACCAAATTGCAGAACACAATCTTATCATCACCAACATGCTCTTTCACCCGAAAAACAAGTTCAAGACATGATGGAAGCACCCCCGGTCAAAGCATAGGCACCTCTTAGATTACGTAATCACACGTGCCAGAGACTGTCGTGATGTGCTCCTCACAAGAGCCATGACAGGTGCTGACGACTGCTGGACAGATCACAGGTTAATCCAATCCATGATGGCTATCAAGATCGCCCCCAAGCACAGGCGCCAAGGAAGAAAGACAAGTCGCAAAATGACCACCCAAGCCCTTCAGGAGCCCTCCAAATGAGCCCTTCTCCAAACAGCACTCAAGAACCATCTACCCATAGAACACCCTGAAAATGTTGAGGAACATTGAAACAAACTGAAGACCTCCATCATCACAGCCGATGGAGAAACTATTGGATACCAAATCAAGAAACATCAAGATTGGTTTGATGAAATTGACAACGAGATCCAACAGCTAATTGACAAGAAAAGGAAAGCCTTTGAAACATGGCAGAGACACGTCAACTGTGCTGCTAAGAAAAAGATCTATGCCAGTGCAAAAGCAGGGGTCCAAAGAAGGACAAGTGAATTCAAAAACATCGTGTGAACAAAGAAGGCTGAAGAAATCCAACACCTGGCAGATACTCATGATGCTCAGGGTTTTTTCAAAGCCACAAAGGTCATCTATGGACCAAGAAACCATGGCATACAGCCTCTACGCTCATCAGATGGAACCAAACTTCTGAAGGACAAAAAATCAATTGGAAAGAACACTACCAAAGCCTTCTGAATTGCAGTTCCAATGTGGCCGAAGAGGTTCTCCCACAAATCCCGCAACAACAAACCAGTAGGCCTGTGCGGTTTCGTTCGTTAATTCGTTATTTCGTAATTAAATCGTTATTTTTACCATATCCGACGCGATTTCAAAACATATTTTCAAACCCGGAAGGGTTTAAAAATATCGAAACAGCAGCCCCATTTTTTTTACGAGCTTCAGCTCGTGTCGTTAATGGGATGGAGGCTGCTGAGTGCTGCTGGTGCCTGGGAGCCAATCCGGCGCTCCCAAGCACCCCAGCAGTGCACCGTGGCAGGAGCCGATTGGATGGCGCGCGCGCGCGCTCACAACCGGCCTCCGCGCGCCATCCGGCTCGGCTCCTGCGCCCTCCTCCTCCTCCTCCTCCTCCCAGCTGTGTTGCAGGAAGTGTCAGGAGGAGGAGGAGGAGGAGGAAGGCGCAGGAGCCGAGCCGGATGGCGCGCGGAGGCCGGTTGTGAGCGCGCGCGCGCCATCCAATCGGCTCCGGCTCCTGCGTGCGCCCTCCTCCTCCTCCTCCTCCTCCTGACACTTCCTGCAACACAGCTGGGAGGAGGAGGAGGAGGGCGCACGCCGGAGCCGATTGGATGGCACGCGCGCGCTCACAACCGGCCTCCGCGCGCCATCCGGCTCGGCTCCTGCGCCCTCCTCCTCCTCCTCCTCCTCCTCCCAGCTGTGTTGCAGGAAGTGTCAGGAGGAGGAGGAGGAGGAGGAGGGCGCACGAGCCGAGCCGGATGGCGCGCGGAGGCCGGTTGTGAGCGCGCGCGCGCCATCCAATCGGCTCCGGCTCCTGCGTGCGCCCTCCTCCTCCTCCTCCTCCTCCTGACACTTCCTGCAACACAGCTGGGAGGAGGAGGAGGAGGAGGAGGGCGCACGCCGGAGCCGATTGGATGGCGCGCGCGCTCACAACCGGCCTCCGCGCGCCATCCGGCTCGGCTCCTGCGCCGTCCTCCTCCTCCTCCTCCTCCCAGCTGTGTTGCAGGAAGTGTCAGGAGGAGGAGGAGGAGGAGGAGGGCGCAGGAGCCGGAGCCGGATGGCGCGCGGAGGCCGGTTGTGTGAGTTTTCAGGGCTGTATGTATGACATGTTCCAGAAGCATTCTCTCCTGACATTTTGCCCACATCTATGGCAGGCATCCTCAGAGGTCTGTTGGAAACTAGGCAAATGGAGTTATCTAATATCTATGGAATGTCCAGGGTGGGAGAAATGAAAGCCATTCAATGCTAATCAAGGTGACCATTACTGCAACATTCACACTTACAAAATGTTTTGTAAATATTTACAAAATTTCGTAAATAACAAAACATTTTTTTGGAAAGTTTTGTAAATATTTTAAATATCGAAACAAAAAAACACCCCAATTACAAATCGATTTTAGAAACAAATTTTTTCTTGATCAAACAGGCCTACAAACCAGGGATGAGCTTGCAGCACTGCCTAGTTTGGAAGAAGTTAGCAATGCCATCAGCCAACAAAATAAATAAATAACAAAGCCAGTGGACCTGATGGGATCCCTGCTGAAATCTTTAAAGAGGGAGGGCCTGAGCTGACACAACAACTCAACCAGCTTATAGAAAAAGTGTGGGTGACTGAGAAAATCCCAGCAGATTTCAACAATGCCACCATCATCACCCTCAGACTGCGGAAACTATCAAGGTATCTCCCTTCTAACCTCCGCTGGGAAAATCCTCGCAAGAATCTTCGCAAACCGCCTTCTACCCCACTCAGAAGACACCCTTCCAGAATCCCAGAACTGCTTCCGCCCCTCCAGAGGAACACTGGACATGATCTTCATTGCACAACAGCTCCAAGAAAAATGTAGGGAACAAAATCAACCACTGTACATGGCATTCATTGACCTTGCAAAGGCATTCGACACAGTGAATTGCAGTGCTCTCTGGACCATCCTCCAAAAAATTGGGTGCCCTAACAAATTTGTGAACATCTTGCAGCTCCTCCATGATGACATGATGGCAACAGTCCCAGACAGCATTTAAGATGGACTCAGGTGTCAATTTTATTAGCT
Source organism: Anolis sagrei (assembly GCF_037176765.1). Taxonomy (NCBI): domain Eukaryota; kingdom Metazoa; phylum Chordata; class Lepidosauria; order Squamata; family Anolidae; genus Anolis; species Anolis sagrei. The sequence continues at coordinate 58,963,260 of NC_090026.1, forward strand.
TTATTTTTCATCTTCATCACTATGGTACTTTATCTTGTTGATGGGAATCTTTCCACCGGAGTGTAAATCATCTATCCAACAGATGGCAAGCTATTTAAACCTCAGCAGACGGAAAGCCAAAACCTAGGTTACAACAACATCTGTTATAGAACCCCAATATGCTGATGACAACGTCATCTGCGCACCACTCTAAACACCTTCACAGAAGCATACGAGAAACTCGGCCTGTCATTGAACATTGAGAAAACCAAAGTGCTCTTTCAGCAGTCACCAGTGAATCCCTCTCCAACGCTAGAAATACAGCTTAATGGTGTAACGTTAGAAAATGCTGACCATTTCCGCTACCTTGGCAGTCACCTCTTCACAAAAGTCAACATTGACACTGAAATACAACACCGCCTGAGCTCTGCAAATGGACCTTTTTTCCGAATGAAGCAAAGAGTGTTTGAGGACCGGGACACCTGTAGGGATACCACGGTGCTTGTTTATAAAGCTATTGTCCTTCCAACCCTGCTATATGCCTGCAAGATGTGGACTGTCTACCAACGTCACATGCAACTCCTGGAACGATTCCATCAGCATTGCCTCTCAAAGCCAACCTTAAAAACTCTTGCATAGACACTGAGAACTGGAAAACCCTGGCCCTTGAGTGCTCCAGCTGGAGATCAGCTGTGACCAGCTGTGCTGTAGAATTTGAAGAGGCATGAATGGAGGGCAAAAGAGAGAAACGTGCCAAGAGGAAGGCACATCAAGTCAACCCCGACCGGGACTGCCTTCCACCTGGAAACCAATGCCCTCACTACAGGAGAAGATGCAGATCAAGAATAGGGCTCCACAGTCACCTACAGACCCACCACCAGTACACTAATCTTGGAAGACACTCCTACTCGGACAATAAGAAATCGCCTAAGGAAGGACTGTCTATGTACACATAATCTGCTTAATTTATTTGGTTATTTGATTTTTGTTTTCTTTCAAAGTGAAATACAAAGGTATTTCATAGGAATCATAAAAGGATTACAATTTAAAAAATATTTACTGTAAGAACAGGGTTAAAGAACTAACAGGTTTAAAACTGAAAACAGTTTTAACATTATATCCTGAATTCATGGATACAGAATTAGTAGATATGGAGGGTCAACTATATTATCTATTAGAGAAAATAGAGCCGAATGGTTAGTGGTTATATGACTTTCTCACATTCTATGTCTACAGTTTCAGTAGTTTCAATCTACCTACAATGTTAAGTATATGTACTCAGAAATAAGTGTCATCCAGTGTGATTTACTCCCTACTGAGAGGACTCTGGGCTACACTCTATCGCCCTGTTAAAGAGGGACCAATTGAAATTTCTATATTTTGATTTGGAATTCAGCACTTAGATAAGAAGCAAAAATACTATCAAGTTTTGAGAGTGCCTAACATGGTGTTGTAATGAATTATCACAGCCCAAAAGATGCCAGTATACTCTTTTAGTATTATCGATTACTACAAACTGCCCAGAACTACATTGTGGGGGAGAAAACGGGATAAAAATCCAATTTTTATCCCAAAATACTACAAGCAAATACGTCTGCATTATTGCATTTCCGCTAGGTGATAAAAACAAAAGGCCGAAGTTTATGATTTCCGATTAAAAACAATGCCAAAAGTGAAATACTTACTCCCATATCCACAAATAAATGAGCAAGCTGGTTTGTTTGTTTGTTGTTGTTGTTGTTTTTTAAAATGACAGTTTCAGGAACTATCTAATTATTCTTTATATAAGAACTCTTCCAGGTCACTGGCAGTTTGAAATTAATCATAGAATCAAAGAGTTGGAAGAGACCTCATGGACCATCCAGTCCAACCCCCTGCCAACAAGAAGGAAAATCGCATTCAAAGCACTCCTGACAGATGGACATCCAGCCTCTGTTTAAAAGCCTCCAAAGAAGGAGCCTCCACCACACCCCAGGGCAGAGAGTTTCACTGCTGAACAGTTCTCACAGTTATGAAGTTCTTCCTAATGTTCAGGTGCAATCTCCTTTCCTGTAGTTTGAAGCCAATGCTCTGCATCCTAGTCTCCAGCGCAGCAGAAAACAAGCTTGCTCCCTTCTCCCTATGACTTCCACTCACATATTTATACATGGCCACCACATCTCCTCTCGGCCTTCTCTTCTGCAGGTTAAACATGCCCAGCTCTTTAAGTCGCTCCACATATGTCTTGTTCTCTAGACCCTTGATCATTTTAGTTGCTCTCCTCTGGAAAATCCTATTATCACTGGTGAAACCATTCTGGGAAGCCTCCCCAGAAGGATAGCATGGCTGATGGTATCAAAGGCCACTTAGATGTTCAGGAGAACCAGAAGGGACACACTCTCCCTGTCTAGTTCTCTCCAGAGGTCATCCACCAAGGCGACCAAAGTTGCCTCCGTATCATAACCAGGTCTAAAACCAGACTGCAATGGATCAAGATAATAAGTTTCTTCCAAGAATCCCTGGAGTAGAGAGGCCACCACATGCTCCAGAAAATTGTCCCAAAAAGGGAGATTGGAAATTAGGCCGGTAGTTATTTAGAATAGAAACAATCACATTTAGTCACTGAGTGGTCATGGAGTGGGTAGAGGAGCTCCTTGACCACTCGGAATAACTGCTTATGTCTATTAGTTGCAGATGCGAAGTGAGCAATCAAGAACATCTTCCTGGCTGTCTTCACTGATGTGGGGTAGGCCCTAAGAGAGGCTTTAATCTGTGTTTGGTTGCATTCCTTCTGAAACTTCCGCCAAATGCACTCTAATCTCCGTCTCACTCGGTTCATCACTGAAAGCTCCATGGTGAACCAAGGAGCCAAGTTGACTCTGCTACGCTGAAGGGGACATTTGGGGGTGATTGTGTCAACCGCCCTAGCCGTCTGCCGCCATGACAGGAAACTCTTCAAGAGATGTCAGGAATCCATCCAGATCCATTAGTCTCCTGGGGCGGATCATCTAAGTAGGTCCCCCACCCTTGCGGAGTTTAGAGGCTGTGGTGAGTCTAAACCTGCTCAGATGATGGTCGGTCCATGGCAACAGAACAATTGACAGTTCCTCCAACCTGAAATTTTCACCCCCATCTGCAAAAAATACCAGGTCAAGAGTACAGTGTGTCCAGCTACATGATGCTATGTTGTAAGGAGCTCTGGAACTTCTTTTGTTTGTTATGATTTTCTTTGGATTGTTTTGTTTTTTATTTCTTCTTTAATAAAAAAATTCAATGTCTTGGCTCTCCTTTGCTTTTATTGCTTGGTAATGCCTGCTTAATTTTATCGCCTCTCATCTCTCATTTTATTTTGTTTTAAATCAACTGGCCTGAGTATTCAATTAGTATCTTGTTTATTCCATCTGAACCAGGCCCGTAGCCAGGATTTCGTTTCGGGGGGGGGGGGGGGGGGCTGAATTTTTTTTCAGGGGGGCGGTTTCGGGGGGGCTGAGTTTCGGGGGGGGGGGCTGAGTCTGAGTGAAAGAGGGTCTAGCCTAGCAAACCTTATGTATCATTACCCCAATACCCCCATGCATATGGGATATATTGAGTATGGTGATAAGATCAAGATATGAATAAACATAACAGTTTACCCCGGCTATATGCCTGATCTGAACATTAGGAAGAACTTCCTGACTGTGAGAGCTGTTCAGCAGTGGAACTCTCTGCCCCGGAGTGTGGTGGAGGCTCCTTCTTTGGAAGCTTTTAAACAGAGGCTGGATGGCCATCTATCAGGGGTGCTTTGAATGCAATATTCCTGCTTCTTGGTAGGGGGTTGGACTGGATGGCCCATGAGGTCTCTTCCAACTCTATGATTCTATGATTTCTATCACAGTATTCTCCTAAAAATGAGACTCGGGGTAGCTTACAATTTACAAAACAATACAGCTGAAAATATACAAAAGATATATGCTAATTAAGTGCTGACTATGTGAATTATACGCTGACTTGGCCTCTTGGATTGACCTTATCCCTTTGAACTTAAGAGGAAATATCTAAATTGGGACTAAAGTCAACTAGAACTAGAGTAGAGGCAAGTTTTGGGAACAAGTTGGGCAAGTAAACAGAACAGCATACCACAGAAAAGCTGCAAGAAACAAGAAGAGATAAGAAGGCAAGAAGAGCACAAAAAAGAGGAATTTCACACTGTGCCGGTTAAGGGCAGGGGGAGAATATGATGAGGAGCAAGTATTTCAACAAGGCAGACTGGGTTAGCAGGGAGTAAAATGCTAGCACCTGCCTCAGTAGCAATAGACTGTGTCCAGAATATTCTGTTTCAGTATTTTCACACACTTATTTCACAGAATGGCCATTACACATAGAAAGAAAGAGAAGCAAATATTATTTGCTTTGTGCAGAAAAAACTTTTCCTAACATATTTCTGTGTTAAGAAGCTGGGAAGGTATTTCTGTACTCCAGAGAGCATTCTAACGGGTTTTTTTTTTCCCCTGCAGCTTGAGTCCACGAATGTTCACTAAAAAATAACTCTCGTCTCTGATTTAAGGATATGATTATGCATTCAGAAATCACGGAAACAATTGTAGGGGTGCACCTTTAGGGTGTATTAAATAACCGGGTTATGTCCTGGGCCCGGTCCTGTTCAACATATTTATTAATGACTTAGATGAAGGGTTAGAAGGCAGGATCATCAAGTTTGCAGACGACACCAAATTGGGAGGGATAGCCAGTACTCCAGAGGACAGGAGCAGGATTCAAAACGATCTTGACAGATTAGAGAGATGGGCCAAAACTAACAAAATGAAGTTCAACAGTGACAAATGCAAGATACTCCACTTTGGCAGGAAAAACAAAATGCAAAGATACAGAATGGGGATGTCTGGCTTGAGAGCAGTGCGTGTGAAAAAGATCCTCGTGGACAACAAGTTAAAAATGAGCCAATAATGTGATGTGGAGGCAAAAAAAGCCAATGGGATTTTGGCCTGCATCAATAGGAGCATAGTGTCTAGGTCCAGGGAAGTCATGCTACCCCTCTATTCTGCTTTGGTTAGACCACACCTGGAATATTGTGTCCAATTCTGGGCACCACAATTCAAGAGAGATATTGACAAGCCGGAATGTGTCCAGAGGAGGGCGACTAAAATGATAAAGGGTATGGAGAACAAGCCCTATGAGGAGCGGCTTAAGGAGCTGGGCATGTTTAGCCTGAAGAAGAGAAGGCTGAGAGGAGATATGATAGCCATGTATAAATATGTGAGAGGAAGCCACAGGGAGGAGGGAGCAAGCTTGTTTTCTCCTTCCCTGGAGTCTAGGACGCGGAACAATTGCTTCAAACTACAAGAGAGGAGATTTCATCTGAACATGAGGAAGAACTTCCTGACTGTGAGAGCCGTTCAGCAGTGGAACTCTCTGTGTGTGGTGGAGGCTCCTTCTTTGGAAGCTTTTAAAACAGAGGCTGGATGGCTATCTGTCAGGGGTGATTTGAATCCAATATTCCTGCTTCTTGGAAGGGGGTTGGACTGGATGGGCCATGAGGTCTCTTCCAACTCTTTGATTCTATGATTCTATGACTCTATCAGAAACTTCATGCCACATTTCTGTTTCTGAAGTACATGATTCATTTTTCCAATTTGTAATATTAGCTATTAATCTTTATATATTGATTAACAGGATGTGAGTGAAATGAAGACTCCACAGCAAAGGTTTAAAAATCCCCAAGATACTTCTAAAATGTACATACATAGAATGAAGTATCAGTTTTGCACATGAAGTATAACATTTTTGCTTGTTTCAAACTAGTGACAATTTCCAGCTTATTTGGAAGACGGTGGCCTAATGTTGTATTAACCAGCTTTTAAAAAATCAGATTATACTTTTCTGGTCGAAATCATTGCCACAATATAAAAGCCAAATACATACCATAATCTGGAATACATCAATGAACTGCAAGCCAAAATAATCCGTTTCCACAAGGTCCAAATGATATATAATCTGATCAAACAAATCTTGTCCTTTTGCATGTTTCTGTAAGGGAAATTTTTTTACAAATGAAAACCATTACAAGCATATATTTATTTTAGGCAAACATGATCATGACTTAGATGCAAAGAGGCTTCACTCATCCTATACATTGATTTCTTAGTATTCTGCATTTTGGAGTATTTTTATACTGCCCTTCATCCAAGGGCTCAGTAGAGGCTTTGAATTCATGAAGACCATCTGGAGTAGTTAGAATATGGGGGCATGTACTCTGTAGAAATAGTTCAGTGTGTCACAACTTTAACTGCCCTGGGTCAATGCCATTAATCCTGGCATTTATAGTTTAATGAGGTAGTTGATGAGGCATTCTTCTCTTTGGAAGAGAAGGCTAAAAACCTTCTAGAACTACAACTCCCATGATTCCACAGCATTGAACTGTGACAGTGACATCAAACTACATTATTGTAATTTAGATGAACCCTAAAAGAGTAACAGGTTGAGGGTCACTCAAGGAATCTCCTGGCTGAAATATTGCTTATCTAGACGCAAATCTATACACTATAATGCAGTTTGGAACCAGATTTTGGAGGAAATCGTTTTGGCTGGACAGATGATTAGATTGACAGGTGTAGAAGTGGTTTGAGGCCAGGTAGGTGATTACCTAACCATGGAACCAACTTCAATTGCTATGCTGAGAAGTTTTCCATTTCTCAGAGAGATGTACATTAGCACTCCAGAGGCAAACATGACAGGTATTAGCAAAAATAATCACTGCCCGTACACAGGGGATCAATTAGTCCCCTGCCCTGTTACCCTTGGGTGTGCTTTTCTGCAGAATTGTTCTGGAGTCTATAATGTTCTTCGGCAGGGGGCAGGTGTCTACAATGCACTCCATATTTTGCAGAGTCAATTTTGCCCTGAATCTGGAATACACACTGACATCAGCTGTGGTACTTTCTTTGCTGAAACTGGACTTCCTTGGTAGTTTTAAAATGTGCTGTACAGCCATAAATGTGTGTGCATTGTCTTATAATGTAAATCAGAAAAAGAGAAGGAATATATAGATCTTACATTAGAAGATGTAGCTACAGAGGCATAAGTATAACATCTCTTACACAGCCTGCGCCCCACAGCCATTCCTAAGGCACTGGCTGGATATGTCATTACTTTTACCACCCCATTACCCAGCACCTTGGAAAGGGTTGTGTTGGGGAGCATTGCAAAGCTTTAAAGGAAAGATGTGGAATTCATGTTTAGCTGTTGCAATCCTGCAATGGTCATAAGTGTTAATTGGAATAATTTCTCTTATAATAAAATGTCAGGATTTTGACACACACACTCTCACTCTCCTTTGTGACAGCCATTTTGTTACCTGTAGAAACATAATTTTGCACCATCATACTGCACAAGAGTTATACACCAATGAATGAATAATTGCAAAACAGGCAGCAATGTCTTAAACTAGTCCGTTGCACATAGTAGTGCTGTTGCTTGTGCAAAACCAATAATAATAATAATATAATAATAATAATAATAATAAATCTTTATTTATACCCTGCCACCATCTCCCCAAAGGGGACTTGGGATGGCCAAGCCCAGTAGTGCAATTACAATACAATAACATAAAAAGCATAAAACAAAATCGCAATAAAATGAATCAAACATAAAAACAATAAACAGTGCAAAGTAATACAATAAAAGATAATAATAAATAATAATAAACTTTATTTCTACCCCCGCTACCATCTCCCAAGGGACTTGGTGCGGCTTACATGAGACCGAGCCCACAATACATCAATACAAGCAATAACAACCACAATACGAAGCAAAATACAACTACTAATACAAAGCAATTAAAATAAATATCATACACAAGTAGCATAAACATTGAACAATAGCACAAAAACACATTTAAAACTGTGGCTGGGCCAAATGTTAAAAATAAATGCTGGGCATGACAAGATAGAGGAGGTCAAACACCATCACAATGAGCGGGCCACATGTGCAAGATACCATGATAAAAACCCAGGATGAGATAGGAAGAAAATATATTTGTAAGGGAGACTCATGAACGGAGTAATTCCAACGTTGTACAACTTCCTAGAAAATAGAACAGCTTGCATAACAGTATTGATACTGTGTAAATCATCAATAGGATTCCAGCCAAAGTCTTTGAACATTTGCAGTCTGTTGGCAGTTATAATCATCTACTATCATTGCTCATCTCCAAAGAAAACAGTGATAGTTGAACAAATTAAAGACACAACAACCAAAACATATTCTTGATAGACTATAATAATGGACATTTCTACAAAAAAAAAATTGTAATAGCAAGCCAACAAACAAAACAAGAAAATTAGCAGTTTTGGAAGAATGACCAAGTGACCTCATTCACAAACTGTCTTGAGTTCATCAAAGTCCAACAACATAGAACAGAAAATGAATTGAAAAAAAATGGAAATGTGCTAGATGCTTCCATTTCCTCAAAATGCACAACTGGCATAAGCAAATGGGAAAGTTTAACAGAGAACATGAAAAAGGAATCAAGGGAACACACCTAAAGCCTATGTAACAGAAACACACCTAATGCTATGTAATGATTCTAGGGCTCTGCAAGCTGTATAACATGTTTGACTTCCTGCATGAAAAAAAGAAAAAGAAAACCCTTACCACACACTAATACTATATATCTCCCAGGAAGCAATATGAAAAGATTTAGGTAGACTTCTGAGGAAGGTTAAAGGGGCTTTAAGTGTGAGGCAGTGTTATCTAAAATTGAACCTCAAAAAATGAACCCCACAGCTCCATTGAGACAGACAGTGAGCATGTGCTGGTCTTTCCCTAAATTCAAAGCTAATCTTCAATAAACCTATCCTGAATGTACCTAACCTTTCCTATACCCTGGATCTTAGGGGATAGCCATTTATCCAGCATAATCCTTTTACAATACCATGGAAAAGTCACAGGGAACAAATAGTGGGTCTTTCTGAAGAGCTACAAGGGTTGTCATAATATCTGATTTTGTCCTGGGAACATATCCTCATCTATAGTGCTGTGTCAGACTCCCTTCCATGAGGTCTCGATTGATTACAACAACACCCTGAACACCTTCTTGTCTGTCTGGTCAACACTTATTCAAGCCTGGCACTGGGTCATCAAGACCCATTAACTTTTGATCAGCTGCATTCCTTTTCTGAGTGCACTTTATTCCTGAGGGGACATACAGACAGACACAAATCTTCAGAATCACCAATGACACTTCTTTAAATTTCCCACTTGGAACCAATTTATTTATATATTTGCTTTATTTCTATACCGCAATTTTTCAGCCAAACAGGGATGTCAGGGCAGAGGCTCTTCACTGGGTGAAAGAAAAAGCTGACTCACAAATGTGGTGTGGAACATCTTTTATTTATTTATCCAATGAATGACTGGTGTGGCAAAATCTTTTTGTTTTGTATCACTTTGTATATAGTACATTGTGTCAATGTACTATAAATAAATAAATGTGTTCACAATTGTGAGTCTGAATTTTTTTTTAAAGTGCAGACTCTGCTGACATCCTGTTTGGCTATTGAGAATAAATTCTCTGATTTTGCCTTCAACCTGTTAAGTGTCTCATATTGCCCTCTGAAAGCTTGACATTCTGGGCTTTGAACCTGCAGTTCTTGAGGAAGCTGAAATCACGTAACAGTAGGAAGTTTTTCTAGAAGAACATCAGAAGAACATATACGTAGTTTCAAGCAAATTGTTAAAGAAAACAATTGACAAGAAGTAGAGGATTCAGAAGATCAGGAGAGTGAGATGACATGTCTGCCATATTTATTCCCCCCCCCCCCCCCCGTGTTTTTTTCAATCAAACAACCCTTTTAAAATTATAGTGATACACTTATTGACAAAATATATAAATGACAGCAGAGATGAGACTGCCTACTACTGGAAGATCTCAAGTACCAGGGGGGATGGGCAGAAGAGAAGAAACACCCAGGCAGCCAGCTTAATCTGTTCCTTTGGAGGGTCCCCAGAAATTCCAGGGGGATGCCTTTATAGCAGGAACAGAGGTGACTGCCTATCTGTCTGTTCCTTCATATACTTAAACAAGGTGATTGATGGTAAAAAACCGAGTACTATAAAATATTTTTTATAATTTATTTATAAGCATTTATACCCCATCCTTCAGCCAAAAAGACTCCCAAAGCCCACTTACACACTATTAATTTGACAGTTCGCAACACTCAATTACTGTAGACTGTACAATGAGAAGGGGTGACACTGTGGAAGCCCCCCTTCTTCAAGACCACAGCAATGGCAATTGGGATGGACTCTTCCTAGTTGCTGGGACAAGGCATGATTGGTTGTTTACTCCTGTGGTGGGAGGCATCCTTTACTACAGTGGTTCTCAACCTTCCTAATGTCACGACCCCTTAATACACTTCCTCATGTTATGGTGACCCCCAACCATAACATTAGTTTCATTGCTACTTCATAACTATCATTTTGCTGATGTTATGAATAGTAAATATCCGATACCACCGCCTCCTCCTGAGAAAAATGTATAATATCACAAAGGACTACCATCTCACCCATCTCATAGGAAACCTGCTACAAAACAGGAGCTTTTTGTTGAGTTCCAGGGCCAGAGAAGCAGATGGCGGAAACAGAAGAATGGCCTGCCTCAGTGGAGCGTGCTCACCCCATCCATGTTCAACATCTACACAAATGACCAGCCACCGCCAGAAGGGACAGAGAGTTTCATCTATGCTGATGATCGTGCCATTACCGCTCAAGCAGGGAGCTTTGAGATGGTAGACCAGAAGCTCTCCAAAGCTCTAGGTGCTCTAACTGCCTATTACAGGGAAAACCAACTGATCCCTAATCCATCTAAAACACACATGTGCCTTTCAACTTAAGAACAGACAAGCATCCCGAGCTCTGAAGATTACCTGGGAAGGAATCCCACTGGAGCATTGCAGCGCACCCAAATACCTGGGAGTCACTCTGGACCGCTCTCTGACCTACAAGAAGCACTGCCTGAACATCAAACAAAATGTGGGTGCTAGAAACAATATCATACAAAAGCTGACTGGCACAACCTGGGGATCACAACCAGATACAGTGAAGACATCTGCCCTTGCGTTATGCTACTCTGCTGCTGAGTATGCATGCCCAGTGTGGAACACATCTCACCACACTAAAATAGTGGATGTGGCTCTTAATGAGACATGCCGCATTATCACAGGGTGTCTGCGCCCTACACCACTGGAGAAATTACACTGCTTAGCCGGTATTGCACCACCTGACATCCGCCAGGAAGTTGCAGCCAATAGTGAAAGGACCAAGGCATTTTTTGGTCATCTCATTTTTTTTTATTTCTTTTCTTTTATTTCTTTTCTTTTTCTTGGCATTTTTTGTATGTTTCTACTCTATATTTCTTTTCTTGATTCACCTTTTTTACTTTTAGCGTAATTTTTAAAACTTTAAAGATAATTGGTTTTTTTAAAAAAAGATTTTCCCTCAATTCCTGTCCCTGTGATAATTGGATTTTGAAAAAAAATGGCTTATTGAGGAAACAAAGATTTGTGATAAACAATAGACTATGAGGTAGACAACTTCTGCCTCATAGTCTTTACCACACCAGAAGTAATATCTTGGTAAGGCCAGATCAAATTGATTCAGAGGCTGGATACAGTTCAAGGGCTACCAGATGGTCACCTCTACTGGTATCATGGAAAGAGAGAACACTTTGAATAGGAATCCAAACAAAACCAATAAAACGGATTGCAAAGATTATTAATAACACGAAAATCAGAAGTAGCAATTAAACCAAAGGAATGCAAAGAGCAGGCAAAACAGTTGGGATCAACAAACACACAAAAAGAAAAGGAAAGAAAAGAAAAGAAAAGGAAATAATGAAGCTTGATTCAAGTTAAAGTACTAGTACTAGTATAGATATATTTAGAATCCATTGCACTATTGGTCTTTGGGACACAGAGCATGCATAACCGCAAATATCTACAAAAGACTTCAAACACAGTACATAGTGTCGATCTTGGGAAGTAATACTATCCCTCTATTCTGCCTTGGTTACACCACACCTGGAATATTGTGTCCAATTCTGGGCACCACAATTCAAGAGAGATATTGATAAACTGGAATATGTCCAGAGGAGGGCGACTAAAATGATCAAGGGTCTGGAGAACAAGTCCTATGGAGAGCGGCTTAAAGAGCTGGGCATGTTTAGCCTGAAGAAGAGAAGGCTGAGAGGAGATATGATAGCCATGTATAAATATGTGAGAGGAAGTCACAGGGAAGAGGGAGCAAGCTTGTTTTCTGCTTCCCTGGAGACTAGGACATGGAACAATGGCTTCAAACTACAAGAGAGGAGATTCCATCTGAATATGAGGAAAAACTTCCTGACTGTGAGAGCTCTACAGCAGTGGAACTCTCTGCCCTGGAGTGTGGTGGAGGCTCCTTCTTTGGAGGCTTTTAAATAGAGGCTAGATGGCCATCTGTCAGGGGTACTTTGAATGCAATATTCCTGCTTCTTGGCAGGGGGTTGGACTGGATGGCCCATGAGGCCTCTTCCAACTCTATGATTCTATGATTCTACAGTGATCAGACACTCAGATGCAGTAAGACATTCGAATGAAGTCCAAAAGAAAATGAGGAAAGAAGCATAAGCTAATAAGATAACAGATTCTCTTGAATGTTCACATAGCTAAGATTTAAATAAAGTTGGATCTACATTGCCATATAATGCTGTTTCAGAATGCGGATTCATTGCATTGGCACTACTCATAGAATCCAGTTTTATGCAGTTAATCTGCAATCTAAAACTGCAGATTAACTGGTAGTATAAATCCAGCCTAAGAAGTCACATTGATTTCAAATTGTCTAATCTAATTAAGGGGCCAATGCTTAATTAGTGGTTTGAACAGTGGATTATGACTTTGGACTTATGACTAGGTAATCTTGGGCAACTTGCATACTTCTCAGCCTCAGAGGATGGCAGTAACAAGCCCACTTTGTAGAAACTTACCAAGAAGATCTTGTGACTGGAAGGCACACGAGAGCAACTCCAATTATGATTACAACTCCTCTAATTGTGGTTACATTTGTATAAAAACCTGAATTTAAAATTGTGGCCAACTTCAGGAAGATCACAACAGGATGTAAATATGATGATTTCTCCCATTCTCCTTAAAATCTGATGTTTTATAATAATCTCTAAACTCAAAGATTACATTTGCTCTATCAGTACCTAGCCTAAGTGATTAATCTCATTCTTTAACATATTAAATACCAGCAGCTTAACCAACACAATTAATGATATTTTTGAAAAAAATATGAATCTCTGTTGTTTAAGCAGCAATCTAACATTTACATATACCACAGTGATTTTGTAAAGAAAAACTTGTCACATCTTCTTAGTTGTTCAGTTCTCAAAAATATAAGGCTATTTTCACACCTAAATGCTCTATGGCCTGCTATTAAGAGCACAACAGGAAAAGTAAATCAAGCATGTTAAACAGTAAAGGGCACTGTGGTGCTCAGAAAATTGTGCCTTATTACAGACAACAGATACCAAGTGTAATTATTTATGTATCTTATAGTGCCTTTGTGCCCATGAATCTACGTGTGTATGAAACCAAGCTAAATGAGCTGTAAGCATTCAAAACAGAACTGAAAACCTGTCTTTTCCAGCAGGCCTACTCAGTCAATTATAAATGTCAAATTTTACATTTATATTCTATTTGTATTTTAATATATGCATTTGTAATGCATTTTAATCCTTGTACTATGTTTTTAATGTATGTATTTTATGGTGATATGCATTAACTGTTCATTGTCTCACCTCAAGCCATGAGAACAGGCAGGCAACAAATCAAATTTTATTGTTCTTATTATATAAAGAAACAGAATCCAGGCTATGGAACAAACAAGTATAATAGAAAAACACACCATATTTTTGGTGATTGTAGTTTTTCAGTTTATAAAAGGGCCCTTCATGCTACACTGCCAAATGTACTTAGGAACACTATATTTGTGCCCACAGACTACATTTTTTTTAATTTCTTTCCTGGTAATTTGCTGTAGACCAGCAGCTAATAAGTTTTCAAGCCATCACGAGACCACAAACAACCACAGCTTTGAGTAGCACTAATCTTCCCAGTGCAACAGAATATATACATGTCTAAATTATCACAGATTAGGGATGCTAATACATCACATCTACAAAAGACTTGTCTAAAACAAGATAGTACTCAGTATCTTTACTTTGGAGATGAGTACTGGCAAGAGAAAAACAATTAGCACAAGAGGAACCATGTCAAAGGTTTTTAAAAATGACCTGGGTCTTGTTAATGCCTGAAATCCTTTGAGATCTCCTGCCCAACTATCTGCAGATCTAGTCAGGAGATGTGCAGTGAATACTATATTCTGACTGCTACTGATTTATAAAACATAAAGGCCATAAGAGACCACTGATCTTTATAGAAAGTACGTAATTAGAACAGTCACATAAACTATTTCTTAAATATAATTTTATTAAGTATTTTCACATTGACATAAAAAAGGATTGTGTGGGGAAAGGAAAAGGTGTAGGAAAGAATTTTAAAAAGTAATAGATTAAAAAAGAAGAAAAAAGAGGGGAGTGGAGGGGTTTGGAATTGGGGGGGAGGAGAAAAGGAGTATTTGATTGACTTCCAATCTTCTTCATTGTGATATTTAAGTCTTTATTTCTCTTTTACTTCTTACTTACTGCCTCTTCCTTTCTACATGCCAAAGTATGCTTTTTCCTTCTTTGAATTTGTTCATAATATTATCTTGATTTTACTTGTTTTATATATCTATATCTATATCTATATCTATCTTCTATCTATCTATCTATCTATCTATCTATCTATCTATCTATCTATATCTATACATATAATAAAAGTCAAAGTTTGTATGCGGCGGACAGAGGTGTGGCGGTGTATGTGCCAGCATTCTGATTGGCTGCCACTGTGGTGCTATTTGCATATGGTCCCTGATTGGCCAGCTTCAATAGGAGCCCCTGGTGGAGAAAAGGGGTCATGACAGAAACGGAGACATGAGAGAAGGAAATTTGCATATGGTCTCTGATTGGCCAGCCTCAGTTCCAAGATTCCGAGATGACAAAGAGACAAAGGAAAAGGCCGGGGGCTCTGTCAGAAAATTACCAATACAGACCAAACTTGGCACACAAAGCCCCCATGACCCACTCGACATCCTACTGCAGTTTGGAGGAGGATGAACCATGGATGATGGGACTTGCAGTTCCATCACTCACATTCTGAGACCGCTGTTAACCTCATCCAATGACTGATCAGGACCAAACTTGGCATATAGACCCCTCATGAACCACATTATGTCCTGGTGTGGTTTGGCCGGGGATGGACCATGGATTATGGGACTTGCAGTACCTTTGCTCAATTCTTGAGACCACTGCAACCCTCATCCAATTACCGATACAGACCATACTTGGCACACTGAGTCTCCATGACGCACTCTACATCCTGGTGCAGTTTGGAGGAGGATGCACCATGGACAGTGGGACTTGCAATACATGCACCCCTTTCCTAAGACCAATACAACTGCCAACAATGATGGATCAGGACCACAATTCACACTGAGAGCCCGCATGACCCACTCTACATCCTGGTGCTGCTTGGAGGAGGATGGACCATGGATGATGGGACTTCCAGTACCTTCATTCACATTCTGAGCCCTCTGCGAACCTCATCCAATGACTGATCAAGACCAAAGTCGGCACACAGAGCCCCCATAACCCATTCTACATCCGGATGCTGTTTCAAGCATGATGGACCATGGATGATGGGACTTGAAGTACCTCCACTCACTTCCCAAGACTGCTGCAACACTCATCTAATGACCGATCAAGACTACAGTTGGCACACAGAGCCCCCATGACCCACTCTACATCCTGGTGCACTCTCGAGGAGAACATACCATGACTGATGGGACTTCAAGTACCTCCACTCACTTCTCAAGACTGCTGCAACCCTCATCTAATGACCGATCAGGACCAAACTTGGCACACAGAGCCCTCATGACCCACTCTACATCCCAATGCTGTTTGGAGGAGGACGGACAATTAATGACGGGACCTGCAGTACCTTCACACACTTCCTGAAACCACAGTGACACTCATCCAAATACCAATAAAGACCAAACTTGGCACAGAGAGTCCCAATGGCCAACTCAATATTCTGGTGAGGTTTGGGGGAGAACAGACTATGGATGATTGGACTTCAAGTATCCCCAACCCCTTCCCAAGACTTCTGCACCACTCATCTAATGACTAATGAAGACCAAACTTGGCACACAGAGCCCCCATGACCCACTCTCCATCCTGGAGCAGTTTGGAGGCAGATGGACCACAGATGATGGGACTCACAGTACCTTCACTAACTTCCTTAGACCACTGCGAGCCATATAAATAACTGATAAAGACCAACCTTGATACACAATTCCTTTCTCAAATAACCCGGGCAGCGCCGGGTCCACAAGCTAGTATATAATAAAAGAGAGTGTTTGTATGCGGCCGACAGAAGTGTGGCGGAAGTGTATGTGCCAGCGTTCTGATTGGCTGCCACTGTGGTGCTATTTGCATATGGTCTCTGATTGGCCAACCTCAACAGGACCCCCTGATGGAGAAGAGGGTTAATGAGAAAAGCAGGGACATGAGAGATGGAAATTTGCATATGGTCTCTGGCCAGCCTGAAAGTTCGAAGATTCTGAGGTGACAAGAGAGGAGAGAAAAAGGCCTTCGCCTGTGTCAGAGAATTAACAATACGTAGAATCATAGAATCATAGAATCAAAGAGTTGGAAGAGACCTCATGGGTCATCCAGTCCAACTCCCTGCCAAGAAGCAGGAATATTGCATTCAAATCACCCCTGACAGATGGCCATCCAGCCTCTGTTTAAAAGCTTCCAAAGAAGAAGCCTCCACCACACTCCGGAGAGTTCCACTGCTGAACGGCTCTCACAGTCAGGAAGTTCTTCCTCGTGTTCAGATGGAATCTCCTCTCTTATAGTTATTGTTAGCCATTGTTCCGCATCCTAGACTCCAGGGAAGCAGAAGACAAGCTTGCTCCCTCCTCCCTGTGACTTCCTCTCACATATTTATACATGGCTATCATATCTCCTCTCAGCCTTCTCTTCTTCAGGCTAAACATGCCCAGCTCCTTAAGCCGCTCCTCATAGGGCTTGTTCTCCAGACCTTTGATCATTTTAGTCGCCCTCCTCTGGACACATTCTAGCTTGTCAATATCTCTCTTGAACTGTGGTGCCCGGAATTGGACACAATATTCCAGGTGTGGTGTAACCAAGGCAGAATAGAGGGGTAGCATTACTTCCCTAGATCTAGACACTATGCTCCTATTGATGCAGGCCAAAATCCCATTGGCTTTTTTTGCCGCCACATCACATTGTTGGCTCATGCTTAACTTGTTGTCCACGAGGACTCCAAGATCTTTTTCACACGTACTGCTCTCGAGCCAGGCGTCCCCTATTTTGTATTTTTGCATTTTGTTTTTCCTGCCAAAGTGGAGTATCTTTCATTTGTCCCTGTTGAACTTCATTTTGTTAGTTTTGTCCCATCTCTCTAATCTGTCAAGATCGTTTTGAATCCTGCTCCTGTCCTCTGGAGTATTGGCTATCCCTCCCAATTTGGTGTCGTCTGCAAACTTGATGATCCTGCCTTCTAACCCTTCATCTAAGTCATTAATAAAGATGTTGAACAGGACCGGGCCCAGGACGGAACCCTGCGGCACTCCACTCGTCACTTCTTTCCAAGATGAAGAGGAAGCATTGGTGAGCACCCTCTGGGTTCGTCCATTTAACCAATTACAGATCCATCTTACGGTAGTTTTGCCTAGCCCACATTGGACTAGTTTGTTTGCCAGAAGGTCATGGGGGACCTTGTCGAAGGCCTTACTGAAATCCAGGTACGCCACATCCATGGCATTCCCTGCATCTATCCAGCTTGTAACTCTATCGAAAAAAGAGATCAGATTAGTCTGGCATGACTATTTTTGATAAATCCGTGTTGACTATTAGCGATGATCACATTTGTTTCTAAGTGTTTGCAGTCCACTTCCTTAACAATCTTTTCCAAAATCTTGCCTGGTATCAACGTGAGGCTGACTGGACGGTAATTGTTTGGGTCATCCTTCTTGAAGATTGGGACCACATTGGCCCTCCTCCAATCTGCTGGAACTTCTCCCGTTCTCCAAGAACTCTCAAAGATGATTGCCAATGGTTCTGAAATGACTTCCGCTAGTTCCTTCAGTACTCTTGGGTGTAGTTGATCTGGCCCTGGGGACTTGAACTCATTTAGAGCAACCAGGTATTCCTGGACAACTTGCTTCCCAATTTGGGGTTGGATGTCCTCTACCAAACTTGGCACACAGAGCCCCCATGACCCACTCTAAATCCTACTGCAGTTTTGAGTAGGATGGACCATGGATGATGGGACTAACAGTACCATCACTCACTTTCTGAGACCTCTGTGAACCTCATCCAATGACTGATCAAGACCAAACTTGGCATACAGAGCCCGCAAGACCTACTCTACATCCTGGTGCTGTTTGGAGGAGGATGGATCATGGATTGCAGTACCTTCACTCACTTTCTGAGACCACAGCAACTTTCATCCAATTACCAATAAAGACCGAACTTGGCACACAGAGCCCCATGACCCACTCTACATCCTACTGCAGTTTGGAGGAGGATGGAACATGGATGATGGGACTTGCAGTCCTATCACTCACTTTCTGAAACTGCTGTGAACCTCATCCAATGACTGATCAAGACCAAATTTGGCACATAGACCTCTCATGACCCACTTTATGTTCTGGTGTGGTTTGGCCGGGCATGGACCATGGATTATGGGACTTGCAATACCTTTGCTCAATTCCTGAGACCACTGCAACCCTCATCCAATTACCGATAAAGACCAAACTTGGCACACTGAGTCTCCATGATGCACTCTCCATCTTGGTGCAGTTTGGAGGAGGATGCACCATGGACGATGGTACTTGCAAAACCTGCCCTCCCTTCCAAAGACCAATACAACTGCCACCAATGATGGATCAGGACCACTATTCACACTGAGAGACCGCATGACCCACTCTACATCCTGGTGCAGTTTCCAGCAGGATGGACCATGGATGATGGGACTTGAAGTACCTCCACTCACTTCCCAAGACTGTTCCAACCCTCATCTAATGACCGATCAGGACCAAAGTTGGCACATAGAGCCCCCATGACCCACTCTAAATCCTGGTGCTGCTTGGAGGAGGATGGAACATGGATGGTGGCACCATCACTCTGGAATATTCTGCCACCTGAAGTCCGTGCCTTGCGGGACTTACCAGCTTTCCGCAGGGCATGTAAGACATACCTGTTTCGACAGGCTTTTAATGTTTGATATCGCTGTTTTTAAATTGTCTTAAATTGCTTTTCAATTTTGTTAGATTTTAGCTATTCTTGTAAGCCGCTCCGAGCCCCAGGGGAGTGGCGGCATATAAGTTCAAATAATAAATAAATAAATAAATAAATTCTGAGACCTCTGCAAACCTCATCCAATGACTGATCAAGACCAAACTTGGCACATAGACCACTCATGACCTACTTTATGTCCTGGTGTCGTTTGGAAAAATTTGGAGATGGATGATGGGTCTTGCAGTAACTTCACTCACTTTCTGAGACCACTGAGACCCTCGCCAATGACTGATCAAGATCAAATTTGGCACACGGAGCCCCAATGACCCACTCTACATCCTGGTGCACTTTCAAGGAGGACAGACCATGGATGATGGGACTTCAAGTACCTCCATTCCCATCCCAAGACTGCTGCAACCCTCATCTAATGACCAATCAAGACCAAACTTGGTACACAGAGCTCCAATGACCCACCCTACATCCTGGTGCTGTTTGGAGGAGGATGGACCACAGATGATGGGACTCGCAGTACCTTCACTAACTTCCTCAGACCACTGCAAGCCATATAAATAGCTGATAAAGACCAACCTTGATACACAATTCCTTTCTCAAATAACCCGGGCAGCGCCGGGTCCCCAAGCTAGTTTAATCAATAAAGTCCAGTCCATGATTTTTTTTGAGTTGCTTTGCCAATATGTTAATTGTTGCGATAGTTTATCCATACTCACAATTTCCACCATTTTTATTAATAATTCCTTTGTTGTGGGGATTTCGTTTACTCTCCAATATCATGCATAAACTATTCTGGCCTCTGTTGTCAGGTGGTTAAAAAGAATATCTTTTTTCTAGTTTTATATCTATAATACCTAATATAAAGTATTCTAGCTTGAAGCAATGTTTAAATCTTTATTCCTAAAAACAGTCACATGAACTATTAAGGGGCTATTAACTCACCATGTATGCTACAATGAAGCCCCAGCAAACAGGCACACTGCAGTCCAAAGGTATTAGTGAATTGCCTCCTTTGTATGATATTGTCACAGGCTGCATTTCCAATCACAGCATAATCCTATCATGTGTTAATGCTTAACATTCCAGCTCGTTAAGACCAAAAAAAACCTTGAGTAAAATTATATGGCCACTGGCAGACATTCCAGCAAGGTATAGCAAAAGGAAATGATATAAGAACAAGGCTTTCACCAGCTCTGTTGAAAGTCCAGTTGCTTCCCTCCAGCTTTCCTCCACATCCTTTTCTATCTGCTGTGTTGAGTATTTTTAGATGGTAAACCTGCCAGCAGGGGCTATGATTTGACTGTATGCCACACTGGAAGCCTTTTCAACAGAAATAAAGATTTAAACATTGCTTCAAGTAAGTTATAAAGTTAGAGCATTTTCCAATACTTGCTATGCTTTTTCTTTAACGTGGCAATTAAAATCAAACACTGTGAATGGCAAAGAAATAGGTTTTGAGGTAAATAAGCTTATCAAAAACACACATTCACCTTACATTTCTGCAGCCAGTCAGACACAGAGAAAATGTGGATAAGAACTGAACTGGATATATAATAAAGGAGTTGTGCAACTACTAAGCTAGACTGAAACACAGTCAAGGAAAGACACGCCACTTCAAACCTGCCAGAATGAAATAGGCAGAGCTAATCAGTCCTGCAATCTATTCACCACGTGCCAAGCTACATTCTAGAGGTCCAGAAAACAGTCAGCCATAGCAGAGCACCTGATGAACCAATCTGGACACAGCATATTATCTGAGAACACAGAAATACTGGACCACTCTAACAACCACCATATCAGACTACACAGAGAAGCCGTTGAAATCCACAAGAATGTGGACAATTTCAACAGAAAGGAGGAAACCATGAAAATGAACAAAATCTGGCTACCAGTATTAAAACACTCTAAAATTAAAACAGCAAAACGGCAGAGGGAAAACAATCAGGGACATCTAATCACCTCTCAACAAAAGATTGCTCCAGGCAATGCTAATCAAGGTGGTCAGTTGAAACATTCACATCTAGCTCCAGCAGAAAAGAGTTCTTTGCCCCACCCTGGTCTTTCCACAGATATATAAACCCATTTTTCTAGTTCCAACAGACCTCAATGCCTCTGAGGATGCTTGCCATAGATGCAGACAAAACGTCAGGAGAGAATGCCTCTAGAACATGGCCATATAGCCCGAAAAAACCTAAAACAGTCCAGAAAACAGCCTGAAATGTGTGCAGAAAACCCCAGCAAGCAAAGATGGGGAGCCTGAATTTGTTTCCTGACTGGTCATAGAATCAAAGAGTTGGAAGAGACCTCGTGGGCCATCCAGTCTAACCCCCCGCCAAGAAGCAGGAATATTGCATTCAAATCACCCCTGACAGATGGCCATCCAGCCTCTGTTTAAAAGCTTCCAAAGAAGGAGCCTCCACCACACTTCGGGGCAGAGAGTTCCACTGCTGAACGGCTCTCACAGTCAGGAAGTTCTTCCTCATGTTCAGATGGAATCTCCTCTCTTGTAGTTTGAAGCCATTGTTCCGCGTCCTAGTCTCCAGGGAAGCAGGAAACAAGCTTACTCCCTCCTCCCTGTGGCTTCCTCTCACATATTTATACATGGCTATCATATCTCCTCTCAGCCTTCTCTTCTTCAGGCTAAACATGCCCAGCTCCTTAAGCCACTCCTCACAGGGCTTGTTTTCCAGACACTTGATCATTTTTGTTGCCCTCCTCTGGACACATTCCAGCTTGTCAATTCCAGATCTTGAATTGTGGTGCCCAGAATTGGACACAATATTCCAGGTGTGGTCTAACCAAAGCAGAATAGAGGGGTAACATGACTTCTCTAGATCTAGACACTATGCTCCTATTGATGCAGGCCAAAATCCCATTGGCTTTTTTTGCCGCCACATCACACTGTTGGCTCATGTTTAACTTGTCCACGAGGACTCCAAGATCTTTTTCAGACGTACTGCTCTCAAGCCAGGCGTCCCCCATTCTGTATCTTTGCATTTAGTTTTTTCTGCCTAAGTGGAGTATCTTTTATTTGTCCCTGTTGAAGTTCATTTTGTTAGTTTTGGCCCATCTCTCTAATCTGTCAAGATCGTTTTGAATTCTGCTCCTGTCCTCTGGGGTATGCAATCCCTCCCAATTTGGTGTCATCTGCAAACTTGATGATCATGCCTTCTAACCCTTCATCTAAGTCATTAATAAAGATGTTGAACAGGACCGGGCCCAGGGCGGAACCCTGCGGCACTCCGCTTGTCACTTCTTTCCAAGATGAAGAGGAAGCATTAGTGAGCACCCTCTGGGTTCGTCCATTTAACCAATTACAGATCCTTCTTACGGTAGTTTTGCCTAGCCCACATTGGACTAGTTTGTTTGCTAGAAGGTCGTGGGGGACCTTGTCGAAGGCCTTACTGAAATCCAGGTACACTACATCCATGGCATTTCCCACATCTACCCAACTTGTAACTCTATTGAAAAAAGAGATCAGATTAGTCTGGCATGGTCAGATGGATATTCTTGTTTCGTATATTTTTGGCCAGGGCCCTGGACAAAAACTGAACAGAGCCCAACTTGGAGTCAGTTAGAAAGTAAGAAAATATTGCTATGCAGATCATATTTGAGTTCTGTGTCAGAAAAAAACGAATTAAACAAATAATATTTAACTTATTTGGGCAGATATATGTCTTCTCGTGTCATCTCATGTCATATTGCTATAACCATTTATCTTTTAGGAAACAAAGAGCTTGATTCAAGATTCTCCCGAAGAAGCTTGAAGTTTAAATTCTCTAGCATGTTAAATTTGGAATTTTCTCTTTACTTGGAGTGATTATACAGGTTTAAGCTCAGGGCCAATCTACCCAGTCCAAAAATACTAACATGGTCAAGAAGTTGCTCCTGAGCATCCATATGACACTCAGGGCCTTTCAGCCTCCAATAGAGGATAAAGCTGGTTAATGCAGTTTCACCTCATATTAGAAAAATCATGCAATGCTCTGGAACTTCCTCAAACCCCAGAGAAGCCCTGCAGACAAAACTGTAATTCAATGGGAGGAAATAAAAGATAAATGCGGGATCAGAAATTGGTTACAATGGGGAGGGCTGTTTAAAAAGCTAACAGAATTGAAGACTAAGGAAACCTCAGAAACAAATCTTGACAAAATAATAAAATGGAAAGTTGAGAAGGATAAAGGAATAATGGGATTTATATATAAAATAATCACCAAAATACAATATAACACAAAACCTACCCTAATAGAAGTCTGGAAGGAGGAATTAAGTTGCAGTGAGAGAGAAATAGACAATTGGATGAATTCAATCAATAAAATAAAACATCTAAAGATTAAATAAATGCAACAGAATATACTGACAAAATTGCACAGAACTCCCATGCAATTGGTGCATATTACGAAAACGTACCCAAAATTATGTTGGCACAACTGCGGAAAAATAGGAACATACACCCACATGTGAGGGTAATGCGAAAAAATCCAAAAGTTCCATGAAATAATCAGGAAGGAAATGGAGGAGCTATTAGGAATAAATATAGAATGGAACAAGACTCAATTTTTCACACAGAAATTGGAAAGTAAAGGGGAATATAAAGAAAGTGAGGAAATAATAAAACACATGATGGAGGCAATCAAAGCCTCAGTGGCCCTAGGCTGGAAGGACCACAAGAAACGGGATATAAAAACTTGGTATAAATATCTAGCCAATTACCTTCTCCAAGATTATATTAGCGAAAGGAAAAGTTACTATACGACGGGCCAAAGCAGAAGGACATGGGAAGCAAAATGGAAGGGCCTCATGTACAGAATAATGGGGGAAAGACAAATATACGATGTTAAATAAGACTATTCACATGATTGAACAATTGTAATAAACACAGCAAAAGTACTTAACTGTTCCTGGGCGGGGGGGAGGGGAAGGTGTGGTGGTGGTAGGGTGGGGGAAAATACTGGTATTTTGAATGTTAATTTCAAAGATTGGATGTTTCTATGTATTATACAATAAAAAATACTTTTAAAAAGCACAACATTTTCATAATAATTGGCCAGAAAAACCATGGAAGTGTGAGTGTCCTTTTCCTGGAAAATCTAAAGACTGCTCACAAGGTGCTCTTCAATGATTCACCTGAAATTTGCTGGGATTCTTTTGAAAGGGCAACTACACCCTCCAATTTTGTTCAATTCTGCTAAAAAAGAAAAAAATGCTCCCTTAAAAATAAAGAAAAAAAACCATCAGAATCAAAGTTGAGATGTACAGCATAACACAGGCTGAACCTAATAGTCTGAAATCTGGCAGGTGTAGCTCTCTTAAAATGTATTAAAATGTCTTCCAGATGTAATATGCAGGGGAAACCATAACCATTTATCACTTTCCAATAATAACAACTCAATAATAACTCAATGAGAAGACTAATCCCCCCACAAAACATTAGAATGCTAGCTGCATTCTGGCTTTAGAATGAAACTGACACAAATCTGCTAGCAAGTGGTTATAAAGTTTAATGAGCCATAAAACTTTGAATTTTTGAATTGCTGCACAGAACTTCACCAGGATTTGATTCTTAAACAAGCTCAGTAAACCTAAGTTAAGTAGATCAGTCATTTTCACATTAATTTTGTTGGAAATCTATGGTTTTTCTGAAAATTATGAAGAAAATGGGTCAATGTGTCTGTTTACAGCATCATTTAATATGTTGTACCATTAGTTTGAAATTCAGCACATTGGCAAACTTCATTAAGGAGACCATAGATGTCAGATTCTATAATTAATAGAATTTTCAGGCTTTTGGCAACTCAGCTAAAGAAAAACAGCTATACCACTTAAGAAGAGGAAAAAGAACCAGGTATAAATGAAATATATGCATATACTAGTTTAAATTACAATGAACATAGAACAGGATTAAAACTACAACATAAAACAACTAGCAGGGACAAAAATTGAGGGTGACACATCCTATACATCTATGTTATAAAAAAAAATCATATGACAAACTGACAGAACACACAGCAACAATAAAGCAATTTGGAAAGTTACAGGAAGCTTCAGTCTATAGTGTCCTGAATCGAAAACAAAGGATTGGGGGGGGGGGGGGGGGAGAAAAAAAGAGTATGTCAAGAACACAGGAGGAATAGATTGGAAAGTACTAAACTGCACACAAGAACAGACATGGTTGCTATTTCATGAGGAATACTTTGCAAAAAGGAGTTGTAATACAAGTGTTTGTAAAACTTATAGTTCCTCATTTAAATTAGACAACCCGGTGATTAAAAGATAGATGTGTTGATCGCTCAGCTCTCTGCCTCAATTTTTTCCATGGTATTTTCCAGGAAACAAAACCAAAAAGAAACACTGTTTTCTGCCTAAAATGCATTTACCTCTCAGAATCTTTCTAAATTGCACACAAAATCTCCAAAAATTACACACACAAAGCTTCATAGAATCATAGAGTTGGAAGAGACCTCATGGGCCATCCAGTCCAACCCCCTGCCAAGAAGCAGGAATGTTGCATTCAAAGCACCCCTGACAGATAGCCACCAGCCTCTGTTTAAAATATTATGAAATAAGTTTCATAACATATAAGAAAGCTTCAAAATATTACACAAAAAGTACCTCACCTCAGAGACTTCAAATCAGCCGAATCTGACTGGCATTTGGACCAAGCAAACTACTCTGGAAACAGAACTATCGAAGACAAGATATACTAAGATATATGCAATATTAACAGCCAAACTAATAACACCCTTTAGAATTAGAACATCATCTGAGAGACAACTGTTTGTAAAGTTCATGTTTGCAAGAGCTAGACAAAAGTATTAAAAGTGTTTTCTCTTCTAACTGTTTTTATGGAGAGATTTGCAGCTTTCATATTACTGATAATAGCCTGGGGGCAGGAGAGCAAATCCCACATACAGTATAAATCTGCCACCAGAATTGATCTGTATAACACCTTTCCAACCATCAAACTGTTATTAACCACAGGCATTCAATCTGTTCTTCCGATCCCTGATTCTGCTCTCTTATCCAGCAGATGGATTCATTTTGTCCTTTCACAAAACTGCTGTATAATTCCACACAAATAAAAAAGTCTTAGACTAATCAGGTTTTTATAAATCTACTATGCACTCTCAACATCAAGAAATAGAACAAGGTGGATTTGACAGAGAACAGGTGCATTACACAGTTTCCATCCAATTCATTGAAATACCATGTCCTAGAGCTTTGAGACTTCATCTGATCTGAAATAAGTTTCATAACATATAAGAAAGCTGAGAAAAAGTAAAGATGAGATATAAGGCTGTATACAATATGCGCAGCTAAAACTCTTTTGAAATATTCATTGCAGCCTTGCTGACAAGAGTCATGCTGCTGTCCAATTTGGAGAGCACTTTCTATCACAGCTGCGGTCAGTTAACATTTTAGTTGTGTAAGCTTATCACTTCTGTGTTAATATCCTCCATGATGCTCTGACCTATTAACACCTATCTATATTAACATGCACAGACTCAGCCATGCATATGTTATTTAACAGAAATGACAGATGAGTCCTGGGGCAAATACCTATTCTACAGCAGCTGCCATCTTTACTGTGTTGTATTTAGGAATGTTTTTTTTTCAGTTTAGGTGTTGCCACAAAGAAAAAAAAGATTGTTACATTGTAAACTTCAACATTCAATAAATTATAGGAATGATTAGTAACCTGAACACGTTTTAATCAACTCATTTTTCCAATACTCCTCTAATACAGCCCTAATATACCTCAAATACAGCCCCAATACACCCCAAATACAGTCCTAGTATACCCCCAATACACCTCTATTACACCAGACTACACCCTGAATACAGCTTTACTACACCACTAATATACCCCAAACACACCACTAATACAACAGAAGAGGTACCCTGGCTTTTGAAGGATACATGAAGCAGCATCTAATGAAGGGGCCCTCAGCAGACAATGACCTTCTTTCCTTAAAACATGGGCATGTTCACAGGAAAATGCTTGATGGCCCATAGATAGCAAGGCATCAAGATGTTTAGATCTCTAAACTTTAAAACCAGTGTTAAAATTAGGCCATCAGTGCAGAATTTTGAGCAACTCAATCTTGAAAACAATGCAGCTTCAAAGTGTCATGTTGAAGCAACTAAAGATCCTGGATATTCTTCTAGGACAGTGTTTCTCAACTGTGAGGGGTTGTGAGATGGATCACCTAAGACAGTATTTTCTATTGGTTATGGGGGTTTTGTGTGGCCCAATTCTATCATTGGTGGGGTTCAGAATCAGAGTTGGACGAGACCTCATGGGCCATCCAGTCCAACCCCCTTCCAAGAAGCAGGAAAATCGCATTCAAAGCACGCCTGACAGAGGGATACCCAGCTTCTATTTAAAAGCCTTCAAAGAAGGAGCCTCCACCACACCCTGGGGCAGAGAGTTTCACTGTTGAACAGCTCTTACAATTAGGAAGTTCTTCCTAATGTTCAGGTGGAATTTCCTTTCCTGTAGTTTGAAGCCATCGTTCCAAATCCTAGTCTCCAGGGCAGCAACTCTTTAAGCCACACCTCATAGGGCTTGTTCTCCATGCCCTTGATCATTTTAGTCACATTCCAGCTTGTCAATATCTGTCTTCAATTGTGGTGCCCAAAATTGAACACATTTGGTGGTCTAACCACCAAATGTGGTCTAACCAAGGTAGAATTGAGGGGCAGCATGACCTCCTCTAGACACTATGCTCCTATTGATGCAGGCCAAAATACCATTAGCTTTTTTTGCTGCCGCATCACATTGTTGGCTCATGTTTAACTTGTTGTCCACGAGGACCCCAAGTGTACTGCTCTCGATCCATGCGTCCCCCATTCTGTATCTTTGCATTTCATTTTTTCTGCCTAAGTGGAATATCTTGCATTTGTCACTGTTGAACTTCATTTTGTTAGTTTTGGCCCATCTCTCTAATCTGTTAAGATCTTTTTGAATCCTGCTCCTGTCTTCTGGAGTATTAGCTATCCTTCCCAATTTGGTATCATCTGCAAACTTGATGATCATGCCTTCTCACCCTTTATCTAAGTCATTAATAAAGATGTTGAACAGGACGGAACCCTGTGGCACTCCAATCATCACTTCTTTACAGGATAAAGAGGAAGCATTGGTGAACACCCTCTGTGTTTGTCCACTTAATCATTTACAGATCCACCTAACCGTAGTTTTGCCTAGCCCACATTGGCCTAGTTTGTTTGCCAGAAACTTCTGCTAGTTCCTTCAATACTCTACAGACCCCCAAGCCAGGAGGAAGATCTTGATGAAGTCTTCTGCCAACAGTTGACCAAACAGGCACAGAAAAGAGATGTAGTAGTCATGGGCGATTTCAACTATCCCGATATTTGCTGGAAAACAAACTCGGCCAAGAGTACAAGGTCCAACAAATTCCTCGCTTGCCTTGCAGACAATTTCATGGTCCAGAAGGTAGAAGAGGCAACAAGGGGATTGGCTACTCTTGATCTCATCCTAACAAATGCGGAGGACCTGATCGATGCGGTCGAAGTGGTAGGATCCTTAGGGGCAAGTGACCATGTGCTCCTGCAATTTGAGGTACAAAGGAAGGCCGAAACTAAGACAAGTCAAACCCGCATTTTGGACTTTAGGAGAGCTGATTTCCAAAAAATGAAGGAAACGCTGAGCAGCATTCCGTGGACACAGATACTAAAAGACAAGGGAGCTACGGATGGATGGGAACTTCTCAAGAGTGAAATACTCAAGGCGCAATTGCAAACCGTGCCAACAAAGAGAAAAAATAGGACAAGTGCAAAGAAGCCAGAATGGATGTCCAAAGAACTTCTAACTGTGCTAAGACACAAAAGAGACATGCACAAGAAGTGGAAAAAGGGAGAAATCACCAAAGAAGAATTCAAACAAATAGCCAACACCTGTAGGGAAAAGGTCCGCAAAGCTAAAGCAAAAAACGAGCTCAGACTTGCCAGGGACATTAAAAACAATAAAAAGGGCTTCTATTTTTATGTCAGTAGAAAAAGGAAAAACAAGGAGGCGATAGGACCTCTTCGAGGAGAAGATGGGGCAATGCTGACAGGGGATAGGGAAAAGGCAGAACTACTTAATGCCTTCTTTGCCTCAGTCTTCTCACAAAAAGAGAGTCTTCAACCTCAGCAAGATGGAGTGGATGAGGGATTGGAGGACATCCAACCCCAAATTGGGAAAGAAGTCGTCCAGGAATACCTGGCCGCTCGTAATGAGTTCAAGTCCCCAGGACCAGATCAACTACACCCAAGAGTATTGAAGGAACTAGCGGAAGTCATTTCGGAACCATTGGCAACCATCTTTGAGAGTTCTTGGAGAACGGGAGAAGTTCCAGCAGATTGGAGGAGGGCCAATGTGGTCCCAATCTTCAAGAAGGGAAAAAAGGACGACCCAAACAACTACCGTCCGGTCAGCCTCACGTCGATACCGGGCAAGATTCTGGAAAAGATTGTTAAGGAAGTGGTCTGCAAACACTTAGAAAAAAATGCAGTCATCGCTAATAGTCAACATGGATTTATCAAAAACAAGTCATGCCAGACTAATCTGATCTCTTTCTTCGATAGAGCTACAAGCTGGGTAGATGCGGGGAATGCCGTGGATGTAGCGTACCTGGATTTCAGTAAGGCCTTCGACAAGGTCCCCCATGACCTTCTGGCAAGGAAACTAGTCCAATGTGGGCTAGGCAAAACTACGGTGAGGTGGATCTGTAATTGGTTAAGTGGACGAACACAGAGAGTGCTCACTAATGCTTCCTCTTCATCTTGGAAAGAAGTGACGAGCGGAGTGCCGCAAGGTTCCGTCCTGGGCCCGGTCCTGTTCAACATCTTTATTAATGACTTAGATGAAGGGCTAGAAGGCATGATCATCAAGTTTGCAGACGACACCAAATTGGGAGGGATAGCCAATAGTCCAGAGGACAGGAGCAGAATTCAAAACGATCTTGACAGATTAGAGAGATGGGCCAAAACTAACAAAATGAAGTTCAACAGTGACAAATGCAAGATACTCCACTTTGGCAGAAAAAATGAGATGCAAAGATACAGAATGGGGGACGCCTGGCTCGAGAGCAGTACGTGTGAAAAAGATCTTGGAGTCCTCGTGGACAACAAGTTAAACATGAGCCAACAATGTGATGTGGCGGCAAAAAAAGCCAATGGGATTTTGGCCTGCATCAATAGGAGCATACTGTCTAGACCTAAGGAAGTAATGCTACCCCTCTATTCTGCTTTGGTTAGACCACATCTGGAATATTGTGTCCAATTCTGGGCACCACAATTCAAGAGAGATATTGACAAGCTGGAAAGTGTCCAGAGGAGGGCGACTAAAATGATCAAGGGTCTGGAGAACAAGCCCTATGAGGAGCGGCTTAGGGAACTGGGCATGTTTAGCCTGAAGAAGAGAAGGCTGAGAGGAGATATGATAGCCATGTATAAATATGTGAGAGGAAGCCACAGGGAGGAGGGAGCTAGCTTGTTTTCTGCTTCCTTGGAGACTAGGACACGGAACAATGGCTTCAAACTACAAGAAAGGAGATTCCATCTGAACATTAGGAAGAACTTCCTGACTGTGAGAGCCGTTCAGCAGTGGAACTCTCTGCCCCGGAGTGTGGTGGAGGCTCCTTCCTTGGAAGCTTTTAAGCAGAGGCTGGATGGCCATCTGTCAGGGGTGATTTGAATGCAATATTCCTGCTTCTTGGCGGGGGGTTGGACTGGATGGCCCATGGAGTCTCTTCCAACTCTTTGATTCTATGATTCTATGATTCTTGGGTGTAGCTGATCTGGCCCTGGGATCTTGGACTCCTTTAGAGCAGCCAGGTATTCCTGGATGACTTGTTTCCTAATTTGGGGTTGGATGTCGTCTAATCCCTCATCCACTTCATCTTGCTGAGGTTGAAGATGACTTTCTTTTTGTGAGAAGACCGAGGCAAAGGAGGCATTATGGAGTTCTGTTTAAAGTGTGCCTAATGAGGTTTGCGAGTCTGTGAGCAAAAAGGTGCTTTCCTACTTGTGTGAGATGAACTTCATCCCTTGCCAGTAGGCCATCCTCCTAGAAAAGCAGGCCATGATCGAACGCCAAAGCGTTCCTCCTGACACCATTTTCTAAGCCAATTATTGACCTGTACTATTTTTCTGGCCCTTGTAGGGCCATGTCTTACAACTGGGAGAAGGGATGAAAAGACCACCTGTACATTACATTGTTTTAGCTTTGTCCCGGGGGCTCGAAAATCATTTATGATCTTCTGAAAAGTATGTCTACCAGTATCATTGGTTCCTACATGAATCAGCATGAGGGGGGGGGGGACGGACGGTGATGGGGCTTGAGGAGCCTGGTGAGCCTGTGAGTGATATGGTGTATTTTTGCCCCCGGGAGGCAGCATATTTCTCGAGCCATCCCATCTGGTCTCGAAATAATGGCTTCCGTTCCTCTAAGGAGGAATGCTGTTTGATTGTAAGTCAACTATAAATCCCAGCAAGTACAACTCCCAAATGTTAAGGTCTGTTCTCCCCAAACTCCACCAGTGTTCACATTTGGGCATATTGAGTATTCGTGCCAAGATTGGTCAAGATCAATTATTGTTTGAGTCCACAGTGCTCTACAGATATAGGTGAACTACAATTCCAAAACTCAAGGCCACTGCCCACCAAACCCTTCCAGTATTTTCTGTTGGTCATGGGAGTTCTGTGTGCCAAATTTGGTTCAATTCCATCGTTGGTGAAGTTCAGAATGCTCTTTGATTGTAGCTTAACTATAAATCCCAGCAACTACAACTCCCAAATGGCAAAAACAATCCCCAGCCCCACCAGTATTCAAATTTGGTCGTATCGGGTATTTGCCCCAAATTTGGTCCAGTGAATAAAAATACATCCTACATAACAGATATTTACATTACAATTCAGAACAGTAAAATTACAGTTATGAAGTAACAACGAAAATAATTTTATGGTTGGGGGTCACCACTACATGCAGAATTGTATTAAGGGGTCATGGCGTTAGGAAGGTTGAAAAACACTGTCTTAAATGGTTGGGAAACAGAGAGAAGGACCTCAAATATTGCTACAACTGACACACAAAGCAAGGCTGCGCTGATGTGGTAGTAGTAATCTTTTGTGAGTAGTCAGTCTCTCCCCTTCCAACATCTCTTGTTGCCACGTGGTTTCAAGGCAACGGTATAGTAATAGTGAGGCCACGGACCACATTTTCGTTCTTGGGAACCACTGCTATAGATAAACTCACACTTTGTGTCATGGTTGACTCTTGGAAGGCCATGCTAGATAATTACTTTATTTTTATAATTACTGAAATATGATCTCACAGCAACCAGGGTGACAAACCGATATGCTGTAATTTTGGGAAATGGGCTATTGGAAATAATTTTGAAATCAGAGGTATTGTACCTCTCTTTCCCCACCTACAACCCAAAGTATCTGAAATGAACTTTTATTAACAGCCTTATCCTTTAGAGCAGTGGTTCTCAACCTGTGGGTCCCCAGATGTTTAGGCCTTCAACTCCCAGAAATCTGAACAGCTGATAAACTGGCTGAGATTTCTGGGAGTTCTAGGCCAAAACATCTGGGGACCCACAGGTTGAGAACCATTGCTTTAGAGGATCTTAATGCACGAATCATAGCAGATTCATAAAATATGTTACACATACAGAATTTTCCAAATACATCCCATTCAAAATGTTGTACATTTCATAAAAATGTACAACAATGTGTAATTAACATTAATACCAGGCTTAAAATCACACACAGAGACAAATTAACCATAAAAAGGAAAACAATTTAAAACTGAAAAACAACAAAAAGAACACACAGTAATTGCCCTTTTAGCCTTTCCCCCTTGATAGCCAATCAATAATACTTTATTTATTCAAATCAAATGCTCATCCTTTTTTGCTAAATTACCTTGCCAAAATTAGGGTGTGTGTTACGTTCACATAATATGATTATCTTAGAGCAGAGCTAAAGCAAAAAGAGAAGCTGCTTCAGGGGCTGCACCTGGAACTCCAATTTGAGGGATGTTATATCTAATTTAATTGTCAAGGCTCAATGATATGTAATCCTAAATTCTAACTCTGCCCCAGATACTGTTGAAATTTGCCATATCTTTTTCTACCCATTACCCAGGTCACTTTCTTCTATTAGGTCCTGGAAATGTACAGCCATAGACTCTACCTATTTCCCGGGCCCTCTAAAATTGCACTAGCCCGGCCCGGCCTTTGAAACTGCCTTGAACAGGCAGGAGTATTTTAAATATATGTGCTATTGTGGTTTTTAATGCTTATATTGTCTTGTTAATTTTATGTTTATGCTGTTTTCTTTGTATGTATTGATTATGTTACTTAGAAACCGCTCTGAGTCCCCTTGGGGAGATAGAGCGGTATATAAATAAAGTTTTGTTGTTGTTGATTTGTAGTTTGGTGAGGCATCAGAGAAGGCTCAAGATTTTGAAAACTATAGCTCCCAGGATTCCATAGCATTGAGCCAGGGCAGTTAAAGTAGATTTGTTCTATAGCATAGATGCATCCCACCAGTTTTCCTTTCAACTTCTGGAAGCTTTGGTGTTCTAACACTTGTTTTAAAAGAAGGAATTCTTAGTCACTCTAATGTACACCTTTTTTGGCCAAATTACAAAGACTGTACTTTTTTGCTGCTGTGCATTACATTCAACAGTAAATACTTTTTTTGGTTTCAGGGTTTTGAAAATTGAGGTGTGTAAAGAACCTCCGCCACTGGTAATGAAGCTGCCACCCAATTGTAGAGAGACGCTACCAACTAGTGAGGAAGCGCCTAGGTTTAGGAGAGAGGAGCCACTGATTTGTAAAAGGCTCTGGTATTAAAGGCTCTGTTTGTGTTGTGAGGTAATTTTGGTAGAGTGGGTGCACAGAACGTAAAATTAATGGAGATGAGGCAGTTTTAAAAACCAAAGAGAACAAGTTTATTTTTAAACAAAGCGTATGGTTGCAGTATGAAGATGTTAAGCTTGGCAAATACTTGATGGTTACATGTAACTTGGTTGCGATACAATTCAGATTTTCGATGTTACAACTTATGAACTCTTGCTGTGGTGAAGCGCTTTATTAACCAGTGTTCCCTGCAATGAATAGTCTTTCTGTTTGATCTATACTTGATCAAATCACAGATCTCCAGTCTTCCTCCGACTAGCGATCCTAACAAGCCTCTGTTAGTTCTTTCTAACTAAAGCAACTAACAAGGTTTTCCCCTTCAGCTTCCTAGATGAAGAAATCTCTACTATTCACAAACACTAAAACCTGACTCTTCACTTCTTCACTCCTCAGAGTCTAAAAACTGACTCTGCTGCTCTCTCAGAGTCTCCCCCCTGACTGACTCTAACTGTCACTTTTTTTAAAACCTTTCCTCTCTAAGCTCCTCCCACCTCCTCTTCTGCCTCGTTTCCATGGTAACACATTTCTCACAGCTAGGCCGCTCCAGCCTTAGGGCAACCAATGCAAACATAAATACAGTTATAAGCATATTATTATAAACACTTCTGTACAAGGTGTGCATTAGATTAGATGACAATTAGACTTGAGTAAATACGAGTATTAACTAAATTTTGCTCTATATTGTTTTACTTACAATGCCATAATAAGTAATCATTTTGATTGGTTTCAATATTTTATCTAAAAACGAGATAGCTTGAGGTCATCCTCTCTCTAACTTTACTAATAAAGTCCAACTATATCCCCTCTCAAAAACAAAGTTAGCAAAGTGAAAGGTCTGGTGGGTTCTACCACACTTTTTTTCTGGTGGAAGACAGAATTTCTGTCCTCTGAGACCAGCGTAGTTAACTATATAAGGATCATCTCCTGAAAGCTGCATGCCATTTGATAAACTGCCCACAGAACTAAGGTCATAAAGATGGTGTGAAATCGTTTCTACAGCAGTGGAGGAGCTACCCATATCAATAAAGTAATAGATCTTAAAGGTATTCAATATATACATCCATTTAATATAATAATAATAATAATAATAATAATAATAATAATACTTTATTTGTATCCCACTCCATCTTCCCAAGGGGACTCAGAGTAGCTCACAACCATGTAATTATAAAAATCATCTTGACAACAACACACATAAATATATCCAATTTAAATTAAATCAACAACAGGTAAAACAATATAAACTACTCATCTGTAATCATCTGGGAATTAGGACATGGATTTTAAGAGGATACATGGTTTAGTTTCTGTAGAACAGTCAAGAAAAACTTTTAAGAATAGGCAATCTGGATAACACAAAGCTGAAAAAGAGAGCTAACCCCATGGAAAGCAGAATCAAGACTGCAATTAGTTTTGATGCTTGGCCAAACAAACAAGATGAAAATCAGTAAGATAAATGTAGAACTACATATTGCTGCCCCCTCTTTTTCCAAATCAAAGGAACAAATACAGGTTGGGATGGGACTGGTTTTGCACACTACAACTAGTGGATCATAAACAGAATGTGAG
The DNA here is from genome assembly GCF_037176765.1 of Anolis sagrei. Taxonomy (NCBI): domain Eukaryota; kingdom Metazoa; phylum Chordata; class Lepidosauria; order Squamata; family Anolidae; genus Anolis; species Anolis sagrei. The sequence goes on from NC_090026.1 coordinate 58,999,200, forward strand.
TCAGTACTGTGCTACACCTGCTGAAAAGGACAACACAATCTTTGATTGCATAATCAGTGATAGGATACACATCAAAGGATGATATACATCATTCTCTTCTTCACTAGTCATAATATCAGAATACCATATCCAATTCTGGAATCAGCTTTTAAGGAAATGGTAATTGAGGCTAATCAATGACTATGGATAATGGGTGGCTCTGGCTGGTTGTCCAGGGGTGAGTGTTCTGGAAACCAAATACTTATTTCTGAAGAAGATAATATTAAAAAGAAATGAAAGATCAAAATTTGCCTCCAACCTATCTCCTAGAAAACCTGTCATTCTACTCCCTTCTTCCTAATCTCCCACTCACTAAATTTTGTTAAACAGAAAAGACACACGAAATACACAAATTCACTGGATAAAATAAGTTGAAAATCCAAACTGCACATATATATCTACTAAGGTACAAGGCAAAAAATAACCCCAGAAAACTCTAGAGAGAGAAAAGACAATAGCTATCATACCGATGGGAGTCATTCAGATGTTATACTCATACAAATATGTCATTACTCCTTTCATCTCAGAACTGACAGACCCTGATTCATAGTGATCTTCCCTATACTGCTAAGTTTTAGATAAACCCATTGAGCCATTTTAATATGAACACAAAAGCTACTGTTTCTCTTCACTACTCCAATTTCTGGTTATAAAGATGGAGCATGATTCATCCAACTCAGTCACTAATTCTGACAAGTCATATTGCAGTTACAGGGAAATGACACTGTGAGCCTTTATTAATTAAATTGTTTTAAGCAGGTTTAGCAAAATCTGGGAGGCTCTTAAAGAGCATTTTTTTACTTGTCATGCAGAAAAATGTAGGGCAACAAAGATATAGTAAATAATGATCACAATAAAAGGTACAAAGTAACAGACTGCTTATAATGCACATTTTATGGAACTGGTAAATGCATGTTTTTAAATATCTGGCAACATATTTTTAGAAGAAAGTCGAGAAAAAGAATAGGAATAACAACTTGTTTGTGAGAACCTGGAGGTTCATCCCAATCTGGCATCCAATCTTCTCCAAACCTCTAATGTCCCCTCTTTCAGAGAAGTTCTTTCCCTCACTACAGAAAAAGCAGGCCCCTGCCCTGCAAAAATGAAAGGAACTATGTTTGCATTTCTAAGTCCTTGGGGCTAAAGCGCAACGTTATTGATTCGTGCGAACAAAACACATTACAAATAGTAACAGAAACTATGATAGATGAGTTTCTGTATGTTGCCAATGCCTCCAGTGTTTCATATTCCCAACAGTTTCATGTTTGTTTACTCAATTGTACCCATGGTCCTTTAAATGTAAAGGAGGGAGGGAGTCAACCGTTCATATCTGAAATGCAAAGGTTTGCTGAACTCTATGGACAATGGCCCCACCTACATTTTTAATCATTTTTATTGCATACATTTTGGGTAGAAATACATAAAAGTTTGGGATTGAAACGATAATGGGGGAGCTTGCTGGGAAAAGGGATAAAGGAGGAGAACAAAACCAAACCAAAACAAAAATAAACCAACTCACAAACAAAAAGAAAAAAAGTAATTTATATGTATATATAAATACTAGCTGTGCCCTGCCACGTGTTGCTGTGGCCTTTTGTAAGAGTTTTGAAGTCTCTGCCTGGCCTCTCTTCCTTCCTTCCCTCGCTCTCTTTCCCTCTTTCTCTCTCTCTCTCTCTCTTTCTCTGGCATCCCTCCTTCCTCACCCTTCTTTATGCTTGTGTGTAAACTTCAGTATTTTGTGTTGGTCATGGGGGTTCAGTGTGGCATGTTTGCCCCAATTCTGTCATTGGTGGGGTTCAGGATGCTCTTTGAGTGTTGGTGAACTCTGAATCCCAGTGACTACAACTCCCAAATGTCAAGGTCTATTTCCCTCAAACTCCATCTGTGTTCATATTTGGACGTATTGAATGCTTATACCAAGTTTGGTCCGGATCCATCATTGTTGGAGTCCACAGTGCTGTCTGGATGTCGGTGAACTACAACTCCCATACTCAAGGTCATGGAGGAAAGGGGTGGGGGCGAAGGGAGGGGGCGTGTCTTTCCGGAGGGGGTGAGAGGAGGGAAGGAGTGAGTCACGGAGGGAAGGGGTGGGGCGAAGGGAGGGGGTGTGTCTTTCCGGAGGGGGTGGGAGGAGGGAAGGAGTAAGTCAGGGAGGGAAGGGGTGGGGCGAAGAGAGGGGGCGTGTCTTTCCGGAGGGGGAGGGAGGAGGGAAGGAGTGAGTCAGGGAGGGTAGGGGTGGGGGCGAAGGGAGGGGGCGACTTTGAAGACACGCCCTCTCCCTTCGCCCCACCCCTTCCCTCCGTGACTCACTCCTTCCCTCCTCCCTCCCTCTCCGGTTAGACACGCCCCCTCCCTTCGCCCCACCCCTTTCCTTCCAGGAGTGAATCACGGAGGAAAGGGGTGGGGCAAAGGGAGGGAGCGTGTCTTTCCGGAGGTGGTGGGAGGAGGGAAGGAGTAAGTCACGGAGTGAAGGGGTGGGGCGAAGGGAGGGGGTGTGTCTTTTCGGTGGGGATGCGGCGCTGCGAGGCTTGGAGTGTGCGAGGCTTGGAGGCAGCGTGGGAGGGGTAAGATGAATGAGGGGGTGGAGGGAAGGGGGCGGGGGGAAGTTGCGTTGTGTGTGTGTGTGTGTGTGGGCAGCGACGTGTTCGTGCTGGGCGGGGCAAGGGAGGGAGGGAAGAGCGGAGGGTGCGTTGGCCGTTTGGCCATGTGTGTGCGCGCGCTGGGGACTTTGCGCCAGTGCGCAAGCTCAGTTGTTTTGCCATTTTTTCTGTGTGTGGTTGTGTTGTTTTCAATTTTGAATGGATTAGTTTGTACCGAGTGGGTTGTCCTTGGGGCATGGCAATTTTGGTGCAGTTTCGTTGGGGGGTTGTGGAGTTTTGCTGTCCCGTTGAACCAACCTAACAGATTTATATATATATAGATATAAACACACACACATATATCTACACACACTCTTCCCCCCATCTTTTTCCTGTCAGATCTCTCTCCTAAGCTACTCTAACGGAACAGAGTGAGTAAGCTTCCTTTCCTGAAGGTATTCTTTGAATGGTGCCCAATCAGTCTTATGTCTCTCTTTCTGATCTTGCATTAAGAAGGTTAGGGAGTCCATATGCATGTAGTCCGAAAGTTTTATAATCAAAGATTCCACTGTTGGGATTTCTTTCAAACGCCATTTCTGGTCAAAAAGAGTTCTTGCTGCCGTAGTCAAATAAAAGTATATTTTGTCTTTGTTTCTTCCTATCTCAAAAACTGTCATGTTCAGTAGGTAATATTCGGGCCTTAAGTCAAACTTTAGTTTTAATATTTTTTGGGAGTGATTGAATTTTTGCTGTCTTTTATTGCTGTGAACCGCTGTGAGTCGCCTCCGGGCTGAGAACAGCGGTATAGAAGCAAAGTAAATAAATAATTGTGTATTTTTCCAGTATTTTTTAATTTCTTTGCAGGACCACCAGGATTCTGATTCTGATGTTTATAGAACCTTGCTAGTTGCTAGGGTGTTAGATGCCATTGAAAGAACATCTTATACCAATTTTATTTTATATTTATAGAATATTTTATTTTGGTATTCCTACATTCTCCCAATCATCTAATAAAATGGAGTGACCGATATCCTTTGCCCATTTAATCATATTTTCTTTGATTAGTTTGGTTTCTGTGTTCCACTCTAAAACTTGTTGATATAATATCCATATTATTTTTTCTCCCTTGTCATAATTATGTCCCATGTTGATTCTTGTGAAGTAAAATCATATTTCTTATCTTCCTTATAACTATTGTTATCTATTGTTATTTGTCTGTATTGATACCATGATAGGTTGCGACTAAAATGATCAAGGGTCTGGAGAACAAGCCCTATGAGGAGCGGCTTAAGGAGCTGGCTATGTTTAGCCTGAAGAAGAGAAGGTTGAGAGAAGATATGATAGCCATGTATAAATATGTGAGAGGAAGCCACAGGGAGGAGGGAGCAAGCTTGTTTTCTACTTCCCTGGAGACTAGGATGCGGAACCGCATTGAGTCGCCTGTTTGGGCTGAAAAATGCGGTATAGAAATAAAGCAAATAAATAAATAAATAAACAATGGCTTCAAACTACAAGAGAGGAGATTCCATCTGAACATGAGGAAGAACTTCCTGACTGTGAGAGCCGTTCAGCAGTGGAACTCTCTGCCCCGGAGTGTGGTGGAGGCTCCTTCTTTGGAAGCTTTTAAACAGAGGCTGGATGGCCATCTGTCAGGGGTGATTTGAATGCAATATTCCTGCTTCTTGGCAGGGGGTTGGACTGGATGGCCCATGAGGTCTCTTCCAACTGTTTGATTCTATGATTCTATGATTCCACACCTTATTTAATCTCCTTCAGCCTTTCCATTCTTTGCTTAATTTTCTGCCCTTACTTGGTCTTCTCCTGCCCTACTTCCGCCCTTCTCTCTTTTTCACACCTCCTCCTGTGATGTGGGTCCTCTTACCTTCATTACTTCCTCCTCAACATTTGAGACTTTCCCTTCCTTAAAGGGTCCTTCTGTAAGTAGCTCTTACACCTTACTTCTTTCTTTAGTTTCTTACTTCTATCTTGGTTTCTCCCTGCTTTTTGTTCTACTTTTGTTATCTCTCTCTTTGGTGTGCGTTGTCTCCTCCTTCCTTGGTTTCTTTCTCTTTATTCTTTCTTCTTTTTATTCTTCTCTCCTCCTCGGCAAGTTCTCCTTTCACTACTTCTTATGCTGCTGTGGCTTTTCTTCTCCCTGTTTCCTATCTCCTTCTTTAGTGGGGTTTCTTCTTACTTTCCTGTCTTTCCTCTTTTAGTTTAAAATGGAGGCGGTTGGCTTCTTTGGGGCTCTTTGAGCCCTTCTCCTCCCCTCTCAGTTGCTCCCTCTACAAGGGTGTGTGGACGGGTTTGTGGGCTTCCTTGAGGGAGGCCCGTTCTCCCACTGTCAGACATCCTCCTTTGGGGTTTGCACCCAGACTAACCTCTTAGTCAGACCGCCAGTCTGGGGAGTCCTGTATGGCTCCATCCCATTTTGGGGGGGTGGGGCCCCACCAAGCTTTGGAGATTCAGCAGTCTGTGGCTCCCACCATGTTGCCTCCACTCAGATGGGAAACACAACTATAGAGATATTGACCTCATGTCCTGTTTCTAATCTTCTCTAAAAAAAAATTCATTGTATGGACAGTGGGCTTATAGTTCAAGTTACTGAAGTATGATTGCAGGGGGGGGGGGGGAAGCTTCATATGAGGATAAAAGTAAAATCCAAGCCAGAGTTTACATTACTTTTACCTGAATAATTTTAAACTATTTTTGTCTCAGCAATATAAAAGCGATTGACCCCTATGGACACTATCCTTTTATTAAAATCCGGAAATGTGGTCTCTTTAGTAAGATTAGGAATGGAACATGCAGTTGGTAAAGATTTATCATCATCTCCCTAAGAAGAAGTTTACGGGCCAAATACAGTCCAACTATTTTACAGCAAAATGAACATATTAAACAGTACTGAAGACACACAAAGTGCAGGCTCCCACAACTACCCAGAGCACATTGATATTATATGAAAAAGCTGTAATTAAGAGTTTCTAAACACAGTTCTTATTTCCCCGAAAATCAAACAATTCACATCTCAACACAATCTTGCAGCTTTGCACTGTGTGCATCACCTCCCTGGGGGTGGGAATGCCCATTTTTATTCCTCTATGCAGTCTTTAATAAAATGTAGAAGAACCATTTGGGATACAACCTCCCAGATTCTTCTTAGTTTTTTTTAGTAGGCGGCAAATAAGGATTAAGAGAAAGATACACTTGTCAAAGTGACTCACTAAAGAGAAAAAGTAATTACATGTTTACATAAAGCCATGTCTGGATCCTAGGGCACATCTACTCTAATCACTTTGTACAAAGGGACAGCAAATTATCCCCTTGAATCTAAACAACACACAGAACTGATCCAGGTTAACACCATCAAACGTTGCTTAATGCAGCCTTGAATCACATTAACCAAAGTTGTGAATTTCTATGAATTCTCCTCCAGAATCTGGAGCAAACCATAACTTTGGGCCCATGTAAACAGTTGCAGTCGGTTCTAAGATGGAACTGGCTACAAATGTTTACATGCCCATCCTGTATGCCGCAGGACTGGGTAGCCCAGGGAAATGGAATGGTATCCACCGCTCCCCTCCTATTCTACTTGTTACAACAGCTAGTGGGTATGATGTGGGTAATGCCAGTTGCTCATCACCTGGAGTGATACAGATGTGATGGACAAGACAATCAGAAAAGGGAGGGGGAGGTGGGACAATTTCTCCTCTCCTCTCTTATGTGTCACTCTGGCACCCAAGTGCCAAATCAGATCTCACTCGCTGCCACCAATTATAAAGAATCTAGCAAATCGATCTCAATCGCTGGAGACCAAATTATAAAGATCTATTCAGATCACTAATCAATGCTGCCACCAATAGTTTCTCCGAAAGTTGCTTTTGTAATCTTCAAGCTTTGAGGCACACTTGAGTCAGGTTTTGATGAACAATAATCAACAAAGTTTATTATTTAGAACGGATACAAATGTGGTCAATATCTTGGCTGTTCCAGAAAGTTGTGTCTTAAAAGGGTGATGGTTACAAGAATTGTTCTGTCTTTGTTACTAAAGAGTTTCTTCTCTCCCTCCAAAACAAGAATCCCAAAAGGACTGTGTCTCTGCCAGAGATTCTTCAGTAGCCCAGATAAATCTAGCCTGATTCTATCTTGCTACTACCCAGCTATTCTCCTAATAGCTGTCAGTTTGCTTTAGCTGCCCTGCTGGCAAACTTCTGGCTAAGCCTTTGCCTTTTCTTCTAACCCTTAACACCACTCCACTCCTAAACACCCTTTCTCTTCAAACCCCAAACTCTAACAACTCTCTATAACTTAAAACGTTCCTTTTTTCCTCTCAGTTTCTGCTAAACTCCGCCCCATTTATTTTTCTCCAATCCAATCCTGGCCATTCCCTGCTGGCTTCTTGACTAGGCCACGCCCCCTGCTCTGAACTACACTAAAATGGCCGCCGAGGCTTCACCATGCCCACATCCTATCTGTATTAAGCTTTCAGGCTTCTCTAGGCCCTCCATCCTGGCTGCTAAACGGTAAGGGTTCTTTACACCCCCCTCCTATTCTACTTGTTACAACAGCTAGTGGGTATGATGTGGGTAATGCCAGTTGCTCATCACCTGGAGTGATACAGATGTGATGGACAAGACAGAAAAGGGAGTGGGAGGGGGGACAATTTCTCCTCTCCTCTCTTATGTGTCACTCTGGCACCCAAGTTTTGCTCACTGGTCGCTATGGTGAGGAGAATCGGTGGGGTTAGCAAGGGTGACTGTCAGGCATCAGGAAACCAAATTCAGCATTGCAGGATAGTCAGGACCTGCCTTTGCAGCGACTGTAGGGGTGGTTGTCAACTATTCCAGGGCCAATCCAGTGTTTTCCATGCTGTGTCAGCCACAGGATAAGTCATCAGTGTAGAACCAACCATAGTTACTGTCTATTTTCTTCCTTGATGGACCATTACAACAGCAGTTGTTGCCTTCAGGTAATTTTCCACTTATGGTGATTCTGAGGAAAATTATCATGGGGTTTTGTTGGTGGGATTTGTGTGTGTGTTTGTGGGAGGGGGGCTACCTTTGCCTTCTGCTGAGAATGAATGGCTCGGGAGATTTGAATCCTAGTCTCCAGAGTTACGTCCAATGCTCAAACCATTACACTGCACTGGCTCCCACCTAAAACAGTATTTGGCATTTATGGAATGTCCACACTGTTGCTACATACCAGATCTATTACTATTCATAACTTTATTTATATTCCACCTTTCCCCCAAGATTCAAGGTTGTTTACACAGTAAAATTCAAGGTGTTTACACCTTATTTTATTTTTCTGGTTATTTAATATTTAATGTTTATTTTACTTAAGTGATATTTGTCTTTACTATTCTAATGTAGCACAAATCCTATGTAAAATCATACTACGTATTTTTGACATTAATATTGAAATTTGAAATATATACAGAAAGTCTGGGAGCATGAGTTTTCAAGTATCTGCAGGACAGTGGCACCAGCAACAGCTTAAACAAAGAACTCTCTCTCCCCCTCCTGCTAACTTCCCTTAGCCTCTTTGTAACAATCCCCCAATGAAAGTGTCCTTTTCCCAACTCTTTCTTCTCTGAAGTGATGCATTGTGTCCTCTACTGACTCTAACTTTGCTCCAACTATGAACTTTCCCTCTCCCGAGTCGCGGAACCCCGCTGGCTCGGCCGGAACGCTCCAGCAGCATCCGGGAAGTCCGAAACTGCGTTCCTTTAAACTGGGGATACGGAGGCCTGCATGGTCTCGGTATCTGCAGGTTAACCGATCTGCTCCAAATCGGTGCCATCTTCTTCCCTGATTGATTATAAGACTGCCATCTTACTTTCTGCTGAACGGACCCCTACGCCCCTCAGTTCCATTCTTCCTGTCCAAAACCCCCATGTGGGAACCTAAGGCTTTTTCCATGGCCCCATGGTGCCACATGACAACGAAGTTTGTGTGCCCTTTCTTTCTTGTGCATGTCGCTTTGGAGTGCTGCCCCATGGTGCCTGCTGACCCCGGAAAGCCCCTCATGTGTCACCCCTGTGACCTAGGCAAGCATCAGGCTCATTTGATTATTTTTATGAATTGGACTCCTTTTTTATGAATGAACCTCCTGTTTTATGAATGAACTTCAGCTGCTCAGGGCTTGTATGGACTTTGTGTCATCGTGTATGGACTCTGAATGACCAAGATGGATCTTTCCTCGACCCTACATGTTCCCCCTTTCCCATATGAACTCTGTATACTCCCCATATTCCCAATTATTAAATGTATGTCTATATAAAATATTGAGCAAGGTGACCTCTTCATGAACTATGCCCAGCATCTCAGGACCCAGGTGTTGCAAGACTTCCTAGGTCATCATTCCTAAACAATGGACTTTGCCGAAACTCATCAGCATGGACAATAAGTAAATAGCCCCTTTTCCTTGGGCTTTGGAGGGTCTTTTTGACTAGAGCACTTAAGGTATGGAGCCCATGGACATGATAATCACTTGACACAAAGGACATCTCCCCAACTGAGAGGAAAAGGGGACTGTCGCTGCTTCTCCCCACAAAGCCATTCCCCCATCCCAGGAAAAGGCTCCAAAATCTTATCAAAAAGTTAATAGTGCCAGACTTTATGACAATGGGCTGACTCTTTAGGGCCAGACAATAGTCAGGATCGAGACTGGAAGGCTCAAAGCTATCGTTCCTGATTGCTTATCATCCAGGTCCGGGAAGGGCCATTCATAATCCCATCATTCAAGCATTTCTTCATCATTTCATCTACTGCCTGCCTCCCTCCAGCTGACTGGCTGAGTGGCTGAAGTGGGGCTTTCACTCTGATTGGAGGAGGCACATCCCCCCCTAGCCATTCCTCCCAGCTTGCTGACATCATGACTAATCACAGCAAAGCTGGCTCAGGGGCAGGCATGGGGAATTTGCATCTGACAGCTCTATATATTCTGTATTTGTCTGCCTAGCAAGCATGTCAGCTTGTTGGGCAGATTACTGCGGTCGTCATCCTTTCCAGCTGGGATAGAAAATAAAGTTCTGTGGCCTTGCTTCAACTTGGTGAAATTTATAGGGGAAAAGAGAGAATCTTTTCTGTACTTATTGTCTCACCAGGTGCTGCAGATCCTCTTTTTGGGTCTTGTCAGCTTCTGCCTCGGCAAGGTCCCCTAAATTCATGTTTGACATCACTACCACCTCATCAGGGGCCCCGATTTGCTCATCAAAGGCTGCTTCACCTCCCTTTCCACATGGAGCCCTTCACGTAATGTAAAGGGACTTCTGGCAGAGCTCCATGTCAGAAAGGGAAGTGAAGCAGTGCCTGCTGCAACCATAGGAACATGGGAGCCTTCCCTTCAATGGGGGAAGTCAGGTGGTGACATTTCTCCCCAAGGGAGGAGGAGGAATATAAGGTGGGCAATGCAGGGTGTGGAACGACAGGTTCCCCACACCCTCCGCCAGGAGCCCATGCATTAGTCCCAATGCGGGTCTTTCTGATATTACTACTTAAAGGCAAAGCAAAGCAAAGTTTATTGAATAGTCTATTGACCGCATCAACATTAAAAACAAAAAACAGACACGTGCACAAACAGACAACAATCATCATCCCAAGACCCCCACAACAGCGAACCAACACACATTAGGTTAAAAGATGACTAAAAATATTATCATTAAAATGTCAAGATAAAATTTCATACCACAAAAATTAAAAACGAAGGTTAAAATAGCTATTACACAATCCCAAGCCACTTCAGATATCTGTGTCACCCCTACAGTTGACCCCAATCGTCTCCAGATACGCAGTTCTCAGCTGCGTTGCTTTATAAAGGAAAAGGGCTGTTTGGTGTGTTATCTTCGCATTCTGGCCAGCCATTAAGAATGTAGTTTTGATATGGGGATCCCAGTGAGTCTTCTGTATAATGAATGGTCCGAGGTATTGATTTCTCTCTTTGTTGTACAAAATACAATTAAACAGTACATGTGTAATATCCTCTTCCTCTGACGCCCCACAGATACAGAAACGCTCATTATATGGAACTTGGTTAACATTACTAGTGAGCTGATGGCAGGTAAGCGTCAAGATCTGAACTGGGAGTTTTCCGGTTCATAGTTCAGTCTCTCCATCATTCTGCTACATTTTCTCTCATTTAATCTACGTCACAGAAGACATGTACTACTCGCTGAATATAACCTAAATAAGTATTTTGCCTCATTTCTCATTGCTGTATAAAACACACTACATTTCCTGACTTCATTGTATGGTACCAGGTCAACAAGAACTAATGACTGCATTTGCACCATTTACCCCTTGGGCATTTAACTAAAAGGAACAGAAGGAATAAATAGATATCTTTCCATGTAGCTCTCACAGTATGGTGCCCTTGATGAATTCCAGGCTTAAGAGCCTAACCTGTGCATTATTCAATTTAGAAGGCAAGAGAATGTTGAAAAGTACAGATTGTAAAGATTTAAAACCAGAGGAAGTAAGCATAAATCATTAAGTGATCAAATCCACCACAACAAAAGTCTGAAAAAGAGCCTTGTTGTTTATTTGTTCAGTCATTTCCGACTCTTTGTGACCTCATGATGTCATGAAGAAGAGCCTACCTAACAATGCATGCCTTTTCAGGTTAACACAAGGGAAGAGTAGAATTTGAGTTCACCATATCTGCCTTTTACTTGAACTCCTAGATCTATTAACTGAAGCCAGGAAAAGACAGCATAGAATTAAAGATCTATGATTGCTAAAAGTTGGTCTGAGTTCAAAAAACCTAGAGTGCTCCCAGTCTTCCCATGCACATATCTACTCCTGTGCATATGCGTATGGGAATCCCACTTCCTACATTTCTTAATTTCAGCAATATAATTTGGGGAATGGGGCAGTCATGTTATTGTTGCTACTGTCAAAGAACTGGGATGACCAGTTGCTAATTTATTATGATTTATTTGTTTATTTAAAACTTTTATATCCCGATCTTCACCTTACACTCAATGTGTGTTTTAGAGAAAATAATAAAAAGAGGGGAAGGTACAAAACAAAATGGAATACTAAAAAGTGTCACAAAATATCAGTCAAAGTAAGCATTTTGAATAAGAAGTTTGAAGCTCAAGTGCTGATAGTTTTTTTTCCTCCCCAATTCATATCTCTTGGTGCAGAAAGTGAAGTCTGTGGTTCACCTACAGCTCCCGAAGGCCCATTTTGCAGTCTCCAAGTTCCCCTAGAAATTCCAAATGCCATCAGGTCCTTTAAAAAACCCCAAACCAGCACAAAAACACAGAAATTTAACTTCCCTAACTGTAACTCAGCTCCACGCCCGTATTTTAAAGAATTTCCTGCATTGGAAGCAATACATTAGAGGCAGCTATATAACCTGAGGGATGGTGGCTTTTTTCCCTTCCCTCCACTACTCATCCCTGCCTTGGACAACTTGGACAACCTCCCTGAATTCTCCTTTCTTAGAACTATAATTTTTCCACTAGATATCAAAGGTCCATCTCCTAGTTGTACCTCCCTACAGAACTGAATGTGCAATTGAAGGAAGGTAACTTTCTTTAATTGGAGAAATGAAATTAGTCACTAAATCTCATCAAGAGTTACTTAGAACCATGTGGTAATTTGAGATTTGAATGAAGGAATAATTTTGTCAACAAAGTTTTTAAGACATTGTACTTTATAATCTCATCCCTGACTTTGGTGGAGGGTTAAAGCAAGCAATTTGCGTCACAAGTTATAAAGTATTAAATGAAAGGGAGCCAAAAGTACACTACCACAATTTGAGCAGAACAGCAGGTCTGAGATCTAGCCTGCAAAGAACAATAGATTTAAGATCAAGTTATAATAAGATCATACGCATGAATAACTTATTTGTCCAAAACTCGCTGGGGGAAAACAATGTTACTAGGCACAATATGAGGTGCTAGCTTTGATCCTGAAATCCCTTTATGGCTTGGGAAGAGCTGTCTTATAGCTAATCCCATATGAACGTGTCAAATTTATTTTAAAAACATGCTCATCAGGGACCCTCTCTGAGCTCAACCAGGTGGTGACCAGTGACAGCCTATTTGGGTTAATGACACCTGAAGTATTCAGCTTAACCTGGAAACATATAATTTACACATATTTGGTTATTTTAAAGCAGCAGGTAAGAACGATTTTTATTTTATCAAGTAGATGGTTTGATTTGGTTAATAATTTTGCTTTCCCTGATATTTCTCCTACTTTTACTTATTTTAATTGTAGGGTGTTTTTTTAATGAGATGAATTTAATTTTGTTTAACTCCCTTGAGAACATTCATAATTACTGTATTTTTAAAAATAGAAAAATGGAATGAAGATGGCTGCACCTACTCCTTTCTGACTTGCATGCAATCACTGCACCTGGGAATCAGCCATCAGACAAGCTCCATTTAGTAAATTATTTGCCTTGCAGTAATTCCCTTGGAGCAGTCCATTCTGCTTCAGGAGAACATTTTGGCTTCTGAGTATCAGAACTATGCATGTCAGACCTACTTAAGAAGTCTGAGCACAATACTATGGTCTGAGTCTCAATATTATTTGTAACTTAACATTATATCCACTCAGACCACACACAGTCTTTAACACCACTTGATTCTTCATTATTTGCAAACATCGGGGCTTGAAAGTTACACATCTAGATTGTAACTCCAAAAGGTTATTGGCACTGTAGTCCTAAAAGCCACCCCCTCGACTCTGGTATGGGAAGAGAGGAGAGATGGGGACAGGGAGTAAGGTCTGAATCCACCTTCGGCCTCTTTCTGTTTGGAGATCATTTGTCATGGAAATGAAAGTGAATTTGGATATAGAGTTCCAGGTGATCACAAACACACAGTTAAATTTCTGCTGCAGAACTTCCTTATCAACACAGGAATAACACCTATAAAAGGATTGGGCATTGCTCCTGCTTCCTTCCACACTAACAAAAATGGACTGAATAGGGGTCTAATCTGGCCTGGGAATATAAGCATCAAATCAACGTCATGGTCTACTAAAATAACTGAAGCAACAGCAGTCTGATGCATGCGAAACCTATCAATGTCATCTACTACTGATGCTAACAGATTACACTGAGTCCAGTTCTTACACTTTTACCAATGTGTCCCCTTGGACTACAATGTGAATTACATGATTTTAATTGATGTTTTAATAATTAATGTTTAATTGTATGGTTTTAATTGCATTTGTTTATTTTTATATTTATGTGTATTGACAGCATATATTAAACTGTGATATGGATATTTACATCCAATATTATCCAACTGCAGGTCCTGCAACAGAAATGATCTTCTGACATTCCTCTTGCAAGGACAGGAAAGATCCACCATAATCAGAGTATGCCTTTTTATTCTGAAACCTATCAAGAAAAGAGCGTATGCGGATGACATAATTGGAATAATTGAGGACCCATGTGAAAATATTAAAAAATGGCTTACCACTATAGAGGAATTTGGAAGACTGGCAGGCTTCAAATTAAATAAACATAAAACCACCATCTTAACTAAGAATATGGCTAAAGAGAAACAAGAAGAATTGAAAAGAATTACGGGCCTCCAAATTGTTAATAAAATGAAATATTTGGGCATTTGGATAACCCCTAAAATGGTCAGCTCCTGTCTAATAACTATGAAAAACTATGGAAGGACATTAAAAAAGACTTGGAGAGATGGAAATATTTAAACCTTTCACTTATGGGAAGAATTGCATTAATCAAGATGTCAGTCCTCCCCAAGCTATTGTATTTGTTCCAAAATTTACCTATAATTAGGAATATTAAAACATTTAAAAACTGGACAAAAGACTTACTAAAATTCATCTGGAAGGGGAAAAAAAATCAAGAATTAAGTACCAAGTGTTAACGGATAGATCTCAGGTTATACCACGAAGCGTGTGCGTTGATATGGATAAAAGACTGGGTTGCACTGAAAAAAGAAAACTGGTTAACTTTGGAAGGCCACGACCTTCGGGTCGGATGGCACGCATACATTTGGTATGGAAGAGAGCAAAAGGAAAGAAATTTCGGTAATCACTTTGTCCGTTCTTCTCTCATCAGAACCTGGGACAGATATAAAAAAAATTCTATTCAAATACACCACTTTGGATCTCTTCCATGGAGGCTAAACAGAGAAGGCTGCTGAGCTGGACAAACTGGCCAACATATAAGGACCTTTTGAGGAAGGGTTCAACGGAACTGAAGCCACACGAAGAATTAAAACAAAACTTTCCTAAAATTTCTTGGCTGAATTACTTACAAATAAAAGAACAATATAATCTTGATAAAAAGCAAGGACTTCAAATAAAGGAAGTGTTCTGGGATAAGTTCATGGAAACGGAAACAAAATGCATAACAAAATTATACGAAAAGTTACTTGAATGGTCAACGGAGACAGAAGCAATAAAAAATTGTATGATTAAATGGGCCGAGAATCTTAAAAAACCTATAGGATTATGCGACTGGGAAATAATGTGGAACAAAAAGCCTAAATACTCCTACGCAATGGACCTAAAAGAGAACTGGTGGAAAATGTTCCATAGGTGGTACATGACCCCTGTCAAACTGCATCATATGTACAAAGGAAATGTTCAGAACAGGATGGCAGTTTTTTTCATTTATGGCAGTAACCCAGAAGTATTGGAAAGACATCCACAAAGAAATGCAGCTAATTTTCAATAAAAAATTTCCAAGAAAAGCGGAATACTATCTTCTCGGAATTACAGACAAGGAAATAACTCTCGACTCCAACGAAGACATTTTATTTATGTACCTTACAACAGCTGCCAGAATGGTTTTTGCAAAACTCGAAGCAGAAAGAAGTACCAGACAAATTTGATTGGATAAAGAAGACAAACGAAATTAAAGACATGGATAAACTAACTTTTTTACTTAAAAAAAACACTGGCAGCCAAATCAGACAGACAAATTGGTCAATAATTGACGAATATATTGGAATTGGGTACAAAGTTATTTAATGGAACTGAGGTAACAACAAACTAGAAAGAAGGAATATATAATATTAGACACTAATAGAACGTATACGGACAGAATCAGAAGGAAGTCCCTTGTTCCTTTTTCTTTCTTTCTTTCTTTTTTTTTTCTCTTTGTATTTTTGGTAAATTTTTGGTATTTTTTGTATATATTTTTTTCTTTTTCTTTTTTTAATTTTTCACATGTATTTAGTCTCTCATCACTACTAAATTTCCTACTTTACTATCATCTTGAATATATTCCCCCTCTTTTGCTGTATTCAATAAAACTCAATAAAATTTATTCAAAAGAAAAGAAAAGAGCTCATTTCCTGAAAGAAGAACCAGGAAAATAAGACTCTGGCGGTAAATAGAAGGTCAGCTGCTGTCCTCTCCTTTTTGACTTGTCTTTTATTCATGTTGTATTTGGAAATGGTCATATGACTGGTCAAATAAATAAATTATTATTATATTTATATGTATTGGCATCAAATCACTGCCAGCTGTAAGGCCGCCCTGAGTCCCCTTTTAAGGTGAGAAGGGTGGGATACAAATATGTAAAATAATAAATAAAATATCAAATTCTGCCAGGATTTTGTCTAGTGTTGCCGAAGGCTTTCATGGTCAGAATCAATTGGTTGCTGTGAGCTTTTCATGTTGTATGGCTGTTATCCAGTATCATTCTTTCCTCACGTGGGTTCTCCCTCCACCTTGGACAGTCCACAAATATATATACACTCCACTTGCCTCATTTCCAACAGACCTCTGAACAAACCTCTGAGGATGCCTGCCAGAGATGAATGCTACTGGAACATGGCCATACAGCCCAAAGAACTCACAGCAACCCATGCAATCATTGTGTGTATATCGTCTACAAACCAATATGTAATATATATATTCCATGTGGTTGGAACATTTAAAGAGAAACAAAGACCAGAGGAAGCAATAAAAGTCTACTTATGGGAGGTGGGGTTGATGTGCCTGTGGAACTGTATTTTCCCCACAGAATAGTACAAAAGATTTGTGGGTATGATTTATCAACCTGTCAGCAATTGGGTATACACGCCTTTAAGACTCTTCAAGGAATGTTATGTGCTGGCTGAGCCTGTTTGTTCACAAACATAAGACTTCCCTTACATCAGAAAGTTGGACTGCTAGAAACCCCCCTGAAATGTATGCCACGTAATCTGAGTCTATACGTATTCAGATAAATTTCTGCTCAGTTAAAAAAATACTCACCAAAGTGGCATCTTGATTCTGTTGCAATAATGTTAATTGGTACTAACATTTGGTACTAACATTTGTTTACGGTTGCCATGGACTCCGACCTTTTAGTTTGCTTCTACTGAGAAAAGTTAGCTCATAAGTACCATTGTCTATGTTCTGTATATTCACAGAATATACAGAACAGTCAGGCTGTTTAAGAACTTTAGAAGCACAGACTGTTGTCGTGTTATAAACATCCGACGTACAAAACGACTCGTAGTTAGGAATGGGTGTACAACAATTGGAAGTGAGAGAAATCTATCCCTTGGAAGGGAAATTCATTCCTGAAAGAGCTGACATGGGGGAAAGGTGTCTCCACTGAAGCTTTAGCACCAATCCTTGTTTTCACCACAAGACAAATGTTTCAAAATCCAATCTTCTGAACAGGGGAACAGACAGAAAAACAAACACCACAGAGGTGTTAACCCTTGCCTATGATATCTAAAGCATGTGTGTGTGTCACGAAAATATTATTGCGGATTTGAGAAATGTCGATTTGATATGTACACTCCACTTGCCTCATTTCCAACAGACCTCTGAATAAACCTCTGAGGATGCCTGCCAGAGATGAATGCTACTGGAACATGGCCATGCAGCCCGGTCCCGTTCAACATCTTTATTAATGACTTAGATGAAGGATTAGAAGGCATGATCATCAAGTTTGCAGACGACACCAAATTGGGAGGGATTGCCAATACCCCAGAGGACAGGAGCAGAATTTAAAACGATCTTGACAGATTAGAGAGATGGGCCAAAACTAACAAAATGAAATTCAACAGTGACAAATGCAAGATACTCCACTTTGGCAGAAAAAACGAAATGCAAAGATACAAAATGGGGGACGCATGGCTCGAGAGCAGTACGTGTGAAAATGATCTTGGAGTCCTCGTGGACAACAAGTTAAACATGAGCCAACAATGTGATGTGGCGGCAAAAAAAGCCAATGGGATTTTGGCCTGCATCAATAGGAGCATAGTGTCTAGATCTAAGGAAGTAATGCTACCCCTCTATTCCGCTTTGGTTAGACCACACCTGGAATATTGTGTCCAATTCTGGGCACCACAATCCAAGAGAGATATTGACAAGCTGGAATGTGTCCAGTGGAGAGCGACTAAAATGATCAAGGATCTGGAGAACAAGCCCTACGAGGAGTGGCTTAGGGAACTGGGCATGTTTAGCCTGAAGAAGAGAAGGCTGAAAGGAGATATGATAGCCATGTATAAATATGTGAGAGGAAGCCACAGAGAGGAGGGAGCAAGCTTGTTTTCTGCTTCCTTGCAAACTAGGACGCGGAACAATGGCTTCAAACTACAAGAGAGGAGATTCCATCTGAACATTAGGAAGAACTTCCTGACTGTGAGAGCCATTCGGCAGTGGAACTCTCTGCCCCGGAGTGTGGTGGAGGCTCCTTCTTTGGAAGCTTTTAAGCAGAGGCTGGATGGCCATCTGTCAGGGGTGATTTGAATGCAATATTCCTGCTTCTTGGCAGGGGGTTGGACTGGATGGCCCATGAGGTCTCTTCCAACTCTTTGAGTCTATGATTCTATTCTATGATTCTATGACGTGTGGGAATGAATGGAAGAATGAAAGCTGTATGGATGGAGTTAATAATTTTGGAAACACCAGTATAATATTAAGGCCTGCAATGACGAACTACCTGCTTGCTGCTTTGTGATTAAAACCTGTTAATGAGATCTGAAGAGTAAACTCTGACAAGAACGGGACAGTGATAAAGGAAATGTTTGCAACTTTCCTTATGTTAAGAAGGAAGTCAACACAAGCTTGTGTTTGTCAACACCAATCAAGAAGATCAACACTGAGATGGATCCAGGATGGAAGACATCTATCATTAATTTACAACTTTGGGATTACGTCAACAGAATATTCGTATGAAAGACTCAGACTAATAAAGCTCAAATTGTGGCAGACCGAGGAGTCTGTTCCACCCGCCATGGAAGGAGAGAGATGGTGTATTCGGAGAGTGGCAGATCTGCAAGGGAGCAATCTGGTCACTTTGGGGCTTCTTTCTCAAGGGAAGAGGAAGAAGTGAGCTTTTGGAGTCTTAGATTTTGTGCAGGGAGTCAGGTTCTGCTGTATGGAAAACAGAGGTCTGGTCCTTGGCATTGTTCTTAGGGAAAGAAGTTTTGGCGTTTCGGCATTTTGAAGTTTTGGCATTATGGAAGTTTTGGAACTATGCGTTGACAGGTTGCAGGAAAGGAAGGTCTGGCCTAACAGGTGCACCTCCAAGGAGGGAGAAAAGGATATGGTAATATTTGAATGCCTGAGGATGAATGCGTGTACATGTGTGTGAATGTTGAGTGAAAATGTAATTCCCCTTTGTTTGTTTGTTTGTTAACCAATGTAATTGTAAATCCAATGTAGTTGCATAGAATCTGTATGTCTGTATGTCCAATGTCATTCTTTATCTAAATGTTTTCTGGAATCTGATATACCCTCTCACACTGGAAATTGCAATAAAAAGAACCTATGCTTCAAAGTCATTGAAAAGTCATTCATGACATGTGTGTGTGTGCTTGAATGACTTAAGAACAGACCCACAGAACCTATCTGTGTATATTGTTTTATATGCTTTGATGTTTTATATTTTACTGTTATGGTGTTTATTTGATTGTAATTTGTATTGTTATATTGTAATTTTTGTTCGGGCTTGGCCCCATGTAAGCCGCTCCGAGTCCCCTTTGGGGAGATGGTGGAGGGGTACAAATAAAGATTATTATTATTATTATTATTATTATAGTTTATTATCTTGTCCCTAAAAGGGAGGTTATAAATAAAGTATTATTATTATATTACTAGCTGTCCCCTGCCACACGTTGCTGTAGCCCAGTCTGGTGATCTGGAAAATAAAGTGATGAGAAAGTGTTGGTTTCTAATGTATGTAATGTCTTTATGCTTGTGAGTAAACAGTATTTCTTGCAGTTTCTTTGCCAGTGTTGATGTGGAGATTGTCTGGTTTGCCTACTCTGGAACATGCAACATATCATAGTCCTTCTTTAAGGGTCTCTGTGTGTGAGAATTATATCTATCTATCTATCTTTATGACTGGATGGCTCTGATTATATTACTAGAAATCCCAAATGTCTATTTCCTCCAAACGCCATCTGTGTTCATATTTAGGCATATGGAATATCCGTGCCAAGTTTGGCCCAATTCCATCATTGGTGGAGTTCAGAGGGCTCTTTGATTGTAGGTAAACTATAAATCCCAGCAACGACAATTCCCAAATGGCAAAATCAATTTTTTTGAGTGGAGGACATACATTGGACTGTTAGGTGTCTTGTGTCCAAATTTGGTGTCAATTCCCCCAGTGGTTTTTGAGTTCTGATGGTCTCACAAACGAACATTACATTTTTATTTATATAGATTATTATTATATATTATGCAAATAAAAGGCGACACCGTGCCTATGGAACTTCCAGCAGCAACGCAAGAGACTCAAAAATGTCACGCAGAATGTGAAGGAAGCGGGACAAAGTGGAACCTCCAACCAATGTCTCAGACTGAGCTATTCTCTCTCCTTTGCTCTGGGAAGTTGGAGGGGCGAGGAACGGTTAAGGGGGGGGGGGGCAAGGCAGGCGACAATGTGGGGGGGGGGCAGGCCGTGCAGGGAGCCCCCTCCCGCCGCCGCCCCTTGGCGCCTATTTAAGGCCCCTACCTGAGAAAAGACCAAGCGGTAGCCCTGGGCGCCACCTTTCGGCGGCTCCGCTCACTCCCTCACTCACCGTCAGCTCCACCGAGACTTCCGCGCCGTCGAGCAGTTGCACCCGGCAATGCAGCGCCCCTTTCCCACCGGGCGCCGCCGCTTGGATGTGATGAAGCGCCGTTGGCGGCGGGAGTGGCGGGCTGTGCGCGTCTCTCGCCGAGGAGGCGATTCCCCCGTCGCGCTCGTCCCCTCCTCCTCCTTCTTCTCCGCCTCGTCCTCCTCGCCCGTAACGCTGCATCGATCGCCGGCCGAAGGTCCTGCGCAGGAACCGCAGCATCCTGTGAGCCGCGCGGAGGAGCCGCTGCTGCTGCTGCTGCTGCTCTCCTCCTCCTCCTCCTCCTCGCGGTGCGGCTCTCCTGAAGAGAGAGAGAGGGAGGGCGCCTCTCCTTGCAGCGCCCCCAGCCGCCGCCCAGGAGCCAAGCAGCAGGAGGCGGCGGAACTGGGGCTCCTGGCGGGGCTGGCACTCCCCCTGCCGCCTTTCTCGAAGGCAACCTGTAGATGCGACAAGGAAGCCGCGGGCGGGCCTTCCTGCCTTCCTTCCGCCACGCAAAGAGGGAGGCACAGGTCCGAAGAGGGGCGTCACCCGGCCTGCTCTCCGCCTCGCTCCTTTCACCTCAGGGCCGGGCTCTTCGGGGGGCGGGGGAGAGGCCCCTCCGGCACCTGCATTGTCCTTGGCGCCGCTTTACTCCCCCCCCCCCCCCACACACACACCTGGGCCACCTGCCCCCTCCAAAGGCTAGCCGCCACGTCCCGCCTCTGGCGAGTAATGCCCGCTTGTTTACTTCTTTTTTTACAGGGAACGAGAGTAACGAAACGTGTGAGGATCCTGGAACACTGCCTGACGCTGGGGGATTGCGGATCGGAACGCCAGGCAAACTTGAGCAACGGGGCGTGATAGAGGTGCCCCGCGCCCGGAAAGGGCGGGGTCGGCGGGGCCTCGGGAACAGTTAGGTCTCGCCCCGCCCCCTCTCCCCGTTGCTCTCGCCTGGGGCCATTCGCCTCTCCCTCAGTTTCAATGGTGACCTACGCATGTTTTCCCGTTCCACTCTTCCCCCCCCCTCCTCCCTCCAATCAAGTATTGCGTGTCTACTTGAAACCAAACGAACTGGGAAGGGATGAGGCCAGGAAGGGGGCTGAAAGGTGCAGCTGCTCCAAGTCTTTCCCGTTGTGGTCACGCCCCCCTCACACCTGTTGCCTGGGGTGGGGGAAGGTGCACGGATGTTCTGCCTCCTCTGCGAAGAAAAGAGTCCTGTCCTCCATTATTGCAGCCTTCGCCTTAGCCTGCTCCTTCAACATCTCATGGCTGCCCACTGCCTGGGTTTAAAGGCCTACTTTGCGGAGGGGCCTCTCCAATGGGCTGACAGATGAGTTAACAGGTGTAAGTTGAGACAAGTGGGGGAAGGGAGAGAGAAGGCTGAAAGCCAAGGCATGTGTTGTGAGGGGAAAGGGGAGGGCAAGTGGTGAGGAAGGTACAAAGGGGGGGGGGGGGGGTAACAGCAGCAGGAATATATTGTCGAAGGCTTTTCATGGCTGGAATCACTGGGCGCCCAGCAGCAGGAATGCTTCCACCATAATATCCTAGTGCAGAACTTTTATGTTGGTGACACACCTTTTTGGACATGCACTATTTCACAACACAGCCATTCAGTTTTACTAGCAAACTGAAAGCTAAACTACCCCCCTTATAAGAGAGATGGCGACATACAGGGCCATAGCCAGAAAAAAAATTCGGGGAGGGTTGGAATTTTTGGGGGAGGGGGAGGTTTGAAAACTGCCTCCCAGCTCACGCTGAAGCAAAGAGCACAGCAGGGGGCAGACCAGCCTTCAATAGCCTGCAGCTCCGCCCCTGTCAACCACCTCCTCCAAGTCTGGCCTGCTTAATGAGAGCATTCAACACCCCCCCCCCCCCAACTTGGTTGCTTCGCTACATCGGCTATTGCTGCAAGTAATAACAGTGTGAATAAATTATCAATATTTGCTTGAGATGGTACTTGCAGATCTGGAGGAACTCCTAATTTTTTGCGTCTCATAGACTTAGCATGGGGATTTGGTTAACCAGTTAAAATTCATGAGTAAACCAGGTTATTTTTTAACCTGAAAAATTTCGGGGGGAAGGGGTAGAACCCTTAAACCCTCCCCCCTGGCTACAGGCCTGGCAACATACATAAACCGTCATGGCAACATGTATGGTAACACAACATCTCTTGCAAAAGCATTTATATATACATATTTTACAAAATATTATAATTCACCCGCCCAAACCGCTGGCCATTTTCTTTCAGGGTCAGCCACCGTAGGTGCTTTATCAATGTCCTATGTCAGACCCTGACGCCAAAACCAAGGCCCTGGAAACTGGGTACTGACATGATTTATTGCTTATTCCTTAGAAAGGTTTCTCATTACATCTGCAGTTTTTTTTTAACCTGAAAAATTTCGGGGGGGGGGTTGAACTCCTAACCCCCCACCCCCACCCCACCCCCGGTTACAGGCCTGCACGGAGGAGAAGGCTCTCTCCCTCGTTCCCATTGGGTCTGTGATATTGGAAGGGGCGAAAAGAGGGCCTCCCCTGAAACATTGTTATTGTTGTTTTACGTCTTAATGCTTCAGTGCCATTCAGTGTCATTCTTTCACTTTATCAGCACAATTTTCAATGTCAAGCTTTCTGGAATGGGTCAATTAACAGATTGAGAATTGGAAACTGATTTTGGAAACCAGAATTCAAATCCCCATGGCCACAGAAATCCACTGAATGACTTTGACAATTTGTACTCTCCCACAGAAGAAGACAAAGGTGCGTGCGCACGCACATCCCTAAGAACAAATCTTGCCAAGAAAACTCACGATAGGCTCACTTTATGATTGCCATGAATGGTAAATTGTTTGATGGTGCACAACAAAAGCTTCTGACTTTCATTCATTTGGTTGTCCAGTAGCAACAGCTGCTGCTGCCTGTGAATTTAGTAGCTGAACATAAACAACTGGGATATGGACTGTTGGTTTAGCTATGCCCAGTTTGGGATAGGGCCCAATAGTGTAATACTAAGGTGAAAACTAAGAAGCATTCATTTTTTTCTGAACTGTCCTGATATGACAGATTTATTTTATGGTTCTGCCATATTTTTAGACACTAAAAACTCGGCATTATGAATATAGAAGAGGGGTGTGCTGTCACTTTCACCACACTTTGACATTCCAAGCTGTCTCTTTCCACATGTGCCTGGAACCCTGATTTTCCAACAGAGCAATGAAGTGAGTAAATGCTGGGGTCATGTTGACAACAAATAATTATTTTTTTTTAAAAAAAGAACAAGAACTGAAAGAAGCTCTTTATCTCACGCCATTACTTTTCCACCTGATGTGTTGCTCACCTGCCCAGGATGGTGGGATGATGCAAAGAGGAAAATGACTAATATGAATTACACAGCAATGGACCAAAATAACTCTTCCTAATCAACTTTTTCGCTGAAGCAGCTATAAAACAAAAACAAGATTGTATTATTATGATATTAATAAGACATGAAAACAGGATGAAGAAAGACTAAAAGAAAGTTATTCGGTGATTTTTTTTATGTATGTGTGTTTTTGTCTATATGGTCTGTTTTTAGAATAATCCATAAAAGATTAATAGTCTTTGATGCCAACTATAGATGTATATGTGGGGGGCAGGGGGTGGCACTGACACGGTGGTTTGAAAAGAGGTAGAACAAGACATCTGATTTTTAATTTTTTTTATAAGTCACATTGATATAATCTTCAGAGTTGAAACAATATCTTAATATCCCTGCAAAAAGCTGAGAGCAGCTCTTAAGTTCTGTATGTAGGACATCAATACTTGCTGCTTCCCCAGCAATGCCTATACAGTGGAACATTGACTTAAGAGTGTCCCAATTTAAGAATATTTTTACTTAAGAGCCATTGCTCAGCCTGGGTTTTACTTTGACATAAAGCAGCACTTTGAAGAGCTAGCACCAAAGGGAGCCTGAGTGTGAGAGTACAGGGCTTTAGCGCTTCAAGGAAGCAGCCTCTGTGCCTCATGCTCTTGTCTGCTTTGAGGAACTTTGGGTTAGTTGATTTTGTGTGGTTTTTATTTTTGGTATGTTTGGCTTCATGAAGAGAGGGAGGAGGCTGGAATTAGTACAGTATGAAAAAAATGATACCTCTTCACTTTGTGCAACAATTTTGTGCTTCTTCCATTTTAAAGTTGATATTTCTTTTTTATTGTTCTATATGAAAGGCGTACGGCAAGGCTGCATACTCTCACCCAACCTTTTTAACGTGTATGCAGAACACATCATGTGATGTGCGAGGCTCGATGAATGCAAAGCTGGGGTGAAAATTGCTGGAAGAAACATTAACAACCTCAGATATGCAGATGACACCACTGATGGCCAAAAGCGAGGAGGAGCTGAGGAGCCTTCTAATCAAGGTGAAAGAAGAAAGCGCAAAAGCCGGGTTGCAGCTAAACATAAAAAAAAACCAAGATTATGGCAACAAGAATGATTGACACCTGGAAAATAGAGGGAGAAAATGTGGAGGCCGTGACAGACTTTGTATTTCTAGGTGCAAAGATTACTGCAGATGCAGACTGTGGCCAGGAAATCAGAAGACGCTTATTTCTTGGGAGAAGAGCAATGTCCAATCTCGATAAAATAGTAAAGAGTAGAGACATCACACTGGCAACAAAGATCCACATAGTCAAAGCCATGGTATTCCCTGTAGTAACCTACGGATGTGAGAGCTGGACCTTAGGGAAGGCTGAGCGAAGGAAGATCGATGCTTTTGAACTGTGGTGCTGGAGGAAAGTTCTGAGAGTGCCTTGGACTGCGAGAAGATCCAACCAGTCCATGCTCCAGGAAATAAAGCCCGACTGCTCATTGGAGGGAAGGATACTAGAGACAAAGTTGAAGTACTTTGGCCACATCATGAGGAGACAGCAAAGCCTAGAGAAGACAATTATGCTGGGGAAGGTGGAAGGTAAAAGGAAGAGGGGCCGACCAAGGGCAAGATGGATGGATGGCATCCTTGAGGTGACTGGACTGACTTTGAAGGAGCTGGGGGAGGTGACGGCCGACAGGGAGCTCTGGCATGGGCTGGTCCCTGAGGTCACGAAGAGTCGGAGACGACTGAACAAATGAACAACAACAACATGAATATACATGTGTCAGGTTTTACAATATATTGTAATGTAATATAGTTGAGTCATGCACTGCTAATGGGCTTCTATTGGAAATGCTGAGTCATGCATTAACTGTATATAGAACTTCATTTGGGGAATGTGTTCTGGCCTAGTCCAGGTGATTGTGAATGATGTAATCCTGGGTCTGAGTTAAGTTAAGTTAATCAGAGATTACTATGTGTAATTGTATAGAATTGTATATAAGCAGAGGCGGCCCAAGGTAATTTTCAAAGGTAAGCAAACATTATTTTGGCGTCCCACCCCCTCAACCAATCACTGGAAAATAAAACGTAGAAGTTAGAGGTGAATAAAAGAGTTACCTTACAAACCAGAAATTTACTTACAACAGGAGCTCCACTGGCTGCCGTTTATCTTCTGAGCCCAATTTAAGGTGCAGGTGCTTACCTACAAAGCCCTGAACGGTTTGGGACCAGCCTACCTGCATGACCGCATCTCCATCTACGAACCCACGCGCTCACTACGTTCATCTGGAGAGGCCCTGCTCGTGATCCTGCCGGCATCGCAAGAACGTTTGGTGGGGACACGAGACAGGGCCTTTTCCGTGGTGGCCCCCCGTCTCTGGAACACTCTCCACAAAGATCTTAGACAGGCCCCTACATTGGCAGTCTTCAGAAAGAACTTTAAGACCGGGCTGTTCCGATGTGCCTTTCCCGATTAGGAAATCTCCAATACCAAGTCCCAGACGCACTTTATTAGAATTAAGACTGCCGCACACTGCACATTGCACTTGCCCTATAATCCTTACATATCACCTGTCACATCAGCACTTTTTAATCCTGTACCCTTTACTCTGGCCTGGCCCAGTTTTTATCTTGTTTGATGTATTGTTTATTGCTTGTGGTTCTTTGTTGTTTAATACTGCTTTAATTGTTTTTAATTTGCTTTAAGTGTATTGTTATGTTGTGTATTGAGGCCTTGGCCTTTGTAAGCCGCATCGAGTCCTTCGGGAGATGCTAGCGGGGTACAAATAAAGTTTAATAATAATAATAATAATAATAATAATATGTTCATATAGTTACATTACATAGAATTAACACCAATTAACTTTTTTTAGAATGCAAATATTTTATTAAACTTAGCAACAATTTTAAGTTTTTGTTGTTATTTTTGGTCTACAAGTACTACACAAAGGTTTCCTGGTCATGCTGTCTCTTCAGAAGATTTTTCAGACTAGGGGCTTGCTTTGAACTGGATTATATGAGTCTGTACTGCCAGATAATCTGGGATGAACAGAAAACCTGCGATCAGATCTTGGGATATAGGACCTGTCTGGAAGGGCCCCTAGACCCCTTCTACACTGTCCTTATATCCCAAGATCCAATCCAGGTTATCTGCTTTGAACTGGATTATATGAGTCTGCACTGCCAGATAATCTGGAATAAACAGAAAACCTGGGATCAGATCTTGGGATATAGGGCCTGTCTGGAAGGGCCCCTAGACCCCTTCTACACTGTCTTTATATCCCAAAATCCGATCCAGGTTATCTGCTTTGAACTGGATTATATGAATCCACACTGCCAGATAATCTGGGATAAACAAAACCTGGGATCAGATCTTGGGCCTGTCTGGAAGGGCCCCTAGACCCCTTCTACACTGTCCTTACAACCCAAGATCTGATCCCAGGTTATCTGCTTTGAACTGGATTGTATGAGTCCGCACTGCCAGATAATCTGGGATAAACCTTGACATTTGGGAGTTGTAGTGCTGGATTGATAGTTCATTTTCTATCACATTTCTATCACACAAGGGACAACTTGCGAAGCGTGCTGCTAATTAGCATCAAATGCAGATACTGCCTTCACTACACAGACTACCATCGGCTCTGCTGGATAGGCCCCCACCTAGGACAATCAAGTAGAACCAGAGATCAGACCCTGGGTGCCGGCTTGTTGCTCCACGGGCCTAGGGAGCTGGGTTTCTTGGTGCGAATTGTTGTCCTGATTTAGGGGTCGGAAAGGGCGTTCACTCTAGAAGCCAGTAAACTCTGCATTAGTTGCACTTTAAAATCTTTAGAACTACTCAGCACGAAGTCACTTTAATCCTATGCACCTGGTCCTTTTTATCAGAACCACATCATTGTAAAACAACTGCACTTTATGTTTTTTAATCCGGGTTCCCACACTATTGGAGTAAGCATATTTATTGTTAACATCGATACATTATTGTTATCCTAAGTCAATGCGTGCCCTGCCTTGCTGCTACTGATATCCCCCCAATCTCTAATACAAGTGCACTTTATAACAATCATAGCACAAGTGCACTTTATATCAGCTTTAGCACGAGTGCACTTTATATCAGCTTTAGCACGAGTGCACTTTATAACCCTCGATATACTAGAGAGAATGGTCAGCATTAAGGGATGGGATCACCGGGATCCAGAGACAGATAACAATAATGGTAAACATGTGCTTATTTATGAGACCACAGCTGCTAGAGACGGAGGGAACATCCCCGGGGGGGATGGGACCGCGGGTGGGGGAGCCGCCATAGAGGTGGTGACTGGTAGAGGGAGATACGGGAAAGGGAGAATAAAACTTCCAATTCGGCCCAAAATTTATAGCAATAAATTGGCTATCCCTAAAGATGCTAGAAATCAAAGACAAGAGCAAATTCGGCCCAAAATCTTTAATAGGACATTGGCAATTCCAAAAATAGACACTACTATTCGGCCCGAAAGTAACAAAAATAGATTGGCAATTTCAAAATCTACTCCCGACAAAATACAGCTGAGGTGCCAAGACGGTGGCCCCTCCAAGCTAAAGGTGGTGCTGTTTAATGCCAGGTCGGTAAACGGTAAAACTGCCATCATTCAAGACCTAATCCAAGAAGAACGAGCCGACCTGGCTTGTATAACGGAAACCTGGCTGGACGAGGGGGGAGGGGTTAATCTCTCCCAACTCTGTCCACCAGGTTATTCCGTGCAGCACCAACCAAGGCTTGGAGGGCGGGGAGGCGGAGTCGCAGTGGTCTATAAGGATTTTATTCCACTGATCAGGTGTCCCATCCCACAATCATCTTCTTTTGAATGTGCCGGCTTTAGGATAGGTGACCGGGACAGGATAGGGATTCTAGTAGTGTACCGACCACCCCGCTGCACTACAGTCTCCCTACCTGAGCTAGCGGGAGTGGTCTCGGACATGGTGTTGAACTCCCAACGGCTTTTGGTCCTGGGAGACTTCAACATCCATGCCGAGGCCTCTCTTTCCGGAGCGGCTCAGGACTTTATGGCCTCCATGGCAACCATGGGCCTGTCCCAGTTAATATCTGGTCCCACCCATAGTGCCGGACACACCTTGGATTTGGTCTTTACCCAAGGATGGGATGAGGGTGACGGAATGGAGGAGCCGACCATCGCCCCTTTGCCATGGACCGATCACCACCTGATCAGTTTTAGACTAACTGTGCCTTCTAACCTCCGCAGGGGTGGTGGACCCATTAGAATGGTCCGCCCCAGGAGACTGATGGATCCAAATGGTTTCCTGATGGCTCTTGGGGATTTTTCCACCTCCTTGGCTAGCGATACTGTCGATGCTCTGGTCTCTGGCTGGAATAGGGAGTTGACCAGGGCAATTGACACTATCGCTCCGGAATGCCCCCTCTCGAGTAACCGAGCTAAACCAGCTTCTTGGTTTACTGAGGAGCTGGCAGCAATGAAGCGAAAGAAGAGGAGGCTAGAGTGCGTGTGGCGCCAGAATCCCACCAATCTAGCTCAAACACACCTGAATGCCTTTTTAAGGTCCTACGGTGTGGCAATAGAGGCAGCTCAGAAAACATTCATCACAGCCAATATTGCATCAGCGAAGAATCGTCCAGCTGAGCTTTTCCGAGTTGTCAGGGGCCTGTTAAATCCGCCGAAAAGCGAGGCCCCGGATAACTCGGTGGCTCGCTGTGAAGCATTTGCTCGATCCTTCGCGGATAAAATTGAGCGGATTCGGTCTGGCTTCGACGTCATGTTAACGGCAGTCTCTGGGGATGTAACGAGAGCATCTGCTTGTCCGGTTTTGTTGGATTCATTTCAATTGGTTCAGCTTGAGGATGTGGACAGGATCCTTGGAGAGGTGCGACCCACCACATGCATCCTAGACCCCTGTCCTTCCTGGCTGATCAAGGAAGCCAGAGGGGGTTTGGCAGGGTGGGTGAAGGTGATGGTTAATACCTCCTTACAGAAAGGAGAGTTTCCAGCGAGCTTAAAGCAAGCTATTATAAAACCGCTGTTGAAGAAACCATCACTGGATCCCACTCAATTCGACAACTATCGGCCAGTTTCCAATCTCCCCTACTTGGGCAAAGTCATGGAACGTGTGGTGGCAACACAACTCCAGGGGTTTCTGGTAGACACTGATTATCTTGATCCGGCACAGTCTGGCTTTAGGCCGGGACATGGAACTGAGACAGCCTTGGTCGCCTTGGTAGATGATCTGCGCAGGGAACTAGACAGGGGGAGTGTGTCCCTGTTGGTTCTGCTGGACCTCTCAGCGGCCTTCGATACCGTCGATCACGGTATCCTTCTGGGCCGCCTCATGGACATGGGGCTCGGAGGCACTGCTTTGCGGTGGCTCCGATCCTTCCTTGAGGGACGGACCCAGAAGGTGTTATTGGGTGACACCTGTTCGGCCCCACAACCGTTGTTGTGTGGAGTCCCACAGGGTTCAATCTTGTCCCCGATGTTATTTAACATCTACATGAAGCCGTTGGGAGAGATCATGCGGAGTTTCGGACTAAGATGCTATCTCTATGCAGATGACGTCCAAATCTGTCACTCCTTCTCACCTGTCACCAAGGAGGCTGTCCAGACCTTGAACCGGTGTTTAGCCGCTGTATCGGACTGGATGAGAGCTAACAAATTGAAATTGAATCCAGACAAGACAGAGGTCCTACTGGTCAGTCGGAAGGCCGAACAGGGTATAGGGTTACAACCTGTGTTAGACGGGGTTACACTCCCCCTGAAGACGCAGGTTCGCAGCTTGGGAGTGATCCTGGACTCACCGCTGAGCCTGGAGCCCCAGGTCTCAGCGGTGGCCGGGAGAGCTTTCGCACAATTAAAACTTGTGCGCCAGCTGCGCCCGTACCTTGGGAAGTCAGATCTGGCCACGGTGGTCCACGCTCTTGTCACATCCTGGCTGGATTACTGCAACGCACTCTACGTGGGGTTGCCTTTAAAGACTGCTCGGAAACTACAACTAGTCCAGCGAGAAGCAGCCAGGTTGCTCACCGGAGCGACGTACAGGGAGCACACCACCCCCCTGTTGCGTCAGCTCCACTGGCTGCCAATCCAATTCCGAGCGGAATTTAAAGTGCTGGTCTATACGGTTCCGGCCCAGTGTATTTGTCCGAACGGATCTCCCTCTACATCCCACCTCGAAGTTTAAGATCTTCTGGGGAGGCCCTGCTCTCGACCCCGCCAGTCTCTCAAGCGAGGCTGGCGGGGACGAGGAGCAGGGCCTTCTCAGTGGCGGCCCCCCGCCTGTGGAACGCACTCCCCGGGGAGATTAGATCGGCGACCTCCCTCCTAGCATTTAGGAAAAAACTAAAGACCTGGATGTGGGACCAAGCTTTTGGTCACTCTGTCAATTAACTCAAGGACCTGGGAATAGACAAAGACAAACGGAGTAAATTGGACTTATGGACTCTGATATATGTACCCTGACATGAGATTGTTTTAGGTTTTAGGATTTTACTATGTACTGATATTTTAATTTAAGTGTTGAATTGTTATTTTTGCATTACTTGTTATGTGTTCGGGCATCTAATTGTGCCCTCCCCTGTAAGCCGCCCTGAGTCCCCCCCGGGGTGAGAAGGGCGGGGTATAAGTGAATGAAATAAATAAATAAATAAAATAAATTCTGAACTCCGCCAATGATGGAATTGAATCAAACTTGGCACACAAAACTCCCATGACCAACAGAAAATACTGAAAGAGGTTTTTTGTTTTGCTCTTATAGTCACTCCAGTAGACTATTATTATTATTGTTGTTGTTATTATTATTATTATTATTATTATTATTATTATTATTATAAAACTCAGTTGGAAGGAAACCCCAAAGGCCATCAAATCCAGCCCCCATCATTCTGCCAGATAGGAAAATAGAATTACTATTCTATTATTATACATTATCATCATCATTATTATAGATTATTATTATTATTATTATTATTATTATTATTATTATTATTATTAGACTAAGCCAGTTGAAAGGGAACCTCAAAGACCAAGTAGTCCAGCCCCCTTCTTTCTGCCAGATGGGAAGATAGAATAATAATAATAATAATATTGTAAGACTCAGGCAATTGGAAGGGAACCCCGAAGGCCATCCAGTCCAGCCCCCTTCTTTCTGCCAGACAGAGAGATAGAATTACTGCAGGAGCAACAACAATAATGATGATGATGATGATAATAATAGTAAGTAAAGCTTATGATAGGCTTTCCCATCCTTTCTGCTCCTGAAAAAACCAAGCCTTGATGCTGCCATACCTAGTAACTATCGCCCAGTTTCAAACCTTCCGTTCCTGGGCAAGGTGATTGAACGGACAGTGGCGGGGCAGCTACAGCAATTCTTAGATGGGACTGCAGGTTTGGACCCCTTTCAATTAGGCTTTCATTCAGGTCATGGGACAGAGACTGTCTTGGTAGCTATTACTGATGAAATTCGTCGTCAGTTAGTCCGAGGCGGATCAGCGCTATTGGTACTCTTGGACCTCACAGCTGCATTTGACACCGTGGACCATGACTTGCTGATTCATCTATTGGCTCTGTCTGGTGTACGAGGTTTAGCCCTCAAATGGTTCAATTCATTCCTCTGGGACCGGAGACAGAGGGTGGAGTGGTCAGGCCAAAGCTCTGAGAGCTCCTGCCTTTGCTGTGGAGTTCCCCAGGGTGCTATCTTCTCGCCCCTGTTATTTAACTTCTACGTCCGACCACTTGCTGGACTGGTGCAGAGCTTTGGCATAGAGTGCTACCAGTATGCAGATGATACCCAGCTACTCTTGCGTCTAAAACCTGGGACAACCGTGATTCCTGAAAACTTTAAGCTGTGTTTGGAAGCAGTGATGAGTTGGCTACGATCAAGCAGACTAAAAGTCAATCCTGCAAAAACTGAGGTACTCTGGCCTGGCCAGCCGCCAGAATTAACCCAGTCTCTTCCTGATTTCGATAGGGAAGCTCTGGTTCCGTCTGCCACTGTTAAAAGCCTTGGGGTTGTGTTGGATTCATCGCTGACGATGGAGGCCCAGATCACTGCCATAAGTAAGCAGGCCTTTTTTCATCTTCGCCAGG